>NW_028317960.1:390000-990000 GCF_062004578.1 Staurois parvus
GATGGTTCCAGTAATCCATGTCCTTAGTCTGCTTGTCTTCAGCAAACTGTTTGCGGGTTTCTTGTGCATCATCTTTAGAAGAGGCTTCCTTCTGGGATGACAGCCATGCAGACCAATGTGATGCAGTGTGTGGCGTATGGTCTGAGCACTGACAGGCTGACCCCCCACCCCTTCACCCTCTGGCAGCACTCATACGTCTGTTTCCCAAAGACAACCTCTGGATATGACACTGAGCACGTGCGCTCAACTCCTTTGGTGGACCATGGCAAGGCCTGTTCTGAGTGGAACCTGTCCGGTTACACCGCTGTATGGTCTTGGCCACCGTGCTGCAGCTCAGTTTCAGGGTCTTGGCAATCTTCTTATAGCCTCGGCCATCTTTATGTAGAGCAACAATTCTTGTTTTCAGATCCTCAGAGAGTTCTTTGCCATGAGGTGCCATGTTGAACTTCCAGTGACCAGTATGAGAGAGTGAGAGCGATAACACCAAATGTAACCCACCCGCTCCCCATTCACACCTGAGACCTTGTAACACTAACGAGTCACATGACACCGGGGAGGGAAAATGGCTCATTGGACCCAATTTGGACCTTGTCACTTAGGGGTGGAGTCACTTTTGTTGCCGGCGATTTAGACATTAAGACCCTTTCGGTCTTTGGAAAATAGATGTCATGGAGGAGTGGAAGAGGACTCCAGTGGCAACCTGTGAAGCTCTGGCAATCTCCATGCCCAGGAGGGTTAAGGCAGTGCTGGAAAATAATGGCGGCCACACAAAAAATTGACACTTTGGGCTCAATTTGGACCTCACTTAGGGGTGGAGTCACATTTATTGCCATCAGTTTAGACATTAATGGCTACTGATCAACTTCTCGTACATAGTCCTGCTGGAAAATTGCTGTTTGGAGTCAATACACTGATTGGCTCATCGGTTTATTTTAATGATGGTGGAGTCCTAATGGGACAGCAGGGAGGATTCCCACATTTCATATGAACCGTGTCAGAGGGCCCCTGTGCAGCCAGGCAGTGCTGGAAAATAATGGCGGCCACACAAAATATTGACACTTTGGGCCCAATTTGGACCTTGTCACTTAGGGGTGCTCACTTTTGTTGCCAGCGGTTTAGACATTAATGGCGGTGTGTTGAGTTATTTTGAGGGGACAGCAAATTTCCATGTTATACAAGCTGTACACTGACTACGTCACATTGTAGCAACGTGTCATTTCTTCAGTGTTGTCACATGGAAAGAGAGAATCAAATATTTACAGAAATGTGATGGGTGGACTCAATTCTGGGAGACACTGTGTGTATATATATATATACATTGTATACAGTCCGGGGGAGGGGGGACTCACTTCTGGGAGATACTGTATATATATATATATATATACATTGTATACAGTCCGGGGGAGGGGGGACTCACTTCTGGGAGATACTTTATATATATACATTGTATACAGTCCGGGGGAGGGGGGGACTCACTTCTGGGAGATACTGTATATATATACATTGTATACAGTCCGGGGGAGGGGGGACTCACTTCTGGGAGATACTATATATATATACATTGTATACAGTCCGGGGGAGGGGGGGCTCACTTCTGGGAGATACTATATATATATACATTGTATACAGTCTGGGGGAGGGGGGGACTCACTTCTTGGAGATACTGTGTATATATACATTGTATACAGTCTGGGGGAGGGGGACTCACTTCTGGGGGATACTGTATATATATACATTGTATACAATCCGGGGGAGGGGGGACTCACTTCTGGGAGATACTGTATATATATACATTGTATACAGTCTGGGGGAGGGGGGACTCACTTCTGGGAGATACTGTGTATATATACATTGTATACAGTCTGGGGGAGGGGGGACTCACTTCTGGGGGATACTGTATATATATATATATATATATATATATACACATACATTGTATACAGTCTGGGGGAGGGGGGGACTCACTTCTGGGAGATACTGTATATATATATATACATTGTATACAGTCCGGGGGAGGGGGGGGCTCACTTCTGGGGGATACTGTATATATATATACATTGTATACAGTCTAGGGGAGCTCACTTCTGGGAGATACTGTATGTATATATATACATACATTGTATACAGTCTGGGGGAGGGGTGGACTCACTTCTGGGGGATACTGTCCCTATATTTATAAGTCATCTCATTGTGTATCACATTGGGAAAACTCCCTAAAAATCATCCATAGGTGGTACCTCCCTCCATATAGACTTTTCTCGTATGTTTTCAACCACTTCCTCAGAATGCTGGAGGAACTGTGGCCAACGCGGCATGCTGTGGACTTGCAAGTCGATCGTGAGTTCCTGGAACTCTACATTTTCCCTCATTTCATCTATCTCAGGCATTATAACCCCTTCAACACCCAAACTTGCTCTACTAGGGCTAAGAATTAGTGACTTTCCAAAACAATTTCCTAAATTAATTACGTACATATTAGTTTCTGCCCGATTAACGATTTCTAATAAGTGGAAAAACAGACCTAGCACCGTCCATTTGGGAAGTTGTGGACAGAACGCACCTACAATGTTCATGGGAATACTCTTTTGTACGAATTAATGGTAGTGAGGAGACATTCCGGAAGGAATGGGATCCCTGGTTAACTTTCAGCGTAATCCAGAAACAACCTCCTCTATAAATATCAGAACGTTTGGGAATGATATGGATCCACAGAAGAGTGAGGATAAATAATTATTTGTTGATGTTATTCTTTGTCATTTGTTTTGAAAGGAATATTTCATAGGCAGGCCATACACGGGTCGAATTCAGAATTATTTTTCTTCTGAAAATCGAAAACGTAGTTCGCTAGGTAATCCGATGGCGCCATCAATGATTTCGAAAATCGGCCGACTGAGTCATAAAGTTCACCTCATATACCAGGCAAAACTTCTGTTCCTTCCAGGTCACGGCTCATGGCGCATATTCTTTTCGGAAAAACAATCGTACGATTTGACCATCATTGAGTCAAATATCGGTTGTTTTTCACAAATTTTCCAACATGCCCGATCACCGAAAAGGGGAGGAACCATGAAAATTGGCCGGTGCCATTGACCCCACAAACAGAGCGAAAATCGGCCTATTATTCTTAGGTCTGATTTTTGAACGAAAAATCGGTCGAATTTTGGCTGGTATTAGTCTCAGACTGTTTGGTGAAAAATGATAACTTGTTGACTTGCTGATAGACGTCTGAAACGGGCGGACTGACCATTTGAGCATTCAAGCACTTTCCGAGGGCCTGGGGTCAGTATGGGGCCCCATGAAATGCCCCTGGTACCTTTTTTGGGTGTGCTTTGAGTGTGGTCAAGGACACAGGGGCCCCATGATCCCCTATTGCCTGGGGGCCCCATGAGTTGTCAGTCTGCCCCTGGTCTGAAAGTTAATAAATGAGCTAATATGCTCATTACCGCACCACCTATATGTTGTATATCCCTAGGATCAATCAGCACTTTGCACATTTCCATGTATGGCTGAAAATAATTAAAATAATGAAAATATATTGTTTAAAAAAAAAAAATTTGGCCAGCTTGGTGAACCAGCTGAATTTCCATCCATGTACAGCCAGATTTATGAGCCCATTTATTCTGGTGTGCGCTAAGATCCCTTAGAATTGTCAGAGTACACTACTCCTGTCAGCCTTGTAACAGAAGGAGGGCTCCCCCATCCCTACAGTAGACCACTGAGCCCAGGGCAGCCACCCCTTCCGCCCTTCCCCTGGCCCTGGATGCACATTTGCGATAAGGTGATTCTTCAATAGAAGCTTCAGATGACACTGGATGATCCATGGTGTGATGGCAAATATGTGCATTGATCTAAGATCCCTCAGGCATCCATGTAGACTTGGACACGGCCCAGTACATCTAGCTGGTAACACATACATGGTGAATTGTTTTTTATTTGGCCAGTAGGGGGGGCAGGGGCTAATAAATGCCAATGATGTGATCACTTCTGTATATTGGTGTCTGGGAACAGATCAGGGTAATACATTTTATGGCGTTTTTCGCACAGCTGTGCCAGGTTTAATTTCAATATATTTTAACTTGGTTGCATTTGGTCTGATTCCATGAATTTTGAAAGCAATGTGCACTTATCTTTTTTGCCCCATTCCCTGTTCTAGCAGCGCCTGCTCATTAGTGCCCCATGGACTTTGTCCTGGGGTCGGAGATGTTCAAAAATTGTCCTCTAGAAGTCCATGGGACTGTGATGGATGGAGATGGCCAGGACAGTGAAAATTTTCAGCACTGGATGATGATTGAACATTGAGCCTCAACCTGCTGTGGGATTTTTGCAGGTCATGGGACAACAACCTATCAGACTAAGAGTAATCATGAGTGGGGTCAGTTGACTCCACAGTACCGCACACCAATGGTGTCACTGCACTTCACCTTCTTTGCACAGATAACCACAATAGCAGATCCCCCCAGAAGACTGACCTCTCTAATGCATTGCACCCAATAGCTCTTGGTAGAGAGCTCTAATCTTCAGGCCTTCTATATATACAGTCATGGCCAAAAATATTGCCCCCCCCTGCATTTCTGTCAGATAATGCACCACTTCACACAGAATTTCCCCCTTTGGAGGAAGGTCTAGAGGCAGGTGGGTGGATCTGAGGAGTGGCTGGCTTGTACTCTTGAGGGCTCCTTGCCAATCCCCAACAGGAGGCTTGGCAAGGAGCTGGGACAACCCTTAAAAGTAAGAGAGCCTGCTCAGCAGTAAGAGAGTTGGAGGTGAGAGGCAGAAGAGAGAGAAGGATGTGAGGCTGGAGGCAGGAGCCAGTGAGGGGGCCTAAATGGAAAGGGGCTCACCTGCAGGCAGAGGATCTTGGAAGGTGTAAAGATTGGATTCACTGGCCCTTGAGAGAGTACCACCTGTGTGGCAGGGAAGCAACGGCCCAACTAAAAGGCCTGGTAGCAGCTACCAACCCATCAGCAGCACAGGAGAGGGACCAAGTGAGTAAACCTGCACCCTCTGGGTCAGTAAGGGGAAAGGAGCACTCCAGTGGATTTGCTATCTTACCTGGGACTGTTTTACATTGCAGTGGCAGGCACCGGATCCCCTGCCTAGGAATTCACCCAGTATAGCTGGATAAGGAGAAGAGTCATCTGGGGTGAGGCTGGCTAGCTCTCCAGAAGAGACACTTTGCTGTAAAGACTTGTACATAGTTGCTAAGGAGTTTTTCCTTAGTTACCATTTCCCTTGGGCATCTCGTACACCCTTTACCCCGTCCAAATTCTAAACCCCCCTAATAAAACTTCAAAACAAAGCTCAAGGATGATTGTCTCCAGGTGCAAGTCTGAGTAAGAAAAGGCATGTTGCCTGGCTGTGCAGGACTATAGGGGGACCCAAACTTCAGCAACTTCTAGGGGGGTAGTGCTACATTTGTATATATACAGTATCTATATATAGGTTCTCATTCAGGATCATCACAAATAAACAAATAGTTCCAAGCTGAAAAATGTGGTTCCTCTGTGAACTGTGGTCCTAACTCTAGTTTTGAGCGTCTCCAAGTTAGAGCTCATATAGCAGTGGATAAATTAGGGGCAGTTGTGCCTGGTGGGAGCTCAGACCTTTTTAAAGTACAGGGACACACCGGACACTCAGCAAGGGCACAATGGCAGCTGAAGGCATCAATTGCTTCCCCACAACAATTCAGTGAACAATCTACAGTTGCAAGAAAAAGTATGTGAACCCCTTGGGATTACGTGGAGTTTTGCATGAATTGGGCATAAAATGTGCTCTGAACGTCACCTAAGTCACAACAATAGAAGAACACAGTCTGCTGAACATAATACTACACAAACATTAGATGTTGCCATGGTTTAATTGCACATAACATGTAAACATTCACAGTGCAGGGAGGAAAAAGTATGTGAACCTTTGGACTTAATAACTGGTTGACCCTCCTTTGGCAGCAATAACCTCAACCAAACGTTTCCTGTAGTTGCAGATCAGACCTGCACAACAATCTGGAGTCATTTTGGACCACTCCTCTTCACAAAACTGTTTCAGTGTAGCAATATTCTTGGGATGTCTGGTGTGAATCGCTCTCTTAAGGTCCTGCCACAGCATTTCAATGGGGTTGAGGTCAAAACTCTGACTGGGCCACTCCAGAAGGCGTATTCTGTGCTGTTGCAGCCATTGTTTTGTTGAATTACTTGTATGCTTTGGGTCATTGTCCTGTTGCATCACCCATCCTCTGCGGAGCTTCAGTTGGCAGACAGATGGTCGTCCGTTTTCCTGCAAAATGTCTTGATAAACTCTGGAATTCATTTTCCTATCAATGAAAACAATCCCTCCAGGCCCTGAGGCAGCAAAGCAGCCCCAAACCATGATGCTCCCTCCGCCATGTTTCACAGTGGGGATGAGGTTTTGATGTTGGTGTGCTGTGCCTTTTTTTCTCCACACATAGTGTTGTGTGTTCTTCCCAAACAACTCAATCTTGGTGTCATCTGTCCACAGTATATTTTGCCAGTAGTGCTGTGGAACATCCAGGTGCTCTTTTGCAAACTTCAAACGTGCTGCAATCTTCTTTTTGGACAGCAATGGCTTCCTCCGTGGTGTCCTCCCATGTACTCCATTCTTGTTTCATGTTTTCCTTATTGTAGATGTGTCAACAAAAATGTTAGCATGTGCCAGAGATTTCTGTAGGTCTTTAGCTGACACTCTGGGATTCTTCTTTACCTCATGCAGCATTCTGCGCTGTGCTCTTGCAGTCATTTTTACAGGACGACCACGCCTAGGGAGAGTAGCAACAGTGCTAAACTTTCTCCATTTGTAGACAGTCTGTCTTACCGTGGACACAGGAACATCAAGACTTTTGGAGATACTTTTGTAATCCTTTCCAGCTTCATGCAAGTCAACAATTCTTGATCGTAGGTCTTCTGAGAGCTCTTTTCTGCGAGGCATGGTTCACATCAGACAGTGCTTCTTGAAACCAGTAAACCCAAAACAGGTGTCAGCAACACATCCAATATCATCACACTGATTGGAGTCAAGGTTGGCTCACTCCTGGCTCCAATTAGCTCTGGGAGAAGTCATTAAGCTAGGGCCTCACATACTTTTTCCTCCCTGCACTGTGAATGTTTACATGTTATGTGCAATGAAACCATGGCAACATCTAATGTTTGTGTAGTATTATGTTCAGCAGACTGTGTTCTTCTATTGTTGTGACTTAGATGACGTTCAGAGCACATTTTATGCCCAATTCATGCAAACCTCCACGTAATCCCAAGGGGTTCACATACTTTTTCTTGCAACTGTATACAAAAAGATGGCAACCACCCTAATTTATGGCTAGTCTTTGCAGTTAGATTCATGCAAGGGCAACGCACATCGCAAACAGACAATTTCTCAGCACACTTACCGGCCAGCCTGCAAACAAACCAAACTGACCCGTCTAACAGTGCATGCTAAAACAAAGGGTTTGTTGCAAACATTTGCAGATATATGTGGAAGCTGCAGTGCCCATTTCATGGCTCCTCTGTGTACTGCGGTCATAACTCCATATTTTTGAGAGCCTCCAGTTTGGAGCATATATAGCAGTGGAGTTCGAGCTCACATGGAGCGAGTGTTAGGTCAGGAACAGAGACCCTGCTGGATAAGGAAAGCAATTAATGCACGGAGAAGTTCCTCTCCTGGCAAGTAGGACTGTGATAGGACAGGGGCAACACCTGCAGAAAAGAAACCAGAATAGTAATACAGAACTCTTCATAGCAACATTGAACTTCTGGTGCATTGCAAACTGCCACCCCTCCAGCAGAAGCCATCTTCTGGTAATACAGGCCCAAGCCTCATAACACTGTAAACACAAACTGTTGCATTCACCGTATAGCAATGCCTTTGTTGCACCCTCCTCGTTAGCCGGGGGGGAGCTAGCTAATTGGTTTTTTAGTTAGACAGCTGAGTAGCAGCCTGAGTGATAGTCAGAGGGTCAAATATGGGTCAAGGCTGAAAGGCTCTGCAATTCAGCTCACTGATACCTACCACTGATCCAGAAAACTTGGAGAAGTCTCTAGAACTCAGTGGGTGAGGGTGAGGAAGAGCTGGTCTGCACTCTTGAGGGATCCTGACCAATCCCCAAGCAGAAGGATTGGCATGCAGTCAGGACAGCCCTTAAGCATGAATGAGTCTGCTCAGTAGCAGGAGAGTTCAGGTGGAAGATGGAGTGAGAAGGCTGGAGTGAGGGGCCTGGGAGGGATCCCAGGAGAGGTGCCCACCTGCAAGCAAGGAATTGGAACAAAGGATCTCTCATCCTAAACCATCCTCTGATAGAAGACAGCTAGAGATGAGCGAATCGAACATGACGAAGTGGAATTCGTTTCGAATATTAGGAAAAATTTGAATCCGAAAATTAGCAGACTTCGGATGCGCGAATCAAAATTTTCCAAAAATGGCGGTGACATGTGTGGCGACGGAGCGGGGATGTCTGGGAAGGCGCGCAGACAAGGCGCGCTGACCCATAATGCATTCATTCATGACATGTGATCGCATTAGCCAATCAGCAGCCAGCCAGCCAGCACTGTGTAATGGTGGAGCTATAAATTGCGGCCATCTTAGAATTCTCCATTTGCCTCCAGTCATTCAAGAGAGACAGACCTCTCTGTATTAGGGACAGAGTTAGGGCCAGAGAGACTTTAGGGACACAGAATTGTTACTCCGGGACACAGAACTGTTACTCAGGGACACAGAATTGTTACTCAGGGACAGACACAGAATTGTTACTGAGGGACACAGAATTGTTACTGAGGGACACAGAATTGTTACTGAGGGACACAGAATTGTTACTCAGGGACACAGAACTGTTACTCAGGGACACAGAACTGTTACTCAGGGACACAGAATTGTTACTCAGGCACAGACACAGAATTGTTACTGAGGGACACAGAATTGTTACTGAGAGACACAGAATTGTTACTGAGGGACACAGAATTGTTACTGAGGGACACAGAATTGTTACTCAGGGACACAGAATTGTTACTCAGGGACACAGAACTGTTACTCAGGGACACAGAATTGTTACTCAGGGACACAGAACTGTTACTCAGGGACACAGAATTGTTACTCAGGGACAGACACAGAATTGTTACTGAGGGACACAGAATTGTTACTGAGGGACACAGAATTGTTACTGAGGGATACAGAATTGTTACTGAGGGGCACAGAATTGTTACTCAGGGACACAGAATCGTTACTCAGGGACAGACACAGAATTGTTACTGAGGGACACAGAATTTTTACTGAGGGACACAGAATTGTTACTCAGGGACACAGAATTGTTACTCAGGGACACAGAACTGTTACTCAGGGACACAGAATTGTTACTCAGGGGCACAGAACTGTTACTCAGGGACACATAATTGTTACTCAGGGACACAGAATTGTTACTCAGGGACACAGAATTGTTAATCAGGGACACAGAACTGTTACTCAGGGACACAGAATTGTTATTCAGGGACACAGAACTGTTACTCAGGGACACAGAATTGTTACTCAGGGACAGACACAGAATTGTTACTGAGGGACACAGAATTGTTACTGAGGGACACAGAATTGTTACTCAGGGACAGACACAGAATTGTTACTGAGGGACACAGGATTGTTACTGAGGGACACAGAATTGTTTCTCAGGGACACAGAATTGTTACTCAGGGACACAGAATTGTTACTCAGGGACACAGAACTGTTACTCAGGGACACAGAATTGTTACTCAGGGACACAGAACTGTTACTCAGGGACACAGAATTGTTACTCAGGGACAGACACAGAATTGTTACTGAGGGACACAGAATTGTTACTCAGGGACAGACAGAATTGTTACTGAGGGACACAGAATTGTTACTGAGGGACACAGAATTGTTACTCAGGGACAGACACAGAATTGTTACTCAGGGACACAGAATTGTTACTCAGGGACACAGAATTGTTACTCAGGGACACAGAACTGTTACTCAGGGACACAGAACTGTTACTCAGGGACACAGAATTGTTACTCAGGGACAGACACAGAATTGTTACTGAGGGACACATAATTGTTACTGAGGGACACAGAATTGTTACTGAGGGACACATAATTGTTACTCAGGGACACAGAATTGTTACTCAGGGACACAGAATTGTTATTCAGGGACACAGAACTGTTACTCAGGGACACAGAATTGTTACTCAGGGACACAGAACTGTTTCTCAGGGACACAGAATTGTTACTCAGGGACAGACACAGAATTGTTACTGAGGGACACAGAATTGTTACTCAGGGACAGACACAGAATTGTGACTGAGGGACACAGAATTGTTACCGAGGGACACAGAATTGTTACTCAGGGACACATAATTGTTACTCAGGGACACAGAACTGTTACTCAGGGACACAGAATTGTTACTCAGGGACACAGAACTGTTACTCAGGGACACAGAATTGTTACTCAGGGACAGACACAGAATTGTTACTGAGGGACACAGAATTGTTACTGAGGGACACAGAATTGTTACTCAGGGACAGACACAGAATTGTTACTGAGGGACACAGAATTGTTACTGAGGGACACAGAATTGTTACTCAGGGACAGACACAGAATTGTTTCTCAGGGACACAGAATCGTTACTCAGGGACACAGAATAGTTGAATTAAAGAGTATGTCAGACAACACGCAGAGGAGTGGCAGAGGAGGCAATGTTTCAGGAGCGAGCAGACGTGGCAGCAGAGGAAGGGGTCAAGGCAGCACTAGTCGCAGCCAGAGGCCAGTGCTCCCGGTGTCATCCAGCGGTCGTGTCTCCACCGACAACCCTGCCGTCATCGATTGGTTGGCTCGGTCGTCTTCCTCTTCCCAGGTCTCCTCTGACACCTACAGCCAACGGTCGCTGGGTACGTCAGACACAACCATTAGTTGGGATGGCCCGGGAGCAAGCCCACTGAAATCACGTGTCCTCTACCTGCCCCTGTCCTTTGGTGTTCCCTCACCAAGCGAAGTATCGCATGCTGTGGGCTCAGCCCCACTGTACAGTGAGGAAGAGCTAACAGAGGGCGGTCAGGAACGGGGGGAGACATCCGCCTCTTCAGCAGCCAGGCGAAGAAGTACTGGCGAGGAGAGTGGCTCGGTAGCCGGTCTAGAGACAGGTCTGTCTCCTGACCCACACGCAGCCGAGGGGGCTAGTAGTGAGGCGGAGACCCTAATTGATGATGATGAGGCTGATCGCACTTGGCAGCCTCGTCGTCATCAGGCTATTGCTTCCGCATCATCAGGAGAAGAGGGTGCCAGCTTGGCAGCGAGCAAAACAGTTGGTGGGTTGCCCAGGAGGCAGCAGGGTCGCAGCAGTGTCAGTGGAGGCAAACGGCCACGGAGTAGAGCACCAGCTCCACTGCAGCCTACCACCACGGCCAGTAGTGGTGCCGGTGCGCACGGAGGAAGTAGCAGTCAGCCAGTGAAGAGTAGCGGGGGCAAAGTTTCCTACTCGGCGGTGTGGCAATTTTTCGTCAAGCCGCCCGAGGATGTAAACGTAGCCGTATGTCGACTATGTGGCCAGAAAGTCAAGCGTGGCCAGGGGGCCCATGTCTCCATCGCCACACTCTGCCATGTGCCACTTTCAGGTCTCCTCACACTGCTGGTGGGTTCCATTTTGTCATAGGGTGCTGGCAGATTACGGGCCTCCCATTGCAGCTGCCAAGCCCGTAATCTGTCATGGGCCCCTGTACCGCCTCCTCATGCTGCTGCCAGGCCCGTAATCTGTCATGGGTCCCTGTACGGCCTCCCATTGCTGCTGTCTCCATCGCCACACTCTGCCATGTGCCACTTTCAGGTCTTCTCACACTGCTGGTGGGTTCCATTTTGTCATAGGGTGCTGGCAGATTACGGGCCTCCCATTGCTGCTGCCAGGCCCGTAATCTGCCATGGGCCCCTGTACCGCCTCCTCATGCTGCTGCCAGGCCCGTAATCTGTCATGGGTCCCTGTACGGCCTCCCATTGCTGCTGTCTCCATCGCCACACTCTGCCATGTGCCACTTTCAGGTCTCCTCACACTGCTGGTGGGTTCCATTTTGTCATAGGGTGCTGGTAGATTACGGGCCTCCCATTGCTGCTGCCAGGCCCGTAATCTGCCATGGGCCCCCGTACCGCCTCCTCATACTGCTGCCAGGTCCAGAGTGTCTCATGGGTCCCTGTACGGCCTCCCATTGCTGCTGTCTCCATCGCCACACTCTGCCATGTGCCACTTTCAGGTCTCCTCACACTGCTGGTGGGTTCCATTTTGTCATAGAGTGCTGGCAGATTACGGGCCTCCCATTGCTGCTGCCAGGCCCGTAATCTGCCATGGGCCCCCGTACCGCCTCCTTATGCTGCTGCCAGGTCCAGAGTGTCTCATGGGTCCCTGTACGGCCTCCCATTGCTGCTGTCTCCATCGCCACACTCTGCCATGTGCCACTTTCAGGTCTCCTCACACTGCTGGTGGGTTCCATTTTGTCATAGGGTGCTGGCAGATTACGGGCCTCCCATTGCTGCTGCCAGGCCCGTAATCTGCCATGGGCCCCCGTACCGCCTCCTTATGCTGCTGCCAGGTCCAGAGTGTCTCATGGGTCCCTGTACAGCCTCCCATTGCTGCTGTCTCCATCGCCACACTCTGCCATGTGCCACTTTCAGGTCTCCTCACACTGCTGGTGGGTTCCATTTTGTCATAGGGTGCTGTATGGCCTCCCATTGCTGCTGCCTCCACCGCCACACTGTGGCTCCACACTCTGGTTTTGGCCCCGTGACTGCCCAAATGAGTGAAGTGTGCGGTGATTCTAAGATCGACGGCACTCATCTGCATGTCATACTGACTGACAGTATTATTTCTCTTCCCCAGCAGACTCCAAGGGCATTTAAATTAAAGGTACAGTGTTCTGCACTAATATAAAGGCTCTCTGAAGCCTAGAAACACCCTTTTTATAAGTTAAATTCGCAGCGAATATATTCGACTCGAATCAAATTTATTCCGCGAATTCGCCGAATCAGCCGAATCTAATTTTTGAATACTTCGCTCATCTCTAAAGACAACCTGAGAAGAAGGGAAGGAGCCAGCCAAGCGTAAGGCCTGATGGCAGTCATCAACCCACAAGATTGCAGGATTGGACTGAGTGAGTAATCTCACACCTTCTGGGCCAGATAAGGGGAGAAGGGTATTCTGGTGGGAAACCTGACTAGCCTATCTGGGACTACTAATCTAAAAGTGGTAGATTATGGGATCCCTTTCACAAGGATTCCCTCAGGAAGCTGAGTGAAGAGATTTAATTTGGGGTCTGAGATGGTACACTTGGAGGGCTGGAGAGCTCTTCCAACCAAGAGACTTTGTTGTCTAATGGACTTGTACATACTTGCTAAGGAGGTTGTCCAAAGTTCCCCTGTGCACACCGTACACCCCTCAACCCCATGCAAGTTCAAAACCCCTTAATAAGATCCAAAAAAACAAGCTCAAGGACTGTTTACCATCTCCTGTGTGCAAGGTCTGAAGAAAATGTGTGTTGTCTGCCTTTGCAGGACTATAGGGGGACCCACAACTCAGTAACTCCTTTGGGAGTAGTGCTACACCTTCAAGAACTGTCATTATTTGTTACTGCTTGCCTAAAAACAATATACGAGATAAATAAGAACAATCAAGGACTGTGTGTGTGATCTCTTCCTGACTGGGTACCTTGGACCTGTGGCCCGTCTACAATTTAGAGGTGTCAGGTATAAAATGAACTCCATGTTCTCTGCTTGTCTTTAGGGATATTTCAGGATAATGATTACGTCAATGCAAGTGATCTCAGTGCACAAAGGAGAGAAATGATAGAGAAGAGGACAAAAACCAAAGGTAAGGTGTGCGATATATGGTCTCCATCCACTATACATGGCTGATGTCACTTGTCTGTGTTTATATGACATTTATTGTACAGTGCAAGCAGTACAGGCCACAATGGCCACCTACCATGCTTTATTTAGGGCAGCTAAGACAATGAATGTTACAAATGAACAGTATATCATACACATTGCCGGGACAAGGTCATCCAGTACCCAGGGCACTGATGCCAAACTGCGCCCTCCCCCCCTTCCTCCCCACGTTTATGATGTGCAAGCTTATGGGATCCTACGCCCAGCAGTCACTTGCCATCAAAATCACTGCCGCTGTCACTACTCCTGTCAACCTCACAAAAGAAGGAAGGCGTCCCTTTCTATACAGTAAACTATTGCGCCCAGGGCAGCCGTCCCTCCCACCCACCCCTTGTCCCAGCCCTGATCACATATTCTGCAAGTGGCAACCCAGGGTCTTCTAGAAATATCCAGAGTGGTTTTATAAATAAGAAAAAGTTGGTCCCTTGCATTGTAAAGGCCTACTCCTCTAAGACCAGGTTAGCCTTTCTAAAAGTTATCCCTGTCTGTTCCTCTGTGTGCTGCTGGAACTGACAGAAAGGGGGGGGATTATAACTGCAAGTCCGTTTGTATGCCTGGCTAAGAGGTGGCTTGGAGATCATTGAATAGGAGGTGTAAGGGGCTCCCAGTGATTTCCCCTCTATGGGTGGTGTCCCAGGGGTGCCTGCAGGAAAAACGACACTTTGGAAGTGGTATACCATTCTGTTTCCTTCACTGGCACTAGGAAACATCACTAATTGATTTTCTTGCACATGCCCCTTGGCTAGCCCAAAGGAAAATTTTGTACTAGCCATATGGGCATTCATGGGCATTTTCACTGCATGTGTTTTTTTTTTGAGACAGATGGTGCAGGTTATTGGGGCCTGCCTGATGCCAAAAGAAGGATCAGTGACCCTAGGGTCTCTGGGGGAGGGGGGGGTCTCTCTGTGGGCCCATTACCAAGTGCTTTGTGGACTGGCTTTGGCTGCTCCATAAAGAGCAGGAGCAAGGTCCACCTGTCTCAAGCCTGGATATACTGTAGAGTACATTGCCTCTGTTAGGAGCCTTGTGCCCTGGGAGTTCAGGCTTTGAGGTCCTTCCTTTTAAGAAGTTTGACTATCTCTGTACCTTCATGCACGTCTCCACTTTATTGTGTGATTTTACTCAGGATTGGGTGTGGGTCTTTGGGCCTACCCTGAAGTGTAGTGGGAGGATGTGTGGCCATTAGGTTTCTTCCTCCCATGCCTTGAGGGGCACTCTTTTGAAGAGCCTCCCACTCAATACTCATTGACCAGCTTTGGCTCACAAGGCCTTTTAGTTAGATGGACCTGAGTGTGTCTTACCCCCCTATCAGGAGTCTTGTACCTTTAGGAATCAGAGAGAAGTCCTTCACTTTTGGGAGGGAACCATTTCACTCACCATTTTGTGTGCATGTTTCACATGTATTTCTTTTTTGCCTCTCTTCGGTGTTTTGTTTTTGTGCACTGCACCACGTGCGAGGAGGTCTCTCCCTAAGGTCCCCAGAGCAAGCACTTTCAGCTTTTGTGAAACAGAGAAGCAGAATACCAGAAACCAAATAAATATGCCACATGCAAGAGACTTAGAGACAACACCAGGGCACTGCACTCCTTCCCACCAGTTCTTTATAAAAACAAATGATGGCTACATTTTGGAACCAACAACGTACAGTTATCTGGGATAAGTCATTTATCCTCCTAGCCATAAGGAAACCTGGAGTTAGGGAAACTGGAAAAAATAAAATCCAGCTGTGAAGGTGTCCAATGAGTTACAAGCAGTCCCAGCTCATGCTGCCTGGATGGTTGGTGGAGTCCTTTACATTGTGTGACAGTGGTGAGGCTCTCCTGTATTTCAGCCCCCTGTTTATATAAGTAATAAAAGCATTACAGAGATGGATTCCTACTCCAGATGGTACATACCGGATCATTCACAACCCCTTCTGTCTATATGTATTTCAGAGCCTCCAGCCAGCAAAAATCCCCAAGGTTGGGTTATCATCACCCTGGTGGTTCTCCTGATCTTGATGTTTATAATTTTGGTCATCTTTACAAGTCTTCTGTTTGTCTTCTGTAAGTATCACAACTATGGTTATATCATTTATTTGCATTCTCTTGGTATTGAAGAAAGGAAACATTAGCTTTATGCATTCACCAAGTTGCACCCAAAATTCATAAAGTAAGATTTTTACTGGAGGGTCAGATGGATTTAGGGTAGACCTGAACCTGAAAAGTGAAAATCTACACTTTGTCCTCCTGAATTCTTTGGAAAAAAAATAGCATAGCACTTTCTGTGCCTAGTGACATCGGTTCTGCAGCCTCATAGATGTATATCTGCAGAGTGAAATCACATAAGGCACTGTTGCCTAGCGGATAGTGATGGGCCTAACACCCCCCGTGTTCGGTTCGTGGTCGAGCATTCAAACCTAATGAATATCAAACTCAAAAAGGGGTAAGTGAGCGCAAATCACAAAATAGCAGCTAGCACACAAGGCAATCCTCAACATCAAAAAATAAAATATAACAAATGGTATGCAGCGCTAAGTGATATAACAAACATCAATGTAACTATAGCAACAATAAATGGATGAGACGATAAACCATTAATCAAACTTTAAATTGTTCCATATAAATAAAGATGAGAAATAAACAAATGTCACAGTGGAAACGGATATATTAAAATCCAATCCGGCTTGTGGACGGATCCGGTAAATAATTGCGCTTACCACAAAGACATACAAACATAACGTTGTATGTATAATGATGGACATCAGGGCCTGGTCCGCAAATAGGACAGCATCCGGTCACCATGTAAGACTCCCAGGAATCGTGGAAAGCCTCTCCAAGGTCATCTCTAGTTTCGCCGGCAGGTCCAACGAAGTCCTCTCCCAATAGTACTTCTCTGGATCGCTCCACCTTGATGTGGCTCGTAAATAACGAGCCAGAGCAAAATGGCAATAATAGTGAAGTATGTCTTTATTGGGTATAAAAGCACAATAACATGTAAAGGAACTCACAAAAATGGAAGTCAATGCCCAGGTCAACCGAAGAGGTTCCCTGGTAATTAGTGGCTCCCTGGTGATCTAATGGCGTCTGTAGGGTGGATCCCCTAACATGTTTCGAGCCACGCTCGTTGTCAAAGGGGTCGAAACCTAATGAATGTTTGACCGCAACTTCGAAATCAATGCATGTCTATGAAACCTGAACTTGTAAATTCAAAAGTGTCCATTTTGAAGGCTTATATGCAAGGTTTTAGCTTTATATGGGGTTTGGGGACTGGAGTACTGCCCTGAGGGACATGAATCAGTGAAATGTTTTTTTTCAAAAAGTACCGTATTTAAAGGGGCAGTCATTTTTCATTGCTTTAAATTAAAAGAATTAAAAATTCCTTTAAATGTCATCCCTGGTGGGTCCCCTTGCACTACCTGCAAAGTTGCGCATCTGTACAGTGTATAGAACCTGCTGCAGTAGGACTGACATTTTAAAATAAACAAATAATAAATAAATAAATAAAAAACATGGAGGTCTCCCCTCCCTCCCAATCCAGACCCTTTAGGTCTGGTAGGAAGGTTAGGAGGGACCCCCCTTTTAAAAAATTAAAAAAAAGGTGGTGTTCCCCTAAAAGCAACACCAGGCCCTTTAGGCCTGGAAGGACTTTTAAGGGGAATCCCACCCCCAAAAAGTGTGGGGTCTCCTCTAAATTCACCAATGGAGATGGTGTACCCATGCCGGTGGGGACAAGGGCCTCTTCCCCACAGCCCTGGCCTTGTATGGGGATCTGTGGGCAGGGGGGCTCATTAGCAACAAGGTACCCCTTTAAATAAGGGGGCACCTGATGCTCCCCCCTTGTGAATGAGTAAGTGGTACTTGTACCGCTACTCATTCACTAAAGGGGTAAATTTAGAAAAATAAAGATGTCAGACTTTTGAAAAACTAATTTAATAGAACAAAAAAACAAAACAACAGTTTTTGGCAAATCCTTTACTTTAAAAAAAGCCAAAATAGCAAAAAAAAATTGTTCCATCAATGTAATCCATCGTAAATCACGGCATCCAGCATTGTCACGATAACGGTGACTCACCTAAATAAAAAAAAACAACGCCCGCCTGCACCCACTTGCACTCACCGCAATCTGACAGGTCTGACATTTGCCGGTCAGATGTAAACAATTGGGCGGAGCTAGGGGTGACATCACTGCCAATGTCACCGCTAGCTCTGCCCAATTGCGCTGTGATTGGCCAAAGCATTGCACCTGACCATTGGTCAGGTGCATTTCTTTGGCCAAGCTTGGCTCTCACAATGAGAACGCAGCTCATTGTGGGGCACTCGGCGGACTAACAGCCCGCCTAACGCCCTTACCGTTTGTGTGTTCGGCGAACACAAGAACGGCCAATATTCGAGTCGAACTTACTTTAGACTTTAACATCAAGCCCATCCCTACTAGTGGATTTGGAGTGAGATATAGTGATGTCACTACTGTGCTGCTCACTGTTCTCCTTGCTGGAGAGGAAGCTGTACCTGAATACCTGCAGTGCAAAGATCTCCCTGCTTCTGTTCTATTTATCCTGTGCTTCTTCCACCTCTACCATTACTCCACGAGTCATCAGATGATCAGTCTTGGGGGATGAGAGGAGGACAGCTCTGCCATGGTTTTTTAAAGCCCTGCCTCTCCTGGCTGCCTTAAAAATAGAGTGTACAACAAGATATGGCAAGTCAGTAAAGGGAAAAATATCAGTTTCAGGTAGACCATAGGCCAGGCACGGTCAACCCATGGCACGTTTGATGTGGCCTGTGACATCAAGCCTATGGCAACCCTCAGACCCTCCTTTTGGTGCATGCCACTCTACTGAATGATTTCTGGTCCTCCATAATCCTAGCAGCTGTCATCCCCAAGGGATGAGCCTTTAGCCAAGTGGATTGCATCTAGTGGCATCCATACAGGGGTTCTGAAGGTGGATTTTCAAAGTTGTGTGATGAGCTTGGTGTCATTCTTTGTGAGAGAATTTTGTGTCATTTTATTTTTGCCTAAAGTGGTTGTAAAGGCTCAAGATAAAGGTCAATGACTCTCACTACTGTCAATCACAGTCAGTGAGCCAATGAGAAGAGAGAGGGGTGGAGCCAAGCCACAGCTCTGAGTATGAATGGACACACGGAGCAGTGCCTTGGGAATGCTCCTGCTTGGGTGCCCCCATAGCAAGCTGCTCTCTATGGAGGCACCCGACAAGAGGGAGGAGCCAAGAGCACCAGAAGGGAGGATTAGTGCTGCTCTGTGCAAAACCACTACACAGAGCAGGCAAGTATAGACATGTTTGTTATTTTTTTTTTTTATTTAAGCTTTTAGTATCACTTTAATAAAGAAATATATTGCACCACTAGGACATGCACTTCCCTTTTTTTGGCTGATCACACTTGACCACAAGAGCAGAATTAGTGGTAATCTGGTTAATAAAAAATGTGAACTTGTGATTGTGATTGAAATGATTCTAAAGGCTTCAATTAAAAAAAAATGTCTGCAATTACCTGCTGTGTGCAGTGGTTTTTCTCCTCTTCTCGGGACCCCCGCCGGCGCTCCTGGCCCTTCCCTCCTGTCGGGTGCCCCCGCAGCAAACAGCTTGCTATGGGGGCATTTGAGCATGCGCACTCCCCAGTCGCAGCTCCGTGTGTCCATTCACTCGGTTCGTCCCCTCTCTCTTCTCATTGGCTCACTGGCTGTGATTGACAGCCAATGAGGAGAGGGAAGTCCGGGATAACCGAGATAACCGATAACCGAGATTCCAGGGCACAATGCCTGAACGAGAGGGGGCTTAGGTGAGTGTTAGGGGGGCTGAGGGGGATGCTGCACAGAGAAGGTTTTTTACGTTTCATAGAATGCATGAAGGTGAAAAACCTGGAGCCTTGACAACCACTTTAAACCATGGGTAGACATTTACTGGGGATTGGTCCCATGGAAAATGATGATCCTGATTGTTGGTTAAAATCTTATGCTATTCAAAATGTTAAAAATTTTAAATTCTGAAACATTTCATTTTATTGTGCTTCGCGACCAGCTACCAAATCACATAAGTGTCTCACACTCTTCAAAAGGTTGAGCACCCCTGCCATGGGCAATACAGGTGACTTATCCTTTATCTTCTGCTAGTATTTTTGGGCACAGTTTCCATAATTCAGGTCCTCTTTAGGGAGTCAAAAGTGTTCTACAGAGGCAATGGAACAAGGAAGTTCTTGGTGTTATACTGGGTTCCTTGCACTCTACTCTGAATGCTTGATGGATATCATATGGGAGCAGTGACTGTCTCTTTAGACAGGCTGCCAATGGGCTTCAATAGACTTCATCACTGCTTGAATCTTGTTGAAAGTCCTCCAAAGCTTAAAGTGTTTAAAGTGACAGCACTTGCTTTAAGATCTGTGTTTCACATCCTAATTCTGGAACTAAAGTTGGCTTTACGGGTTCAATAAATCTGCTTGAAGCTTGCAGAAAGCAGATTTCGGCTTTACAAATGGCGTGCTGTACACCCTCCTCTTATGCAAATAGAAGCTTGTGAGCAGCACCAGTGTAGAAGTACATGTCCACCATGGAAGATCTTCTCAAAGAGCTACTAATTGCATCCGAGATTCACCAGTCACCCATCTGAATGAGATTTTATCATTTCTTCAATGAACAGATTTACTGCTCGTTCTGAGAGGACAATTCTTTAATGTTGTTTTATGTTTCCTCCCCAGATCACAGTATCACGGAGGAGCAGACTCGTCTGAGGAGCAACGGTATTTACTTCCACTATTTACAGCTGTAGAAGTTTCGGTATGAAAATCTGCGGTTTGCAGATATGATAATGTTGCATTATGCACGAGGCTGCACAGGAAGAGGGCAAGATGGAAGACACAGTTCCCAATTCCTTCAGCACTGGTGGTTATTGTGTAGGTTAACCACACGAGTCCCCGGAACTTTTTCTACTAAAATCCCCTTGATTTCAGTGATGTCTCAGCTCCACACATTATACCTTTTAGTAATTTTAGTCCACAATAACGTATTGTAATATTCTAGGACAAATAAGGCTTTGATTTGGTAACAAATCTGGAAACTTTTTTTAATTCCTTGGTTTTTATTGGGAATAAATAGTAAAAATTAGAATACTGCATTTCCTGATATTTTTCCAGTGTTTATGTAGTTTGCACATACTGTATGTGTTGTACTTTAGGAGGGCTTTATTCCTGTTGCAGAACTTACACGTCCAGTACCTTCAGGACTCTTGAGTCCTCCAAGATTTCCAGGAATCCCAAGACCCCCATTACCTTCTGGACTCCTGAGCCCTCCAAGTTTTCCAGGAATCTCAGGATCCCCAGTACCTTCAGGATTTGCACTATTCCCAGAACCCCTAGTACCTCCATGATTGGTAGAAATCCCAGGATCCATAGTTCCTTCAGGACTCCTGAGCCCTCAAAGTTTTCCAGGAATCTCAGGATCCCCAGTACCTTCAGGATTTGCACTATTCCCAGAACCCCTAGTACCTCCATGATTGGTAGAAATCCCAGGATCCATAGTTCCTTCAGGACTCCTGAGTCCTCCAAGTTTTCCAGGAATCTCAGGATCCCCAGTACCTTCAGGATTTGCACTATTCCCAGAACCCCTAGTACCTCCATGATTGGTAGAAATCCCAGGATCCATAGTTCCTTCAGGACTCCTGAGCCCTCCAAGTTTTCCAGGAATCTCAGGATCCCCAGTACCTTCAGGATTTGCACTATTCCCAGAACCCCTAGTACCTCCATGATTGGTAGAAATCCCAGGATCCATAGTTCCTTCAGGACTCCTGAGTCCTCCAAGTTTTCCAGGAATCTCAGGATCCCCAGTACCTTCAGGATTTGCACTATTCCCAGAACCCCTAGTACCTCCATGATTGGTAGAAATCCCAGGATCCATAGTTCCTTCAGGACTCCTGAGCCCTCCAAGTTTTCCAGGAATCTCAGGATCCCCAGTACCTTCAGGATTTGCACTATTCCCAGAACCCCTAGTACCTCCATGATTGGTAGAAATCCCAGGATCCATAGTTCCTTCAGGACTCCTGAGTCCTCCAAGTTTTCCAGGAATCTCAGGATCCCCAGTACCTTCAGGATTTGCACTATTCCCAGAACCCCTAGTACCTCCATGATTGGTAGAAATCCCAGGACCCCCAGTACTTTCAGGAATCCTGAGTCCTCCAAGTTTTCCAGGAATCCCAGGATCCCCAGTACCTGCAGGATTTCTACTATTCCCAGGACCCCTAGTACCTCCATGATTTGTAGAAATCCCAGGATCCCCAGTACCTTCAGGATTTCCACTATTCCAAAGACCCCTAGTACCTCCATGATTTTCAGGTTTTACAGGATCCCCAGTACTTTCAGGATTTCCACTATTCCCAGGACCCCTAGTACCTCCATGATTTCTAGAAATCCCAGGACCCCAGTACTTTCAGGATTTTCACTATTTCAAAGACCCCTAGTACCTCCATAATTTCTAGAAATCCCGGGACTTCCAGTACCTTCAGGATTTCCACTATTCCCAGTACCCCTAGTACCTCCATGATTTGTAGAAATCCCAGGACCCCCAGTACCTTCAGGACTCCTGAGTCCTCCAAGTTTTCCAGGAAACCCAGGATCCCCATCACCTTCAGGATTTTCACTATTCCCAGGACCCCTAGTACCTCCATTATTCTAGAAATCCCTGGACCCCCAGTACCTTCATGATTTCCACTATTCCAAAGACCCCTAGTACCTCCATGATTTACAGGTTTTCCAGGACCCCCAGTATCTTCAGGATTTCCACTATTCCAAAGACCCCTAGTACCTCCATGATTTACAGGTTTTCCAGGACCCCCAGTACCTTCAGGATTTCCACTATTCCAAAGGCCCCTAGTACCTCCATGGTTTGCAGGTTTCCCGGGACCCCCAGTACCTTCACAATTTCCAGGTTTCCCTGAGTACCTGTTCATGCATGCATCAGAATTCATTGTGCATCAGCTTTTCAGCTTGGGAGTTGACTACACTAGGTATGTACTCTGAATAGGATGATATTCAGGCCCCAGCCTTTTAGATAATTGGTGCTGTGTCATATTCCCAGATACACTAGTGCTGGATTGCTGCAATTTTGATCCCATCATTGACTTCCTATTGCAGACCCAGATTGCTTGAACTGACTACTCTCTCCCGCCTGCCGTATGCCTGGACCTGACCACTCTTTTGTCTGCGGCTTGTGACCATAGTTCTGATGCCTAGAAAACCCTTGGTGGGTGACCCTGATGGCCATTATCTCATGCCAGTTTTCAGCAAAGAAGCCAGTGACCATTAGGGTTTCTGGTCCATAACACCTTGATCTGATGAGGAACAACTGTCTCTTAGACCCTGTGCTTTGCGTGAGCCCATGTCACCTGCCAATCAAAACAGTAAAACACAGTAAGCACATTATGCCTTTAGCTACAGGGGATTCTTTTTTGATTGGACGCGGCTTACTACCGCTTTAACAGTGTCCCTCACCAGAAACATCTGAACTCAATTATTTGGAGATATGTCCATATATAAATTAGATAGGGGAAGATTAACAAACATTATAAATTATTCCTCAGCCTTGATGTGGAAGATTGAAAACCATACTGAGAGCTTAAATTTCCAATCTACTGTATGTCTACCATTTCTATCATGGATAAACGGAAAGCAAAGTAAAGATCTGAAATACGGCAGAATCATTGAAAAAACAATGTGTTTTTATGTGAAGCATTTACAGATGAACATTTTGCTTCATTGCTTTAAGATACAATATATTTTCCTCACAATTCCACTTTTTTTTGCAGTCAAGGAGCTCAGCTCACAGTTAGAAAACAACGAACAGGAAACAAGTAAGTCCATGATATTTAGAATTTTGTTATAACTAACCATAGTTCTGATCCATTTATTAAATGCTGATGCACTTAGCTCTACAGGTTCGTAATGGAATGTGCTCGAATAAGCAGGACAATCTGTAATGGTGGGGAGGTACACCCAAACTTGAGGTCTGAAGGTACATTTCTCTCGGCATGTAAATGTCACCTGATTCATCCAGATCTAAAAACAATCTTGTGTCTGAAAGAAGTCAATTGAAGTTAAGGATGACGGATCTGGTTGGACAGTTTAGAAGACCTGATTATTTAATGAGTCCTTGTCAGGATGCAGGTGGTAAGGGGACCTCAAAAAAAGCTGGATAGGTAAAATGATGGCTTTTAAGGGAAAGAGCTTCGGAAATGGTGGTTTCAGGAAACATAGACCAGATGAGCAACTGGAAGTGATCTGAAGACAGGTCGGGCTCATAGCTAGATAGATCGATAATAGGCATCAGTGAGTAGTCAGTGAGAAAACAAATCGATGGGCAGGATAAAGTCCATGGCAGTCCTAAGCCTGGAAACAAGCAAACACAGACACTGAATTGAGGAACACAGAATCCGGAACTCAGGATCAGAGTCAAAGTCTTCACAACCTGAATGCGTATTTCTTATATTTTCCTTTTTCTTTTCTAGATAAGAACTTCACAGAGGAAGTATCACATCTGAGGAACAATGGTAAGGGAATCAGGAACCTGTATTGCTATTCACATATTTGTTTTATCCTACGATATGAAGTAAAACCTGGATCTGAGGGCCCAGTTTATGAGGCATATACTGTCTCTAAAGAGACAGTAAATTTATATGGGGAATTTACTCCGTGGTAGTAGAACTTTCCAGTGAATCCCACGTGGAAGAAAAATATATTTTAAATATATTTTTCAAATATTCTTCCCAAATGTATTGACATATATTTGACATACTACAATTTTGCCTGTATTCAATATAATTAAAAAAATATTATATATATATACACTGTATATTTATATATATATATATATACACTGTATACTATATATATATATATATATATATATATACAGTTGCAAGAAAAAGTATGTGAACCCCTTGGGATTACGTGGAGTTTTGCATGAATTGGGCATAAAATGTGCTCTGAACGTCATCTAAGTCACAACAATAGAAGAACACAGTCTGCTGAACATAATACTACACAAACATTAGATGTTGCCATGGTTTAATTGCACATAACATGTAAACATTCACAGTGCAGGGAGGAAAAAGTATGTGAGGCCCTAGCTTAATGACTTCTCCCAGAGCTAATTGGAGCCAGGAGTGAGCCAACCTTGACTCCAATCAGTGTGATGATATTGGATGTGTTGCTGACAGCTGTCCTGCCCTTAAAAAACACACACCTGTTTTGGGTTTACTGGTTTCAAGAAGCACTGTCTGATGTGAACCATGCCTCACAGAAAAGAGCTCTCAGAAGACCTATGATCAAGAATTGTTGACTTGCAAGAAGCTGGAAAGGGTTACAAAAGTATCTCCTTGAGCCTTGATGTTCATGTGTCCACGGTAAGACAGACTGTCTACAAATGGAGAAAGTTTAGCACTGTTGCTACTCTCCCTAGGCGTGGTCGTCCTGTAAAAATGACTGCAAGAGCACAGTGCAGAATGCTGCATGAGGTAAAGAAGAATCCCAGAGTGTCAGCTAAAGACCTACAGAAATCTCTGGCACATGCTAACATTTTTGTTGACACATCTACAGTAAGGAAAACATGAAACAAGAATGGAGTACATGGGAGGACACCACGGAGGAAGCCATTGCTGGCCAAAAAGAAGATTGCAGCACGTTTGAAGTTTGCAAAAGAGCACCTGGATGTTCCACAGCACTACTGGCAAAATATACTGTGGACAGATGAAACCAAGATTGAGTTGTTTGGGAAGAACACACAACACTATGTGTGAAGAAAAAAAGGCACAGCACACCGACATCAAAACCTCATCCCCACTGTGAAACATGGCGGAGGGAGCATCATGGTTTGGGGCTGCTTTGCTGCCTCAGGGCTGGACGGATTGTTGTCATTGATGGGAAAATGAATTCCAGTGTTTATCAAGACATTTTGTAGGAAAACGTATGACCATCTGTCCACCAACTGAAGCTCTGCAGAGGATGGGTGATGCAACAGGACAATGACCCAAAGCATACAAGTAATTCAACAAAACAATGGCGGCAACAGCACAGAATACGTCTTCTGGAGTGGCCCAGTCAGAGTCCTGACCTCAACCCCATTGAAATGCTGTGGCATGACCTTAAGAGAGCGATTCACACCAGACATCCCAAGAATATTGCTACACTGAAACAGTTTTGTGAAGAGGAGTGGTCCAAAATGACTCCAGATCGTTGTGCAGGTCTGATCTGCAACTACAGGAAACGTTTGGTTGAGGTTATTGCTGCCAAAGGAGGGTCAACCAGTTATTAAGTCCAAAGGTTCACATACTTTTTCCTCCCTGCACTGTGAATGTTTACATGTTATGTGTAATTAAACCATGGCAACATCTAATGTTTGTGTAGTATTATGTTCAGCAGACTGTGTTCTTCTATTGTTGTGACTTAGATGACGTTCAGAGCACATTTTATGCCCAATTCATGCAAAACTCCACGTAATCCCAAGGGGTTCACATACTTTTTCTTGCAACTGTATACACTGTATATTTATATACTGTATGTTCAAATACGTTTTTTATATATTAAAAAATATATGAAACATATTTTAAAAATGCATTTACAAATTTATGTGTTTGAAAATACATTTAATCTACATTTTTGGAATGCATTTACAAATGAAAAAATATGTTAAAATTACTTTTTATATGTAAAAAAAAAAATCTGAAGAATATGTATTTTTTACAATATATTTTTAAATATATGCCTTTAGAAAATATGTTTAAATTTAAATTTTTTTAAGAATACATGTTAAAATATATTAGGGTAGGCTAATATATTGTAAATATATGTCACATATAATTTGTTTTCTAAATATAGTGGAAATGTATTCCTCTTCCAAGTGGGACTATGTTTCATGGTTTGATGGCCCACTTTTATTTAAAACAATAATTTAAAAAATTCCTCAAAATAAATGGTTGCCTTCTTAGGGGTGTCCACCATTACTATGAAAATGACATTAGCCCCCTGGCTTGCTCTTGCAGCGCTGCTGCTCAGACCTCAAAGTCAAACCTTTTACTGGTCACTTCAACCATTACACAGCACTGCTGTCCTTGCGTACCTCTGTACCTCTTGTAGCTCCCTGCTGCACTCACTGGGCTCATTTTCACCCTGGTCTGGGCAGGGAAACTCCTGTATTCCTGGTAGAGCCCTGAACTATGGCCAGGCCCTAAATTAGAAAGGCTTTGCACACCTGCATACACAGCCTGTTGGTTTCCGGTAAGACCCAGACACAGGATTAGAGGCTTCTCCCTTCCCAAAGCTCTTCAAAGCCTCTGGACTCCAGACCTCAATCCAGGAGTCACAAGACCCAGAAAAGAATAAAAGACCCATTTTCTCCACTCTGAACAGACCAAAAGATTTTATGGAGTCCCTCTGTCTGTGTCTGTGAGAACCCCATGCCATTGTTGTCTATTATACGTCAACCCAATGGCAGGGCACAACACTGCCACTATATACACATATATTTATATATTTGACTTGCACTTTGAATTGACTTTGAATTGGATTAACAAAGTAAAATTAGCTTTACAGGGCTACTTAAACATCCTTCTCCTTTAGGACCAGTCATACCATTGTCCTGAATTGAGGCTGAACCGAGAACGTTTCCATGCTCTGAGCGGATGAAGCAGACAAAATCCCCAGTCTCCTCTATGGGCCATATTCAGTGGGTAGAAGGCTAGCCCCTAGTCCCCTCCAAAAGCCCTTGTCCTGTTTGGGTCTGTCACACCCTCTCACTGGCTGCAATGTTGCAGAATCTCACCCGCCAACACAGCCAGTGAGCAATGCCATAGCAATGAGTGCTCTATTTTTTAGCTATCCTGGTGACAATATCCATCCCGTACACGAGTGGTATATGTAGCGCCCTTCTAGTTAATTGACAGTAGGTTTCGGCAAATGTACTTTTGGCTCCTCTGTAGCCAGGGGAGCAGGTTGATTGCTTTTGGCTGTTCTGGGTTCCACATGTTGCTAGTTTGATTGCTCCTCTCTGAATTCCAGAACTCTCTGGGTGGTTCTGAAATATAGGTGTTGAGTAATCAAATGGGAAGACTGAATATTTATGCTGCCTCAGCCAATCCCCGGTGAGGAGGGTGACCCGGGGGGGAGGGGGGGGGTGAGTATAAATAGTCCAGGGCCTAGAACAGCAGGGTCAATTACCTGGTGGAGAGAGACCCAGCCTGGAGGGGCTGTTTGCCCTCCTGGGCATCCAGAGGGGGAGCTTGCAGGTGGTTCAAAGTGGTCCCAGATAAGAGAGAGCCAGGAGGCCAATTCCTAAGTCTTGAAGAAAAGTCTGATGAGGATCTGTCCAGGAGGTACTGAGTCCATCTGATACTGAAAGGAGGCATCCATGTATACAGGGACACAGTGAGTAAAGGCCTGAGAGAAATCCTGGAAAGACTGTTGCAGTTTTTACCTCTTTTTAGTAAGCGACTGCTCCAGAGTTACATAAAAAAATAATTTCTGCCTGGTTATTGAGTGGAAAGACTGAGAATCTGCTGTGTGCCTGGCTGTCGTGCACCCAATAGGAAATAGAACCTGGGGCAAACAGCTAGACCGGGTCTGCGCTACACATAGAAAGTCACAGGCATTTCATTCTACTTGGGAAATGCCTCCAGCTAGAACAAAGTTAGGCTCTGATTTTTCAATACAACAAATTATATTTATTGAAGATAGACAGCACGCCAACACATTTTGGGGATCTACGTCCCCTCCTTCAGGGTTGAAATGTTTTGATTGGCACCAGTACCAATGTAACTGAACAATCCACAGCTGTTGTATTGTCACTTGTACCAGCAGACAGAGCAGATACATAGTTACATAGTTAGTCTGGCTGAAAAAAGACAAAAGTCCATCCAGTTCAACCATTAAAAAAAAAAAAGTTATAATCCTACACCCACAGTTGATCCAGAGGAAGGCAAAAAAACTCAGCAGAGCACAATCCAATTTGCTCCTTCAGGGAAAACATTCCTTCCTGATCCCCCGAGAGGCAATTGGATATTCCCTGGATCAACTTTCCCTATAAATGTTATATCCAGTTATATTCTGTGTATCCAAGAAAGAATCCAGGACTTTCCTACAGCAATCCACTGAGCTGGCCACAACCAACTCTGGAGGGAGTCTATTCCACATTCTCACAGCTCTCACTATGAAGAAACCTTTCGTATTGTATTCCGTAATGTAGTCTAGATTAGCTGTGGTTTGGAATGGTGTTGGAATAGTACAGTAGGGGCATTCGGTATGACTGGGACTTCTCCATTTATTTAATTTACAATATTCTCTTCAAGTCTTCCTTATATATTTTTTATTTTAATTTTTATTTATTTAATTTGCAGTCAAGGAACTCACTTCACAACTAAAAAAATATAAAGAGGAAACAGGTAAGTCAATGACATGAAATTCAAATCTGTATGGAGGGATTCTTCCCCATAACCACTAACATAGGAAGCATTCTTCCCACTGACCACCAATGTCAGGAGCATTCTTCTCACTGACCCCCAATGTAAGGGACATTCTTCCCACTGATCACCAATGTAAGGGACATTCTTCCCACTGATCACCAATGTAAGGGACATTCTTCTCACTGACCACCAATGTAAGGAGCATTCTTCCCACTGACCCCCAATGTAAGGGACATTCTTCTCACTGACCACCAATGTAAGGGACATTCTTCCCACTGATCACCAATGTAAGGGACATTCTTCTCACTGACCATCAATGTAAGGAGCATTCTTCCCACTGACCCCCAATGTAAGGGACATTCTTCTCACTGACCACCAATGTAAGGGACATTCTTCTCACTGACCCCCAATGTAAGGGACATTCTTCCCACTGACCACCAATGTCAGGAGCATTCTTCTCACTGACCCCCAATGTAAGGGACATTCTTCCCACTGACCACCAATGTCAGGAGCATTCTTCTCACTGACCACCAATGTAAGGGACATTCTTCCCACTGACCTCCAATGTAAGGTACATTCTTCCCACTGATCACCAATGTAAGGGACATTCTTCCCACTGACCACCAATGTAAGGGACATTCTTCTCACTGACCCCCAATGTAAGGGACATTCTTCCCACTGACCCCCAATGTAAGGGACATTCTTCCCACTGACCCCAATGTAAGGGACATTCTTCCCACTGACCCCCAATGTAAGGGACATTCTTCTCACTGACCCCCAATGTAAGGGACATTCTTCTCACTGACCCCCAATGTAGCGGAAGCCAAAATCCTCTCCTGCAGGTTTTCTGGGCAACATAAGCCGGGAGCTTTCCATGTTTTCAGCCAATCTATAAACTTCCCTGGCAGGCTGTATCTGCCAAGTAGCAACCATGGATACTCGTGATTCACTCGATTAAAAGCCTTCGCTTGATCCAATGCGAGCAAGTACTTTCTCCATGCAGCATCCCTGCATTGCTCCAAAGCCTGCCAGACAGCCTAAACTGCTGAAAATGTACAATCATTGAGGGGTCTTTACCCATGTTCTTTACACAGTGGTTTGCCTCATGGAGGGAGCGAACCCCCTTCGAGACAGCTGCTAAAATCCTTTGCTAAAAAGGGAGCCAGAATGGACTTAAAACACTTGTAGAATTCAGCTGTCAATCCATCTGGTCCATGTGATTTTTTTGATAGTCAGCTTCTTTATAACACAAACTACCTCATCTGCTGAAATTGGTTTTGTCAGATCCATCAAAAGCAATGCACCATTTCCCAATCCTGGAGTAGAATCCAGAAAGCTTTCCATCCTGTCCTAAGTACCTTTCTTCCCAGAAGGTCTGCATGATATGACCCAAAGATCTCCATGCTCCCTGATCTGGGCTTTACCAGGGAACCTGTACCGTCTTTCTAGCCTATGGCCATCTTAACTGCTATGCCTTGCTTATAGTTCTGGTAAGGATCAGGCGAGTGATATTTCCCATAATCCCTCTCCAGAACCAAGGAGGCATGCTGGTCATATTGACACTTAAGAAGCTTCACCTCAGAGATCTCCCCTGGATCTCCTCCATACGAGACAAGACGATCAAGCTTCCTCCGCAAATGCTGGTAGGCAATATACATACCAAGCTGCTTCTTCTTACTTATGGCCTTGAAAAGTCCAATCGCCCTTTGTTTCACAAGCTCCCACCACTCTGACTTAGTGCTGCAAAAGTCCAGAATAGAAACCTGTGCCTGAAAAAAATCTTCAAAGGATTGTCTTACCTCTACATCTTCCAGGAGAGCCTAATTCAGTTTCCAGAGACCCCTTCCCCTGGGTGGAGTGTCCGAGGCATTCAGAGTCACAGACAGCATACAGTGGTCAGAGAACTCCACCGCCTTCAACTCAGGAACCGAGAATTCTGAGTTCTCCTTTAAAAAAAAATGTATCTATCCTACTCTGACTATTCCCTCTCTGAAATGTGAACCCCGTGCTGCCAGGGCAGTGCTTTATATGCACATCTACCAGGCCTGCCTGTCTAACCAAATCTCTGAGAAAATCGCTATCATAACCCAGCCTGTCTATGGAGCCTCTCCTGTCTTCAGGCCTAATTATGGTGCTAAGGTCACCTCCAAAGACAACCTGCTGGGACATAAAAAGGAAGGGCTTGATCTCTGTGAGGAAGTAGTTCCTGTCCCATTTTGACTGCAGTCCATAGATATTGATCAGGCGCAGGTCCTGCCCCCCAACAGATATGTTTAAGACCATGCATCTCCCCATTTCTACCTCAATTACCCGCCGGCATGTTACCAAACAGGCTTTAAAAAGCACCATAACTCTGCTGCAAGGTTCAGCCGCAAGAGACCAAAAGGAGGGACCACATCTCCACTGCCTTTTTGCTAGATGGACATTGGTCAATGTATTGAGCCAGGTCTCTTCAAAAAATATAATCTCAGCATCAAACTTGCTGAGCAAAAATAAGGCCATATCACGAGCTCTTGCAGATTTGATGCTGGCGACATTAATGGTCGCCACCTTTAACAGAGAGGGAACTACCATCAGGATGATTGGGGTAGTCGTTTTTTAACCTCTACCACACCCTCATCACCTGAAACAGCTCTCCTCAGACTTCTGTACTTCTCATCCTCTTCTTCCTATTCTTTTTCCTTAATCCTCTCCCACCCATCATCAGCACAATACCCTTCAAGAGGAATTGAGACACGGACATGGCCACCTGTCCCTCAGCCCCATCAGCTCCACCCCCATTCAGCATCCCCACATTCTCCTGGCCATGTTTGTGTTGTCGAGAATGAGGAACTGAGGGTTGAGCTAAACCACCCCCCAGCTGCTTAGAAATAGGAACCACCACAGAAAGGACCGACTCATGGACCACATTACTAAGGAAAACAGAATCTGGCACAACAGATGGGACAGACACATGAGGGGCAACAACAGTTTCCTCCCTCGCTTCAGCTGCCTCATCCTCTTTATCCAGCCTCTACCGCTCAGCCTCCAGTCAGCCTCTGGGCTCTGACTATACGGATGACCTAGCTGCTTGCACATCTTGCACCGAATGTGGGTGCATCCTTTGGCCAAATGGCCTCAATCCTGGCACAGTGAGCATTTCTTGATGGTGCAGGATGATGGCTGTAACCAATCACAGTGATCACATGCCAGTTGTACACAATGGCTTTCATTCATAGCCATTCATTGTGTGCTATTGTGTTCTCTAGGATTGGTCACAGTGATTACCTGTAACAGGGCCAATCACAGCTGACCTGTACCATGTGATAACTATAGGCAATAACAGCTATCACAATTGAATGGATGCCATTCATAAAAATATTTGCTTGCAGCAGGGGTGTAAACTTATTTCATTTTGGGATGCATCAGCATTATGGTTGCCCTCAAAGGGCCGCTTGTATCTGTAAGACTATAGAAATGTATCCAGGGCTTTTTTCTCAAAGAATAGAGGCAGGAACTCAACCACGCCCTTACTCCCTCCCCCCCTTAACCACATTGAACGGTGGATGTGGCCAAATTGCAGTTTTAGGATCTTAAAGGGGCAATAAATACCAGGAGTGTGTTAGGTGCGAAGTTCAGGGATGTGCTATGTGGAGATTGCAGGGTTCAGGGGTACGCCATGTACAGAGTGCAGTTTCAGCGGTTCCCTATGCGGAGATTGCAGGGTTCAGGGGTACGCCATGTACAGAGTGCAGTTTCAGCGGTTCCCTATGCGGAGATTGCAGGGTTCAGGGGTACGCCATGTACAGAGTGCAGTTTCAGCGGTTCCCTATGCGCAGATTGCAGGGTTCAGGGGTACGCTATGTACAGAGTGCAGTTTCAGCGGTTCCTTATGCGGAGATTGCAGGGTTCAGGGGTACGCCATGTACAGAGTGCAGTTTCAGCGGTTCCCTATGCGCAGATTGCAGGGTTCAGGGGTACGCTATGTACAGAGTGCAGTTTCAGCGGTTCCTTATGCGGAGATTGCAGGGTTCAGGGGTACGCCATGTACAGAGTGCAGTTTCAGCGGTTCCCTATGCGGAGATTGCAGGGTTCAGGGGTACGCCATGTACAGAGTGCAGTTTCAGGGGTTCCCTATGTGCAGAGTGCAGGGTCTAGAGGTGTGATAAGCCAGAGTGCAGGGTTCAGCTCTATTTCAAACTTCATACACTGAGAACCCCTCACCACCCCAGGGAGAAAGAAGAGATTCATGTTCACAGCTCCGGACATCCCCAGGAACAAGAGTCAGGCTTTGCATACACCATCAAGCAGCCCGCAGCCTCTCTCAGATCCCACCTGCTCCCCATGCTGCGTGCGTCCCTTCTTCCATCCCTTCTTTTGGGGGGGCCCTTGAAAAATGATGCTGCCCCCCTGAAAAATGCCGCCCTAGGCAAATGCTTTGTTTGCAATGTGATAAATATGCCCCTGGCCCCAGCAACAATAGATCACCCAGCAACCAGCATCAATATACCTTCCATTAGCCAACAAAGACCCCTTCCTCAACAGTAGATCCCTCCCAGCAATAACAGATCCTCCAAGCACCCCTCGGCACCCCTTGCCATTACATGCATTCAGTACTGGAGGTGCAGGAACTACGTTCCCCCAAGTTCTTTCTGAAACAAAAGCCCTGGAAAAGATTATTAATCACTGATCTTTTTTGAACACGGTGCTTGGGAATCCTGCTGACTTGCTGCATGGACGTGTTGTAATTATTTTGATTAAGTTTATGTATTGATCATTCATCATAAAAATTGTTGATGTTTCTTTATTTATGATGTTCACATTGATATTACCTATTTTAAGAGCAGTGCCCGTCTTTCACTGTTGACTTTTATTTTTAGTGTTTTACGCTGAAGCGGCAGCTTCTCTCAACTATTCTGTAGATTTTTTGGTTGCCATCCTTTTAACACAATTTTTTCTGTTTACATAGCACTTATTTTTTTCTTTTCTATAGCAAAAAAAAAAAAAAAAAAAACCTCAGTGGTGCAAAAATACCATCAAAAGAAAGCTCCACCAGTTGCAAAAAAAAAATGTCATATGAGTACGGTGTTGCATGACTGAGTAATTGTCACTCAAAGTTCGAATGTTGGCCTGGGCAGGAAGGGGGGGGGTGTCCGGTATTGAAAGGGTTAATTCTGACCATAATAGAATTGTGGGTAAGATCTAAAGCGTTAGAGATTGTAGAGGATAATGGTGGATCAATAGATGAAGACAAGGATGTGTTGGAAAGTTTGGGGGGTCAGTGAGTTCTGTGTGTCATGGAGAAAGGAGTTCCAAAGGAGGGGTGGGGGGATGGGAAAATTACAAGGAATATGCCATGACTTCCATGACTTTGTCTTTCTTTTTTCATATTATTAACCCCTGAGGATTCCCCCCTTCCTGAGCAGGCCATTTTTTTGCGATACGGCACTGCGTTACTTTAACTGACAATTGCGCGCTCATGCAGCGCTGCATCCAAATGTCCTTTTTAAATTGAGCTTTTTTTCGGTGGCAGGAAGGGATAATCGCTCCTCCAGTGAAAGGCTGTGAGCAGCCGCGGCAGGATGCCACTGATCAGCATTGCAATACGCAGCACAGCTTTAGCCGCCTGGGCCCAAAATTAAAAAAAAAATGTCCCTCTCTGCTCCTCGCCTCCTGGGCCCCTCTAGTGACTGCGGGGGAGCATTCTGACACTGGGGGGGAACTGACTAACTGCAACTGACATCCCCAGTGACACAGTGCTATAAAAAGCCCTGACACTGTACTAATGGCACTGGGCAGGAAGGGGTGATCAAAGGGTTAACTGTGTGCTGTGTTTTACTAAGGAGACATGCTGCTATGTATTTCTCTGCTGTGCAGAGCAATATACAGCAGCATGTCCTTGCTGGCAGGAGAGAGATCTATGTTGTTTACAGACATACCTCTCCCCTGTCAGTGATACTTGACGATACTTGGTTGCCAGTGGGGAATCTCTGGCCCGGACCTGGTGATCAACATCTTTAGCTGTCAATGGTGGCATGGGTGGGGGTGGTGCGCCCCCTATCCGGAAATGCCCTTCCGCCCTGTAGCAGTAGTTCTGCTATGAGGCGGTCGGGAAGCGGTTAACCAATAAAATACATGTTTTAATATATTTTACAATTGCATAGAATGTACAGTAGATGGAGCTCTCTGCTTCTCTTTACATGTTTTTTCAGGCTCTCATTATCTGTTTTGCTGGGAAAAAAAACCTTATTGAATACAGAGTTCAATAGCTCAAGCTTAAGTATACAGTTAGAGAATTGACGTTTCCTTCCGATGGCACTTTTTGAATCATGTTTTATGTCTTAAAGAGGGTCGTGTCCTGGGTGTTCTGAGAAGTCAAATATTTTCTGCGTAGTTTGATCTTCCTGTCTGTGGAACATAGTATAACATGTGCAGCACAGCGGCTAAATGGTTGGCACTCCCACCTGGCAGTACTGGGGTTGTTGGATCAAATCCCAACCATGGCACCACCTGCCTGGAGTTTGCATGTTCTCTCTGTGCCTGTGTGGGTTTCCTCCCACACTCTAAAGACATGCTGGTAGGTGATTTGACGCCTGTTTAAAGTGACCCTAGTATGTGTATGAATGTGAGTTAGGGACTTTACATATATATATAGATATTGTACACTCCTCGGGGGCGGGGACTGATGTGAATGTACAGTATATATGTAAAGCACTGCATAATTCGATGATGCTATATAAGTACCTGAAATAAATCAAATTAGTTGATTCTACAAGCTATACTCCTCCAGGAGCAGTGTTGTTTTTTTTTTTACTCCAGTGTGCGTGGAGCCTAATATTTATTTCTTTATTTTGTTATAATTGTATTATGTTATTTTATTTTTTAGATTCCGGGCTGAAAAGGGATGTGTCTGCTCTGCAGGAGTCTGGTAACTATAATATATCTATAAAAAATATATGTAAAGCAAAAGAAGGGACTTTATGGGACGTTTAGTCCTGGAGCTGTCGTTACAAAGTTCAGTCACTTCAGCTTTGTGTTTTTTTTCTTTCTAGTTGCCGACATAACGGGAGACCTGAAGAAGATTCAAAAGAATGGTGAACATTCCTGATTATTCAGCATTCCTTTATTTTTATAAAACAGAATCCCTGGAAGTGAAAGCTAGCTCCGCCCTCCCACTCACTCCCTGGTCTATCACAGAGCTGATGCTATGCAAGCTCTAAAATCAAGTACCAAGAGATCCCACCATGAACCTTTATTTATGGAATCCCACCATGGACCTTTATTTATGGGGTCCCACCATGGACCTTTATTTATGGGGTCCCACCATGGATCTTTATTCATGGAGTCCAACAAAGGACTTTTATTTATGAGGTCCTACCGTGGACCTTTATTTATGGGATCCCACCATGGACATTTAAATATGGGGTCCAGCCATGGATCTTTATTTATGAGGTCCACCATGGACCTTTATTTATGGGATCCCGCCATGGACCTTTACTTATGGGTTCCCACCATGAACCTTTGTTTATAGGGTCCCTCTATGAACCTGTATTTAAAGTATTCCATCATGAACCTTTATTTATAGGGTTCCACCATGAACCTTTATTCATGGGGTCACATCACACTATGGACCTTTATTTATTGGATCCAACCAACAACCTTTATTTATGAGGTCTTGCTATGAACCTTTATTTATGGGGTCCCATCATGGACCTTTATGGGGTCCCACCATAAACATTTATTTATACGCTCCCACTATGAACCTGTATTTAAAGTGTTCCATCATGGACTTTTATTTATAGGGTTCCACCATGAACCTTTATTCATGGGGTCATGTCACACCATGGACCTTTATTTATTGGATCCAACTAAGAAACTTTATTTATGTGGTCTTGCTATGAACCTTTATTTATGGGGTCCCACCATGAACCTTTATTTATAGGCTCCCACTATGAACCTGTATTTAAAGTGTTCCATCATGGACTTTTATTTATAGGGATCCACCAGGAACCTTTATTCATGGGGTCACATCACACCATGGACCTTTATTTATTGGATCCAACCAAGAACCTTTATTTATGGGGTCTTGCTATGAATCTGTATTTATGGGGTCCCACCAAAGACCTTTAATTATAAGGTACCATCATGAACCTCAATTGCAGGTGTCTCAACATGGACCTTTAAGAGGGAATGAATCTTTATTTATGGGGACCAAGAACCTTTATCCATGGGGTAACACCATTGACCTTTATTTATGATGTCCCACCATGAACTTTGATTTATGGGGTTCCATTGTGGGCCTTTATTTATGGGATCTATCAATGAAATGTTATTTATGGGATTCCACCATGGGACCTTTATTTATAGGGTTCCATCATGAACCTTTATTCATGGGAGTCACACTAAGGACCTTTAATTATAGGGTCCCACCATGAACCTTTATTCATGGGGTCACACCATGGACCTTAGTGTCCCACCATGAACCTTTATTCATGGGGTCGCACCATGGACCTTTATTTATAGGGTCCCACCATGAGCCTTTATTCATGGGAGTCACACCAAGGACCTTTATTTATAGGGTCCCACCATGAGCCTTTATTCATGGGGTCAAACCATGGACCTTAGGGTCCCACCGTGAACTTGTATTCATGGGGTCACACCATGGACCTTTATTTATAGGGTTCCACCAGGAACCTTATTCATGGGGTCACACCATGGTCCTTTATTTATAAGGTCCGGACATGCACCTTTATTTATCCTGGATAAAATCCACAGTGCGAATATTTGAGTTGTACTTTTTCTTCTCTGTGTGTTGACTTCCTCTGGGGTTGGTTCAGATGTCACTGTCTGTGGTGGCCAGGACAAAAGATCAGGTAGGTGCCTTCACCTGCCAATGCTTGTTACCTGTATGCAGCTTTACATTCACCATGCCTGACACATTCACTGTCCACAACTACAACTAGGGAAGCATACACCATGCAGACACCAGGTTACCTATATTCTCAGTTACACCAAACACAAATACAATGTCATTTTCTGGATATTGCTATTTCTATAGGGGAAAAGACTATAATGTATCCTAATTCAGAGTATTATTTGACCATGCTGTGGATTTCACTGGAAATACAGATCTAGCTACGTGTCCCTTGGTAGCCAGGAAGGCCTAATTCAGAAACAAATAATGCAGCATGTGAGATCAGACATAGATACTTAGAAGTGTATGCTGAGACTGTCTCCATTTATTGGGTGAGTGACATGAGAATTTATAATAGAAAAGAGGAAAGTCTATGCTGGATGATAATTTTTGGAGACTTCTGGATTTTCCAAAATTTTACGTTTTACTCTTCTGACTCAGTGCCCCATGATTTGGCTTAGTTTCAGAAGGTATCTTACAATTATCATAAAACCATCAGCAATTTTTCTGGCTGCTCAAGGAAGTGTCTGACTGGGTAGCTCTCAGGCACTTGGGCAAGGATGTCAGTAGGAACATAAGGGACACTTGTGGTGGAGGAACACAAGGGACACTTGTGATGGAGGAACACAAGGGACACTTGTGGTGGAGGAACACAAGGGACGCTTGTGGTGGAGCAGGTCGGGTTCAGCAGTAGGCAGTCCAGCGAAGCCCATCGTGGATGAAAGTAGTACAGGATCAGGCTGGTGGGGAGAAACTGGAGAAACATTATCAGTATCCAAAGCCAAGATCATACACAATGGTCAAGAGGATGGATACAGCAGATTAGCCAGGAGTAGGTCTGGTGCTACCACAAGGCAAACTAGGCAGCCGCCTAGGGTGCACTGCTGCCTAGGGCGCAGCCAGGACCAGGACCACCAGTAGGGCAGTACAGCTGGCCCTGCTGTAACATTAATTATATTTTCTCTGGGCTCCATCAGTTTACTAGAAGGGCCCAGGAGGCAAAGAGCAGAGAGCGACTCTTTTTTTAATTTTGGACCCAGGCAGCTAAAGCTGTGCTGCGTTTTGCAATGCTGATCAGTGGCAGCCAGCCGTGGATGATCACAGCCTTTCACTGGAGGAGTGGCTCTTTCACTGGCGAAGTGATTATCCCTTCCTCCACTGAAGAGGGCAGAAGGCGAAGCTGTAGCCCGGTGTTGGGAGGTGATTCACTGGAGGAGTGGCTCTTTCACTGGTGAAGTCATTATTATTTCCTCCATTGAAGAGGGTGGAAGGCGAAGCTGTAGCCCAGCGGTGGGAGGTGATTCAATGGAGAGGTGGCGGAGGGCACAGGCAGCAATGGGAACCCGATGCACAGGCAAGCTCACAATTTCTGTTTTCTAATGCACAGACAAAGATACAGCCATACTCTGTATACAGACAGACATACAGCATCTTCTGTACTTTGTGATTGTCATCACAGTGAGATGCTTCATGTTATTTACACTTGTGTTTGAGGGACATTAAAAATGTGCGGTTGAGCCACACTTTTACCATTTACCAACCACTTCCCACTATAGTGGCACTACCACTATGGTATGTGCCCAGTATCACTTCCTCCCAGCTCCCCAGTTAGTATCAACCCGGAGCTAACATTGGCAAGGAGGTGAGAAAGCATCAAGCACAATTTCTTTTTTTTTTTTTTGGGGGGGGGGGGTGCAAGTAGTTGGTCCTGCCTAGGGCGCAAAATAGTCTAGCACCAGCCACGGTCAGGAGTCAGTCCAGGGTCATACACAAATGATGAAGAGAATCAGAGTCCTTAGACAAGCCAAGGTCAGAATCAGAGATTAAGCATTGGGCCAGAAGCAAGCCGAGTGGATAACAGGAAAGCTGGGTAAACAGAGGATACATGGGAGCAAGGAACACAGGCAAGCTAAAGGTCATCAAGCAACCTTCTGTCACTGTCTTCTTCTTTCAGTGGGGTGTTTGGCACCAGTTCTATAAATTGGACATGTGTGTTGGCTAGATGCAGCGTGGTGTGGTTTGCCATGAACGTTGTATTGAAACGGTAGGTCAACAGCACAGAGGCCCAGCAGGGAGCTCACCCATCCGGTGCCACTTACAACTATGCAACAAACTACTATCAGGGGACAGAAGACTCAGGAACGCTGACAGGGTCTGCCACGAGGAGCGAAGTGCAGCCTGGATGGTCTGACTCAAATGGGAGGCTTCCTGAAGAGGTAGACGGGGGAACCTGTCCCAAACCTGTCCACTCACATAAGGCACACCAAACCCAGGTGTCAAAGTCTTAAATATACTCTACTTGACCCACCAGTGCCACATTGGGCATGTGCATCCAACTGGATAGCTGCCTGAGTGACTGAGGAATAGAGAATCACAGCTTCTCAATATTTTCTCCCATCTTTATTGCAGTGGTGGACCTGTAGTGGGGAATATAGAAGGAACCTGCCTACAAGTGCACACATGCACTGGCTCACCAACACATGCAGGATACTGGTGGAGAAACCTTGCTAATTTATTGGTGCTTCTCTTCCAGATGGTGTTCTGACCCCATCTTACACAATGAATATGCACATCCTATGAATTATTGTTGATTGTGGTGATCTGATTTGTCAAAGGGAAAGGTATGCTGAGTGGCATAGTAACTGGAACATGTGCCCTGAGAAATCCAGGGTTACTGGTGCATTGTTGGAGATATCCATGTTGTTAAAGAAATCTCCATGGCAGTACATACACATGGCATGATTACTAGTGGATACTTTTTTTTTTTTATCCAGAACAACATACTCAAGGAGGTGCTAGGAACTTTTAGACTTCCATGTGTGATCAGATGAAGAAAAACTTCAAACAAACTCAATATCCCTGTTGAGGTGGCTCCCACACTGCAAGCTTTTCTTTATGGGCACCCAAGAGTAGATCAAATTATAGAAATACAAAAAGGAGCACCAGACCAAAACCGGGTGAAAGAGTCCAGGATCATTTTAATTGGTGATAAACAAAAAGTCATACAAAAACAGTCAGCGTGTTTTGAGGGTAGTACCACTCCCCCTTCATCAGGGCTCAGCACTGGATAAAACTTGGATTACCTGCCAAGAACATAATGTCAGAGGTCAGAGAGGTCATACCAGGTTGAGGTGTCCTCATTGCTGTGATTCTGCTCACCGGACACCAGCACTCCCATTCCATGATTCCATGATCTTCCATTGCCCTAGTAGTCCCTGTGCTCGGACAGGAATTGTGCAAGAGACCACTCTCATCATCAAAAGATCCTCATACAGGTACGTGACATAGACTCAGAGAAAACAGTGACCTCACAGATCTATATTACAACCAGTATTAAACTCTCCCTATGGAGTAACAACTTCACAGCAGTTGCTGAACTGCATCCAGTTTTGGTCTACTGCTATTTTCTTCATTTCTATAATTTTTTTCTATCCGGGTTGCTTCTGCTATGGTGACAAGGTTTAATGGAGTAACTAATTCCACCCCGTATGATCATTACAGTCAGCAGAGCATTGTGGAAGCTGGTATAGGACGACCATATGGCTTGCCACTTGACCTACTGACGAGCAGACCCTTAGATGGTCCCTGAGAGGGGGCGAGGTGAGACCTATCAACACTGCTTTGCCCCTACTTTTAGGGATCTATGTATAAAATTATTCACAGGTACAAAAAATGATATGGTCACTATATGGATCATTGGTTGTATAGGAGATCCTATGTTATCATGAGTTACTGCATGCTACATTGGTTGAGACTGGGCAGAACCTTGAATGTGCATATTCAATGTGCCACTTATAACACTGACACCCCATAATAGAAGGTCCAAGATGTGCAATATTGAGAATGGGGGAGATGTACAGCTTAATATTTTCCATGGATTCTGTGGATTCTCCTGGGCTATTACTCTGAATAAGGACACATTGTAGTCATTTTCCTCTAGAGCAGGGATCTCCAAGCTTTCTAAACAAAGGGCCAGTTTACTGTTCTTCAAACGTAAAGGGGGCTGGACTGTGAGCATTTGGAGTAGGAAAGGTCCTGATGTCAGTGGCAATAAACAAGGTGTGTTTGATGTCATTGGGAGGAATTGTACCTCATAATTGGTGCCATTGTGCCCCATTGTTGGTGTCATTGGAAGGAATGGTGCCCCATTGTTGGTGGCATTGGGAGGAATTGTGCCTTTTCGTTGGTGTCAGTGGGAGGAATTATGTCCCATTATTGGTATTAATGGATGGAAATAGTGCCCCAAGTGCCGGACAAAAGCATGAAAAGGGCCACATTTGGCCCCCCCGGTCACAGTTTTGAGACCACTGTTCTAGAGGTATAATATTCATAAAGTTACAATATGATTGTGTTTGGTATACTCATTATTCAGCTTCACCTTTTTCCAGCATTGTTTTGGGTTTGTGATCCCAGAACTGCCTTCGTTGGGGTAGGTTTACTAAAACTGGTGCACAGAGAATCTGGAGCAGCAGTTCAGGGTACCCAATCAGCTTCTAACTTCAGCTTGCTCAATTTAGCTTTGACAATAAAACCTGGAAGCTGATTGGTTACTGAATACAACAGCACCAGATTCTGTGTGAACCAGTTTTAGTATATCTCCCACATTGTGTTCTCCTCTCTTCACAGGGAACATCCAGGAGGCTTCCTGCACCAGCTGCCACAGTGGATGGCAACTAATTCAATCTGAATGCTACTATTTTAAGAACAATGCAGAAACGTGGGAGAGGAGCCGGGAGGAATGTGAAAAGCGTAATGGCAGCATTCTGGTCCTGAAGGACAAGGCTGAGCTGGTAATTGTCACACAACCTTTGGATGGCAGACAGATGAGGAGAGTCCACCAGTCTACATAGCCATGGCCAAAAATAATGTCCCCCTGCATTTCTGTCAGACAATGCACTGCTTCACCCAGAAAATTGCTGCAATTACAAATCTTTCGACATTCTCTTTTTTTATTTATTTTGTTTGTATTGGTACGGAGAAAAGTGGATAAACAAAAAGCCAAATCTGACACATTCCACGTAAATCCCCAAAAATGGACTGGACAAAATTATTATTTAGTATTTGGTGGCATACCCCTTGAAAAAAATAAGTGAAATCAATGCCTTCCTGTAACCATAAATGAGTTTCTTCCACCTCTCCACTGGAATTTTGGAGCGCTCTTCTTCCACCAACTGTTCCATAATCTGATAGGAGGGTTCCCAACTGCTGTTTTGAGATCTCTCCACTAGAGCTCTATGGGATTGAGATCTGGACTCATTGCTGGCCAGTTCAGTCCTCTCCAGCGCTTTGTCCTAAACCATTTCTGGGGTCTTTTTGACGTGTGCTTTGGGTCATTGTCCTGCTGGAAGACCCTTGACCTCTGACGGAGACCCAACTTTCTGACACTGGGCCCTACATTGCACCCCAGAATTCTTTGGTAGTCTTCAGATTTCATAATGCCATGCACACGGCCAAGACATCCAGTGCCTGAAGCAGCAAAGCAACCCCAAAACATCAGTGACCCCCCACCATGTGTGACTGGAGGGACTGTGACCCCCCACCATGTGTGACTGGAGGGACTGTGACCCCCCACCATGTGTGACTGGAGGGACTGGATTATTTTCTTTAAAGGCCTCATTGCCTTTTCTGAAAACAGTAGAATGATGGGCTTTACCAAAATCTGTCATTGTGTTTTGTCTGTACACAGCACATTCTCCCAAAAGGATTTTGGCTTCCTCAGGTAAGTTTTGGCAAACTCCAATCTGGCTTTCAATAGGTTTCTCTGTCAGCAGTGGGGTCCCCCTGGGTCTCCTCCCATATTTCTGTGTCAGCAGTGGGGTCCTCCTGGGTCTCCTACTATAGCGTCCCTTTTCATTCAAATGGCGACGTATAGTGCGAGCCAACACTGTTGTACCCGGTTCCTGAAGGTCAGCTTGAGTTTGTCTGGAAGTTGGTCGAGGTTCTTTATCCAGCATTTGAACAACCCTTTGTTGCAATCATTGATCAAGTTTTTTCTTTCACTTGCGTCCAGAGATTAGCTACAGTGCCATGCACTGTAAACTTCTTGACAATGTTGTGCACAGTGGACACAAGAACATGAAGATCTTTGGAGACGGACTTGTCACCTTGAGATTGTCCATGCTTTTCTACCATTTTTGTTCTCTGATCCTCAGACAATTCTTTGCTGCTCTTTCTCTTCTCCATGCTCCATGTGGCACATAGAGACACACAACAGAAAGGTGGAGGCCATTTTTCACCATTGTAACTGGTTGTCGGTGTGATTTCTATATTTTTCAGCTCCTGGTCATGGGTACAGGTGAGTTTAGTTACAAATTACAGGAGCTTCACAAACTTGAAATGCAATTATTTCTTACAATTTTGAAGAAGGTGCCAATAATTTTATTTAGTCCATTTTTGGGGGTTTTGCGTGGAATGGGTCAGATTTGGCTTTTTCTTTCTCCATTTTTGTGTCATACCAAAACAAACAAAAGAAACAAACGTGAGAATGCCAAAATATTTGCCATCAAAACAATTTTCTGGGTGCAGTGGGGTGTTATCTGACAGATATGCAGCGGGGGGGGGGGCAATATTTTTGGCCATGACTATATATACAGTATACTGTGTATTTATATTTATTTCAGGTACTTATATAGCATTGTCATTTTATATAGCGCTTTACATATATATTGTACATTCACATCAGTCCCTAACCCTCAAGGGGCGTACAATCTAAGGTCCTTAACTTACATTCATACACATACGAGGGCCAATTTACCAACCAGCATGTCTTTGGAGTGTGGGAGGAAACCGGAGTACCTGGAGGAAACCCATGCAGACAAAGGGAGAACAAGCAAACTCCAGGCAGGTGGTGCCGTGGTTGGGATTCGAACCAGCGACCCCAGTATTGCCAGGCGGAAGTTCTAACCATTTAGACACTGTGTATATATATATATATACTGTATACGTGAATTAAACTTGTACAATAGAGCTCAGGTGAAATGAGGGACAGGGTTTGGAAAGTGTGCTGTGATCTTCAGATCCTGACAACAAACCTGTCAACAGAGAAAGGAGACATCATCATGCTTCTGCTGTCCAATCACAGGCTGGGAGCAGGGTGGTGACCAAGCTGCATTGCTTGAAGGTAGAGAAAAGTGGAGTTTGTGACATCAGCGCCCTTCCTCTTCATATCATCCAATTGGAGAATGTCGGTAATCATTGCAAGATATACAAGGCATTCTGTGAATGGTGGTTGTGCTGAGCGGACAACCCTCTGTGGTTACTGTGCAGAAGTTCAGCCAACCCGGAAATTGTTGCTATCGCTGTAGTAGTGCTAACTACTACAGTGAATTCTAGCTGGTATGAGATATGTATACGTACATTAATCTGAACCAATCTGTTATAAAGTTCATACCTACATTATCAGATTTAATTCTACTGCGGGTATTAGTGGAGGAGGGGGTCCCTAGCAAGAAATCAGCTTTAAATAAGGATTCCAGGTATGATATTTTATACATAAGCCAACAGTCATACGGTGGGATCCCTCCAGAGATTGGAAATCACGGTATAGACACTTCTACTCCAGTGATCTCTACCATCTTCCAGGTCCCGTGATGAGAGGCTGCCCAGCTGCATTGTGAATACAAGAGATAGGCAGCTCAGCATGGGCGCCATTCAGAGAATGCTTTGTATTTTATCAATGAAGGCAGCAGGGTAGGCGCTCGGCATGGGACCTGCAAGTTAGTGAAGATCACTGGGCTAGAGTTGTCTATTAGAGTCAATTCCAGCTTCTAGAGCAGGGGTCTCCAAACTTTCTGAACAAAGGTTCAGTTTTCTGGTCTTCAGATTTAAGGGGGGCTGGACTGTAACCAGTGGGAGTGGAAAATGCAGCAGAAATAATGCCCAATGATTGGTGTCAGTAGAAGGAATAGTGCCCTATTATTGGTATCAGTGAGAGGAATAGTGCCCCATCATTGGTATCAGTGGGAGGAATAGTGTCCTATTATTGGTATCAGTGGGAGGAATAGTGCCCTATTATTGGTATCAGTGGGAGGAATAGTGCCCCATCATTGGTATCAGTGGAAGGAATAGTGCCCCATCATTGGTATCAGTGAGAGGAATAGTGCCCCATCATTGGTATCAGTGGGAGGAATAGTGTCCCATCATTGGTGTCAGTGGGAGGAATAGTGCCCCATCATTGGTATCAGTGGAAGGAATAGTGCCCCATCATTGGTGCTAGTGGGAGGAATAGTGCCCCATCATTGGTGTCAGTGGGGGGAATAGTGCCCCATCATTGGTGTCAGTGGAAGGAATAGTGCCCTATTATTGGTATCAGTGGGAGGAATAGTGCCCCAACATTGGTGTCAGTGGAAGGAATAGTGCCCCATCATTGGTAACAGTGAGAGGAATAGTGCCCTATTATTGGTATCAGTGGGAGGAATAGTGCCCCAACATTGGTAACAGTGAGAGGAATAGTGCCCTATTATTGGTATCAGTGAGAGGAATAGTGCCCCAACATTGGTGTTAGTGGAAGGAATGGTTCCCCAACACTGGTATCAATGAGAGAAAATTTCCCCCAATACTGGTAACAGTGGAAGGACCAATGCCCCAACATTGGTGTCAGTGGAAGGACTGATGCTCCAACATTGGTGTCAGTGGACGGACTGGTGCTCCAACATTGTTGTCAGTTGACGGACTGGTGCTCCAACATTGGTGTCAGTGGAAGGACCGGTGTCCCAACATTGGTGTCAGTGGAAGGACTAGTGCTCCAACATTGGTGTCAGTGGGAGGAATAGTACCCAATCTTTAGTGCTAGCGGGAGTAATAGTGCTCTATATTTTATATCGGTGGATGGAATTATGCCCCATAGTTGATGTCAGTGGCAGGAATAGTACCCCAATGATGGTACCAGTGGGAGGAAAAGTGCGCCATCTTTAGTGTTTGTGGAAGTAATAGTGTTCTGTACTTTACATCAGTGGGAGGAATTATGTCCCAATGTTGGTGTTAGTGGAAGGAATGGTTCCTCATATCAGTGGGAGGAATAGTGCCCCAAGGGCCACATAAAGGCAATCAAAGGGCCGCATCCAACCCCCGGGCCGCAGTTTGGAGACTACTGTTCTAGAGAGATCCCACAGGTATGGAATATGCACAGTTCCATTGGTCCAATCTGGATCATTGTTAGTAAGGAAACAATGCCATACCTGGAATTCTTTAAAGCTCAGCTATAGTGAGAGTAGCTGCAATTGCGAAAATATTTAAATAAATAAATAAGTTGCAATAGGTGTCGGGGAAATCGTATGTTGTGCACATTCTCATACTAATTCTTGAGTGACAACTAGCCATGCCCTAACTTGTACACGTATCCACACACATGCGCATTAGCATGAGCAAGCGTGAATACTTGGCGCTCACTTGCCTATTTAAAGTGGCTCCAGAGACCAAAAGATTGCTGAGTGGTTGTCAGCCTCTACTGTTTGTGACCTGATCCTGTACTACCCGGCTTTTCTTGACCCTGCTTGTTCTTGATACCTCATTGCTGACTCTGGCTTGTGACCTGAACCTGCCGTCTGCCTTCTGCCTGCTTTTTCGGTACCTTCTCTGCTCCACCATGCTCCATACTGACCCTGGCCTGGGTCTGACTCTGTTTTGGTTCCTGATTCTGCACCTCTGCTGTTCGACTGATACCGACTCCTGCCTGCCTGACCACCCGAGATCCTGAATCTGCCTGCTTGCTGCCTGCTGTTCTGTACCTGCTGCGGTGCCTCCGCATCTGCCAGAGCATTCTACAACCACCCTCTTGCCAGCCTCCTTGCTGCCCATGGTTCTGCACCTGCTGCTGCGTCTTCAAATTGGCCAGCTCATCAATCCTCCTGCTACAAAGTTGTCCTGGCCAGGATCTCCTACAAGGCACCCATGCACTCCATGCCCTGATATATCCTGTCACCAGCTTCAGGAGAAACAGGACAGGAGATGTAATGGAAAGCCCTCTCGTTAGCTCGTCCTCAACCAGGTACAGGACAATAGGATTGGGAGTATTGCCTAAAAGGCTCTTTATTTCAATGAATTGGAGGGCACAAAAGGAGCTAAAGAAGCATTTTATGTAATAGTGATCCGCCTACTTCATTCTGGTATATTTCTGATGACCATTTCTTTCTTCGTTTCTCCAGGATTATCTGCTGCCAACCATAGGATTTGATAGATACTGGTTAGGACTGAGGAGGGACAGTACAAATATCAGTCGCTGGCTGTGGGCAGATGGGAGTCATCTAACATTCAGGTGAGGTCATCCAGGTGTGATGGACACTCTAATTAAGATACAATTCCCTGTGTTTTACATATAGGAAATCTTTACCTTCGTACAACTGGTCACTGTAAATATCTGTTCTCGAATTTCCATTGAAATTATGAACGAATGCTGAGAGTCCTTCATGAGAGCCAGTGACTCTGATACACCAAAGCAGACTATTCCAGAGTGAATTGGACCCAAAATTCAGGAGAACTTTGCTAAATTTTCCATGAATTGTAGATCATTGTTGTTTGCATCCTTGATGCTGTCCTTCAGCCTTAGTCTCTTTGAAGCCATAAAGCTCACAGAGATAAAAAATGATCCACTACTGCCCAGTGACCTGAATTATCACTGGTGTGTGAGAAATGCCACTGCCACTGATCTCATTTCCCATCCCTCCCCAGCCCTGCCACTGTCCCTATTCCCTCCACCCCTCTCCGAGCACTGCCACTGCCCCCACCCCCTTCCTCCCACCACCACCACTGCTTCTACTGGTCCCATCCCCCACCACCACCAGCACTGCCACTGATTCCATTCCCCCACCACCACCACTGTCACTGATCCCATCCCCCCACCATCACCTCTGCCACTGATTCATCCCCCCACCACTGCTTCCACTGATCCCATCACCCACCACCACCAGCACTGCCAATGTTCCCATTCCCCCACCACCACTGTCACTGATCCCATCCCCCCACCATCACCTCTGCCACTGATCCCATCACACCACCACTGCTTCCACTGATCCCATCCCCCACCACCACCAGCACTGCCACTAATTCCATTCCCCCACCACCACCACTGCCACTGATCCCATCCCCCCAACACTGCTGTACCTGATCCCACCCACCCTACCACCCTCAATGGATAATGTTTTACTGTTTTAAATAGTGAAAAAAATTAATGAAAATCATGCCTCTTTGAAGGGGGGGGGGGGTCCATCATGGATTCAAGACTTTCTCAGCATCTAACTGTCCTATATTATTATTATTATTATTATACAGTATTTATATAGCGCCAAAAGGTTTGCACAGCGCTGTACAGTATAGTGGGGGACAGAGACAATACAGTAACAAAACCAAAACTCGAGGGGTTCGAGGGCCCTGCTCTTTCGAGCTTACAATCTAGGAGGGAGGGGATAGTGGTACAGGAGGAAGTAGCTGTGGGGGATGGAGTGTTAGGAGGAGTGGAGGAGATCGGTTGTTAGGTGAGGGTGGGGTAGGCTTCCCTGAAGAGATGGGTTTTCAGGGTGCACCTGAAGGTGAGGAGGTTAGGTGACAGTCTGATGGATTGGGGTAGGGAGTTCCATAGGATAGGGGAAGTCCTGGAGAAGTCCAGCAGTCGGGCGTGGGAGGAGGAGACCAGGGAGCTAGAGAGTAGGAGGTCCTGTGAGGAGCGAAGGGCACGGGTAAGGTGGTATTTGGGTATCAGGTCGGTGAGGTAGTTTGGGGCAGCGTTATGACCCCTATGTGAAACAAAACATTCTTCTTATTCAATGTTCTTCCTCCAAGTGTGATAAATCCTTCATACTCCACTTGTCACCCTCACAAGAAAGAAATACAACTGCACACAGTGCATTATCCACAATACACTAATATCACTCCACCACTCCACCGTGTGTCCACTTCTAATCGCCCGTCATCCTCACTCTTACCCTCTATTGACTTGGAAAATAGGCTTGTAACACATTCCACCTCCAACTGTAATAAGACTTTTCTCATAGCGCAATCCTTCCCGCCAGCCCCTCCTTTCCTCCCATTCACCCCAGGTGGGGTCACAGGTGTGGTCACGTACCACCGTGAGGTGGACGGGAGGAAAGGAGTGGCCAGCAGGAAGTATTGCGTTTTCAGAGAGATCTTTTAACAGCTGCTTCCCGTGCTACTCTACAAGTGTTGGCTGTGACCCGATCTACCCACCAGCTGTCTCTGATTGAGGGGTAGATCGCCGTGGAACTCGAGGGTTCGTTGAACCCTAGTTGAGAAACACTGTCCTAGGCCGATCCACTGCTGAGCTGGATCATAATGATACGGATGCCGCATATGTGACATTTGTGTCCATTCAGATTTTTCCTCCATGGAGAATCAGACTCACGTAATACCTATAATTGGGTGAATGGAAGAGGAAATATGTCCACCTATATCCACCCACCTCTGGTCCAGTCAGTAAAAGTGGGCCCAAACACAGTTTCTTTCCATTCCGTCTGACGGACCCAGAGGTGGGCCTAGAACCGTAACTAGAATGTCCATGGCCCCAATGCAAGAATCCATGAAGGAGTGAATAAACCGGTGTTCCCAAATTGTGTATACACAAGTATCTAATCCAACCCCAGACGCCAGAATATACCTTCCCCCATGAAAGTCCAAAATCCACAATCCAAGTCTTTCTCAGCATCTAAATGTCCTATATTACCCCTATGTGAAACAAAATGTTCAATCTTCTTATTCAATGTTCTTCCTCCACATGTGATAAATCCTTCGTACTCCACTTGTCACCCTCACAAGAAAGAAATACAATATCCACAATACACTAATATCATTCAAAAGAAACGCACTTACAAAATTAGTGCCAAATAGTGCAAAAACCACTCCACCGTGTGTCCACTTCTAAGCGCCCGTCATCCTCACTCTTACCCTCTATTGACTTGGAAAGTAGCCTTGTAACACATTCCACCTCCAAGTTCCTTCAAAGTTCAGCCTCTTATCCCATCCTCCTCTTCATAGGAGACACACTTCCAGAGAAATAAATAAGTGCGATATCCTTATGACAATTAAACACTCTCTCGTGCTCCCCTCACTTCTCCAAAAACCACCAGTGTCTCCACCACCTCACAGACCATGACCTTACCGGACGGTATAAATCCACCAGCATAGATTAGCATTGGCTCTTCTCATTCAACAATATATTCGGCTTCCAATGGCATCATAACATGGATCAGAACAGATCAATATAGTGTTGTAGGTTTTGGTATAGAATGAGCCATTTATTAGGTTACAAACAAGAATAGTGTCTCAGCATGTATCACGTCTCTCAGGAACAGCACGGAACATAAAACCTCATTCAAGATGGCCGCTTCTTAACATCCGGTTTACGTCCGACGTCACGTACTGACGCGTTTCGTCACTTCCAACTTCTTCAAAGGCTGTGCTCGTCCGACTTGCAGCCAGCTAAATACTTTCACTCCTCCCCGGCATGAGTGGGGAAGCGCCATCTTAGAAAAGGTCAATATTACATTCGGAAGTTCCTACCATCTGTAATTCCTTCCTACTAATTACATATTAGATACCACAATCCACCATTAGCGATGCTGATGTACAGATGTTATACACATTGTGGCAGCGCGGTATCCTGCCACGGTCTAAATCAAGGCTATAACCCAGGATTCTCAACTATACAGGTTGAGGGGCTCCAGGCAGTTCTCTCCATACAGAGGAAACTGGTTTGTCAGTTTCCTCGTTGGTTCGTAAAGCCAGTTTTGGGACCTGTGGCCTGGAGATTTCAAAGTGATTTGGGAGGGATGAAATCTCCAATCCTGGGTCCGTGTTTTCAGAACCCCCAGCACACTGATTGCACAGGTGTTTGCAGGTCTTTTGTAGAGGCCAAACCATGGTTCTGGGCTCCACCCCAGCAGACAGGAGGTTGTTGCACAGGAGTCAGGAGGGCCCCACCTAGGAGAGGTGGGAGACAGAGCATCAAGGGGCTGCAGGCTGTATACCTGAGAGAGCCAGGAGGCTGAATCTTTGTTTTGGTTGTATTGATGGTGGATACCCTTGCGCGGGAAATCATTTATGTTTGGATTTATGGAACTTTCCTTTAAATAAAATTGTACAAAAACGGCCCTTAAAAAGAAAAAAAGTGAGTGGCTGAGTGCTGTAAAATCTCTACCCTTGATGCTAGTTCTTACACCATCAATGGGGCCGGCATAAATAAACACAAATAAACACATTATTATAATTAATTAATTAAATTAAATTATTTAATTTAATTTGTTTTTGAATTTTATTATTTTATATTCATTTTTTTATTTTATTTTTGTTTTTGAGTGTACACAATTGGTCACTATATATTAGTTTATTTGTAGTGTACACAGAGTGATTTTGCATGTTTCACGTGTTACTCACAGTTGAATCTATTTTATAATATCATTTTTTTGCACAGATATAGTATATACTTATTTGTTTTGAAGGTATATACTTATTATTCAAAGGTATTACACTATTATAGTTACATTTTTTCAAGGTAATCACTGGGTCTGGAATGCTGGTGTTATGATCCGCCAGGTGGTGCCTCTGGCTGCCCACTTGACAGACCTACCCAAAGTGTGGAGTCTAAGTCCCGGTCTGTGCTTTCACCAGGGCCCCTGATGGTGGGGATGGACTTGAAACAGACCAGGACCAGGTCACGACCTCTGAGCAGGCCCACCAGTGGCAGGGGGAACCTCCGGGGATGTATTGGTACCGGGAGAGCCAGATGTGAGGAGGACGGCAGGGCCTAGCAGGATAGATTGCAAGCAGTGGTCCCGTGGGGTAGGCGAGGTACAGAATCGGCAGGCGGAGAATCGTCAGGTCACACGCAGGGTCAGCAGGATAAGTCAGTCCGTAGATAGGTTCAACAAGCCGGGGGTCAGGATGGGAGACGGCAGAGTAGTCAGGGACAATCCGGGTCAAATGCAGGAGAAGGCAGAGTAGTCAGGGACAATCCGGGTCAAATGCAGGAGAAGGCAGCGTAGTCAGGGTCAATCAGGATCAAAAACACAGGTACAGGACTCAGGAACTCAAAAGACCTTGCGGCGATCAGTGACAGTGCAGGGCATCTTTAAATATCGCGCCCTGCACTGTCATTGGCCGCCCAGGACACGCCCCCGGGCCGTCATTGGCCGCCCGAGGCGCGCCCGCGGCTCCCACTGCGCATGCGCGGCGTCCTGTCATCCGCGGCTCGCCGGGACCTGGTGCTTGTGTCCCGGCGTGAGCCGTTGCCAGCGCGCATGCGCCGGCCGACAGGACGCCGCGATCCCTGACAGCTGGAAATATTGAAGTTGGACACACAGAATTGAGAGATTTTGTTGGACTTGAAAATTTTATTTTTGGGACTTTATTTATACTTAATTTTATGGTTTGTTTTATTAATTTAAGTTAAGATTAAGAAAAAGGTTTTGAATACAAATAAAGACAAATAAACACATTATTAATATACAATATATGACGTCGCGATCACACTGCCATCCAGTGGTATGTGTTATAATTGTACTCCACTATGCATTGAATGGGAGGGATATCTCACTGCATACAGTATCTGATATAATGATTACTGATTCACAGCCTGAAGTATACAAAGATACAAATATTACACCCCTATAGATTATTCCAAACATTCAAATATTAATTAGAACCATTATAAAAAGTGAATAAAATATTTATAATGAGGGAATATTTTCATAATTAATTTTTAATAATTTCTCTGCCTCCCTCTCTATCAGAACCATACACAATATTTTCAATAAATGGAGGTAAAATAAAAACACCCTAATCTATGAAATTAAAATATTTACCTACTAAGAAATGACCCCACCCACATAGAGTCTATAATATTCATGAGACGGGAGAGCATCTAATTCTCAAATGGAGTAAATGTATGTAGGACCCCCACTGTCCAAGGTAGTATAATGGTGGAGACGTTTCCTACACTAAATAAGGTGAATAAATGTCTCCATCTACATAAGTAGTCTAAAGTGCATATATACATAAATAAGCACGGCCATGGCATACAGGGTAAATGGGGGATAAAAGATAAAATGACCTCCTTTAACTATCTAGCATAATGTCCCCTGTAGGTTCATCTGAAATGTACCGCCTTCAAACAAAACGAAAACGACCCCACTGCCTGGAGGAGAATATCTAAACCATATAATATACGGATTTACCATCTCATAATACATGAGAACTAAACGAGGCTGATCAATGCGCCCCACATATATGATGGAAATGAAATAAGAAATGGGGGATGCCTATACATCAACCCCAAAGATTCCTAGAAAATGTAATCCTGCATCTGAGATAAAACCTAATTAAGATCTAATTCCACATTAAGGCCTTTAGGTTTCATGGTGTCTAATTCAAAAATCCAAAATGTTTCCTCCTTAGAAACCTCTCTAATTCTATGGCTACCCCTGCAGTGTTCATCCACTCTATCAATCCCACAGAATGTCAGTAATGATGGATCACATTTATGGGAATCTCTAAAGTGCCTGGATAAACTACGGTCTTTCTTAATATTCAAGACATGTTCCCTTAGTCCAGTGGTTCTCAACCTGTGAGTCACGACCCCTTTGGGGGTCGAACGACCCTTTCACAGGGGTCCCCTAAGACCATCAGAAAACACATATTTCTGATGGGTAAAGAGCAGCTACTGTGTAGAAAGCAGCTGCTGTGTTGAAAGCAGCTACTCTGTTAAAAGCAGCTACTGTGCTGAAAGCAGCAGTATTGGAGGTAAAACAACACTCATGAATTATAATTACTGGGTAAATAATTTTATGGTTGGGGGTCACCACAACATGAGGAACTGTATTAAAGGGTCACGGCATTAGGAAGGTTGAGAACCACTGCCTTAGTCTCTTAAACAATGATCTAGTTGTCCGCCCCACATATTGGAATTTATATGGGCATTCCAATAGGTAGGTCACATAAGGAGCAGTGCATGTGATAAATGGATCAATATTCTATTCCTTACTAGTCACTTGTGACTGAAAACTTTCTATGTTCCTTGTTCTTATCCCTGTTGTTTTACACATACTGCATTTCTACATGGAAAGAAACCTTTCAGCTCGAACATTCTATTCTTGGTGTTCTTCAGAGGGGAGATAACACTTTTTACCGAGCTATTGCGTAGTTTCAATGCCTTTCTATAAATTAAAGATGGTTTGTTCGGGAGTATTGGACCTCAGATCTTATCTCTTTATACTATAGGCCAATACTTGTTTATTTTTATGGCAAGGTGGGAGCATGCTGAGATTTTTGGTAAGGAATGGAAAGGGTTAAAAGTATGGAAAAGATTTATTGATGATATCCTAGTTATGTGGGAGGGCGACATGGAGTCGTTACAAAGTTTTGAGACATATAGAAAGTAATCCATATGGATTAGGATTCCCTCAAACCATAGAGGGAAAATCGGTGAACTTTTTGGATCTGTGCATTTTTCACGAAAAGGGTAAACTGTATACTAAAACATATTGTCTAGTTGCCATCACCCACAGTGGATTCAGAGAGTGCCTAAAGGACAATTATGTAGTATTAAGAGGAATTGCTCAAGGCTTGTTGGTTATATCGAGCAATCGGAAGTGATCAAACAAAGATTTATTCAGAAGGGCTATGACCCGGATAGATTTGAAAAGTTGAGGTTTGATATTAGTATCTCTTTTTACTATAGGCCAATATTTGTTTATAATCGTCTCCATAGCTTTGTATTGACAGCTAAAATTAGAGACAAAGGCAAACTCAAATCTCTCTTCTTCTTTCGATCTATTCTTATTGACAATTTTCTTCTTCCCATTTCCTATGTACTCCTTACTAATATCAATCCTCAACTTTTCTAATCTATCCGGGTCATAGTCCTTCTGAATAAATCTTAATACAACAAAATTGTCCTTTAGGCACGCTCTGAATCCACTGTGGGTGATGGCAACTAGAGGTAGGAATGTATCCATTCCGATCGATAGCATTAAAATATGTTTTAGTATACAGTTTACCCTTTTCGTGAAAAATGCACAGATCCAAAAGGTTCACTGATTTTCCCTCTATGGTTTGAGAGAATCCAAATCCATATGGATTACTTTCTATATGTCTCAAAAATACTTGTAATGACTCCATGTCGCCCTCCCACATAACTAGGATATTGTCAATAAATCTTTTCCGTACTTTTAACCCTTTCCATTCTTTACCAAAAATCTCAGCCTTCTCCCACCTTGCCATAAAAATAAACAAGTATTGGCCTATAGTATAAAGAGATAAGATCTTAGGCCCTATACAACCTGAACAAACCATCTTTCATTTATAGAAAGGCATTGAATCTATGCAGTAGGTTGGTAAAAAGTGTTATCTCCCCTCTGAAGAACAACAAGAATAGAATGTTCGAGCTGAAAGGTTTCTTTCCATGTAGAAATGCAGTATGTGTAAAACAACAGGGATAAGAACAAGGAAAATAGAAAGTTTTCAGTCACAAGTGACTAGTAAGGAATAGAATATTGATCCATTTATCACATGCACTGCTCCTTATGTAACCTACCTATTGGAATGCCCATGTAAATTCCGATATGTGGGGCGGACAACTAGATCATTGTTTAACAGACTAAGGGAACATGTCTCGAATATTAAGAAAGATCATAGTTTGTCTAGGCACTTTGGAGATTCCCATAAATGTGATCCATCATTACTGACATTCTGTGGGATTGGTAGAGTGGATGAACACTGGAGGGGTAGCCATAGAATTAGAAAGGTTTCTAAGGAGGAAACATTTTGGATTTTTGAATTAGACACCATGAAACCTAAAGGCCTTAATGTGGAATTAGATCTTAATGGTTTTATGATTATATTTTCGTTAGAATCTTTGGGGTTGATGTATAGGAATCCCCCATTTCTTATTTCATTTCCATCATATATGTGGGGCGCATTGATCAGCCTCATTTAGTTCTCATGTATTATTTATGAGATGGTAAATCTGTATATTATATGGTTTAGATATTCTCCTCCAGGCAGTGGGGTCGTTTTCGTTTTGTTTGAAGGCAGTACATTTCAGATGAGCCTACAGGGGACCTTATGCTAGATAGTTAAAGGGGGTCATTTTATCTTTTATCCCCCATTTACCCTGTATGCCATGGCCGTGCTTATTTATGTATATATGCACTTTAGACTACTTATGTAGATGGAGATGTTTATTCACCTTATTTAGTGTGGGAAACGTCTCCACCATTATACTACCTTGGGCAGTGGGGGTCCTACATACATTTACTCCATTTGAGAATTAGACGCTCTCCCCTCTCATGAATATTATAGACTGTGTGTGGGTGGGGTCATTTCTTAGTAGGTAAATATTTTAATTTCATAGATTAGGGTGTTTTATCTTACCTCCATTTATTGAAAATATTGCGTATGGTTCTGATAGAGAGGGAGGCAGAGATATTATTAAATATTCCCTCATTATAAATATTTTATTCACTTTTTATAACGGTTCTAATTATTATGTGAATGTTTGGAATAATCTATAGGGGTGTAATATTTGTATCTTTGTATACTTCAGGCTGTGAATCAGTAATCATTATATCAGATACTGTATGCAGTGAGATATCCCTCCCATTCAATGCATAGTGGAGTACAATTATAACACATACCACTGGATGGCAGTGTGATCGCGACCTCATATATTGTATATTAATAATGTGTTTATTTGTGTTTATTTATGCCGGCCCCATTGATGGTGTGAGAACTAGCATCAAGGGTAGAGATTTTACAGCACACAGCCACTCACTTTTCGTCTTTTTAAGGGCCGTTTTTGCTCAATTTTATTTAAAGGAAAGTTTCATAAATTCAAACATAAATGATTTCCCATGCAGGGGTATCCACCATCAATACAACCAAAACAAAGATTCAGCCTCCTGGCTCTCTCAGGTATACAGCCTGCAGCCCCTTGTTGCTCTGCCTCCCACCTCTCCTAGGTGGAGCCCTCCTGACTCCTGGGCAAAGACCTCCTGTCTGCCGGGAGGGAGCCCAGAACCATGGTTTGGCCTCTACAAAAGACCTGCACACACCTGTGCAACTAGTGTGCTGGGGGTTCTGAAAACATGGACCCAGGATTGGAGATTTCATCCCTCCCAAATCACTTTGAAATCTCCAGGCCACAGGTCCCAAAACGGGCTTCACGAACCAACGAGGAAACTGACAAACCAGTTTCCTCTGCATTAAGAGAACTGCCTGGAGCCCCTCAACCTGTATAGTTGAGAATCCTGGGGTATAACCTTGATTTAGACCGTGGCAGGATACCGCACTGCCACAACGTGTATAACATCTGTACATCAGCATCGCTAATGGTGGATTGTGGTATCTAATATGTATTTAGTGCTCTTCAGATGGTAGGAACTTCCAAATGCAGTATTGACCTTTTCTAAGATGGCGCTTCCCCACTCACGCTGGGGAGGAGTGAAAGTATTTAGCTGGCCACAAGTCCGACGAGCACAGCCTTTGATGAAGTCGGAAGTGATGAAACGCATTAGGACGTGATATCGGATGTAAACAAGAAGTTACAGAGCGGCTATCTTAGATGAGGTTTTATGTTCCATGCTGTTGCTGAGAGATGTTGTCACGTACTTGATAGAAGTCTGAAATGATGAGGTCAGCCTCTCTTGTATCTCAGTCTCAGGCCCCACTGAAGGTGGAACAGATGGTGCCAAGGGACAGGAGAAACACGAGTGGCTGTGGATATTGATTGTAGAACTTGTGGCTGGTGGTGTAGCCTCGGTGAATCAAGCAGGGCATCCAGGCAGGAACAGAGGAGATGCCGGAACGGCCAGCTGAGGTTAAGGCACTCCACTGGAACTACAAGATCTGGGTACATAGCTAGCCGCAAGTCTGGCAAGCACAGACTTTGATGAAGTCGGAAGTGACGAAACGCGTTAGGACGTGATGTCGGACGTAAACCAGAAGTTACGGAGCGGCTATCTTAGATAAGGTTTTATGTTCCATGCTGTTGCTGAGAGATGTTGTCACGTACTTGATAGAAGTCTGAAATGATGAGGTCAGCCTCTCTTGTATCTCAATCTCAGGCCCCACTAAAGGTGGAACAGATGGTGCCGAGGGACAGGAGAAACACGAGTGGCTGTGGATATTGATTGTAGAACTTGTGGCTGGTGGTGTAGCCTTCGGTGAATCAAGCAGGGCATCCAGGCAGGAACAGAGGAGATGCCGGAACGGCCAGCTGAGGTTAAGGAGGCACTCCACTGGAACTACAAGATCTGTGTACATAGCTAGCCGCAAGTCTGGCAAGCACAGACTTTGATGAAGTCGGAAGTGACGAAACACGTCAGCACGTGACGTCGGACGTAAACCGGAATTTACAGAGCCGCCATCTTAGATGAGGTTTTATGTTCCATGCTGTTGCTGAGAGACGTGATATATGCTGAGACACTATTCTTGTTTGGAAGCGCATTTTATCCTAATAAATGGCTCATTCTATACCAAAACCTACTACACTATATTGATCTGTTCTGATCCATGTTATGATTCCATTGGCAGCCGAATATATTGTTGAATGAGAAGAGCCAATGCTAATCTATGCTGGTGGATTTATACCGTCCTGTAAGGTCATGGTCTGTGAGGTGGTGGAGACACTGGTGGTTTTTGGAGAAGTGAGGGGAGCACGAGAGAGTGTTTAATTGTCATAAGGATATCGCACTATCATGTATTTCTTCGGAGGTGTATCTCCTGTGAAGAGGAGGATGGGATAAGAGGCTGAACTTTGGAGGACGTCAATAAAGGGTAAGAGTAAGGATGACAGGCATTTAGAAGTGGACACGCGGTGGAGTGGTGGAGTGATATTAGTGTATTGTGGATAATGCATTGTGTGCGGTTGTATTTCTTTCTTTTGAGGGTGACAAGTGGAGTACGAAGCATTGATCACATGTGGAGGAAGAACACTGAATAAGAAGGCTGAACGTTTTGTTTTACATAGGGGTTATATACAACATTTAGACTCTGAGAAAGACTTGGATTGTGGATTTTGGACTTTCATGGCGGAAGGTATATTCTGGCATCTGGGGTTGGATTAGATACTTGTTTATACACAATTTGGGAACACCGGTTTATTCACTCCTACATGGATTCTTGCATTGGGGCCATGGACATTCAAGTTACGGTTCTAGGCCCACCTCTGGGTCCGTCAGATGGAATGGAAAGAAACTGTGTTTGGGCCCACTTTTACTGACTGGACCAGAGGTGGGTGGATATAGGTGTACATAAGTCCTCTTCCATCCACCCAATTATAGGTATTACGTGGGTCTGATTCTCCATGGAGGAAAAATCTGAATGGACACGTATGTCACATATGCCTCATCCGTTCTGTTATAATCCAACTCAGCAGTGGATTAGTCTAGGACAGTGTTTCTCAAGTTCCACGAGAAGTCCCCAGGGGTTCCATGGCGATCTACCCATCAATCACAGACAGCTGATCGGTAGATCAAGTCTCAGCCAACATATGCAGAGTAGCGTAGGAAGCGGCTGTTAAAAAACCTCTCTCAAAGCGCAATACTTCCCACTGGCCACTCCTTTCCTCCCGTCCACCTCACGGTGGTACGTGACCACACCTGTGACTCCACCTAGGGTGTACGGGAGGAAAGGAGGGGCTGGTGGGAAGGATTGTGCTGTAAGAAAGGACTTATTACAGCCACTACCTACGCTACTCTGCATTTAAAGGAAACGTCATACCTGCTGTGTGCCCTGTGCCCTGTTGTGTGCCCTGAACCCTGCTGTGTGCCCTGTGCCCTGCTGTGTGCCCTGAACCCTGCTGTGTGCCCTGCTGTGTGCCCTATGCCCTGATGTGTGCCCTGAACCCTGTTGTGTGCCCTGTGCCCTGCTGTGTGCCCTGTGCCCTGCTGTGTGCCCTGAACCCTGTTGTGTGCCCTGTGTCCTGCTGTGTGCCCTGAACCCTGTTGTGTGCCCTGTGCCCTGCTGTGTGCCCTTAACCCTGCTGTGTGCCCTGTGCCCTGCTGTGTGCCCTGAACCCTGTTGTGTGCCCTGTGTCCTGCTGTGTGCCCTGAACCCTGTTGTGTGCCCTGTGCCCTGCTGTGTGCCCTGAACCCTGCTGTGTGCCCTGAACCCTGTTGTGTGCCCTGTGTCCTGCTGTGTGCACTGAACCCTGCTGTGTGCCCTGTGTCCTGCTGTGTGCCCTGAACCCTGTTGTGTGCCCTGTGCCCTGAACCCTGCTGTGTGCCCTGTGCCCTGCTGTGTGCCCTGAACCCTGCTGTGTGCCCTGTGTCCTGCTGTGTGCCCTGAACCCTGTTGTGTGCCCTGTGTCCTGCTGTGTGCACTGAACCCTGTTGTGTGCCCTGTGCCCTGCTGTGTGCCCTGAACCCTGCTGTGTGCCCTGTGCCCTGCTGTGTGCCCTGAACCCTGCTGTGTGCCCTGTGTCCTGCTGTGTGCCCTGAACCCTGTTGTGTGCCCTGAACCCTGTTGTGTGCCCTGAACCCTGTTGTGTGCCCTGTGTCCTGCTGTGTGCCCTGAACCCTGTTGTGTGCCCTGAACCCTGCTGTGTGCCCTGAACCCTGTTGTGTGCCCTGAACCCTGCTGTGTGCCCTGTGTCCTGCTGTGTGCACTGAACCCTTCTCTGTGCCCTGTGCCCTGCTGTGTGCCCTGTACCCTGCTCTGTGCCCTGCTCTGTGCCCTGACCCCTGTTGTGTGTCCTGAACCCTGCTGTGTGCCCTGATGTGTGCTCTATAAGCTTCTGTGTGCCCCGTACCCTGCTGTGTTCCCCGTGCCCTGCTGTGTTCCCCGTGCCCTGCTGTGTGCCCTGAACCCTGCTGTGTGCCCTGTGCCCTGCTGTGTGCACTGAACCCTGCTGTGTTCCCCGTGCCCTCTCCCCTCCTGTGTGCCTCGTACCCTTCTGTGTACCCTGTGCCCTCTCCCCTTCTGTGTGCCCTGTGCCCGCTCTTTGACAGCCATTCTAAAGATATGGCAGAGATCTTGGTTGATCCTGGTGTATTCTCCATAATCTAAAATAAATCCGTTTTTCTATCAAGTGCAAGAGTGACAGATCCAAATAAAATGTGTTCTTCTAGAGTTTTGCTCTTGTTTTTACAGTGCCTGGAATACGGGAGAACCCAATAACGACAATAACAATGAACACTGCGCAGAGATCATGGGAGGACCAAAATCAATGAATGACCGGAGCTGTGAGGACAAGATTAGTTACATTTGTAAAAGAGCGTGGATTTGCTGAGATATACAGTCTACTACGGTACACCTGGGAAAAACTATAACCAATTATTAAAGAAAACATAACACCGACTGGAGTAAAATGGCCAACACGGCCTTTTATTAACACTTCAACTTCAATGCACAAAAACATTCCTTAAAACAGAAACATATAAGACAAGTTGTTGGTCTTCGAAGGCACCAAACCAGAACCGATATCCACCTGCGGAACCAATACTAGGCCTCCAGCCGCAACGCACCGGCTCAGAGACAAAACATACCATCCGCAATGCAGAACCACCACCTTCCAGTTAAACCTTGGTTAACTGGAATACCCCGGGCATCCCATACCACCGATGGGTCCCAAACCATTATCTTTAGCTTCAAAATAAGTGCCGCCTCCAAAGACCAACAACCGCCGCCGGAACCAGAATAAACCCCCCCGGGGAGTGACAAAACACCCACTCAACCCCAAGGGCGGGCGGGAGGGAAGCTCTCTCTGCGCTGTCTGCTCCTGGACTGCAGAACGACCCCCCCCATACACACCCACAGGCAGGGGCGGACTGACCATTTGGAAACTTAGGCAATGCCCGAGGGCCTGGGGTCAGTAGGGGGCCCCATGAGATGCCCCTGGTACCTTTTTCATAGGCTTTTTTGAGTTTGGGCAAGGACACAGGGGCCCCATGATCCCCTATTGCCCGGGGGCCCCATGAGTTGTCAGTCCACCCCTGCCCACAGGTGCAGAAGACCCGACCTTCCACCCCCAGTTACCAATCAGGTACTTAGCCTTAACTAAAACCCACCTCTTACTTTTCTCTAAGAACGGTCTTTATAAAAGCGCACAGATGTGTCCCAAAGGAAATAAGTGAATGGTATATGTCAATTGTGATTGGTGGGGAAAAAACTCACTGCTGCCATGGTAAAAACACATTGGTTTGTGGGAAGTATGAACAGGAGCCAGGCGCTGTGTAGTTTTGTAATAAAAGTAATACACCTTATATGGAGGTGTGCCTTTAATAATTCATATGGTAAAAAATAATTAACCAGCCTGTGGCTTTAAGAAGCCAGGTTCCAAGATGGACGGCCCATCCGCTCAGAGGGAAGCAGTGGAGTAGAATACCTGTCAGTGCAGGGACCACCTGTACCCGACGTCCCAGCATCCTGGATGAGGTCACCACGATGTGGAGAGACGGAGGGGGGGAACTCTTGCTGGAGCCGCAATTTTTAGGCAACCGGCCTCTTCCTTCTAAAGCTGCGGCTCCAGCAAGAGTTCCCCCCTCCGTCTCTCCACATCGTGGTGACGTCATCCAGGACGCTGGGACGTCGGGTACAGGTGGTCCCTGCACTGACAGGTATTCTACTCCACTGCTTCCCTCTGAGCGGACGGGCCGTCCATCTTGGAACCTGGCTGCTTAAAGTCACAGGCTGGTTAATTATTTTTTACGTCTGGCTCCTGTTCATACTTACTTTTCTCTCACCCTTTCCTGTCTTTTTTTAAGCTCCTCTTGGCCTCGTCATGTCTGCCCTGCGCTATTTTCTTTCCTTTCGCTGCGGGTATCTCTGAGCGGCTGGTGGGCCAAGGTGAAGCTGTACAAAGACCTCTAAAGAGAGAAAGAGACTAATGTTAGAGGTATTTCTTTTTGCCGAAGCCCCTGAACTCAACACAATAAAAGCCTATGGGGTTGATTTACTAAAACTGGAGGGTGCAAAATCTGGTGCAGCTCTCCACAGAAACCAATCGACTTCCAGGTTTTTTTTGTCAAAGCTTAGTTGAACAAGCTGAGGTTAGAAGCTGATTGGCTCCCATGCACGGCTGCCCCAGATTCTGCACTCTCCAGATCTAGTAAATCTACCCCTATGTGTCCATCCACACGTACGCTCACCACTTTATTAGATTCAATTGCTTGGTAACAGAAATTGCTAATCAGCCAATCACACGGCAGCAACTCAATGCATTTAGACATCTAGACATGGTGAAGGCGACTTGCTGAAGTTCAAACCGAACATCAGATTGGGGAATAAAGGGAATTCTTAAATCCTTCTGACTTTGAACGTGGCATGGTTTTTGGTGCCAGACGGGCTGGTCTGAGTATTTAAAAAACTGCTGATCTCCTGGGATTTTCACGAACAACCATCTCTGGGGTTTACAGAGAATGATCTGAAAAAGAGAAAATATCCAGTGAGTGGCAGTTGTGTAGAAGAAAATGCCTTGTTGGTGTCAGAGGAGAATGGGCAGACTGGTTCTAGATGATAGAAAGGCAACCATGACTCAATATGGTCGAAAATCTCTGAGGAACGTTTCCAGCATCTTGTTGAATCTACGCCACGAAGAATGAAGGCAGTTTTGAAGGCAAAAGATGGTCCAACCCGGGACTAGCAAGGTGGATCTGATAAAGTGGCCGGAGAGTGTATTTGTTTCTCAGAGTGTAGGAGCAGCAGAGCTAAGGGGCAGTTAAACGTCCCAGTCCTGAACACAGGAGTGGAGGAGAGGAATGTTTTGGCCAAAAAACTCCAAACGAGGCATTAATGCCTGTAAACGCACCTAATCGCTGGCTGAATTTAGCTCTCGGGTGTTTTTGTTCATTTCAATAGCAATAAAATTTATAATTAACCACTTGAGCCCCAGAGGATTTACCCCCCTTAATGACCACGCCTTTTTTTGCTGTTTGGCGCTGCACTAATTCAAATGATAATTGCGCGGTCATGCAATGCTGCACCCAAACGAAAATTACGTCCTTTTTTTCACACAAATAGAGCTTTCTTTTGGTGGTATATGATCACCTGTGCGCTTTTTATTTTTTGCGCTATAAACAAAAAAAACACAAAAATTTTGAAAAAAAACAGTATTTTCTACTTTCAGCTATAAAAAAATATATCGTAAACTCAAAGTTAGTCATAAATTTAAGCCAAAATGTATTCTGCTCCATGTTTTTGGTAAAAAAAATCCCGTGCATTAGCGGGCAAACTGGCGCTACCTAGGAGGGGCGCTAACACTATCGGAAGTCACCAGTGACACTAATACAGTGATCAGTAAAAATCTGTTCACTGTAATCAATGACACTGGTGACAGGGCAGTGAAGGGGTTAACTGGGGGGGGAGAGGGGTGATCAAGGGGTTAAATGGGATTTCTGGTGCATTAGCGGGCAAACTGGTGCTATCTGGGAGGGGCGCTAACACTATCGGAAGTCACCAGCGACACTGATACAGTGATCAGTAAAAATTGGTTCACTGATCAGTGACACTGGTGACAGGGCAGTGAAGGGGTTAACTGGAGGGGGGGGAGATTAAGGGGTTAAACGGGATTACTGGTGTACTGGCGGGCAAACTGGCGCTATCTGGGAGGGGCGCTAACACTATCGGAAGTCGCCAGCGACACTGATACAGTGATCAGTAAAAATCGCTTCACTGATCAGTGACACTGGTGACAGGGCAGTGAAGGGTTAACTGGGGGGGGGGGCGATCAGGGGGTTAAATGTGTCCTAGGTGTGTTCTAACTGTAGTGTAGTGCTTGTGTACTCACTTTTTGGATGTCTTCTTCTCTGTCTGGAACGGAATGTGTCCAGGCAGAGAAGAATGACATCATATCCTGCCCTGTGTGTATGTCAACACAGGACAGAATAGGACAGGGACCGATCATGTGATTTCAGCCAGAAATCACTGGCTGAAATCTAATGATTGATCCCTCCTGGATCAAATCGTGTCACCCGCGGGTCGGCGGGAGCGTGCGCGCGCGCCCCCTGCTGGCAAAAGTGTCGGGAGCGCGGAACCCGTTTTTAAACGTGGTTTTGCGCTCCACTGCCGCCCTGCACACGTATATACACAGTGGCAGGGCGGCAAGCGGTTAAATGTATTAGATTGTAAGCTCCCGGGATCAGGGCCCTACTAACTCTCTTGTATTGAACTGTATGGTTCCTGTATTGTCTCCCGTTATATTGTAAAGCGCTGAGCAAATTGTTGGCGCCATAAATCCTGTATAATAAAAAAATAATAATAATAATAAATGCCAAGCGCAGTACTGCTTTTTTTTTGCTGCATTTAGTGTTTTTCTGCTGCCAGGAGAGTTAGGTTTAGGGATGACCAGCGTACACGTAGACTCACACATCCTGGGGTGACAACATACCTCCCAACTGTCCCTGATTTTGAGGGACTGTCCCTGATTTGGAATAAAGTTGCTCTTTCCTCCTCATTTGTCCCTCATTTTGGTCTGATCTCTACAGTTGTATATAAAACGCACTATTTATCTGTCAAAAAGTGTTTCCCAGTGCTAAACCTTTCATCCAATTTCTAAATTGCTGCATTTCTAAACTTTAAGGCACCAGTACACGGGGCGTTTGGAAAACTCTTCTGAACCATGGAAACTGACTGCTGGAAAACGTAGGTTAAAAAAAAAGTCTGTTTAGCCGCGTTTGCATACCGCATTTATGTATGTTTATGAGCGTTTGCGTTTAGAAGCATTTTTTAAAGATAACCTCAGGAGACCTTCCAAAATGGCCAGAATGCACTGAAAATAGTAAAAATGTAACTATTTCAGACATTTTGAGAGGAGTAGAGAGCAGAAGCAGGGAGAGCAGTATGTGTTGAGATGACCCGTCTTTTCTAGTTGTAGTCACTATGGATCCCATCATGAGCATAATATGACACGTTCTACCATTCTTTCCTTCACACAAAACCTGGAACTGACTGCGCTGGTGTACCGGGTACATTTGAATACATGGAAAACACTTTTCAAGCATTTCTGATGATGAAAAAAGGCTCTGGACAGCATCTGGATATGGAACACTTAAAAAAACGCTTCTATGCGCAAACGCTTATAAATGCGGTTAATCAGGGATGTCTCTTTGCTGGATGGGGATGTCTCTTTGCTATATGGGGATGTCCCTTTGCTATATGGGGATGTCTCTTATGTCTCTTTGCTGGATTGGGTCATCTCTTTGAATATATAGTGGCACTGTGATTAGATTTCTAGGGGCACTGTGATTAGATTTCTAGGGGCACTGTGATATAAAGGGGACTGCACTCTAAAGGGGCACTGTAATTAATACAGTGCCCATTTACAGTGTAGTCTCCTTTAAATTACAGTGCAGAGGACTGACTCCATGAAGAATATTCTGTCACCAATGGTCCCTGCAAATGCCCTTGCACGCCCCCCCCCCCCCCAAAATTGGCTGTTCAGTCTAAAATGCCCGGGCCTATTTTTTGTCCCACTCCGGGCCTGGCGGTGCGGGTAGGGCGTACATGTGGCTCGCACGCAAGATCACGTATATATGCTTGATTTTGCACGCCCCTGCCACCCTGTAAAAGTATATCTGCTATAGGGCGGTGGGAACGCGGATAAACATTACAGAGCAGAATTGTTGCACTTTCTTTGAAGAGTTCAGAAGCCTTTTCTCCACACAATTCATTCTAAAGCCCTGTTCACATCTGCAGATTTTAGGTGGGAATCCCCTTCACTGCATCTGTTCCCAGAAATCATATGTAGCAATTTAATGGTACTACAGTACATGTAAAACTTACCTATGGCATGCCACATCCTCAATGCTCCTACAGTTTTATTGTCACAGTTTGACAAATTATATGTGAGTGAGTTTGGGGTGGAGGAACTTGACTGACCTGCTCATCCATGTCTCTATGGACCTTGCTTTGTGCACTGGTGTGCAGTCATGTTGGAACAGGAAGGGGCCATCCCCACACCATAATCCCCCTCCACCAAGCATTACACTTTGCACAATGCAGTCAGCCAAGTACCGTTCTCCTGGCAACAGCCAAAACCATACCCATCTATTGGTTTGCCAGATAGAGAAGCATAATTAGTCACTCCAGAGAACATGCCTCTACTGCTCTAGAGTCCAGTGGTGGCATACTTTACACCACAGCATTCAACGCTTTGCATTGCACTTGGTGATAGAAGGCTTGGATGCAGCTGCTCGGTGATGGAAACCCATTCCATGAAGCTCTCTACGCACTGGTGTTGGGCTCATCTGAAGGCCACACCAAGTTTGGAGGTCTTTAGCTATTGACTCTGCAGACAGTTGGTGACTTCTGGGCACTGTGCGCTTCAGCATGCGCTGACCCCGCCCTGTCATGTGACGTGGCCTACCACTTGGTGGCTGAGTGGCTGTTGTTCCCAGCTGCTTCCACTTTGTTATAATCCCACTAACAGTTGAGCGTGGAATATTTAGTAGCCAGGAAATGTCACGGATGGACTTATTGCACAGGTGGCCACCTATCACGGGACCACGCTTGGAGTCACTGAGCTCCTGAGAGCGACCCATTCTTTCACCAATATTTGTAGAAGCAGTCTGCATGCCTAGGGGATGATTGTATACAGCTGTGGCCATGGAGATGATTTGGCCAACCCTCCAATAATTTGGAGGGTTGGCCCAACACTTTTGGCAATATAGTGTATATATTAGGTACAGTAAAAACTGTGCTGGAAATTTGTAGGGAGGGTAGAACAAATCTGCTCTCTGGGTCAGTTTTCACCTTAACAACCTCAGCTGACAGAGGGTTTGCTATGAGAATAGTAACACCTCGGGAGTAAGCAGTGTGGGTGGCATGGAAAGTCCTAGCAATCCAAGGACAAATCCTTAGAGTCCATTAAGTGGGTCTTCTGAAGGCATATTATGTGTGGTTTATGTTTTCAAGGAAGGAGAATACAAAACACTGCTTGTGTGGCGAGTTCAAACCCCTGACTTTTCTGGAAATAACCATTAAATCGGAGGGCATATAAGAAAGGAGAAATCCAGGTACATCCTGCATATAGAGTGCAAGTACCAGAGCCCCACAACTGCACAAAGCACATCAATGAAGACAATGTATTAGATGGAACACACTATCTAGGCTGAGTATAGTTCCAACTATAGAGAGCTTGAGTACCCAGAAAAATAAACAACTGCCTACAAGAGGGGGGGGGGGGGGCGCTCTATGAAAAGCACACCAGGCAATCAGGTTCCACTCTATAACAAAGTAATAGTGGTCTAAGTTCAGACATAAAAGATTTTAATATAAAAATAGAAATATAACACAACACTCAAAAAACAATAATGAAGGCCTCACATCTCCCCTCAGAGAAAACAGAGATGAGAAAAATCTTATGGACACGTATAATACTTACTTGTCTGTGGACGCCAAAGGTTGATAAGTATACCCAGAGATGGTATATCAGGGTACAGAGTCCAAAAAAGGAGATCTCAATTCAATGACTTGTAATCAGATCTCAACGATGCTGAGGACCTTGGAGGGGCAAACAGAATAGTCCCCAACCAGAAAATAGGCCTCCAAGTAACTGCAGTAAAGTGGTAGAAAGGGAGCGGCGGATCAAGGCATCCTTGACTGGCACCTCAGGTGACCATGGAGAAATTCTCATCCGCAGAACTTGGTGTGTATGTGTAGTCCAGAAGAGGTGGTTTAACTAGCCTACAGTCATAGTAGTAACATGCGTGTAATAAGGGGAGAGAGGTATCAGTAATGCAGGTAATAGCAAAAGGGATAAAAAAACAGTAGTTATCTAGCGGGTTCTGTTGCCACAAGACCGGGTCAACCTTGTTGTTCAGCCAAGTGATCGCTTCAGGAGAGCGATGTAAAGAAGATAACATTACCCCCAGAGGTCACAGGTAGCTTCGTGGGGTAGAGCATGGCATATTGGAAGCCAACAGCTCATAGCCGAGCCTTGACCGTGGTGAAGGAGACTCATTGCTTCTGGACCTCAGCCTAGAAATCTGGATAGATGGAGGTAGGGTTGTCATTAGAACTTAGTGGACCTTTCTCATGTGCTGCTCTAAAATGGTGACTTTGTCTTAAAATTCAAGGATGCAAGCTATCATAGGCCTCGGACACACTCTCAATAGAGAACAATGCACTCAAAATATCAGAAACTAAAGTGGATGTAAGCTAGGTGTGAAGAACGTGCTTCAGAGAGCTGCCCTTTTCAGCAAATCCCACAAAGAGCAAATTATTTCTTCTAGATCTGTTTTCCATATCATTCAGCTTGGCAAGCAGGGCCACTGCTCCTTTAGCTGCATCTTGCACATTGATCAACAGTGGAGCAAGGGTATCTTCTACCAAGCGAATGCATTCCTACGCTGCACCGAGTTTTTGAACATCATGCTTGAGTAGAGAAAAGTATATATCTGTGCCAAGAGAGCCGCCTTGCAGTCATGGATGGCCTGCATGAGTACAGAATGAAAGGGTTCAACTTCTACCTCTGCTGGTAATTCAGGATCTGAACGAATCTGAAGCAAAGCAAATCTTTCCTTTGTGCACATCTCTACCAGACATGGTTTTTACAAGGCTACTGAAGATTCCATAGGATCAATTAATGAAAAATGTTTTAACACAAGATTCATACACGTTTCACCCAAGTCTCATTTGGAAAAAATTGTGAATCTTATTTGTAAAAAAATATTGTATGAATATATCCAAAAAGACTGCTAAGAATGTGTCTGCACTAGGCAGGATCTTTGGGTTCAGGCTGACCATAAGTCCAACCTGAACCTGGAGGGGCAGTAGAAACGGTGCTAAATGTATGAGTCCCTGCTAAAGCCAGAGGGTCGGCATCAGTTGAACTTCCACTTAGTTTGACCATTCAATGTACCACCAAACAGCCTATAATGGTCCAATCATAGGTTCACCCCAAACCCAGAGCTAATCCCTAGTGAGGAGAGATGTACACCAGTATTATACATTGTTCTGAGACAAGATCCCTCAGAGATTAAATATCTTGCATTTCAAAAGCTGGATCCAAACCACCGGAAGTGACGTATCACGGGGACCACAAATGACAGCAACGGCCTGAGGCCCAGCCGTCCCCCCATGATATGTGAGTGAAATTTTGTTTTTCACTTTTCTACTTTTATAAATATATTACACCATGGTAGTGATCTTTTATATCAGTATACTTTAATACCGATGAAATCACTGAAAGCATCGTATGGAGCAATTGAAGAAATCAATACTTATTGAGATTTTGATTTGAAGAAAATGTCTTGATATTATGACTTCACATCATTTATTGTGATGATTTATTTCAATAGTGGGATTTAGCGCCTTTTCTTTGCATAGATTTTGGTATATTACTGAAATTGTCTGCTCCAGGCGTGAGCTTTGGGTTCAAGCTGACCGTGAGTTCAACCTGAACCTGGAGTGGCACTAGAAATGGCACTAAAAGTATGACTTCCCTATACAGCCAAAGGATTGGCTCAGCTGGACACCCATTTAGTTTGACCATTCAATGTACCACCAAACAGCCTGTAATGGTCCAATCTTAGGTCCACCCCAAACCCAGAGCTAATCCCTAATGAGGAGAGATGTACACCAGTATTATACATTGTTCTGAGACAAGAAACCCCAGAGATGAAATGTCTTCTTCATGAGTGGTCTGGTATTCGTGGGAAGTAATAATATACAGAAAATACAGGACCTCATACACTTCCTCTGCTTGTCTGTGGCATTTTAAGTTCCTAAAACGGAAGTCTAATAAGACACAAATAGATTGTAAAGATAAAAACCACAGGTAATGAAGACAAAGACCCTGCAGAGCACAGAATCGAGATTCTCTGCAGTTTTCAAAGAGAGGAACTGAAAATCTGAAGATGGAGGCAGGTAGGTCATAGATGTGATCATTATGCATTTCATCCATAAAGGATGTGTCATCAGTGATCGGCTATTATTTGTTCCTTTGGTCTGTTAAATGTTGTGTTATATCTGTTAGAGAAAACAAAATCATGTTGATCCTTACAGTCACATGGTTACAGAATTTGTCAGGTTTTAACAAAAAGCCAACCAAGTTCAACCATCAAAATAAATAAATAAATAAATAAATGGAAAGCCTCTATATAACAGATCTCTCTGCCCACAACTGATCCAGAGGAAGGCAAACAGAAAACAGGGACAAATGATTACTGATCCTCCAGGAGGCTATTGGATATTCCCTGGACCAACTATGCCCAATGTGATTACCTAGAGGGGTTAATGTCCAGTAATATTTTGTGTATTGAGGAATACATTCAGCTCTTTTATAAAGAAATCCACTGAGCCGGCCAGAACTAGTTCTTAATGGCGTCTATTCCACATTTCTACAGTTCTTACTGCAAATGTTAAATCTCTTTTCCTCCAGACATTAAATGCGCCCCCTTGTCCTCCGGTATTACCCGACAATGAAGAACTCTACACCAAGGTCACCATATGACTGCATGGAGATCATATCCCCCCCTTATGTAATATACATGAAGATCATATCCCCCCCTTATGTAATATACATGAAGATCATATCCCCCCCTTATGTATTATACATGGAGATCATATCCCCCCCTTATGTGTTATACATGGAGATCATATCCCCCTTATGTATTATATATGGAGATCATATCACCCCCTTATGTATTATACATGGTGATCATATCCCCCCTTATGTATTATACATGGAGATCATATCCCCCTTATGTATAATACATGGAGATCATATCACCCCCATATGTATTACACATGGAGATCATATCCCCCCTTATGTATTATACATGGAGATCATATCCCCCTTATGTATTATACATGGAGATCATATCCCCCCCTTATGTATTATACATGGAGATCATATCCCCCTTATGTATTATACATGGAGATCATATCCCCCCTTATGTATTATACATGGAGATCATATCCCCCCCTTATGTATTATACATGGTGATCATATCCCCCCTTATGTATTATACATGGAGATCATATCCCCCCTTATGGATTATACATGGAGATCATATCCCCCCTTATGTATTATATATGGTGATCATATCCCCCTTATGTATTATACATGGAGATCATATCCCTCTTTATGTATTATACATGGAGGTCATATCCCTCTTATGTATTATACATGGTGATCATATCCCCCCTTATGTATTATACATGGAGATCATATCCCCCCTTATGTATTATACATGGAGATCATATCCCCCTTATGTATTATACATGGTGATCATATCCCCCCCTTATGTATTATACATGGAGCTCATATCCCCCTTATGTATTATACATGGAGATCATATCCCTCTTTATGTATTATACATGGAGATCATATCCCCCTTATGTATTATACATGGAGATCATATCCCCCTTATGTATTATACATGGTGATCATATCACCCCCTTATGTATTATACATGGAGATCATATCACCCCCCTATGTATTATACATGGAGATCATATCACCCCCTTATGTATTATACATGGAGATCATATCCCCCCCTTATGTATTATACATGGAGATCATATCCCCCCTTATGTATTATACATGGATATCATATCCCCCTTATGTATTATACATGGAGATCATATCCCCCCTTATGTATTATACATGGAGATCATATCCCCCCTTATGTATTATACATGGATATCATATCCCCTTATGTATTATACATGGAGATCATATCACCCCCTTATGTATTATACATGGAGATCATATCACCCCCTTATGTATTATACATGGAGATCATATCACCCCCTTATGTATTATACATGGAGATCATATCACCCCCTTATGTATTATACATGGAGATCATATCCCCCCCTTATGTATTATACATGGAGATCATATCCCCCCCTTATGTATTATACATGGAGATCATATCCCCTTATGTATTATATATGGAGATCATATCCCCCTTATGTATTATACATGGAGATCATATCCCTCTTTATGTATTATACATGGAGGTCATATCCCCCCTTATGTATTATACATGGAGATCATATCCCCCCTTATGTATTATACATGGAGATCATATCCCCCCCTTAGGTATTATACATGGAGATCATATCACCCCCTTATGTATTATACATGGAGATCATATCACCCCCTTATGTATTATACATGGAGATCATATCACCCCCTTATGTATTATACATGGAGATCATATCCCCCCCTTATGTATTATACATGGAGATCATATCCCCCCTTATGTATTATACATGGAGATCATACCCCCCTTATATATTATACATGGAGATCATATCCCCCCTTATGTATTATACATGGAGATCATATCCCCCCTTATGTATTATACATGGAGATCATATCCCCCTTATGTATTATACATGGTGATCATATCCCCCCTTATGTATTATACATGGTGATCATATCCCCCCCTTATGTATTATACATGGAAATCATATCCCCCCTTATGTATTATACATGGTGATCATATCCCCCCCTTATGTATTATACATGGAGATCATATCCCCCTTATGTATTATACATGGAGATCATATCCCCCCTTATGTATTATACATGGATATCATATCCCCCTTATGTATTATACATGGAGATCATATCCCCCCTTATGTATTATACATGGAGATCATATCCCCCCTTATGTATTATACATGGAGATCATATCCCCCCTTATGTATTATACATGGAGATCATATCCCCTTATGTATTATATATGGAGATCATATCCCCCCTTATGTATTATACATGGTGATCATATCCCCCCCTTAAGTATTATACATGGAGATCATATCCCCCTTATGTATTATACATGGAGATCATATCCCCCCTTATGTATTATACATGGAGATCATATCCCCCCCTTATGTATTATACATGGAGATCATATCCCCCCCTTATGTATTATACATGGAGATCATATCCCCCTTATGTATTATACATGGTGATCATATCCCCCCTTATGTATTATACATGGAGATCATATCCCCCCCTTAGGTATTATACATGGAGATCATATCACCCCCTTATGTATTATACATGGAGATCATATCACCCCCTTATGTATTATACATGGAGATCATATCACCCCCTTATGTATTATACATGGAGATCATATCCCCCCCTTATGTATTATACATGGAGATCATATCCCCCCTTATGTATTATACATGGAGATCATACCCCCCTTATATATTATACATGGAGATCATATCCCCCCTTATGTATTATACATGGAGATCATATCCCCCCTTATGTATTATACATGGAGATCATATCCCCCTTATGTATTATACATGGTGATCATATCCCCCCTTATGTATTATACATGGTGATCATATCCCCCCCTTATGTATTATACATGGAAATCATATCCCCCCTTATGTATTATACATGGTGATCATATCCCCCCCTTATGTATTATACATGGAGCTCATATCCCCCTTATGTATTATACATGGAGATCATATCCCCCCTTATGTATTATACATGGATATCATATCCCCCTTATGTATTATACATGGAGATCATATCCCCCCCTTATGTATTATACATGGAGATCATATCCCCCCTTATGTATTATACATGGAGATCATATCCCCCCTTATGTATTATACATGGAGATCATATCCCCTTATGTATTATATATGGAGATCATATCCCCCCTTATGTATTATACATGGTGATCATATCCCCCCCTTATGTATTATACATGGAGATCATATCCCCCTTATGTATTATACATGGAGATCATATCCCCCCTTATGTATTATACATGGAGATCATATCCCCCCCTTATGTATTATACATGGAGATCATATCCCCCTTATGTATTATACATGGTGATCATATCCCCCCTTATGTATTATACATGGAGATCATATCCCCCCTTATGTATTATACATGGAGATCATATCCCCCCTTATGTATCATACATGGGGAACATATCCCCTTATGTATTATACATGGAGATCATATCCCCCCTTATGTATTATACATGGAGATCATATCCCCCCTTATGTATTATACATGGAGATCATATCCCCCCTTATGTATTATACATGGAGATCATATCCCCTTATGTATTATATATGGAGATCATATCCCTCTTTATGTATTATACATGGAGATCATATCCCCCTTATGTATTATACATGGAGATCATATCCCCCCTTATGTATTATACATGGAGATCATATCCCCCCCTTATGTATTATACATGGAGATCATATCACCCCCTTATGTATTATACATGGAGATCATATCACCCCCTTATGTATTATACATGGAGATCATATCACCCCCTTATGTATTATACATGGAGATCATATCCCCCCCTTATGTATTATACATGGAGATCATATCCCCCCTTATGTATTATACATGGAGATCATATCCCCCCTTATGTATTATACATGGAGATCATATCCCCCTTATGTATTATACATGGTGATCATATCCCCCCCTTATGTATTATACATGGAGATCATATCCCCCTTATGTATTATACATGGAGCTCATATCCCCCTTATGTATTATACATGGAGATCATATCCCCCCTTATGTATCATACATGGGGATCATATCCCCCCTTATGTATTATATATGGAGATCATATCCCCCCTTATGTATTATACATGGAGATCATATCCCCTTATGTATTATATATGGAGATCATATCCCCCCTTATGTATTATACATGGTGATCATATCCCCCTTATGTATTATACATGGTGATCATATCCCCCTTATGTATTATACATGGAGATCATATCCCCCTTATGTATTATACATGGAGATCATATCCCCCCTTATGTATTATACATGGAGATCATATCCCCCCTTATGTATTATATATGGAGATCATATCCCCCCTTATGTATTATACATGGAGATCATATCCCCCCTTATGTATTATACATGGAGATCATATCCCCCTTATGTATTATACATGGAGATCGTATCCCCCCCTTATGTATTATACATGGAGATCATATCCCCCCTTATGTATTATACATGGAGATCATATCCCCCCTTATGTATTACACATGGAGATCGTATCCCCCCTTATGTATTATACATGGAGATCATATCCCCCTTATGTATTATACATGGAGATCATATCCCCCTTATGTATTATACATGGAGATCATATCCCCCCCTTATGTATTATACATGGAGATCATATCCCCCTTATGTATTATACATGGTGATCATATCCCCCCCTTATGTATTATACATGGAGATCATATCCCCCCCTTATGTATTATATATGGAGATCATATCCCCCCTTATGTATTACACATGGAGATCATATCCCCCTTATGTATTATACATGGAGATCATATCCCCCCTTATGTATTATACATGGAGATCATATCCCCCTTATGTATTATATATGGAGATCATATCCCCCCTTTATGTATTATACATGGAGATCATAGCCCCCCTTATGTATTATACATGGAGATCATATCCCCCCCTTATGTATTATACATGGAGATCATATCCCCCCCTTATGTATTATACATGGAGATCATATCCCCCCTTATGTATTATACATGGAGATCATACCCCCCCCTTATGTATTATACATGGAGATCATATCCGCCCTTAAGTATTATACATGGAGATCATATCCCCCCTTATGTATTATACATGGAGATCATATCCCCCCTTATGTATTATACATGGTGATCATATCCCCCCTTATGTATTATACATGGTGATCATATCCCCCCCTATGTATTATACATGGAGATCATATCCCCCTTATATATTATACATGGAGATCATATCCCCCTTATGTATTATACATGGAGCTCATATCCCCCCTTATGTATTATACATGGAGATCATATCCCCCCTTATGTATTATACATGGAGATCATATCCCCCCCCTTATGTATTATATATGGAGATCATATCCCCCCCTTATGTATTATACATGGAAATCATATCCCCCCCTTATGTATTATACATGGAGATCATATCCCCCCCTTATGTATTATACATGGAGATCATATCCCCCCTTATGTATTATACATGGAGATCATATCCCCCCTTATGTATTATACATGGAGATCATATCCCCCTTATGTATTATACATGGAGATCATATCCCCCCTTATGTATTATACATGGAGATCATATCCCCCCTTATGTATTATACATGGAGATCATATGCCCCCTTATGTATTATACATGGAGATCATATCCCCCCCCTTATGTATATCTCCACTGAAACCTGAGGACGTCATATGATGGCCTACGGGCAGCAAGTGACTAGAGAGAAAAGCAGATGGAGGCTTTGTCAGGAGGAGTCCTGTGATCTCTGGGGGAGAAGTGATATACTGATACATGACTAGAGATGTGCAATTTCTGGAAATTTTGAAGCCTTGAGAAAAAATAATATTTTTTGCCTGTTTTTTTTTCTGGAAAACAATAAGTGTGGAACACTTTTTCAAATTGAAAGTCATTTTGTTACACTAAAAAGGTAAAATGCACATATGATTATAACATAACATAACTGTGTATTTGCTCCCCGGCTGATTTTGAATGTTTGCCCCTCACACAGAAATGATCGGTCTAACAATGGAATGTTCGCCCCTCACACAGAAATGATCGGTCTAACAATGGAATGTTCGCCCCTCACACAGAAATGATCGGTCTAACAATGGAATGTTCGCCCCTCACACAGAAATGATCGGTCTAACAATGGAATGTTCGCCCCTCACACAGAAATGATCGGTCTAACAATGGAATGTTCGCCCCTCACACAGAAATGATCGGTCTAACAATGGAATGTTCGCCCCTCACACAGAAATGATCGGTCTAACAATGGAATGTTCGGTGTAACACTGAGAGACAGAATACAACAACAAATTCAGCAGAAATGCGTCTAACACATGATGACGGATCTGCATGTTCATGAGGGAAAGAAGGATTTGATCCCCTTCACAGAACATGACTTAGTACTTGGTGGCAAATCCCTTGTTGGCAATCACAGAGGTCAGACATTTCCTGGAGTTGGCCCCCAGGTTCGCACACCTCTCAGGAGGGATTTTGGCCCACTCCTCTTGGCAGATCCTCTCCAAGTCATTAAGGTTTGGTGGCTGACGTTTGGCAACTCGAACTTTCAGCTCCCTCCACAGATTTTCAATCGGATGAAGGTCTGGAGACTGGCTAGGCCACTCCAGGACCTTAATGTGCTTCTTCTTGAGCCGCTCCTTTGTTGCCTTGGCCGTGTGTTTTGGGTCATTGTCATGCTGGAACACCCATCCACCACCCATTTTCAATGCCCTGGCTGAGGGAAGAAGGTTTTCCCCCAAGATATGAGGGTACATTGCCCCGTCCATCGTCCCTTTGATGCGGTGCAGTTGTCCTGTCCCCTTAGCAGAAAAACACCCCCAAAGCAGAATGTTTCCACCACCATGTTTCACAGTTGGGATGGTGTTCTTGGGGTCATAGGCAGCATTACTCCTCCTCCAAACACGGTGAGTTGAGTTGATGCCAAAGAGCTGGATTTTGGTCTCATCTGACCACAACACTTCCCACCAGTCCTCCTCTGCATCATTCAGATGTTCAGTGGCAGACTTCAGATGATCCTGGACATGGGCTTTCTTGAGCAGAGGGACCTTGCGGGCACTGCAGGATTTCAGTCCTTGTCGGCGTAGTGTGTTACCAATTGTTTTCTTGGTGACTGTGGTCCCAGCTGCCTGGAGATCATTGACAAGATCCTCACGTGTAGTTCTGGGATGATTCCTCACTGTTCTCATGATCATTGACACTCCACGAGGTGAGATCTTGCATGGTGCACCAGACCTAGGGAGACTGACACTTGTTTTGTGTTTCTTCCATTTGTGAATGATTGCACCAACTGTTGTCACTACAGATGAGCGAATCGAACATGACGAAGTGGAATTTGTTCCGAAGATTTGGAAAAATTATATTCGCGACGAATCCGAAGATTAGCAAACTTCGGATGCACAAATCGAATTTTCCCAAAAATGGCGGCGACATGTGTGGCGACGGAGAAAATGGACAGAGAAGATGGGGCGGGGATCTCTGGGAAGGCGCGCAGACAAGGCGCGCTGACCCATAATGCATTCATGACATGTGATCGCATTAGCCAATCAGCAGCCAGCCAGCACTGTGTAATGGTGGAGCTATAAATCGCGGCCATCTTAGAATTCTCCATTAGCCTCCGGTCATTCAAGAGAGACAGACCTGTGTGTATTAAGGGACAGAGTTAGGGCCACAGAGACTTTAGGGCCACAGAATCGTTACTCAGGGACACAGAATCGTTACTCAGGGACACAGAATCGTTACTCAGGGACACAGAATCGTTACTCAGGGACACAGTGTCTCTGTCGTCTGCTCACCCTGCTGACGGCTTCCGCTTTTTAACCGAGGCCTGTGTATGGCTTCAGAATACTGCTGCCTCCACCGCCACCCTGCGCCATGCGCCTCTGTCGTCTGCTCACGCTGCTGCCAGGTCCATACTGATTCATGGCCCCCTGTACCGGCTCCTCATGAACGTGGTTCAGCGGGTTTGCATCACTTAACGGCAAATCGTTGACAAACGCTGGGACGTTCAGTGTTGTGCGCATTAAGCCAGACACCAAAGGACAGCACAGACCTGTTATTACTCGCTCAAGCATGGCTGAACAAAACCAGTCTCTACCACAAATTGGACCCAGACCTGCCCAGGGTCTCGTAAGTAGATTGCACGGAGGAGTAGAGTTCGTTATTGGAATTAACTGTGAGGGACTTTTAAACCTAGGCCTGTGTATGGCCTTCAATTGAAGCTGCTTCTGCTCCGCCACTCTGCCATTGGACTCTTGATAGTCGTCTCCCCACGCTGCTGCTGGGGGGACTTTTTAACATAGGCCTCTGTATGGCCTTCAATTTTAGCTGCTTACGCTCCGCCACTCTGCCATGGGCCCCTGTACCGCCTCCTCACGCTGCTGCCAGGCCCATAATCTGCCATGGGCCCCCGTACCGACTCCTCATGCTGCTGCCAGGCCCCTAATCTGCCATGGGCCCCTGTACCGCCTCCTCATGCTGCTGCCAGGTCCAGAGTGTGTCATGGGCCCCTGTACCGCCTCCTCATGCTGCTGCCAGGTCCACAGTGTCTCATGGGTCCCTGTACGGCCTCCCATTGCTGCTGTCTCCATCGCCACACTCTGCCATGTGCCACTTTCAGGTCTCCTCACACTGCTGGTGGTTTCCATTTTTGTCATAGGGTGCTGTATGGCCTCCCATTGCTGCTGCCTCCACCGCCACACTGTGGCTCCACACTCTGGTTTTGGCCCCGTGACTGCCCAAATGAGTGAAGTGTGCGGTGATTCTAAGATCGACGGCACTCATCTGCATGTCATACTGACTGACAGTATTATTTCTCTTCCCCAGCAGACTCCAAGGGCATTTAAATTAAAGGTACAGTGTTCTGCACTAATATAAAGGCTCTCTGAAGCCTAGAAACCCTTTTTATAAGTTAAATTCGCAGCGAATATATTCGGCTCGAAGCGAATTTATTCGGCGAATTCGGCGAATCAGCCGAACCAAATTTTTGAATAATTCGCTCATCTCTAGTTGTCACCTTCTCACCAAGCTGCTTGGCCATAGTTTGGTAGCCCAGTCCAGCCTTGTGTAGGTCTACCATCTTGTCCCTGACATCCTTGGACAGCTCTTTGGTCTTTGCCATGGTGGAGAGTTTGGAATCTGATGGTTTGATTGCTCCTGTGGACAGGTGTCTTTTATACAGGAAACACAATGAGATTAGCAGCACTCCCTTTAAGAGACTGCTTCTAATCTCAGCTTGTTACCTGTATGAGAGACACCTGGGAGCCAGAAATCCTGCTGAATGATAGGGGATCCAATCCTTCTTTCCCTCATGAACATGCAGATCAGTCGTCATTTGTTAGACGCATTTCTGCTGAATTTGTTGTTGTATTCTGTCTCTCAGTGTTACAGCGAACATTCCATTGTTAGACCGATCATTTCTGTGTGAGGGGCGAACATTCCATTGTTAGACCGATCGTTTCTGTGTGAGGGGCGAACATTCCATTGTTAGACCGATCGTTTCTGTGTGAGGGGCGAACATTCCATTGTTAGACCGATCGTTTCTGTGTGAGGGGCGAACATTCCATTGTTAGACCGATCGTTTCTGTGTGAGGGGCGAACATTCCATTGTTAGACCGATCGTTTCTGTGTGAGGGGCGAACATTCCATTGTTAGACCGATCGTTTCTGTGTGAGGGGCGAACATTCCATTGTTAGACCGATCGTTTCTGTGTGAGGGGTGAACATTCAGCATCAGAGGGGAGCAAATACACATTTCCTTCACTGTGACATAACAGAACATAATATAATATTGTCTATATAAAGGTTTTATGGTTGAAATAAAAGTCCACCTTATTCAGTAAATAAACTAAACTTTATTTTTAAAATTGTATTTTTTTATTATAAATGGAATACGAATAGCTGTATATGATAAGAACATTTCCTCTACACAAGAGAACAGGTAACCCCCCCCCCCTCTCCCATCCCCCCTCCCCTTTCCCTCATAATCATTTGTATGCTTCCTTCCAACATGCATTATCAGTAATGGACAACGCTGATCCAGAAGTATATATTGCTCTATGAAGAGCTGGATGAATGTTCTCCTGATGTTCAGGTGTCATTTTCTCCGTAAATGAAGGGATGGTGTGTTTTCAGGAGGCCAATGTTGTTAACTCTTCCTTCCCTGAAGATGAGAACTCTGGAGGGAAAAGCTCCTCGTACTTTATTTCTGCTCCTCATCATTTCATTCCATCAAGTATTTTTTATGTCTTTAAGGCAGCTCTGGCATGCCGGGATGTGTTGTGTCCTCCTTGTAGCATTTGGAAAAGAATATTTCTTCTCACAATATTTGCAGATTGCAGCTTTGATCTATGAAATTATTATGTGCAAATGTTTCCTAACTCTAGATGTCGGTCTCATCGTGTTACTGGGAGGAGGAAAAGAAAAAACTATTTACTGATCAGATTAAAGGGAAACAATATGCTGTGAAGGTGGAGAACGTTCATAGGAATCATTTAAAGGTTATAAAGATAAACTCACTTGTGAGCATTTTTGGTGTTTGAAGGAGCTGGAACAGCGGTGATTCCATCACCAAACCACCCACAATAGTGTGACCCGAGCCTGAGACTTCACATAAAACATGCCATTAAAGTATTACTAAACCCCGGGCCCTGCATTCACTATATCTAGTCTCCCCGGACCCCGCATTCACTATATCTAGTCTCCCCGGACCCCGCATTCACTATATCTAGTCTCCCCGGACCCCGCATTCACTATATCTAGTCTCCCCAGACCCCGCATTCACTATATTTAGTCTCCCAGGACCCCTCATTCACTATATTTAGTCTCCCCGGACCCCGCATTCACTATATCCACTCTCCTGGACCCCTCATTCACTATATCCGCTCTCCCCGGACCTCGCATTCACTATATCCGCTCTCCCCGGACTCCGCATTCACTATATCCGCTCTCCCCGGACCTCGCATTCACTATATCCTCTCTCCCCGGACCCCGCATTCACTATATCCGCTCTCCCCGGACCCCGCATTCACTATATCCGCTCTCCCCGGACTCCGCATTCACTATATCCTCTCTCCCCGGACCCCGCATTCACTATATCCGCTCTCCCCGGACTCCGCATTCACTATATCCGCTCTCCCCGGACCCCGCATTCACTATATCCGCTCTCCCCGGACCCCGCATTCACTATATCCGCTCTCCCCGGACCCCGCATTGACTATATCCGCTCTCCCCGGACCCCTCATTCACTATATCCGCTCTCCCTGGACCCTGCATTCACTATATCCGGTCTCCCCTGACCCCGCATTCACTATATCCGCTCTCCCCGGGCCCCTCATTCACTATATCCGCTCTCCCCGGACCCCGCATTCACTATATCCGCTCTCCCCGGGTTCCGCATTTACTATATCCGCTCTCCCCGGACCCCGCATTCACTATGTCCGCTCTCCCCGGACCCCGCATTCACTATATCTGGTCTCCCCGGACCCCGCATTCACTATGTCCGCTCTCCCCGGACCTCGCATTTACTATATCCCCTCTCCCCGGACCCCGCATTCACTATATCCGCTCTCCCCGGACCCCGCATTCACTATATCCGCTCTCCCCGAACCCCGCATTCACTATATCCGCTCTCCCCGGGCCCCTCATTCACTATATCCGCTCTCCCCGGACCCCGCATTCACTATATCCGGTCTCCCCTGACCCCGCATTCACTATATCCGCTCTCCCCGGACCCCGCATTCACTATATCCGCTCTCCCCGGACCCCGCATTCACTATATCCGCTCTCCCCGGGTTCCGCATTCACTATATCCGCTCTCCCCGGGCCCCTCATTCACTATATCCGCTCTCCCCGGACCCCGCATTCACTATATCCGGTCTCTCCTGACCCCACATTCACTATATCCGCTCTCCCCGGACCCCGCATTCACTATATCCGCTCTTCCCGGACCCCGCATTCACTATATCCGCTCTCCCCGGGTTCCGCATTCACTATATCCGCTCTCCCTGGACCCCACATTCACTATATCCGCTCTCCCCGGACCCCGCATTCACTATATCCGCTCTCCCCGGACCCCGCATTCACTGTATCCGCTCTCCCCGGACCCCGCATTCACTATATCCTCTCTCCCGGACACGGCATTCACTATATCCGCTCTCCCCGGACCCTGCATTCACTATGTTCGCTCTCCCCGAACCCCGCATTCACTATATCCGCTCTCCCCGGACCCCGCATTCACTATATCTGCTCTCCCCGGACCCCGCATTCACTATATCCGCTCTCCCCGGACCCCACAGTCACTATATCCGCTCTCCCCGGACCCCGCAGTCACTATATCCGCTCTCCCCGGACCCCGCATTCACTATATCCGCTCTCCCCGGACCCCGCATTCACTATATCCGCTCTCCCCGGACCCCGCATTCACTATATCCGCTCTCCCCGGACCCCGCATTCACTATATCCGCTCTCCCCGGACCCCGCATTCACTATATCCGCTCTCCCCGGACCCCGCATTCACTATATCCGCTCTCCCCGGACCCCGCATTCACTATATCCGCTCTCCCCGGACCCCGCATTCACTATATCCGCTCTCCCTGGACCCCGCATTCACTATATCCGCTCTCCCCGGACCCCGCATTCACTATATCCGCTCTCCCCGGACCCCGCATTCACTATATCCACTCTCCCCGGACCCCGCATTCACTGTATCTGTTCTCCCCGGACCCCGCATTCACTATATCCGCTCTCCCCGGACCCCGCATTCACTATGTCCGCTCTCCCCGGACCCGCATTCACTATATCCGCTCTCCCCGGACCCCGCATTCACTGTATCCGCTCTCCCCGGACCCCGCATTCACTATATCCGCTCTCCCCGGACCCCGCATTCACTGTATCCGCTCTCCCCGGACCCCGCATTCACTATATCTGCTCTCTTACTCTACACAGAACATAGAAATGCAAGTATTTCAGTAAATATAATCTTCTAAGTCCCTTTTCTCATCAGCAGTATATAGTAGTTTTTTACTTCTATCAGTGTCCTGCAGAGCACTGGTTAAAGCTTGCACATGCATCCCCCCGCGCCAAAAAACAAACAACTCTCTAGCAATACACACCAAACAGAGCATGTGAAGAGTGACTCCTAGAGCTCTGTACTATTGGCAAGTTGATTTGGGACAGTAAAAGAAGGGGAGGATCAGCGGACAGGATCAAACAGCCTCTTTACACAATGCAGAGGATGGACCCCTTAGGTCCCACAGTGAGTATAACAAGTATGCTTTTCCGCATCTACAGACTGATTGTATGTTGGGGGTTTAGTATCACCTTAAGGTCTTCATGTTACATAGATTAAATATTATATCATAGAGAACGTTGTTATCATGGAAAGAACATATTCCAAGACTTTATTATTATTTTTTTTAAAATTTTCAGAAAACACACAAAACAATGCCTGGGTGAAAAAATGTTTTTTCCCCCAATGTTTCTGTTTTTTCCCCCCATTTTCTCCAATGGCCGAGCATGCTGCATTCATAGTAAAAGAACGATGAAATCCGACATCCGCTCTGGGATTGTTGGGCTCCTATCTGACATGTGTGGATGGATGGTGGGAGGAGTTTCCTGAGTGGAGAGTAGACATCGCTCTCACAGAGCTCCATTATATCTGACTCTTTACGTCTGGAGGAAAAGAAATGTCATCTCCAAACACGGAAAGGTTTCTTCACAGTAAGAGTTGTGAGAATGTGGAATAGACCCCCTCCAGAGTTGGTTGTGGCCAGCTCAGTGGATTGCTGTAGGAAAGTCCTGGATTCTTTCTTGGATACACAGAATATAACTGGATATAACATTTATAGGGAAAGGTGATCCAGGGAATATCTGATTGCCTCTCGGGGGGTCAGGAAGGAATGTTTCCCTGCAGGAGGAGACTGGATCGTGCTTTGCTGGGTTTTTTGCCTTCCTCTGGATCAACTGTGAGTGTAGGATTATAACTTTTTTTATGGTTGAACTGGATGGACTTTTGTCTTTTTTCAGCCAGACTAACTATGTAACTATGAATGACATGACGTGATATCCTCTCCGGAACCTACAGGGCTGATATGAAGGTCTCTCTTCCTCTATAGATCAACGTTGTGATAATAATCTATATATCAATATGAGTGACCTTCCTGTACAGAGGAGGAAGAATACAGAGAAGGCCGAAGGTAAGTTATTGATTGATGATTTCTTCCAGGTACTTATATAGCGCCGTCGGTTCACGCTGCACTTTACATATACTGATCACATTCACCGGCCACTTACAGGTCCACCTGGTCAATGGCTCGGTAACACAGATTGCTAATCAGCCAATCACAAGGCAGCAAACGGTGTGAGCTGGCGTAGAGAGCAAAATCTTTTTTTTTTCTTTTTTCAGGTCGTCAGCAGTGTGCATCGTGATTGATGTTGGAGCTGCTTCTGGGGGCTTTTTTAAATTGTTTTGTAACTTTTTACACTACACTTTTTTTTTGGGGGGGAATGAGCAGCATTACCATGTACCCCATACTCATTCACATGGGGGGGGCTGGACTTGTTAATGGAGGCTTCCCGATCCCGATGAGCCCACCGAAGGGGGTCCAACCCGGTACTAGCAAGGTGGACCTAATAAAGTGGCCGGTGAGTGTATATTGTACATTCCCATCAGTTCCTGACCTTCAAGGGGCGCACAATCTGAGGTCCCTAACTCACATTCATACACACACATACTAGGGACAATTTATACAGGAGCCAATCCACCTACCAGCATGTCTTTGGAGTGTAGGATGAAACCAGAGTACTAGGAGGAAACTCACACAGGCACAGGGAGACCATGCAAACTCCAAGCAGGTGGCGCTGTCGTTGGGATTTGAGCTAACGACCGAGTACTGCCAAGTGAAGTGCTAACCATTTAGCCACTGTGCTGCCCATTATAATTACACAGTTATGACGAGGGCTATCCTCTTCATCCATTATAGACAGCTGAGGACCCGAGTGACCATTTATAGGACACATGTCTACTAATACTAATACTGCAATACTGGATCTATAAACCAAATCAGCCAATCAGATATCACCTCTTACTGTGTTTGTTTAGCGGTAATAAAAGCCAGCATCTCATTGGCTGCCATGCTTCAGTATAAATATCACACCAAAACATGATATGTGATGGAGGTTATTTACTAAAACTGACGAGTGCAAAATCTGGTGCACCTCTGTATGGAAGCCAATCAACTTCCAGGTTTTATTGACAAAGCCTAATAGAACAAGCTGAAGTTAGAAGCTGATTGGCTTACATGCACAGCTGCACAAGATTCCAGTTTTAGTAAATCCCCCCTTTATACTGCATGATATAATATAATGACATACACTGTATTGCCCCAAGTATTGGTTGGCCGGCCTTTCCACATACATGACCTTTAATGCCCCCCCCCAGTCTTAGTCCTTAGGGTTCAATATTAAGTTGGCCCCGCCCTTTCCCTGCACATGGCCTTTAATGGCCCCCCCAGTCTTAGTTCGTAGGGTTCAATATTGAGTTGGCCCCGCCCTTTCCCCGCACATGGCCTTTAATGACCCCCCCAGTCTTAGTCCGTAGGGTTCAATATTGAGTTGGCCCCGCCCTTTCCCCGCACATGACCTTTAATGGCCACCCCAGTCTTAGTCCGTAGGGTTCAATATTGAGTTGGCCCCGCCCTTTCCCCGCACATGACCTTTAATGGCCCCCCCAGTCTTAGTCCGTAGGGTTCAATATTGAGTTGGCCCCGCCCTTTCCCCGCACATGACCTTTAATGGCCCCCCCAGTCTTAGTCCATAGGGTTCAATATTGAGTTGGCCCCAGCCTTTCCACGCACATGACCTTTAATGGCCTCCCAGTCTTAGTGCGTAGGGTTCAATATTGAGTTGGCCCCGCCCTTTTCAGCTATAACAGCTTCAACTCTTCTGGGAAGGCCGTCCACAAGGTTTAGGAGGGTGTCTATGGGAAGGTTGGACCATTCTTCCAGAAGCACATTTGTCAGGTCAGGCACTGATGTCGGGGGAGGAGGCCTGGCTCACAGTCTCCCCTCTAATTCATCCCAAAGGTGTTTTATGGGGTTGAGGTCAGGACTCTGTGCAGGACAGTCAAGTTCCTCCACCCCAAAGTGGCTCCTCCACGTCTTTATGGACCTTGCTTTGTGCATTGGTGGGCAGTCATGTTGGAACAGGAAGGGGCCATCCCCAAACTCTTCCCACAAAGTTGGGAGCATGAAATTGTCCAAAATGTGGCCTTAAGAGTTCCCTTCACTGGAACGAGGGGGCCAAGCCCAACCCCTGAAAATAACCCCCCACTATAATCCCCCCTCCACCAAACTTTACACTTGGCACAATGCAGTCAGGCAAGTACTATTCTCATGCCAAACGTAGACATGTCCATCAGACTGCCAGACAGAGAGACGTGATTGGTCACTCCAGAGAACATGTCTCCACTGCTCTAGAGTGCAGTGGCGGCGTGCTTTACTCCACGGTATCCAACGCTTTGCATTGCACTTGATGATGGAAGGCTTGGATGCAGCTACTCGGCCATGGAAACCCATTCCATGAAGCTCTCTACGCACTGTTGTTGGGCTCATCTGAAGGCCACACCAAGTTTGGAGGTCTTTAGCTATTGACTCTGCAGACAGTTGGCGACTTCTGCGCACTGTGCGCTTCAGCATGCGCTGACCCCGCCCTGTCATGTGACGTGGCCTACCACTTGGTGGCTGAGTGGCTGTTGTTCCCAGTTGCTTCCAGTTTGTTATAATCCCACTAACAGTTGAGCGTGGAATATTTAGTAGCCAGGAAATGTCACGGATGGACTTATTGCCTAGGTGGCCACCTATCACGGGACCACGCTTGGAGTCACTGAGCTCCTGAGAGCGACCCATTCTTTCACCAATGTTTGTAGAAGCCGTCTGCATGCCTAGGGGCTTGATGGTATACACCTGTGGCCATGGAGGGGATTGGAGCACCTGAATCACATGATATGGAGGGGATTGGAACACCTGAATCACATGATATGGAGGGGATTGGAACACCTAAATCATGTGATATGGAGGGGATTGGAACACCTGAATCACATGATATGGAGGGGATTGGAACACATGATCACATGACTGGGAGGGCGGGGACAATACTTTTGGCAATATAGCGTCTATGAAATAACATGGTGTGATAGAGATATATAACACAGATGATCCGGGATGAATATAAAATGTCTTTATGTGAGATAAGAATTCTGGAGGATTATTACACCGGCTGATACACGCAGGCTCTTTCACTATCTTCTCTGTCTATAGTGATTCCAGCTGCCAGGAGAACACAATACCGGAAGATACTGACCCTGGTGGGCCTCCTAATACTGGCCTTCATTGCTTTGGTCATCTTCTCCTGTCTTCTGTTCAAATACTGTGAGTATCTCTAATATTATTATCAGTTATGTTCTTTTTGTTTTTACATCAAACAAAAAGAAAGAGCGATAGTGAAAAAAAGTGTGCTTTGGTTTTAGACATTAAATCACATGTCTGAAATACACGTTGGTTTCAGACATTGCATCTTGGGGGGTTTCATTTAGATTTGTATTTATTGTTAAAGGCATCTTTAAAGAATTGGGATGTTTAACCTCCCTGGCGGTATTCCCGAGTGTAGCTCGGGGTAAAATGTCTGTACCAAGAGCGGTAACCCCCCCCCCCCCGAGCTACACTCGGGCTTACCATGCGGCGTTGCTCAGGGGGTTCCTGCAGCGCTTACCTTGTCCTTCGCTCCCGCGATGTGTCCCCTGCAGCATCCCCGGCCATCTCCTCCGGCCGATGCCGGCATCCGGCTTCCGTGTTCCGGTCCCTGTGACGTCGGGACGTACGGGCGCCAGAACCGGCGGGAAATTTGAAATTTAAAAAAAATGAATTTTTTTTTTAAATGATTATTACATAGTATAACATTCCTGTATCAACCCATTTCACATACATTTTGTCCCGAGTGCTTTGTCCGGCGCCCTGCCTGCATTTTTACCGTTCTTTCTGCCTGGAAACTTATAAAAGTCCATGGCGTCCAAAAAGCGTCCCTTTAGGTCAGACGCGGTTTTAGACCGGCTAGAGAACAGCGATAGAAAATCAGAACCACTTGCAGAATTGAGTGATAATGATTTGTGGGGGAAATTCCTCATCAGACACTGAAAACGATTCTGCGACTGAGCTCAGCGATGTGCCAACTTGGCGCTATATTTCACATTTCAGTGTTTTTGGTTTGATTATATTATTGAATTACATTTATTATTATATTATTATTTTTATGATTATTTATTCTATTATAAATTATGATTTCGTGTTTCAAGTTTTATCCTCCCCGGGATGTTTACTAGACTCTTGTTCGGACAGATTTCAGTGAGTTATTCCTAAAAATTACAGCCTACACTAAAAAACTACATATTTCCATGCAAAAAATGTACCGCTTTCAGCACCAAAAATAATCATACCGCCAGGGAGGTTAAAGAGCAGCATTAACTTGTCAGCCATTTGCTGTCTGGTCATTGATAAATGGCCCGGCTGATGCATCCTGAGGGTGGAAGAGCATATAGATATATATAATGTCTTCTGCTCCCGCTCCTTGTGAACAGTCTGTAGGGTACACAGTGGTGTGCCATGTGATCACTGCGCCCTTTGTGGACACTGGCCCTGTACCATGTGATCACTGTGATCAATTACAGCAATCACAAATGTAAGCAAAGGCTGCCACCCCTCTGTTTCTTCTTACACATGATTCCCCTGTTGGAGGAAACAGAGCGTTCCCAACTGTCATTGCAATCTGCGAGTTCTGTAGTCAACCAGAGTCATGAACATTTCCCCATGTTGGGTGCCATGAAACCAGTGAAGCCAGCCAGTGTCCCTGATCAGTAGCCACAAAAGTTCCATTGCCACTAAATGAGTTCAGCCAGCCACCGTGTACCTGATTGCTAACCACACCAGTCCCAGTGTCACTAAACCATCGCAGCCAGCCACAGTGTCCCAGATCTCTATCCATATCAGTCCCAGTGTTATCAGTGCAGCAACAGTGTCCCTGACCAGCCACACCATTCATAGTGTCAGCAGACCACCAGACCAGTGCAGCCAGCCAATGTCCCTGATTGCTGTCATGCCCATGTCAGTGATGAGAGACCATCGCAGCCAGCCACAGTGTCCCAGATCTCTATCCATATCAGTCCCAGTATTATCAGTGCAGCAACAGTGTCCCTGACTTCTAGCCACACCATTCATAGTGTCAGCAGACCACCAGACCAGTGCAGCCAGCCAGTGTCCCCTGATTGCTGTCATGCCGATGTCAACGCAGCCAGCCAGTGTCCTGGAGCTCTAGCCATGTCAGTCCCAGTGTTATCAGTGCAGCAACAGTGTCCCTGACTGCCAGCCACACCATTCATAGTGTCACCAGACCAGTGCAGCCAGCCAGTGTCCCTGATTGCTGTGATGCCCATGTCAGTGATGACAGACCAGTGCAGCCAGCAACAGTGTTCCCAATTGCTGCCAGACCAGTGAAGGTTTCCCCAGCCCAGTGAAAGCCAGCAACAGTGTTCCTAATCGTTAGCTACGCCTGTCAAAGTTTTGCCATACCAGTGTGGGCCAACATTCTTAATCACCTCCACACCATTTCTAGGGTCACCAGACCAGTGCAGCCAGCAACAGTATTCCTGATCGCAGCCACAATTTCACTAGGCCAGCAAAAGCCAACAACAGACAAACCACCAGCTGAGCCCAAAACATAGGATGTATAGGCTGAAACAAAAGTCTATAAATGTCCAAATGAATGATCAGATGTCCCAGTGATGGTATGCAGACCAAAGGTGGCAATGAAAAAATGGTCCCTGTGAAGGAATGGCCACGTATAAGAAAATACTTTCCACATGAACTGGTATCACTAACAGTACACCAAGCAGTCCTGAGGAATGTAGGAACAGTCAAATTCCAATTCAGAAAAGAAACCTGTGGAAAGCAATGGTTCAAAAACCACCACCTCTAATTCGGAGGATGAAAGAGTCCCTACTAAAAGAGTCCGGCGTACTGAACATCCTGCAGCAGGGAAGCACCAGCAGTGCGCTATTTCCTGGTGAAGTGGCAAGCACAAGCAGGGCCATTTTAATGCATGATCACCCCTGGGCATTGTCCAGGGGCCCCAGGTGCATGGGAGGTCCATGATAATCTTGCATTACATTACACTTGCCAACTGTCCTGGATTTTCCGGGATAGTCATGCTTTTTACTAAGCTGTTCTGGTGGCCATGTCCCAGACAGCGTCCCAGGATCTGGGCTAAGGGGACAGTAGCAGCCTGTCACTGGTCTACATCTACAATTGAAATGACATCTTCCCCATGTACTTTGCCCTCCTTTCCCCGCTGTTCTGTGCCATTTGTGTTGATTAGTCTTTGATTTACGGCATGTTTTCTAATTGTTTAAAACCGAAAGTACTAATACATATATGTATATATTCTAACAACTATTTATATTTTCATTCTTGAGAGTAGGTGCATACATTGGGGCATTACTTTGCCCAAGGCCCATGATGCTACGAAGACGGCCCTGAGCACAAGTAGTGGAGTGTTACATCATCAGACTAAAAGTATTAGGGCCCAAACTAGTGTCCCAGAAGCACTTTCAAATCCTGACCCTGGCCTGTTTCTCGACTTTGTTTTTTGCCTGCTGCCTGGACCAATTCTTTGGCTATTAGTTGACCATGTCTCTGCCTGCTGCCTGACCTGGCCCTGGTCCAGTTTTAAACCATGTTTCTACCTGCTGCCTCAACCAATTTTTGCCTGATCACATCTCTGCCTGGCACCAGTACTGACCCATTTGCATGTTCCACTTACTATGTTCCTGCGAGACACCAGTCCCATCCATCATCTGTGGACAACTGTCAGGAATGGACTTGCCAATAGTGGTGGGACTCACCTGCCTTGTGGGCTGCAGTGCCAGGGCTGGCCAGCGGGTGCTCTCAGCGACCAGAGGTTCACTTCGGCAATTAGCCATCACCTGGGGCTGATTGCAGGTGGTGTATTTAAGGGATGGCCAGACCTGCAGTCTGTGCCTTGGTGTGTGTTTTTCCATGGGCCCTGTATCTTGTAACCTGCATTCCTGTTCCTGTTTCTGCCTGACTTGTTGCCGACCCTGCCTGATCCTGACCTCTGCTGACTTCTCCTCTTTGATCCCTGGCTTGTGACCCTGACCATTCTCTGCCTGACCCCCTGTACCTACCTGTCCGTTAGTTGCTGTACCCGGCTCGTGACCTGACTACTCTCCGCCTGCTCCTCCTGTACCTACCTGCCCGAGAGTTATCGACCCGGCCTGCCTGACTACGTTGTGCTCTATATGTGTATGTACCTGTGTATCTATATCAGTTTAGGTTTGGGTTTGTTTCACCTTGTTGTATGTATTTGTGTTACCACAGTATTTAAGAGGGAACAGGGTCCAGGGAACAGGTGCTTATGTGGGTTTTAGAAATAGGTTTAGCAACCTTGCCTATAGGAGCAGGGTTGAATAAGGGTAGTGTTGAGTGTACCTGTGGACATGGGGTGTTAAGTGGGGGGGGGATATCTGTAAAGTGGAGATCACAAATTGAATAAATCACAGGGGGTGGGGTTCCAGGAAGACATCTTTGGACACCCTCCCAGAACTAGAGAGCCACGCTGTGGCTATAGCACAGTACTAAAGTGGTTAAAGGTGCTGTCATAGTCTCAAGTTCTTAATGCAGGGATGTCAATACTGTACTATGCTTTTCAGCAAGGAACAGTTACCACTTATCTCCAGGTTCACCTGAGGAGCCCCTTTGGTAGAACACCCATTCATCAGTTGTAAATGATTCCATTCTTTTTGAGTCATTTTCTCAAATCCTTCCTAATGAGGGGAGGCAGACCATCTCTCACTTGAATGAGGTTACAGTAGAGCTTGGGGCACCTGCATCATTGACTCCAAAGGTTTCAGACCCCTGGCATAGAGTTGGATTACTTCTCCATCTGCTGAGTTAATTCCTATGCAGATATTTAATGTCCATGGGGTCTCCTTGATCTTCATCATGTCTCTGTTTACAACTCCAGATCAATATTTCAGGCTGAAGTGAAATCTGGACAGAGCAACTAACCACTGATACCCTTGTGCATCCAGCTTGGCAATTGTGAGATAGTACCACTTCTCTTTATTGACTCTTGAGGTTTCTAGGCCTTTTGGTTTGTCTGGACTGATTTGGAGGCTCCAAACCATCTTTCTCTCTTTCATTTCTCAGGGGCTTTTTGAAGGGTCAGGATAGCTTGGCAAATCCCTTCACAAATCTTTGGTAGCAGGAAAGAGTCCCAAGACAATATTTGGTAACCCTTTGGGGCCTTGGTCTTGGCTTCAACACTATCTCCAACAGCCCCTTTTTGATCTTCTAGCATCTTTTAAAGACAAAGATGTCATCTGGATACACCAACACCCAGATCAGATTCATGTCTCCCATGATCTGCTGCATCAGACACTGGATATTTGCAGAGGTTCTCCCCCCTCCTGTTGCTTTCCTCCACCGGGAGAGTCGAGCTACCAGCCAGCATATCCGCTTGTAGCCAGAGACCAAATGAAATCCGGGATCGGCTTTCATCAGGTCCCCATAGCGGTAAACCAGAAATGGTAAAGTGACATCACTACCAGTTTACCCGGATGTCATTGGCACCATTAAAAAAAAGACTTTTAAAAATACCAATCTCTCTGTTTTTGAATGCTTTTAAGTTTAGAGGAGGGATTTGGGGTCTTTTTGACACCAGATCCCTCATAAAGAGTACCTGTCATGTGCCTGTTGTTGTCCCAAGAGATGTTTACATTTTTTGTGAAAGCAATAACAAAGATAAAAAAATAAAGGAACAGTGTAAAAATAATAAAATAAATGAATAATTAAAAGTGGCCTCATCCCCCCATGCTAGTGTGCAATGGCGAATGCATGCTTTGGTCCCGCAAGCACGGAGACAGCAATCGTCCCACACATGTGAGGTATTGCCGCAAAAGTCAGATCATGAGCAGTAATTCTAGCCTCAGACCTCCTCTGTAAATCTAAAGTGGTGACCTGTAAAGGCTTTGAAAGTGTTGCCTATAGTAACAGTTATACTGTGAGTCACTGTTGTATGGCATGTGCAATCTTAAAATGTGACACGTTTGGTATTTATTCATCTTTTATATTTAAAAAAAAAAATCGGGTTATGTATTGTGTTTAAAAAACGGCTGCACGATATTAAAAAAATGGCAAAATCAGCAATTGATTCTCTAGGGCCTTTGCTGTAAAATAAATATAATGTTGGGGGTTCTAAGAAATTTTCTAGCAAAAAAAAAAAAAAACTGTTAAATGTGAACAAAAATGCCAGCAAAATCCAGGACTACAAGTAGTTAAAGTGTTACTAAACCCAGGACCCCGCATTCACTATATCCGCTCTCCCCGGACCCCGCATTCACTATATCCGCTCTCCCCGAACCCCGCATTCACTATATCCGCTCTCCCCGGACCCGGCATTCACTATATCCGCTCTCCCCGGACCCCGCATTCACTATATCCGCTCTCCCCGGACCCAGCATTCACTATATCCGCTCTCCCCGGACCCCGCATTCACTATATCCGCTCTCCCTGGACCCTGCATTCACTATATCCGCTCTCCCCGGACCCAGCATTCACTATATCCGCTCTCCCCGGACCCCGCATTCACTATATCCGCTCTCCCCGGACCCCGCATTCACTATATCCGCTCTCCCCGGACCCCGCATTCACTATATCCGCTCTCCCCGGACCCCGCATTCACTATATCCGCTCTCCCCGGACCCCGCATTCACTATATCTGCTATCCCCAGACCCTGCATTCACTATATCCGCTCTCCCCAGACCCCGCATTCACTGTATCCGCTCTCCCCGGACCCTGCATTCACTATATCCGCTCTCCCTGGACCCCGCAGTCACTATATCCGATCTCCCCGGACCCCGCAGTCACTATATCCGATCTCCCCGGACCCCGCATTCACTATATCCGCTCTCCCCGGACCCCGCATTCACTATATCCGCTCTCCCCGGACCCGGCATTCACTATATCCGCTCTCCCCGGACCCCGCATTCACTATATCCGCTCTCCTCGGACCCCGCAGTCACTATATCCGATCTCCCCGGACCCCGCATTCACTATATCCGCTCTCCCCGGACCCCACATTCACTATATCCGATCTCTCAGGACCCCGCATTCACTATATCCGCTCTCCCCGGACCCCTCATGCACTATATCCGCTCTCCCCGGACCCCGCATTCACTATATCCGCTCTCCCCGGACCCCGCATTCACTATATCCGCTCTCCCCGGACCCCGCATTCACTATATCCGCTCTCCCTGGACCCTGCATTCACTATATCCGCTCTCCCCGGACCCAGCATTCACTATATCCGCTCTCCCCGGACCCCGCATTCACTATATCCGCTCTCCCCGGACCCCGCATTCACTATATCCGCTCTCCCCGGACCCCGCATTCACTATATCCGCTCTCCCCGGACCCCGCATTCACTATATCCGCTCTCCCCGGACCCCGCATTCACTATATCTGCTATCCCCAGACCCTGCATTCACTATATCCGCTCTCCCCAGACCCCGCATTCACTGTATCCGCTCTCCCCGGACCCCTCATTCACTATATCCGCTCTCCCCGGACCCCGCATTCACTATATCCGCTCTCCCCGGACCCGGCATTCACTATATCCGCTCTCCCCGGACCCCGCATTCACTATATCCGCTCTCCTCGGACCCCGCAGTCACTATATCTGCTATCCCCAGACCCTGCATTCACTATATCCGCTCTCCCCAGACCCCGCATTCACTGTATCCGCTCTCCCCGGACCCCTCATTCACTATATCCGCTCTCCCCGGACCCCGCATTCACTATATCCGCTCTCCCCGGACCCGGCATTCACTATATCCGCTCTCCCCGGACCCCGCATTCACTATATCCGCTCTCCTCGGACCCCGCAGTCACTATATCCGATCTCCCCGGACCCCGCATTCACTATATCCGCTCTCCCCGGACCCCGCATTCACTATATCCGATCTCTCAGGACCCCGCATTCACTATATCCGCTCTCCCCGGACCCCTCATGCACTATATCCGCTCTCCCCGGACCCCGCATTCACTATATCCGCTCTCCCCGGACCCCGCATTCACTATACCCGCTCTCCCCGGACCCCGCATTCACTATATCCGCTCTCCCCGGACCCCGTATTCACTATATCCGCTCTCCCCGGACCCCGCATTCACTATATCCGCTCTCCCCGGACCCCGCATTCACTATATCCGCTCTCCCCGGACCCCGCATTCACTATATCCGCTCTCCCCGGACCCCGCATTCACTATATCCGCTCTCCCCGGACCCCGCATTCACTATATCCGCTCTCCCCGGACCCCGCATTCACTATATCCTCTCTCCCCGGACCCCGCATTCACTATATCCGCTCTCCCCGGACCCCGCATTCACTATATCCGCTCTCCGCGGACCCCGCATTCACTATATCCGCTCTCCCCGGACCCCGCATTCACTATATCCGCTCTCCGCGGACCCCGCATTCACTATATCCGCTCTCCCCGGACCCCGCATTCACTATATCCGCTCTCCCCGGACCCCGCATTCACTATATCCGCTCTCCCCGGACCCCGCATTCACTATATCCGCTCTCCCTGGACTCTACATTCACTATATCCGCTCTCCCCGGACCCCGCATTCACTATATCCACTCTCCCCAGACCCCGCATTCACTATATCCGCTCTCCCTGGACTCTGCATTCATTATATCCGCTCTCCCCGGACCCTGCATTCACTATATCCGCTCTCCCCGGACCCCGCATTCACTATATCCTCTCTCCCCGGACCCCCCATTCACTATATCCGCTTTCCCTGGACCCCGCATTCACCCCTTTGATTCTCTAGGGCTTCTGCTGTAAAAGAAATATAATTTTGGACCCTGCATTCACTATAATGTTGCACAATTGACACTATCTGCTCTCTCTGTTAATAACCTGATTTTCTCATTAATATTGGCTTCCTTCTCACAGTTTCAATCATAATGGGCAAAATCACAGAGACGGAGCGTAATTCATCGGATGAAGCCATTGGTAATGATGTACAGCTCATTGTATGTTAGAATGGATTTGATGGCTATTATAGAATTCTCCTGTCCACATTCTGTTTCCAGTCCATTTATTGACCTGCAAAGAACTGAGTTCTTTCCGAAACATGTAGACAATTCAGCAGCTCTGGTTAGTGATAGAAAATATTTGGAAAAGCAGTTTATTAAATTACAGAAAATCCTTCATCTAAACATGTTCCATGCTAAAAAAAAAGAAAAGGAAAGTAGATGACATCACACACCTTTCTGGGTGGGATTCATCTGTTTCTAGTTTCATTTGCTGTCCAGGACACTGCCGCTGCCTGCCGCTGGAGTCTACATGGGTCAGATGGGGTACAGGGTGTGAGTTCTGTGTTCTGACCCACAATTCAGTTCTACATTCTCAGAGATGTCGACAACCGAGTGTGACAAGAGGACAAAAACTCCAACTGTTCTTCTGGTAGAGCAGAGAATGGAGTTTGACCCATGGGGAGGGCGAGGAGATAACAAGAGAGAGATGTACACTCGCAGGCCACTTTATTAGGTCCACCTGTTCCATTGCTTGGTAACACAAATTGCTAATCAGCCAATCACACGGCAGCAACTCAATGCATTTAGGCATCTAGAAGTGGTGAAGATGACTTGCTGAAGTTGAAACCGAGCATCAGAATGGGGAAGAACATGGCATTATTGTTGGTGCCAGACGTGCTGGTCTGAGTATTTCAAACACTGCTGATCTCCTGGGATTTTCATGCACAACCATCTCTAGGGTTTACAAAGAATGGTCCAAAAAAGAGAAAATATCTAGTGAGTGGCAGTTGTGTAGAGGAAAATGCCTTGTTGATATCAGAGGTCAGAGGAGAATGGGCAGACTGGTTTTGAATGATAGAAAGGCAACAGCAACTCAAATAACCACTCGTTACAACCAAGGTATGTAGAATACAATCTTTGAACATACAACACGTCCTACCTTGAAGCAGATGGGCTACAGCAGCAGAAGACCACACCGAGTGCCACTCCTGTCTGCTAAGAACAGGAACCAGAGGCTACAATTCGCACAGGATCACCAAAAATGGACAATAGAAGATTGGAAAAACATTGCCTGGTCTGATGAGTCTGGATTTCAGCTGCGACATTCAGATGGTAGGGTCAGAATTCTGTGTAAACAACATCCAAGCATGGATCCATCCTGCCTTGTATCAATGGTTCAGGCTGGTGGTGGTGGTGGTGTCATGGTGTGGAGGATCCATCCTGCCTTGTATCAATGGTTCAGGCTGGTGGTGGTGGTGGTGTCATGGTGTGGAGGATCCATCCTGCCTTGTATCAATGGTTCAGGCTGGTGGTGGTGGTGGTGTCATGGTGTGGAGGATCCATCCTGCCTTGTATCAATGGTTCAGGCTGGTGGTGGTGTCATGGTGTGGTGGATCCATCCTGCCTTGTATCAATGGTTCAGGCTGGTGGTGGTGTCATGGTGTGGTGGATCCATCCTGCCTTGTATCAATGGTTCAGGCTGGTGGTGGTGTCATGGTGTGGTGGATCCATCCTGCCTTGTATCAATGGTTCAGGCTGGTGGTGGAATAATGGTGTGGGGGAGATTTTACTGGCACACTTTGGGCCCCTTAGTACCAACTTAGCTTTGTTTAAATGCCATTGAGAGTATTAGATGGGTTGGTTTCTGATGGGTTGTTGTCCGTTTTGGGTGGATGGGGTGCTGATGGTTTGTTGGGAGTGATGGATAGATGCATGGACAGATGAGGTGCCAATATGTTGCTAGCAGTGTTTGGTGTATGAGGTTCTGCAAGCATTAGAGATAATTTGCAGCCATAAACACTTGTGAAGGTTGTTTGATGGTCTTAGAGAAGGTACAGAACACAAGAGGTAGTATTCCTGTTGGGCTGGGGTCCAATTTGGATCAGTCTAGGTAGGTGACAATGTCAGATGTGCTGAGATATGTGCTGCTGTCAGTTCCAATACCAAATAACTACAACATTGTCTCTCTCTTTCCCTAAGGCTCTACTGGTCCATTGTGTGAGGTGGGCTGGAAACACTATAACTTCAGCTGCTACTATATTTCCCCACGTAAGCAGTCATGGGAGAGTGCGAAGAAAGACTGCGAGACAAAGAAGGCTCATTTGGTGGTCATTAATGGCGAGGAAGAAAATGTGAGAATTCCTAAAGCCCCATATGACCTGCCTGTACCTCCTCCCTACAACTGACTCTTGGGTGTGCCATGGTGGGAGGACTTCCTGTAGATTTTGCAAAGGAGTATGGTCTAATTTTCATAGGCTGATCTCCAGGGGTACATACCATAGCAAGTAATGGGCCATACCATATCTCCTAGGAAGGAATATGTCAGAGCTACACTGTAAACGTAGACATAACCACTGTGTCATTATCTATTTTTTGTCTTTTTAAGAAATTTCTTCATGATCTTTCACAATATTGGTCCACATGGATCGGTCTTACAGATGCGGATGGATCTTGGAAATGGGTGGATGGGACTTCTTATAATGCTACTCCAAAGTAAGACCCTGACCCATCCCCCACCAGTTATTAGATTCCTTCTGACTTTGCTCTATAAACAATGGTCTCATTGTTTGTCACCTGTGTTTGTCTAACCTTTTAGGTTTGTGTTTTGATAGTTCTCTTTAAGTTAATAAGCCCTTTAGGACTTCTTCTCTATGTTGGTCTTGTCATCTGTTCTGGCCCAGTCACTATTTCCCTTGGTTCCTGTAGGTTCTGGCAGCCTGGTCAGCCTGATAATTGGTTCGGTCATGGTCTTGGAGGAGGAGAAGATTGCGCTCATCTGAAAAGGCCAAGTGGTTGGAACGATGCTCCTTGTTCCCATAGCTTACCATACATCTGTAAGAAGAAAATGCCTTGACCTGCGGAACAGGAGAACTCCTGATATCTTCATCCCCTAATTGCTTCTTCTCGGCTTCACTACAGTTATTACAACTTGCTAATAAAATTTCAAAGTGATCCTGCAGGACACGATGGGACCTGTAGATCCTGAAGAGCACCTCTGCGTGTCCAATCACAATACAGTAATGTGGAGAGGGATTCTTGTCATATGTGATGTTCAGCAGAAGCAAATCGATTTCACCTTCTAGATATCAGAGAGTGGATGTGAGCTCCTCAGGGGCGGGGATTTTTCTTAGCCTACCTTTCTTCCATTATTTGTATGAAAATGTGTTCTGTGTGGATAATCAGTATTAATAAATTCATATAGATAATGGATTACTAACTGGTCAGTCTCTGTGAAGAGCTGCATGTCCTGTATATATACTGTGTATATATATATATATATATATATATATATATATATATATATATATAGTTGTGCTCAAAAGTTTGCATACCCTGGCAGAAAATTGTAAAATTTTGTCATTGATATTGAAAATATGACTGATCATGCCATAAAATGCTCTTTTATTGAAGGATGATGATGATCATATGAAGCCATTTATTATCACATCGTTGTTTGGCTCCTTTTTAAAATCGTAATGATAACAGAAATCCCCCAAATGGCCTGGATCAGAAGTCTCCACCCCCGGATCGGAAGTATTCGCCCCTGGATCAGAAGTCTCCACCCCTGGATCAGAAATATCTACCCACTGGAATGTTCGGCCTTGATACAGACACACAAGGTGACACACACACGGGTTAAAATGCCAGTTAGAGGTTAATGTCCCACATCTGTGGCTTTTTAAATTGCAATTAGTGTCAGTGTATAAATAGTCAGTGAGTGTGTTAGCTCTTACGTGGAAGCACTGACTGGGCTAGATACTGAGCCATGGGGATCAGAAAAGAACTGTCAAAAGTCCTGCGTAACAAGGTAATAGAACTTTATAAAGATGGAAAAGGATGTCCAAAGCCTTGAATGGGCCAATCAGTACTGTTAAATCACCTATTAAGAAGTGGAAAGTTTGGGGATCTCTTGATACCAAGCCAAGGTCAGGTAGACCAAGAAAGATTGCAGCCATAACTGCCAGAAGAATTGTTCGGGATTCAAAGAAAAACCCACAGGTAACCTCAAAAGAAATACAGGCTACTCTGGAAAAAGATGGTTGGTTGTTTTTAAGGAGTACAATACGGTGATACTTGAACAAAAATGAGCTGTTTGGTCGAGGTGCCAGAAAGAAGCTTTTACTGCACCAATGCCACAAAAAAAGCCCGGCTACAATATGGCTGACAACACCTTGACATGCCTAACCGGGCCTTCTTGTGTCATTGATGCAGTAAAGGCTTCTTTCTGGCACCTCCACCATGCAGCTCATTTTTGTTCAAGTGTCATCATATTGTGCTCCTCCAAAAAAACCACACTGTGTTGTTCCAGAGCAGCCTGGATTTTTCTTGGGGTTAACTGTGGGTTTCCCTTTGTATCCCAAACAATTCTTCTGGCATTTATGGCTGCAATCTTTCTTGGTCTACCTGACCTTGGCTTGGTATCAAGCGGTCCCTGAATTTTTTACTTCTTAGTGGAAGTGATGACTGGCATATTCAAGGCTTTGGAAATTTTTTTTATGTCTTTTTCCATCTTTATAAAGTTCCATTACCTTGTTACGCAGGACTTTTGACAGTTCTTTTCTGATCCCCATGGTTCAGTATCTAGCCTAGTCAGTGCTTCCACGTAAGAGCTAACAAACTCATTGACTATTTATACACTGACACTAATTGCAATTTAAAAAGCCACAGATGTGGGACATTAACCTCTAATTGGCATTTTAACCCGTGGAGTTTAGGTATGAAGGTGGAAAAACTCAGCTATGGTGGGTAAAGGAACTCAGCTACGGGGGATGGAGGAAATCAACTATGGGGATGGAGGAGCACAGCTATTGGGGATTGAGGAGCTCAGCTATGGGAGATGAAGGCGTTTAGCTAGGAAAGTAAAGGACCTCAGCTATGGGGAATAGAGGTCTTCAGACATGGGGGATAGAGAAGCTCAGCTATGGGGAATAGAGGAGCTAAGCTATGAAGATAGAGGACCTCAACTATGGGGGATGGAGAAGCTCAGCTATGGGGGAAGGAGGACCTAAAGTATGGGGGATTGAGGAGCTCAGCTATGGGAGATGGAGGTATTCAGCTATGGGGGATAAAGGAGCTCAGCTCTGAGGATGGAGGACCTTAGCTATCAGGGATGGAGGACCTCAACTTAGGGGGGATGGGGAAGCTCAGCTACGGGGGAAGGAGGACCTAAGCTATGGGGGATGGAGGACCTCAGTTATGTGGGATGGAGGAGCTCAGCTGTAGGATATGGGGAAGCTCAGCTATGGAGAAGAGACAATAAGAGAGGATATGATTACAATGTACAAATATATCAAAGGTGACTTCAGTAACTGCAATGAACTGTTTACTCCATAGTCCTTGAAGATAACGCACGCCAATTATTTCAGGTCAGAATAAAGAAGTTTTACCTTAGATTGAAGAAAGGGCTCTTTACTGTTACAGCAGTAAAATTTGGAACTCCCTCTCCCAAGGAAGTGGTACTTGCTGAGAGTGTTGACAACTTCAACTCAGAAAGTGGAATATACAGGGCTATGGGAACTGTTAGAGAATATATATCACATGCACAAAGACACACATAGGTTGGACTTTATGGGCCAATGTCATATCTCAACCTTACAAACCATGTGACTATGCAAGCCGTCATACAGATCCCAGCCCAGCAAATGGGATAGCAGAGCACAGGAAACATATCAAGAAGCCATGTGGTGGTGGTGTGTGGGGGGAGGGGTCATTCCCCTGGGCACATCCTCAATGCCTTTCATTATCAAGGACTTTGTGAAGGGATGGAAGCCAGGCATGCAACTGCACTTCTACACTGTGATCCATTTTAACCCTTAATATCCCCATGTAGCACTAGCCCTACAGGAGCCGCTTGGTAGATTGGGTTCTCTGTTCTTCTGCTTCGACTCTGAGTACAACCTCAGCTTCACCAGCACATCAGGTAAAGCAAAAGGACACTTCCCTGCTACTGGGAGCATAAATATAGATACCCTGCACACAAATAAGGTTCAGTATCAACAAGCAAACACCAGTCTGGTTAGTGGTAAATGAACCCAATATGTTGTCACGGGTTGCAGTAAATGGCAGTATGCACATAAATGAGTAAAGTAAAGGATTAGGTAACTCACAGTTCAATAGGCTATAGCAGCATAGAATGGAGTTCTCTGCAGCAAAATTAGAGTAAACTTGGTAATGCACAAAACCAGTAATGACATTCAAAAACAGCAATTATAATAAATAATGTGATAACTCCTCCTGTAAACAATAGGCTATGTCCACTATACAGTGCACTCTATATGAATGGCAGTGATGAAATGTAAGACTCCTTAGAGAGGCACCTCCTACTATGGACAATAGGCAAAGTTCTTGTGAAGCAGCTATCTGAATGAGCAATCTTTAGCCCTAGTTCTTCAGCCAGCTAGCAGTGGGGCCCAGTCTTTAGGGTGGTGCACATGAGTACAGAGCCAGTAAAGTCTGCATGCAATAAATTATGCTGCTAGTTAGATGACCAGTCCCTATGTGCTCTGTCTCTACAAGCAGCAGCAGATTAATGGCAAGAGGGTCCTCTCACTAGTCCCAGCTATAAAGAAAAAGGGACCGCACTGTTCTGATGTTAGCTCACTTCTGGATCTGTCTGGAGTGACTCTGGATCTCAGCACACAGCCGTAGCCTTTTGGCAGGTTGATGTGCACACAGCAGCAGAGATCTCCTTGCAGCAAAAAGGGAGTTCCTTGGTATTCAACCTGAGAAAGTACAGTTCACTCTCCCCTTACACCCAGCTAGCATTGGGAATTGTAATCCAGTGGTCCATAGACTGCCATAGTAAATATTATTTTCTGAACTTCAACTCCCATGGTTCAATGCTGCCAACCATTAGGTCTCTTGAGCTCCTTCTTCTTATCAGCTCCCCTTGGTGGATGGAGGTGAGGTAGTGTTAACGCATTCAGATGAAGTCTATTGGAAGCACAGTACTGTAAGTTGCTCTCATTCTCTAGTTAAGCACCTGGCTACACCTACTATATTAGGTGTATCCACATAAAAGGCGCAATTTGTATCCCATTTATGAGAACCTGCAATGTATAAAAAAAATCTGAAAATATAAAATTATTTATAAAAATCTGTTTTTGTATAAAGAATATGTATTTATTATAATAAAACCCCAATACCAGCCTTCCTTATAATATACGGTTTCTAATAAAAATAAAGAAATATCCTGTCCTCACCATCTCTACTCAACACCTTGTTGGAACCAGTCTCCCATGGTTGGTTGGTTGGTTGTGGGATTGTAAGGGACCGCCCGGCGGTACTACTAGCACTCCACTGAATAGACGTCCCCAGCGCACGGAGTCTAAGTCCCAGGGTGCTTGTTCACCAGGGCCCCTGATGGTGGGGATGGACTTGGAGCTCCCTGAGACCAGGTCGTGACTACTGGGTGCGCCCGTCAGTGGTAGTAGTATGCGCAAGGGGCTCCCACGGGAAGAGTCTGATGTGAGGAGGTCAGAAGACCCCGCTGCAAGGGATGAATGGATGAGCAAGGTCAGACGGGCCGGGTCGGTAACAGAGAGGACGGCAAGGTACAAGGCAGCGGGCATAGAATGGTCGGGTCACACGCCAGGTCAGCAACAGCAGGTCAAATCCAATAGGGGGCATTCAGGAGAGAGGTCAGGCAAAGCAAGGGTCAGAGCAGGAGAAAGCAGCAAGGTCAGGTACAATCCGGGTCAAAACTTACAAGGGGCACAGGATCACAGGTTCACAGGATGCAGGGAAGACCAGAAGGCACTGAATGACAGCTCAGGGCCATTTAAATATCCCGCCCTGCGCTGCCATTGGCGCCCAGCGGGCGGCCGCGGCTTCTACTGCGCATGCGCGAACTCGAACGCCGCGGCCGGCCCGGACCTAGTGCCCGTGTCCCTGCACAGGGCGGTGCACTGCGCCTGCGCCGGGACCATCGCAGCAGGGATCGAGGAGATCCCTGACAGGGATATTAGAGGTGATATGTTAATAAAGGAACATTGATTTTATTATTTTTTTGTGTACTGAGTTTCTGTGCCTAAAATGTCCGCTCAATATCCTCTTCTCCATTATCAATTAATAGGGACGTGGCACTATGGTATAAGTTGGGTCTTGACCTCCTACCAGCCGATGGTCGTCCCATTTTTCTTTTCTCAATATATATTTGCATTAGGGTAGAAGCTCCCATACAGGGGCAGACTGACCATTTGGAAACTCGGGCACTGCCCGAGGGCCCAGGGTCAGTAGGGGGCCCCATGAGATGCCCCTGGTACCTTTTTCATAGGCTTTTTTGAGTTTTTGCCAAGGACACAGGGGCACCATGATCCCCTATTGCCCAGGGGCCCCATGAGTTGTCAGTCCGCCCCTGCTGCCATATTTTTAATTTTATGTACGGTGTGTATACCAATAAATACTTTTATTTACTGCAATCTGGGTCTCCTAGCCAGTTTACTGATTTATGTAGTATTGCCCCCCTTGGATAATGTAAAAATATGGACTCTGTAGGCACAGCTTGGTCTGGGTTTATGAGTGATATACATACAGCATGTAATGGCACTAACAAGGATGAAGATAATTTGAATCAATATTTTATGAAAATAAGACGGTTGCTTAAGAAAAAAATGAAAATCCGTATTGGCACATCAAATATTTTCAATCTTTATATTAATGAAAATATTAGTCCTTTGGGTCTAAGGGTTCAACTGTACCCTACTGTCAAAAACATCTCCCAGGAATTTAAAACGTCCTGGGAACAAACTCTCACCAAATGTAGTGTAGAGCAGTGTTTCTCAACCTTTTTTCAGTCAAGGCACTCTTTAAAATGACGGACAGTCCCAAGGCACCCTTTAAAATGATGGACAGTCTTGAGGAACCCTTTAAAATGATGGACAGTCCCGAGGAACCCTTTAAAATGATGGACAGTCTTGAAGAACCCTTTAAAATGATGGACAGTCTTGAGGCACCCTTTAAAATGATGGCCAGTCCTGAGGCACCCTTTAAAATGATGGCCAGTCCCGAGGCACCCTTTAAAATGATGGCCAGTCCCGAGGCACCCTTTAAAATGATGGCCAGTCCCGAGGCACCCTTTAAAATGATGGCCAGTCTCGAGGCACCCTTTAAAATGATGGACAGTCTTGAGGAACCCTTTAAAATGATGGACAGTCCCGAGGCACCCTTTAAAATGATGGACAGTCTTGAGGAACCCTTTAAAATGATGGACAGTCTTGAGGAACCCTTTAAAATGATGGACAGTCCCGAGGAATCCTTTAAAATGATGGACAGCCTTGAGGCACCCTATTCTAAAATGTGAAAAACTGTTCTAATAGTTTTATATAATGCAGTAACATCCACACATGTAGGGCACCCAACATTAGAGGTGATTTATTCTTCCAGAGAAAATACACTTTTGCACACCGGTACTGACTAGTATTCCAGTTTTTCTCTTCTCTCTCTGATTTTTTACATCACTGAGCTAAGGTGACCCCAACACTGATGAAGAGGGGTGGGGAAGGGTGAAACTAGGATGCTGTGCTGGCAGCTGATATCCTCCTTATCAACTGATGATGTCATTGGTTGTCAGGACTCCGGCGGCTAGAAGCTGGTAATGGTGCGCAATAAAAACCTGTGGCTTTGTGTAACTGCAAGGCAGGCTTGTCCCACCCCCTGACTTGTATACAAGTTTTGGGCAATTTTTAGACATTTTGCCAAGGCATCCCTGAAGAATCCTCAAGGCACCCTGATTGAGAAAGACTGGTGTAGAGCTTATGAATTTATTAAATACCCATTATAAGACCAAAGTAAATATGGTAGACCAGGAACTAATATCATCACATTAACAATATTAAACGATAAAAAAGTAACCTTTTATATGACACCAAATGACAAGATTTAAAGGATTATTTAGCCAAAATCAAGAAGGATATTATAACTAAGAAACAAGGAACCTCAACTTACGAGTTTAATTCGTTCCGTGGCCGAGCTCGTAACTCAAAATGCTCGCTCGTTAAATCAATTTTCCCCATAAGAAATAATGGAATGGCCGTAATCCGTTCCAACCCTCAAAATGGCACCTCATATTTGTCATTTTTCTTGTTATTTCATAAGGAAAAAAGCTTTTTACATAACTAATATTATATAAAAACAAAATAGAAAGAAAATATGAAGATATAATAAGGTTGTATACAATTTACTTACCTTGGAGATGATTTTTGTTTTCGCTTAATTCTCATCACTCTCTTCGCTTTCACTAGTTCTTGGCCTTTTTGCCACACTTTGCTCACTTCGAGCTGAAGGTCTTTTCTTAAGAAACATGTCTAAGGAAGTCTGTTTCATTCTCCCTTTGAGAATGTTTCTGAAACGACGTAGACACGTGTCATTGAAAAGCTCTGTCGCACGACTCGTTGCAATTTTTTCAGGATGGTTCTTTTCAACAAATCCTGCCACCCTCTCCCACATTGCCAAAATATCCTTGAGGTCTTTTGTACTGATTGTCTCCGGCTCTGTCTCCTCTCCCTCTGAAGTAGCTTCAGTTAATGCTTCTGTGTGCCGTTGCTCTTGTAACTCCTTTAACTCGTCAGTCGTAAGTTCCTCGGAGTGCTCCTCAACGAGTTCCTCGATGTCTCTTTCATCCACCTCCAGACCTATAGTCTTGCCAATGGACACGATCTCTTCCTCCACTGGCTCCTCTTCTTCCTCAATCTCAAACCCTTCAAAATCTCTTTCAGCCACATTTTCAGGCCACAGCTTCTTCCAAGCAGAGGTCAAGGTCCTTTTCATGATTTTGAGGCCTATTGCTATGTTAAAATGCTCCTTCCAAAACTCTCGAAGGGTGAGGTTTGTGTTCTCCGTCACCTCAAAGCAACGGCGAAACAGGTGCTTGGTGTAGAGTTTCTTGAAATTTGATATTACCTGTTGGTCCATTGGCTGGAGGATAGGGGTGGTGTTTGGAGGAAGGTAGAGAACCTTCACAAAATTATACTCGTCGAGTATTTCTTCCTCGATCTGTGGTGGATGTGCAGGAGCATTGTCGAGGACGAGAAGGGCTCGCAGGGGCAGGTTGTTGTTCTTCAAATATTTCTTCACCGAAGGACCAAACACAAGGTTTACCCAGTCGATAAAGAACTGCCTGGTGACCCACGCCTTAGGGTTTGCCCTCCACATAACATGGAGTTTCTCCTTTATTATCTTGTGCGCTTTAAAGGCTCTGGGTTTCTCCGAATGGTATACGAGTAGCGGCTTTATTTTGCAGTCGCCACTCGCATTGGCACACAGAGCGAGGGTCAACCTATCCTTCATAGGTTTGTGTCCTGGCATCCTCTTCTCCTCTTCGGTGATGTATGTTCTCCTCGGCATCTTCTTCCAGAACAGCCCTGTCTCGTCACAGTTGAAGATTTGCTGGGGGATGTATCCTTCTTCCTCAACGAATTCTGCGAACGTTTTCACGAACTCCTCTGCTGCCTTTACATCAGCACTTGCTGCCTCACCATGCCTAACAACGGAGTGAATCCTTGTCCTTTTCTTAAAATTATCAAACCAGCCCCGACTGGCTTTAAAGGATTCCTCCTCCATTGAAGTGCCTGGGGTTTGCTGTTGTAAATCTGAAAAAATACTGCGCGCCTTCTCGCAGATTATTCCCTCGGTGACGGTATCTCCGGCAAGTTGTTTTTCCGTCAGCCACACCAACAGCAGATTCTCCATCTTCTCATGCACATCTGTACGGCGCTTTGAAATAATCTTGATACCTTTGGCAGGCTTAATTTTCTTTAGGGACTCCTTCTGCTTTAAGATGGTGCAGATCGTTGACGTTGTACGGTCGTAGTGCTTGGCCAGTTCCTTTACTCGCATGCCTTGCTCATGCTTCTTGATGATTTCAAGCTTTATTTCGAGGGACATCATCCTCCTCTTCTCGGTACTCGCACTACCACTTGCTTTCTTTGGTGCCATGGTTACAACAAAGTTAGAAGTTGGGATTTCAATCACGTGTAGACAGTGAGAGAGAGAGAAAGGCCCGGAGATGGGATGCTGTGACTCGTACCCTCTGAGCTGCGCGCGCCTTGAAAATATACACTTAGAGCTGCGTGCGCCTCGAGCTCGTATCTTAAAATTCTGCTCGCGTGCTGAAGCAAAAAATTGTCCGAGCGACTGCTCGGATCTCGGAAAACTTGCACGTTAGTTCGCTCGTAGGTTGAGGTTCCACTGTATATATATATTAACCCCTTCACGCCTAAGGGTAAAACAAATCTAAATGCCTAAGCACAATTTTGCAATGTTGCAATGTTGACCTGTGTTATTAAACCGTCCATATCATCACAACCACTTTGTACATCCACATGAATTATACCGCGTTTTTTTTCGGGACAAATTGGGCTTTCATTTGGTGATAATAGATATCTCCCGATTTTTTTTTTTACTTATCAAAGGAAAACTGGCCCACAATAGTAAAAAAAATAATTTTTTTTTTATTTAGCTGTGTGTTTCTTGTTACTACCATAACCTACTACCAAAGAACAACCCAAAATACATTCTCCAGCTCTTGACGATTGCAGCAATACCATATATGTGTATGTTATTTGTTGTTTGTACCCGGAGTACGGCCCAGAAACAATAGTGAGCATTATGTTTTTATCTTTTTTTTTTTTTACCTAAAACATACTGACACTAACTGACACCAATTTTTCTTTAAATCCTGACCTTTGACCCTGACCATTTTGACGTTGACCTTTGACCTTTGACCCTGACCCAAACACTAACCCTGGCACTGAACTAGATCAAACTTTAATCTAGGTATTTTTTTTTCTTTTATTTATTAATATTTATTTATCTTTTTTTTAACAAATATTTTTTTTTCTCTATATGCCAGGAGTTAGAGAGATACAATGTATCTCTCTCCTCCATTCATACAGAGAGAAAAAAAACAAGGGGGCCGGGCTGTACAGTGACTGATCACTGTGATAGCCAATCAGAGGCTATCACAGCGATCATATGACCCAGAATTGGGAGTCCCAGGTCCCGATTGTTAGAACGGGACCCGGAGCTCTCAGTGACACTGCGGTCTTTGTGCTGGGAGTGCGCCATGCGGTGAGCTCCCAGCACAAAGACAGGTATGCAAATATGCGGCCCCACGGAAAAAAGCCCCGTTCTATGAGGCCTCGTATTTGTGTGACGTCAGCGTCAAGGGGTTAAAGTCCAACAAGCAAAAGCCCCAAATTAAAGTCCAGTGTCCCAAAAATTTGTGACAAAAAATATATAAAACTCTAACACAAACTTCATAAATGTTCCATTGTGCTCACATCATCAGTAAAAAATCATTTCTTCCACAGTCACCAAATACTGTGAATTCTCAAGCTAATATAGCTTTAAGAGACAAAACACAAGCCTGCAGGTGGGGGTGGTATCCTCAGATGTTGCTTCACTCTTAAACAATTTCTTACTGACTTTTCTTCCCAGATATTTCCACATCGGACGATATAAAATATAAAAGAATGTATGATGATCTAATCAAAATTTCAAGAAAAAATCTGATATCCCCAGTGACACCAATAGTGATCAGTGCTAAACAAAAAGCCCCGACACTGTACTAATGGCACTGGGCAATCAAAGGGTTACCTGCGTGATGGGAGTGTTTGACTAAGGGGCGGGGGCGGGGGGGGGGGGTGCTTCCCTGTAATCACACTGATCGGGATGGCTATGCTCAACCACCCAGAGCAGTGTGCCCAAACTGACAGTGAGGAGGGCTGTTGGTAAACAAAGCAGCCCTCCCCTCTTTGTTGGTGATTGACACCCAGGGCCACGATCGGCGGCGTGCACTCCCTACCCAGAAATGCAGAATCATGTATGTATACGTTATCCTGCGCATAGGGGCTGCCCTGTAGCAGTAAATCTATTGTGGGTGGTCCTAAAGCGGTTAATATTACAGTGTATAACAATGGTCTCGTTTTATGTGGCTTCCAGATTTGTATTAAGCCACCCGATCACTTCTGCAATCTATTAAAGTGTTTGTCCGCTCCCCTTGTCACAGTTATACAGTTACAGACCACGTCACCAACTTAAATAAAAAATGCAGATCAAACCGCAGAAAAAGTATTTTGAATGCTTACTTGAAGCATTTTTCTTTTAATATGTTATTTTTTAATGTGCTTTCTATCATGGCGAGTGCTACCACTAGGCAAACTAGGCAGCCGCCTGGGGCACACTGCCACCCAGGGCGCAGCCACAGCAGCTGGTATTCCTACTCTCCACCATAGCCGGATCTAGGGAAGGCACTGGGGTGGGTAGATTGAAGGAAGAGGATCGGCGCTGGGAGGGGGAATTGGGGGAATTTGTGCTAGGAGTACTGTCCTGACATTTGGGGGAATATCTGTACTGTTCTGGCATTTGGGGGGGGATTGTACTGTCCTGACATTTGGGGGGTATATTTGTGTTGTCCTGACATTTGGGGGGATTTGTACTGTCCTAACATTTGGGGGGGATTTGTACTGTCCTGACATTTGGGGGATATCTGTACTGTCCTGACATTTGGGGGGATTTGTACTGTCCTGGCATTTGGGGGGATTTGTACTGTCCTGACATTTGGGGGATATCTGTACTGTCCTGACATTTGGGGGGATTTGTACTGCCCTGGCATTTGGGGGGATTTGTACTGCCCTGGCATTTGGAAGGAGTTCTGGAAGATCTGGCATTTCTGCCAATACTCTACATGGCCGCAGAAGTACACATCAGCCTCAGTCTGGTGCCAGACGGCCTTTATAAGGAGGCTCATCACTTCCTCTGGTTGCTGGATGATCTCTAGCTCCCCGTACCCTGTTCCCATTTCCTGTTTCCTATGATTCTGACCTGTGATTCCCTGTTACTGACTCGGCTTGCTCCTGGACCTGTCTACTCTGCCTTACCCCTGATCTGACCTCGGCTTGGCTTACAGATACTCTCTCTCTCTCTCTCTCTCTCTCTCTCTCTCTCTCTCTCTCTCTCGCTCCTCTGTGAATGACCTCGGCTTTCCCATCTGACTACGTCCGCTCTGATTCCCACCTGGTACCTGACCTTGGCTTGAACCGACTACCCAGTAAACATCTAAATCCCGGAAGGCTTGCATACCACGGCACAGGCGCCTCCTGTCTGCAGACCTATCTCCGTGCACCACCTGTGCTTCTGAGTGGACCACCAACCAGCACTCCTACAGGTGACCTGTGCAACTTTGGGCCAGAATCCCGCTGTCCCACTCTCAGGGGAGTCCAGAACTTAGCTGCAAGGGAAGCCCTCTCTCCATTGGCCTCCATCACCAGGTACGTGATAAGTAGGTTTAAAAATGTTTGCCCTTTAACTGTTCCTGCAGTACCATTTCTCCAGTCAATTTCCAGGTAGTTAAAATCCCCCATTATTATCACTGACCCAGCCCTTGCAGCCCTTTCCATCTGTGCAAGTAGCTGAGTCTCCACCTCCTCATTAACATTGGGAGGCCTATAACAAACTCCGATGATTACCTCTGTAGTACCGCCCCCCATGTGCAGTTCCACCCATAATACTTCAGCCTCATCACACTCTCCATCAACTAGGTCCTCTTTCACACTCGCTCTGAAATCACTTCTCACATTTAGACAGACACCACCACCTTTCCTATTTACCCCGCCTCTCCAAAAGAGAACATTGCCAGGAATAATAACGGGCCAGTCATGTGAAGAATGAAGCCAAGATTCAGCAATACCAATTAAATCCTAGTTCTCTTCATGCACCAAACCTTCCAACTCACCTATTGTGCTGGGCAGACTTCCGGCATTGGTGAACAAACACTTTAAGTCACTGACACCTTGTTCATTCACTGACACCTTGTTCACACGTATTTTGCATATTTTTTTATTTTCATACAAATGGTACCAATTCTACTGGTTATTTGTAACATGGGAACCCTCTTATCATCTGCCATAGCCCTCCCCCCATCTTTCCCCATTCCACCCACCAATAGGTACTGACCCCTGTCTGCTCTGTCTACCCCATTATAATCTAATTCTCCCTCCCCCTCCATCCTAGTTTATATACTCCTCCAGCCCTCACATAAATCTCTCCCCAGCACAGCAGACCCCCTTTCATTTAGGTGCAGACCATCTCTAGCATATAGGTTGCACCCCAATGAAAAGTCAGCCCAGTGCTCTAGAAACCCAAATCCTTCCCTCTTACACCAGGTCTTCAGCCATGCATTGAATTCTCTAATCTCCCCCCTGTCTTTCCTGAGTTGCGCATGGCACAGGCAATATTTCAGAGAATATCACCTTGGAGGTCCTACCCTTCAACTTACAGCCTAGTTCTTTAAATTGATTCTTAAAGAGCCTCCACCTTCCATGCATTCTGTCATTGGTTCCAACATGGACCAAGACAGCTGGGTCATGCCCAGCCCCTCCCCGTAATTTATCAACCAGGTCCACCACATACCGAACCCTGGCACCAGAGAGACAGCAAACCATTCAGTTGAGGTGATCCTGGAGACAATTATTCTATCAGTCCTTCTGATTATAGAATCCCCTACTACCACCAGCTGTCTAGGCCTTCCTGCACTACCCTCACCCCCAGTCTAGGCTTTCCTGCACTACCCTCACCACCCCTCCAGATGGTCTGCACTCCCGGCTGATAGGGATAACAGTGACATCCAGAGCTGCCACCCCTGAGCTTGCCACCCCCACATCTTCACCCAACTTGGCAAATCTGTTTGGGTGCACAAACCCAGGGCCAGCCTTCCTTTTCTGTGAGCCCCTACCATGTTCTCTCATTACAGTAACCCATCTTCCTACCTGATAATCCTGATTAGCCCTCCACATCAATCCCATTAGCTACCTGCTCAGAGAGCAGAAGACCCCTTTTTAGGTTGTCGGTTCTGCCCAGTGTTGCAACTTGCTCCTCCAGATCTCTAACGCGAGTTCCCAGAAGGGCAAGCCGCTCACATGTGTCGCAGTGGTATCCATCCTGGAGCTGTTGCTCCATTGCTGCATATGCACGGCACAAACCTTCCCCCCCACTAGCACACATTATCCCAGCTACAATATTAATAGAAAATATCAGTTGTCATTTACAGGTTAGTAGACTCCTGTTATGATCGCCTGTTTTCCACTCCGGTTTGACTCCTCTTATCAAATGTCCACTGAGTCAAAGGTCCAGCAGGCAAAATACAGACAAGCTCAAGAATGAGCATGCTCAGAGTGAGCTCTACAGCAAGCTATATAGTACCTGTATCACTGTGAACAATTAACCCCTCCCCTTAATTAGCAGACTGATGGAAGGCAAGGAAAGGAAGAGAAAAAAAATGCTATTTAAAAAGTGACAGAAAAAGTGATTTAAAAAAGTAAAAGCTTTTAGTAAGACCCAAAGAAGAAAATAAAACAACTACAAGCACCAGCAATCAACAGTAAAACTTTTTCACTCTCCACTTAACTTTCCCACTCTTTTTAGATACCAGCCGACAACAAATGCCAGATGACATATACAATTCAATACAGGAGGAATCTGATGACCCTGCTCACTAGAGCTTACAATCTAAAAGGGGGGGGTCAAGTGATACAAAAGGTAATACCTGGGGGGGATGAACTAATGGAGAAATACATGTACATTTGTTAGGTGGGCCAGGATAGGCTTCTCTAAATAAAAACATTTCAGGGATCGCCTAAAAGTGGACTGAGTAGGAGATAATCGGAACAAATCATGGTAGGGAATTCCATAGGATGTGAGAGGCTCAGGAGAAGACCTGGAGGCGAGCTTGGGAGGAGATGACAGGGAAACTAAAGAGCAGGAGGTCTTGGGAAGAACAAAAATACATTTTTTTTGGCATTTTGAGACTAGGTTGGTGATGTAGCCGTGGGCAGAGTTATGGATGGCTTTGTAAGTTGTTGTTAAGCATTTTGAATTTAATTTGTTGGGTCAGTAGCAGCCAATGGAGGGAGGGGTAGCAGACACTGAATGGTTGGTAAGGTGAATGATTCTGTCAGCAGCATTCATGATGGTCTGGAAGGGAGATATCCTATGTAAAGGTAAGCCAATGAGGAGAGAGTTGCAGTAGTCAAGGTGAGAGATAACTTGGGAGTGAATTAGGAGGTTTGTGGTGTCATTGGTTAGGAAGGGGCATATTTTAGAGATGTTGCGGAGGTTGAGACGGAAGACTTTGGAAAGTCATTGTATGTGGGGCGAAAAGGAGAGTTCAGAGTCCAGGATTACACCTAGCACCCTGGCATGTGGGGATGGGTTGATGGTTATGCCATTGTTCTTGACAGAGAAGTGAGGGAAAGGGGCACATAGGGGAGGAAACATTAAGAGCCCAGTTTTGGATAGATTGAGTTTGAGGAAGTGGTGTGATATCCAGACTGATATGTCAGTTAGTAAGTTAGTTAAATAATTGACCCAGGGAGGAGGTGTAGATTTAGAGTGGGAGAGGTCCAAGAACAAAACCTTGGGGGACCCTGACGTAGAAAGGAAGAGGAGAAGTAGTGTAAGAAACTGTCAGTGACACTGAAGGTGCGGTGGGAGAGTAAGGATGAGAGCCAACAAAGAGCACAGTCATGGAGACCAAAGGAGTAAAGTTTTTTTGAGAAGGAAGGGGTGGTCAACCTTATCAAAGGCAGCCGACAGTTCAAGAATCAGGAGTACTGATTAGTGTCTGTTGGTGTTTGCTGTTAGCAAATCATTTGTGAGTTTTAGGAGAGCAGTCTCTGAGGAGTATTGAGGGTGAAATCCAGACTGAAGGGGATCAAGAAGGCTATCCTTAATGGGGTGGTCACTCGGTTGTAGACTAGGCGTTCAAGGAATCTAGAGGAAAAGGGGAGCAAGGAGATGAGACGTAGGTTGTTAAGATTGATGGGGTCCAAGGAAAGCTTTTTAAGTATGGGGGTGACTAGCGCATGTGTTAGAGAGTTGGGGAAGATGTCAGAAGAGAGAGAGAGATTGAAGATGTGAGTTAGAGAGTGTGGGATACAGCCAGATGGTGACCACAGAATTGGAGAGGGAACAGGGTCCAGGGGGCAGGTGGTTAAGTTGGCATAAAAAAAATATTTAAGAACTTCATCTATAGTATCAGGGTGGAATAAGGGAAGTGTTGAGTGTACCTGTGGACATGGAGTGTTAAGGGGGAATATCTGTAGAGTGGATATTTCATCATGAATTGTATCGTTCTTATTTTTTAAGTGGTTGGCGATCTCCTGAGCAGTGAGTGGGTTAGTGGGTGGAGGCAGTGGAGGATGAAGTAGAGAGCTAAAGGTAGAAAAGAGTTGATGGGGATTGGATGAGAAGATGTTAATGAGAGAGATGAAATAGGTCTGCTTGGCAGTGTGGAGGCAAGAATTGTATTTTTGGAGGGCAGATTTATATTGGTTGGAATATTTGTGAGACTTAGTCTCATGCCACAGATGCTCTAGAATGCGACTATATTTTTCAAACTTCTGGTGTTGTCTGTTTGCCAGGGTTGTGGGGGTCAGGGCCTGATTCTGTGTATAGTAAGAGGGGCAAGCTCAGCCAGAGTGGAGGACAAGGATTTATTGTACTCAGAAGTGATTAGGTTGGGGCAGGACAGGGGTGAGATATTGCCATAGAGGTGGTCAGTAGCAGAGTGGAGAAGAGAAGGGTTAAAGTGGTGAAGGTTTCTATGGGTAATTGTTTGGTATTTGGAGGGAGAGATGGTGGAAGACAGGGAGAGAGCAAAACTAATAAGGGTGTGATCAGAGAGGGGGAAAGGATTGCTGGAGAGGTTGAATGGAGTGCATAGGTAGGAGAATACAAGGTCGAGGGTGTTGCCATCACAGAGAGTAGAAGCCTGTATCCATCACTTCAGGTCAAATGAGGAGGTTAGACTAAGAAGTTTAGAAGTAGCAGGAGTGTCAGTATTAACTATGAGGTTTAAGATGCCGAGAATGATTGTGGGAATTTCAGAAGAGAGAAAATAGGGTAGCCAGGCAGAGACGTCATCAAGGAAAGTTGATACTGATCCTGGGGGACTGTAGATCATAGCAATTCCTAAAGAAATTGGAGAAAATAGATGTATACAACTTCAAATGATGAGAGATGGCAGAGAGGGAGAAAAGTGAAGGATCTGAAAGTGCTCTGTGGGGATAGGAGGATTCTCACACCACCTCCATTGCATTCACTGGGTTTAGGGGGGTGAGTCCAGAGAAGGCCACCATGGGAGAGGGAAGCAGGAGAAGCAGTGTCAGATTCGTGAAGCCAGGTTTCGGTGATAGCAAGTAGATGAAAGGAGTTAGTGACAAAGAGGTCATGAACAGAGGTTGCAGACAGAGCAGGCATTCCAGAGGACAAAAGAGAAGGGAAGGCTGGTTCTGGGAAGAAGAGGAATGGAAACTAAAGTGTGTGGATTGCGGCTGCTGTCAGAGGGTACAGGGTGATGGGTGCGTTGGGTGCAGTTACATAAAGGAGGCCCAGGGTTTGGAGACATGTCTCCAGAGGTTAAGAGAAGCAGAAGGGTGAGGGAGGTAATATGGGAGTGTGAATAATATGAGGGGACGTGCCTCAGCATCCTGGGGGGTTTATTAGTGTGTGGGATCAGAATTAGGAGGAGATGATGAGTGCAGTGATAAGAGGAGGACAGAAGTGAGGGGGATATATACAGATTGTGGGGTGGAGAAGAGGGGTGAAGGAAGGAGAGTTTAGGGAGAGAGGACACAAGTGTGAAAGGAGAAGTAGAGAGCGCATGTTACAGAGAGGAAGGAGAAGTGAATGGGGAAACGAGGTCACCTGCAGTCTGGTGTTTTGTAAAGTAGCTTGCTGTAGATTAGTGTTGAGCTCGATGTTTGAGTCCAACGTAACATCATCTCGAACATCAGCTGTTGGAATGTTCACTGAACATCGAATGGTAAGGGTGTTGGGGCAGGATGTTCCCTCGCTGAGCGCCCCACAATGCACTGCGTTCTCACAGTGCTTTTTGAGAGGCATGATTGGCCAAAGCAATGCACCTGACCATAGATCAGGTGCAATTCTTTGGCCAATGACAGCACAATGCACTGTGAAAGCCATGATTGGCCAAATTTATGGTGACTGGCCAATCGTGGGTCACGGCTAAGTCCACGCCCCACACTATATCAGGCTTCTTACACAGCAGCCTTGTGTAGAGTGTTGCTGGAGTTTAGTGGAGTTAGTGGTGTGTTAGGAGTGGAGTGCCGTGTTGTGAAGAGCAGTGTAGTGGTGTCAGTGAAGTGTCAGTGTGTTTTATAGCACTTCTGGGTCACCGCTGTTACCTTTTTTTGTTTGTTAAATGTTTTTTTTTGCATCATTTATTGCTGCATCATTAGTGTTCCCCCTTCTGTGTCGCAGGTCTTCCTCCTTCTGCTTCAGCAGTGGTTTCCTTTTTCTTTCTTAATTTTTTTTTTTTTTTGCCGCTGCAGCAGCAATAATGATATTTAGGGCATAATTTCTGTTCCCCCTTCTGCGTTGCAGGTGTTCCTCATTTCTGCATCTTTGTATTTATTTTCTTTTTTTCCAGCAGCATAAAAAAAAGTGTTCTTTTCATTGCTGTTCCACCTTTTGAGTTGCAGGTGTTCTTCCTTCTGTATCACCAGGGTTTTTTTTTTTTGGCTTTCTTCTTTTTTTTTTTACTTTATTTAAATTTTTTGCAGCAGCAGTAAACACAAATTCTCCATAAATTGCTGTACCCCCTATTTTTCTTTATAAAAAATAAATAAAACAGTTTATAGTGCACCAAGCACAGAAGTATTGCAGCCAAACATAAAATTCCCATCCCACACTCCAAAATAAACAGTTATAAAAATCCCCCCAAAAATCACCGTCATGTCTGAAAGGCCAACAAGGAGAGGCTGCCACCTCACAGGCAACTAAGAGAGGGCAAGCAGCCTCTGTGTCCATGGTGAAGAGTGGTGGCCGTGGACATGGTGTATCTTCTGCAGGCAGGGCATGCTTGTCCTTTGTTTCTGGTGCTGGCCGTATTATTTGAGCCCCAACATGCAGAAGAGGTGGTGGAGGGATAACTCAGCCATCCTCATCCTCCTTATCCTCTGTCACCCAGTCTCATACTAGATTGCCTTCCACCGCAGCTGCCAAAGTGCCCTGTTCCTGCAAAGCTGCACATCTGTACAATGTATAGAACCTGCTGCAGCAGGACTGACATTTTTTTTTTAAATACATTTTTATTAAAAAAAAATCAAAAAACAAAATACACCATGGCGTCCCCCCTAATTCATACTAGACCCTTTAGGTCTGGTGGAAAGGTTATGAGGGATCCCACAGTAATTTATTTTTTTAAGTGTGTGGGGTTCCCCCTAAAAGCCCTTTAGGCCTGGTAGGACTTTTAAGGGGAATTCCACCCCCCAAAAAATGGGGGGGAAGGTGTGGAGTCCCCCCTAAATTCCTACCAGACCCTTGATCTGAGCACAGGCCTGGCAGGGCAGGAAAGGGGGGGGGGATGATTGATCAGCTGCTCCCACCCTGCGGCTTACCAGGCCACGTGCCCTCAGCATTGGGATGGTGTCCACATGCCATGGGGGCAATGGTCTCTTCCCAACAACCCTGGCCTGGTGGTTGTGGGGGTCTGCTGGCAGAGGGGCTCATTAACAGCAGGGTATCCCTTTAAATAAGGGGGCACCATGATGCTACCGTTTCCCCTGAGAATGCGTAAGGAGTACTTGTACCCCTATCCATTCACTAAAGGGTTAAATTTAGAACAAATAAAGACACCAGACTTTTTAATAAATTCCTTTAATTGAAAAAAAAAATAAAGCAGTTTTTGAAAAGTTCTTATTAAAAAAAAGCCCCAAAAAAATAAAAAATGGTTCCATCCTTGTAATCCATCATTAATCGTGGCGTCTTGCGTTGTCTCAATGACACCGACTCGCTTAAATAATAAAAATAAAACGACGCTCGCCGATGGTGAGCATTCACCACAATATGACAGTTGCTGATCAAATGTAAACAATTGGGAGGAGCTAGTGGTGATGTCAGCAGTGATGTCACCTCTAGCCACGCCTATTTCCCACTCTTTCCTGCCATGTCAGGCCTGTGCTCAGATCAAGGGTCTGGTAAGGTCAAGGGGGGGACTCCCACTCTATTTTACCCATTTGTTTTGGGGTGGGGTTCCCCTTAAAAGTCCCACCAGGACTAAAGGACATGGTATGGCTTTTAGGGGGAACCCCACCCACTTTTTAAACAAAATTATTACCGTGGGGTCCCTCCTAACCTTCCTACCAGACCTAAAGGGGTTTATTTACTAAAGCTGGAGAGTCCAAAATCAAACTCACTTCTGCATAGAAACCAATCAGCTTCCAGGTTTCATTGCCAAAGCTTCATTGAACAAGCTGAGGTTAGAAGCTGATTGGTTTCTATGCAGAAGGGAGTCTGATTTTGGACTCTCCAGCTTTAGTAAATAAACCCCAAAGGGTCTGGAATGGATAAGAGGGGAGACCCCACGCTTTTTTTAATGAAAAACAAAGATCAGTCCTGCTGCAGCTGGTTCTATACATTGTACAGATGTGCAGCTTTGCAGGTAGGTTAAGGTGACCCCCCCAGGCATGATATTTAACCCCTTCACGCCTAAGAGAAAAACAAATCCTAATGCTCAAGCTCAATCTGTTACTAAATCTGTACATATTATCACAACTACATGTAGGTGGACTATACCATTTTTTTTTTTTCAGAAAAAATTGGGATTTCATTTGGTGGTGAATGGTAATGGATATCTCCTGATTTTTTTTTTATTATCAAAGGAAAACTGGCCCAAAATAGTAAAATAAAAAAAACTTTTTTTAAAATTAGCTGTATATTTCTTGTTACTACCAAAAGCTACCACCAAAGAACAACCCAAAATAAATTCTCCTGTTCCTGACGATCGCAGCGATACCACACATGTGGATGTTAGTTGTTGTTTGTACCCGGAGTACGGCCCAGGAACAATAGAGCGCATTTTGCTATTTTTTTTTTATACCTAAAACACACTGACGCTGACACTAATGCAGGCCATAGACGGGGAGAAAAACGGACGTTTTTTTTTAGAAAAACAAAAAATTGGTTGTTCAATCAGCAGACGTTACCACCGTTGGTGAAAAAATAAAAGTCGGATGATTTTCGCCCCGTTTACGGCCGGCAATTAATATAATATATAGAGAGCTCCGCTATATTTGACATTTAACCACTTGCCCTCCTGAGGATTTACCCCCTTAATGACCACGCCTCTTTTTGCTACTCGGCGCTGCACTAATTCAACTGATAATTGCGCGGTCATGCAATGCTGCACCGAAACAAAATTTACGTCCTTTTTTTCACACAAATAGAGCTTTCTTTCGGTGTAATTTGATCACCTGTGCGCTTTTTATTTTTCACGAGATAAACAAAAAAAGGCCAAAAATTTTGAAGAAAAACAATATTTTTTATTTTCAGCTATAAAAAATATATAGTAAACTCAATGTTGGTTATAAATTTAGGCCAAAATGTATTCTGCTCCATGTTTTTGGTAAAAAAAATCCCAATAAGTGTATATTGATTGCTTTGTGTGAAGTTATAGCGTCTACAAACTATGGTATAAATACTGCAATTTACGCCATTTTTCTGCTATACAGCACTGCACTAGTTTAACTGACATTTGCGCGGTTATGCAATACGGTACATAAATTAAATTTACATCCTTTTTTTCCCCACAAATTGAGCTTTCTTTCGGTGGTATTTGATTGCCTGTGCAGTTTTTATTTTTTGCGCTATAAAAAAAAGGCTGACAATTTTGAGGAAAAAAAACAATATTTTGGACTTTTTGCTATAAAACATGTCCAGTAAAAAAAAATGCAAAAATCAAATTTAGTCATAAATTTCTGCCAAAATGCATTCTGCGACATGTCTTTGCTAAAAAAAAAAACCCAATACGTGTAAATTAATTGGTTTACGTGAAAGTTATAGCGTTTACAAATGGCGGGAAAGATACTGGGATTTTTAGTTTTTTTTTTATTCTAATAATGGCGGCGATCAGCAAATTATGGTGGCGATCAGGGACTTATGGCAGCAACCAGCGACTTATGGCGGGACTGCGGGACTGCGGCAGACATTCTGACATTGGGGGGTACTGACTTGGGGTCACTGACATCCCCAAAAACACTAATACAGTGATCAGTGCAAAAAAAACCACTGACACTGTACTAATGGCACTGGGGAGGAAGGGGTTAACTTTATTTAGCAGGGAAGGGTTATAGGAGTGAGGGGAGTGTTTTACTAGGGGGCGGTGTGGGGGTGTGAGGGGGAGTGTTTTACTAGGGAGCGGGGGTGTGTACTGGGCGGGACAAGGCTGATAGAGAAAGTGAAACTATTCTTTCTCGATCAGCTCATCCTCGAGCTGACAGGGAAGTGACAGACAGCACAGCTACTGCAGCTGTGCTCTCTGTCACCTTTTACCGCCGATCGCCGGGACATAGCCGCTAATGAGTGGCTGTGACCCGGCAACTGACATCTGCGGCGGTGATCCACAGGACAAATAGGGCGGCAGCGCGCCTCGCGCGCGCACCCTATTTGTTTACAAAACACATGTTTTAAAACGTGGTTTTGCCTGTGAGTGCCGCCGTATATGTACAGTGGCTGGGCAGCATGCGGTTAAAAGAAGAAATAGAATATGAATAATAATAATAAGAAAAAGTTGCAACATTGTATCTATTTGTATCCATTTTGGATACAGATGTTTTTATTCAGATGAAAATAGATACAATGTTGCAACCGCTATACTTTAAATATCATATATCATAGCGGAGCTCTCTGCAGGGACACCGCTAATAGATTTGACATTTCTAAGTATTGCGGTTGCAAACATTGTATCTCTTTGTATGGATACAAATAGATACAGATGTTCTTCTTTTTCTTTGGTCACGGCTCATGCGCATTTTTTTAATCGGGAAAAAGATCATCCGATTTGCCCATCATTGCCGTAAAAATCGTCCCATGGGCAAAATCGGCCGTTTTTTCCCCAACATGAACGATTAAAAAAAGTGTCAAAATCAAGAAAACCGGCCGACCAATTCAGCCACTAACGATCCGAAAATCGGTTGATTATTTTTTTGGACGAATTTTCGGCCGTTTTTTTCCCGTCTATGGCCTGCATAACTGACACTGATACTAATTAAAACAAAAATCCTGGCCAAAATATGCTGACCCTGACCTTTGACCCTGACCCAAACACTAACCCTGGCACTGACCTAGATCGAACCTTGATCTACATATTTTTTCTTTATTTTGTTAATATTAATTAAATTAATATTAATACATATTTATTTTTATTTTTTTTATATTTATTTATTTTACACACTGTTGTTGTTTTTTTCTCTGAAAGGAGAGAGATACAATGTATTCAGAGAGAGAAAACACGGGGGGGGGGGGGCGGTATTCACAGTGACTGATCATTGCGATAGCCAATCAGAGGCTATCATTGCGATCAGGTGACCCAGAATTCGTTAGTTCGTGGCCCAGGGCTCGTGGTGAGACCGCGGTCTCTGAGCTGGGAGCGCACTGCGCGACACACTCCCAGCACAAAGGGAGATACGCAAATATGCAGCATAAAGCCCAGTGCAGTGAGGCTGCATATTTGTGTGAGGTCGGTGTCAAGGGGTTAAAGGAATTTTTCTCTTTAATTTTAATTTAAGCAATGAAAAATGACTGCCCTTTTAAAAACGGTACTTTTTGAAAAACTTTTTTTCCCTGATTCATGTCCCTCAGGACAGTTCCCGAGTCCCCATACACCTTTTATGGCCAATAACTTGCAGAATAGCTTTCAGAACGGGCACTTTTGAAATTGAAGTTCCAGTTCCATAGACTTGCATTGAGTTTGAAGTTTGCGGTCAAATATTCATCAGGTTCCAACGTTCGACCGCAAATCGAACACGGGGGGGGGGGGGATTTTTGTGTCCGGCCAATCACTACCATCCAGCTCTCTATAACTCCTTGTATGATACAATGACACTAATTACAATCATCTATCTGAATGTATACAAACATCTCTGTGAATTAGATGGATATAATATTTAGTCTCTATAAAATTGTGATTTCATGATGACAACAATAAATGGGCTGATAGACGGCAGCCGGCTGTAAATAACATATAAAGAAAACATACAAATATGACTACATTTAAAAAACTGACACTGTGGGGGTGACTGTAGGGGCAGCACAGTGGCTGAATGGTGAGCACTTCCACCTGGCAGCACTGGGGTCATTGGTTCAAATCCCAACCACAACACCACCTGCCAGGAGTCTGCATGCCCTCCCTGCCATACATTGTACACTCCTCAGGGGTGGGGACTGATGTGACAATATATATGTAAATTGAAGGCACTATATAAGTACATGCAAAAAATCTTATAAAAGGTGTAACTCTCCTACCACCACCTGCCTGGAGTCTGCATGCCCTCCCTGCCATACATTGTACACTCCTCAGGGGTGGGGACTGATGTGAATAGACAATATGTATGTAAATTGAAGGCACTATATAAGTACCTGCAAAAAATCTTAGAAAAGGTGTAACTCTCCTACCACCACCTGCCTGGAGTCTGCATGTTCTCCCTGTGCCTGCGTGGGTTTCCTCCAGAGGTACTCCAGTTTCCTCCCACACTCCAGAGACATGCTGGGAGGTGAATTGGCTCCTGTATAAATTGGCCCTAGTATGTGTGTGTATGAATGTGAGTTAGGGACCTTAGATTGTACACTCCTCGGGGGTGGGGACTGATGTGAATGTACAATATATATATGTAAATTGAAGGCACTGTATAAGTACCTGAAATAAATCTTATAAAAGGTGTAACTCTCCTACCTCCCAGACCCCTGGGTTGGTCCTGTTATGTTTGACAAAGCCCCCCTCGGGGATCACAGAACTCTGGTGCATCTGCAGCTCTGGAGCTTCAAATGTTTCATTGAATGTATGCATGAATGTAAAGAGTCGCTTCTCCAGGAAGAAGAATGTATTGCCTCCTTGAAGATCAGAGCCATATATTAAAGCTTGTATCACCCCTGTCTGAAGTGGCGGTTGGTATTACAGAATTATCACCGTGGATATTGGGAGTTGTGTGTGCTCCTGAGAAAACTCTGCCACCGGTGATTCACAATTGTCTGACACAGAACAGACTCTGCTGTAGTCTTTCACCTTGTGACTTGCTACAAAGTTGTACAATATGATCATGGAGGGGGGATGGGACAAAATGTAACACTGATCTATCAGCACTGACTTCTGCACCCCCCATCCACTGAAGATTCAACACCCCCACAATGCCCAGGAATACATCTCCAGGTCATGATTTCTGTGTTCTATCACCGACACGTCACATGTACAAGAGAGAAAAAACTTTATTCACATTAACATCTCCTTTCCTGATTCCTCCTCCATCACCAGGACACATCGAGTGATCATAGGATACAACACCACAATGATACATTGTATTAGGATCCATTATAAGAGGGATCCAGTAGGATTCTATTGGTAGATCCATTCTATGGTAACACAGTATATTAGGATTCATTATAAAAGAGATCCAATAAAATTCTATTGGGGATCCATTCTACGGGGACACATTATTTTAGGATCCATTATAGAAGGGATCCAAGAGGATTTTAGTGGTAGATCCATTCTATGGGGACACATTATATAAATATCTATTATAAAAGGGATCCAATAGAATTATATTGGTGATCCATTCTATGGGGACACAGTATATTAGGATCCATTATACAAGCAATCCAACAGAATTCTATTGGGGATCCATTCTATGGGAACACATTATATTAGGATCCATTAAAAAAATTGATCCAGTAGAACTCTATTGGGGATCCATTCTATGGGGACACATGACATTGGGGACACATTCCGGTTCTATTCATCAGACATTATTATAGTCAGATCATTATATTGGGGATAGATCCCATGTTTTCTGTCACTAGTAAATCTCGTGATCATTTCTTCATGTTTTCTCGGAGATCTTTCCATCTATTTTTATCTCTTTCTCTCTATTTGTAGATCGATTATTTGTTTGTATTTCTTCACACAAAAAAATCATCCATAGAACAAACTCATTGTAAATGTATTAATAATAATGATAGATAGATAGATAGATAGATAGATAGATAGATAGATAGATAGTCTTAAAGGGCCAGTACACCTGTATCAAGATCCCTCAGCAGCCACTCCCCCAATATGACATCACAGCTCGGAGACAGACAATATGTCGGGTTACACTCAGCACTCTGTCTCGGGTCCAGCAGTCTACACATTTCTTCACTGTCCCATCTCTATAGCAGGACAGGGGTGGGCTTTCAAGAGAACCTATCACTGTCTTGGGTGGGCTAGTGACAGAGTCTCTTTAAGGTCACCTGGGGCCCAAAATCAGTGAAAGATTTTTGAGCTCCAAAATGGTCTTGGGGCCCCCAAACAGTGATGGGAAAAAATCCTCTCTCACCCAAGACAAAAAAAATCCAAAGTGCCCCCTCCCCCCATGAACTGTAAACTACTCCTTACTGGCCACTAGGATCATGTCAGTCCAGTAGCTGGACCAATATTCTACCCAATCACAGTGATCAGCGACAGAGGGAGAAATCTCACTTATTATTATTTATAGTAGAAAAGCCTGAAGGACACCAACTGAGGCCCCACCCACTGCTTTATCCCATTGGCTGAACATTCCACCAAATCACATCTCTGGGAGGGGTTCTCACATCTCCTGATTCCCCCCACAGATCTTCATAAAACCTCTCCATACACCTAACCCGACATGGAGGGGCTCAGTGAAGGTGGTGGTGAAGGTGTAGAGGTGTCGGATTGGGTCACACAGATCATAAAAGGAGATCCGCCCGGCTTCATAATCCAGATATATCCTGACTCTGGTACTGGGGGAATTGGAGGATAAGGAGATATTATTACTGTTATGTATCACCCCATACTGATTACCATTCCAGAACAAACCCCAGGACTTGTTATTCCATCCAAACAGTGACTGCAATCCTCTCCTGTCTATACTGGGGTAACACATGCCGATTCTCCAGCTATCTGACCCCCCGACATCCACTTCCCAGTAATGTCTCCCGGAGGAGAAACTCCAACTGCTCAACACCTGAGAACAATCCTGAAATCTCTCTGGTATTTCTGGACGATTCTGGTCTACATCTGACCTGGATACAGTTTTCCTGTCATCTGATATCTGTAGAATATTATGAGCTGTGTTTCCATCCAGTAATATGTCCTCAGCTCCCTGTATATAGAAGGATACATTTAACCCTTTTATTATATCAGATAATGTGTGTAATGTGTGTGATATCCCAGCCACATCCACCCCCCCTCCATCATGGAGGAGCTCCTCATGTCTCTCTCTGTCCTCATTATCTCCATCCTCAGTATCACACAAGTCACCTGTGTCTGATTCCTGTAGGACAGTCAGTGGATCCGTCATGTTACACATCTCCTCAATGTCACGTATCTTCCTGGACAGCTCCTCCTTCTTTATTTCCAGATCACGGATAGAGATGGAGATCCGCTCTGCCCTCCCGGAGATTTCCCTCAGGACTCTCTTCTCCAGGTCTTCCAGATGTCTCCTGAGATCTCTAAACAGGGCAGTGACTCTCTCGGTGTCACCAGCCTCTTCTTCTTCTACTTTCCTCCTGTGTTCCTGCAGACTCTGGACTCTTTCCTCCATCTCCTTTCTCTCTGTCAGAAGTTTCTGCAGAACATTCCTCAGTGTGTCCTTCTTCTTCTCAGAAGTCTCATCCACCATCTCCACCTGATGTCCTCGATGTTCTCCAGCCAAACTGCAGGACACACAGATATAGGTGTCATCCTCAGTGCAGTAATACTCCAGGATCTTCTTATGGATGGAGCATTTCCTGCTCTCCATGGACAAGGTGGGGTCAGTTAAGATGTGTTTTGGGGACTTTTTGTGGACTCTCAGGTGTTTATCACACAGAGAAACCTCACAGTGTAGACAGGATCTAACAGCAGGTACAGGACAGTCCACACAGTGAGTACAGAAGACCCCGGACTCCTCTTGATCTGGCTGAGAAGAAAGCAACTTCTCCATTATATTACGCAGTGTTATGTTCCTCTGCAGAGAAGACCGATCCGGAAACTTCTGTCTGCATTCAGGACAGGAATACCCTCCAGACCCCCCCGTGTATCCAACACACGATCAATACAGACCCGTCAGAAGTTGTGTCCACATTTCAGGTTTACAGTATCTGCATAAATGTCCAGACAGACGGAACATTCCAGCTCAACTTCAGATCAGCAGACGCCATCACTGACAGCAGAAAGAGAAATGACAGTGAAGGTCTCTGACTTCAGGGAAGAATGCAGTTGGGAGGGTCACATCCTCCTACACAGGGTGAGGCTGGATCTGTGGTATTTGATGCAGACAGCAAAGTACAGAAGAGGGAGGATTTTTTTCACAGCAGTAAAAATAATATGTAGCACTACCCCTTAAGGTTTGCTTTAGTAATTTATTTGGGTTCCCTGTCAATCTAGACCTCTCGTTGAAAGCCCAACCTCTGCTGACACCACCGTGCGATGGTGACCCCGATAAATCACACCTGTAAGATGGACTCCTACACAGAGTAGTATAAACCAAAATGAAGTTTACTGAGGTAACTGAATAGGACAGGAATAACAAAATAACACTGGTATTGGCAGTAAGTGTGATCACTCTTGGCAATGGTGATCAAAAGTAATGACATTCACAACAAAACAACAGGAACTGTTTGCAGGCCTGCTGTCGCGATCAGGGGTCAAGTTCAAAGACCAATTGCTATAGCAGTGGAAAGGCTTACCTGAAACCAGCAGGTTAGGTACACAGGCAGGTCACCGTGGTGGAGGAGTGGGATCACCCAAGGTGCGAATCTAAGTACCAACCGCTGTTCACCAGAGCTCCTGATGGTGGAGATGGATTTGGCTGCATGTTAGCACCAGGTCACGGTCCTCAGGATCACCCCACCAGGAGGTGAGCAAGCGCAGGTAGCGTATAAACAGGTAAGGATCAAACGGAAGCCTGGTCAGTAAACAAGCCAAGGTCGGTAAGGAGCAGTCGCAGGTTGGGATCAGGCAGAAGCGTATTCGAGAACAAGCCAAGGGTCAATATCGAGTGTAGCAAAATATGGATAACAGCAGAGATGATAAGGAGCACAATATTGGCTGGAGATCACAATAATCTGGCAAACAGGAAGTGCAGAGACATGGCTTATATCAGGAAGTTTATGGGAGAAGCAAGTGGTTCAAGGTTCCTGATAAACAAGGAAAAGGTAGGATCATCCAAATAATTGTCAAGATAGCTGTCCAGCATTCCAGGTGGCTCAGCAAGAAGAAACATTGATACTCACTGCAGAAGGCCTATGTTTGGATCCAGGCTCTGACAGTACTCCCCTCCTCACAGAACATCTCCTGGACATCTTACGACCAGGCTTGTGGGGAAACCTCTGGTGGAATTCTCTTGTTAGTCTAGGAGCATGAACATTTTCCTCAGGCTCCCAAGAATTCTCCTCTTGCCCATATCCTTCCCATTGGACAAGACATTGCAATTTTCCTCTAAACATCCTAGAGTCAAGAATCTTCTCTACCACATATTCTTCTTCACCCTGCACTTCAACAGGTGGAGGAGGTGGAAGAATTCTTCCAGAGAAAGGATTTTCATGAAATGGTTTGAAAAGCGATACGTGCAAAAACAGGGTGAATCTTCATACTCTCAGGAAGTTTTAAGCAAAAGGTGACTGGGTTGATCTAAGCAGAAATCTGGAAAGGTCCCACAAACTTTTGGCCCAACTTTGCAGATGGAACATGAACCTTCAGATTTTTGGTTGATAGCCAAACCTTGTCGCCCACATGAAAGGTAGGAAGTGATCTGCGATGACTATTGGCAGCCCTTTTATAACGTTCCTGAGTTTCCCCCAAAGTCTCGATCAGCTTTGCCTGAATCTCCTGCAATGTAGTTAATCTGTTGGCAACAGCAGGAATTTGAGTTGCGATAGGGTGATCCAGAATAAAAACTGGATGATACCCCATATTGAGGAAAAAAGGGCTTTGGGAGGTGGAGCGATGTTTAGCATTGTTATAGGCAAACTCTGCCGTAGGTAGATAGTCCACCCAGTCATCGTGAAGATAGCTGACAAAACATTGAAGGTACTGTTCCAAAGTTTGATTGGTCCTCTCGGTCTCACCATTAGACTGTGGATGAAAAGCAGAGGACAGGTTAACAGTTACCCCTAAAGCTGAACAAAAGCTTTTCCAACATTTTGATGTAAACTGTACTCCTCTGTCAGATACCACATCATCAGGAATTCCATGTAGTTTAAAAACATCTCAAACCATCAACTCCACAGTTTGTTCAGCAGAAGGTACCCTCTTAACAGGTATAAAATGAGCCATCTTAGTAAGACAGTCGATGACTACCACGATAGTGGTCATTTCTTTTGAGAGAAGTAATTTGACTACAAAGTCCATAGAAACTGACCCCCAAGGTCTTGATGGAACAGGAAGTGCTTGGAGCAACCCCAAAGGAGAAGCTCGGGGTATATTATGATGTGCGCACATCAGACAGGAGGCCACGTAGCGTTTGATAACTTTCCTATAACTAGGCCACCAGTAGGAACGTGACAAAAGTTCATCTGTCTTTGAAATCCCAAAATATCCCGCAAGTTTAGAGTCATGAACTAATTTGAGGACTTCCACCCGAGCAGACTCAGGTACATAGAGACAATGTGCTTGAGTCCAAAATCCGTTCTTGTATTCAAGGTTAATGTCCTAAGGAGGATCACTGAGAAGTGGGTCATTCTCATACCCCTCTTTGAGAAGATTCAAGAATGTCGTTGTACTTGTGGCCCCTAGGAAGTTCTTTTGAGTTGGGATTGAACATTCAGAGTTGCCCTCCTGGGGAGGCTCGGACAGCATCCTTGATAAGGCATTGGCCTTACCATTCCTCAATCCAGGTAAATATGACATAATAAAATTGAATCTGGAAAAGAATAAAGACCAGCGTGCTTGTCTAGAAGACAATCTCTAGGCCGAGCAAATGAATTCCAGATTTTTATGGTCAGTGAGAACAGTTACAGGGTGATTAGCCCCTTCTAGCAGATGCCTCCATTCAGAAAAGGCTTCCTTAATTGCCAGTAGCTCTTTATTCCCAATGTCGTAATTCTTTTCGGCTGAGGACATCAAACAAGAGAAGTAGGCACAAGGATGAAGCTGCATCTTTTCATCACTTCGCTGAGACAGGATAGCTCCCACGGCAGAATTAGAAGCATCCACTTCCACTATAAAGGGTAGTTCAGGATCGGGATGTACCAAAATTGGTGTAGAAAGGAAAAGAGTTTTTAGCTTTCCAAACATAGCCAGTGCCTCAGGGGTCCACACGAAGGGTACCCCTTTCTTTGTCAGCTGTGTAATTGGAGCTATCACTTTAGAAAAGTTTCTTATAAATTTTCTGTAGAAGTTGGCAAACCCGACGAAACGTTGAATTTCCTTAACATTTCCAAGTGCTGACCAATCTACCACTGCTTTGATCTTCTCGGGATCCATGCTCACTCCCTCTGGAGAAATGATATAGCCTAAGAACTGGATCTGGGTCTGTTCAAACTCACATTTCTCCAATTTAATGTAAAGTCTAGTTCTGAAGGCGGTTTTCCATTCATCTCCTTAACAAATGCGGACAAGGTTATATGCCCCTCGTAAATCAAGCTTGGTAAAGATCTTGGCAGGACAAAGTCTTTCCAACATTTCAGAGATCAAGGGTAGTGGATAGCGGTCTTTAATAGTGTTTTTATTCATGTCATCAAAAACCTGATTCATCATGGTCAAAAAGGTATCAAAATTATTCAGAGTGCCATTGTCTTGTTCTATATAAGGGGAGGCCCAAGCTAGAGCTTCCCCAGTCAGAAGTCCAATAATAAACATTACCTTCTTTTTCTCTGAAGGAAATGCAGCAGGGTACATTTGGAAATATATACAACATTGATTAAGGAAACCCCTGTAGTGGCGGCGGTCTCCATTAAACTTAGATAGTTGGGGCATTTGTGAGTTAGTATCATCTCGGTCCAGCAGTTTTCTCTGCAGAGTATCAATCTCTCCCTATTGACTATCCACTATGCTTTCTAGTTTGGCAACTTTTTCTTGATGGGTAACCCCAAATTCCTGCAGCTCAGCAATTTGCTGCCTAAGAGGAGCACAACGTTTGCTATAGTGGCCTCCATGTTTGGGCAAGATTATTCTGTCATGATCAGGAGTCAGGCTCGAAGACCAGTTGCTATAGCAGTGGAAAGGCTCCCCTGAAACCAGCAGGATAGGTACACAGGCAGGTCACCATGGCAGAAGAGTGGGATTATTATTATTATTATACAGTATTTATACAGCGCCAAAGGGTATTCTCAGCGCTGTACAGTAGCAAGGGGGACAGAACACGAGACAAGACAGTAACAATACAATACACGAGGGGTTCGAGGGCCCTGCTCTTTCGAGCTTACAATCTAGGAGGGAGGGGAAGGTGGTACAGGAGGAGATGGCTGTGGGGGATGGAGTGGCGGGAGGAGTGGAGGAAGTTAGTTGTTAGGTGAGGTCGGGTTTTAGGGGAGGTTGGGGTAGGCTTCCTTGAAGAGGAGGGTTTTCAGGGTGCGCCTGAAGGTGAGGAGGGTAGGCGACAGTCTGATGGATTGGAGTAGGGAGTTCAAGAGGATGGGGGAAGTCCTGGAGAAGTCCTGCAATCGGGTGTGGGAGGAGGAGACCAGGGAGCTAGAGAGTAGGAGGTCCTGTGAGGAGCGGAGGGCACGGGTAGGGTAGTATTTAGGTATCAGGTCAGTTATGTAGTTTGGGGAGGTGTTGTGAATGGCTTTGTAGGTCAGAGTTAGCAGTTTGAATTTGATGCGTTGGGCAATCGGGAGCCAATGAAGGGATTGGCAGAGGGGGGAGGCAGATGTGGAGCGGTTGGTGAAGTGGATGAGTCTAGCCGCTGAGTTTAGGATCGACTGGAGTGGGGATAGCGTTCATTTGGGTAGGCCAGTGAGAAGGGAGTTGCAGTAGTCCAGGCGTGAGATGATGAGGGAGTGTACGAGTTATTTGGTGGTGTCTGGGGTGAGAAATGTGCGTATCTTGGAGATGTTGCGGAGGTGGAGCCTGCATGATCTAGATAGCAGTTGGATATGGGAGGTGGGAGTCCAGGGTGACACCCGGGACTTTGGCGTGTGGGGTGGGAGAGATGGTGGCGGAGTTTAATTACCAATTGGTGTTCACCAGAGCTCCTGATGGTGGAGAAGGATATTGCTGCGTGTTAGCACCAGGTCACGGTCCTCAGGATCACCCCACCAGGAGGTAAGCAAGCAGAGGTCCAGTAACATATAAGCAGGTAAGGATCAAATGGAAGCGTGGTCAGTAAACAAGCCAAGGTCGGTAAGGAGCAGTCGCAGGTTTGGATCAGGCAGAAGTGTAGTCGAGAACAAGCCAAGGGTTAATAACGAGTGGTAGCAAAATATGGATAATAACAGAGAAGACAAGAAGCAAGATACTGGCTAGAGAGCACAATAATCTGGCAAACAGGAAGTGCAGAGACTTATATCAGGAAGTTCATGGGAGGAGCAAGGGATTCAAAGTTCATGACAAACAAGGTCAAGGTAGGATCATCCAATTAATTGTCAAGCGATCTGTCCAGCACTCCAGGTGGCTCAGCAAGAAGAAGCATTGCCACTCTCTGCAGAAGGCATGGGTTCGGACCCAGGCTCTGACAGATACATGCTGTACATGCACATATATACAACATTAGTCATACAATAATAATTATTTACAAAAATCTTATGAAGAGAAACCTTTTCCACAGACTCACATGTCAACATGATATGTAATATAGGGCAGCAGCATCCACACAGCGGTCAAATTGGTCATGAATGAACATCCGCACACATGGCCTCCTCCCCTCGTACCCCACAAAAATAGACCAAACAATCATGTTCCATCCTATGATGGAACTGGGAGAAGAGGGAGAGAAAGGGGAAACCAAAAAAATCCCAAATATGGCTCACAATGAGTGACTTTCGGGGTCCTGAGGAAGCTAATAAGCAAAATGCGTCGACCTCTGGAGGACTTACATGTCATAATACATAATGCTGTAATTTATTGGGCTGACTAGCCAAAATACTGTTTTATGTAATACATTTTTGGAAGATATGTTTCAATAAACATGTTTTATACAGTAATATGAGGTTGTCCGTTTTCTGTACCGGTAAAGTCCCATTTGTTTTTTGTGGTTCTTTATAAGATATATTAGGGATGAGGTACGTTTGCAGTCTGGTTTATATAATGTTGTTCAATGACACATGAGATATCCAGAGACAATTATGCATGTTAATGTTCTGTACATCACATGTAAGTGCCATTATCAAATATGTTACAACTACAGCTATCATACATACAACATTGAACTGTAAAATATATCATAACTATCTTAGATATGTATGATATGGAGAATAGAATGAGGATTCAAAATGATATCTAATATTGATTGGTAGGGCACCTGCCACCCCTAGATGAGGGTCTGATATAGATGTTAATTAGATGTTGAAAGGTAAACCCAAAGCACCAAATATAAACCCTTAAAGCAGTAGAAAAGTCACAAAACAAATTTAAAATGCCCCCCCCCCTCCTGCCCCGCAGGTGGATGCCATAATGTACTTGGATGCATCCCATAGTAGTATACCTCCCAACTTTCTGAGATAGAAATGGGGGACACCTATTAGCAAAAGTATGTATGTATAGGACACCCCCCACCACGCCCCCTTAAAGGAGAATTATACAAAAATGATTGGTTGAACCCACAAATGCTTGATTTTTACCACTATTATTTCTTTATATCGGCTTTTGACGTTTAGAAATGCAGCAATTTAGAAATTGGATGAAAGGTTTATCACTGTAAAGCACTTTTTGATAGATAAATAGTACATTTTATATACAATTATATAGATTGGAACAAAATGAAGGACCAATGAGGGAGAAGGAGGGACAGAGGGGCTTTGTTCCAAGTGAGGGACAGTCCCTCGAAAGCAGGGACAGTTGGGAGCTATGTAGAAGCACATTATGGCCGGCTTGCTGTCCGCAAAGCACTGGACATAGTATTTTTATTATTATACAGGATTTATATCACGCCAACAGTGTGCTCAGCACTTTACAATATAATGGGAGACAATACAGCAACAATACAGTTCAATACAAGAGGGTTAGGAGGGCCCTGACCCTTGGAGCTTACAATCTACTGTAAGAGTACAGGTTCACACCTGCGCCTGCAGGAGCTCGTTTGGCTGTGCATAGATGTGTGCGGATAGCGCACATCCGCTGCTGACGCTGGTGCCAAATAGACTATTTTGGTGCAGGAGTTGTACTAGACAGTGATGTCTGATCTACTCTCCGTGTGTTCAAGCATCTGTTCCTGTGTTTGACTTCCATGCTTGCCCTGAGCATGTTTGACCCTTACCTGCCCTGACCTTGGCTGGTCTTGGATTTGGCTTTGCATCTTGCTCCTCTGCCTGCTCCAGTGTTGCTGACCTCTGCTTATACTTTGACCATTCTTCTGCCTGCTGTCCATGCTTGTACCTGACTGTTGCTGACCTGGTTCTTCTGACCACGCATTCAGTTATCTGTCTTCTCAGCTCTGCATGCTACTCACCTGGTCCCTGCTGGTCCTTCACCTGCCTTACGCTGCCAGCCTCTTCTGTACCTGTGACCAGTCATCTGCCAGCCAGACAACTGACCACCTGCTGCTTGCCAAGTCAAGGGTCTTCTGCTGCTGCTGTCACCTGCTGTTTTGGCCATCTGACCCATCCCTAATGAAGCACCTGCTACTTGCCTATACGGTCAGCTGGACACCTTTCAAGCACTCGTACTTTGATGTGCTCTTGTGGCCACTGTCTCATCACCAGTTGTCTATGAACTAGAGCTGTAATATAGGCCTCCCTCTACATGTCAGGCTCTGTTATAAGATACATGACACTTGTCTGTCAAACACAACCCTCCAGTGCTGCGCTGTGACCATTCCAGCAGGTGCTGAAGGCCTTCATCTTCCTTCTGGTTTTGTGCTCTCCAGGACACTTGAATGGCCAGGCTGTGATGATGTCACTACTATGAATGAGCGCAGGAGTCACTTCACCATGGCGCTCAGCAGTCTGAGCTTCCTAATGTGGTTTGAGCTGCACATTCTTGGCTTAGATTACAATACTGCTAACAGGCCGGGAGAAGAATTCATAACAGGAGAGACCATTAGGGTTTCTTCTGTTATTAAAAAAAAAAATCCTTTCAGTGGTTCTTTTACTTTTAGACTATACTATCACTTTAATGAGGACCTGGTATAAACTGTAAAGAAGGAGAACCTCATGTTAAAAAAACAACAACACAGCATGGAGTTCCCTCTAAAATACATACTAGATCCTTATCCTTGATTAGGACCTGGTATAGATGGGAAAAATGTACCCCAAGCAAAAATACTTAAAAAAGAGGCATAGATTACCTTGCTTTTAGTTAAGTACTTTTGGTTTTGTACTGCATTACCACGTCTATGTCATGGTTTGGACCCTTCTACAATGCCTGGACTTGGCCAATTTGTGATAGCCTGTTGACAGTCTGGAGGACTCTAATATCAATTATTATTATTATACAGTATTTATAAAGCGCCAATAGTTCGCTCAGCGCTGTACATTACAAAGGGGGACAGAACATGTGACAGAACAATAACAATACAATGCAAAACATGAGGGGTTCGAGGGCCCTGCTCTTTCGAGCTTACAATCTAGGAGGGAGGGGATGGTGGTACAGGAGGAGATAGCTGTGGGGGATGGAGTGGTAGGAAGAGTGGAGGAGGTCGGCAAGTTAGCAGGGGGTGGGGTAGGCTTCCCTGAAGAGATCGGTTTTCAGGGTGCGCCTAATGGAGAGGAGAGTAGGTGATAATCTGATGGGTTGGGGCAGGGAGTTCCAGAGGATGGGTGACACCCTGGAAAAGTCCTGGAGGCGGGCATGGGAGGAGGAGACCAGGGAACTAGAGAGAAGGAGGTCTAGTGAGGAGCGGAGTGTGCGTGTTGGGTGGTACTTGGATATTAGGTCGGTGATGTAGTTCGGGGCAGTATGGTGGACAGCTTTGTACATCAGTGTTAGGATTTTGAATTTGATCCGTTGTGCAATCGGAAGCCAGTGAAGGGATTGGCAGAGGGGGATGGCGGAAACGGAGTAGTTGGAAAGGTGAATGAGTCTGGCAGCCGTATTCAGGATCGACTGAAGCGGGGATAGCCAGCGGCGAGGCAGGCCAGTGAGGAGGGAGTTGCAGTAGTCGAGTCGTGATATGATGAGGGAGTGGATGAGCTGTTTAGTGGTTTCTGGGGTTAGGAACGTGCGTATTTTGGTGATGTTGCGGAGGTGGAGTCTGCACGAGTTTGTTAAAGATTGGACTTCGGGCTGGAAGGATAGGTTGGAGTCCAGAATGACACCAAGTACTCTGGCCTGCGGGGCGGATTTGATGGTAGCGTTGTTGGTTGTGATGGAGAGGTCAATGGGGGATGGTGTCCGGGCTGGGGGGAAGACAAGAAACTCAGTTTTGGAGAGATTCAGTTTAAGGAAGTGGAGCGACATCCAGTCTGATATGTCGCTCAGTAGGTGTGTGATTCGGGCGGAGACCGAGGGGGTGAGGTGGGGGGTTGACAGATAGATTTGTGTGTCGTCGGCATAGAGGTGGTAGTTGAAGCCGTGAGAGTGTATGAGTTGGCCAAAGGAAGAGGTGTAGATGGAGAAGAGAAGGGGCCCGAGGACAGAGCCTTGAGGGACCCCAACAGAGAGGGGGAGTGAGGGGGAGGTGGTAGCATTATAGGTAACACTGAAAGAGCGTTGTGACAAGTAGGATGAGAGCCAGGAGAAAGCAGAATCTCTGAGGCTGAGGGAGTGTAGTTTTTTGAGGAGGAGGGGGTGGTCGACTGTGTCAAAGGCAGCAGAGAGGTCAAGGAGTAGAAGCACTGAATAGTGGCCATTAGCTTTGGCGGTTAGAAGGTCATTGGAGAGTTTGAGTAAGGCAGTTTCGGTGGAGTGTAGGGGACGGAAGCCAGACTGTAGGGGATCGAGGAGGTTGTTGTCGTTGAGGTGAGAGCATAGGCGGGTATAGACTAGGCGCTCAAGGAGTTTAGATGTAAATGGGAGCAGGGAGATGGGTCATTGGGGTCCAGGGAGGGCTTTTTAAGTATGGGGGTGATGTTTGCATGTTTCAGAGGGGAGGGGAAAGTGCCGGAGGAGAGGGAGAGATTGAAGATGTGGGTGAGGGAGCGTAGGATGGAGGGGGAGGGAGGTCGTAGGAGTTGTGAGGGGATAGGGTCGAGGGGACAGGTGGTGAGGCGGGCATCAGAGAGGATCTTGGAGACTTCCTCGATGGTAGTAAGGTCAAAGGTGCGGAGTGTTGGGGGAGCTTCAGTATGAGGAATGTAGGGTGGGGTGGAAGTGGAGGTCAGAGCAGTGGTGGGGCCATGGGAGAGGGGTGATGAGGCGGTAGCTGGGTGAGGGGGAACGGGGTTGGAGGGAGTTTGAGCAGTGACGAAGTCCCTGCGGGTAATGTCGAGGGGGAGGGGGGATGAGGGGGTAGCTGTGTGAGAGGGGACGGGTTGAGAGGGCGTGTGAGTTGTGGCGATGTCCTTGCGAATTGTGACAATCTTGTTTTTGAAGTGATTGGCAATCTTAAGGGCGGTGAGTGAGGTGCTGGGTGGAGGTGGGGGGGGGGAGTAGAGAGTTGAAGGTGGAGAAGAATCGGCGAGGATTGGAGGAGAGGGCCTTGAAGAGGGTCAGGAAGTAGGCTTGGAGGGAGGAGGTGTAGGTGTGGAAGGCAGATTTGTAGCGGGTGAAGGCTTGTTGGGAGCTGGTTTTGCGCCATAGTCGCTCCAGGGCACGACTGTGTCGTTTGAGGGTTTTGGTGTGATCAGTCTGCCAGGGCTGGAGCGGTTGGGGTCTGATGTTGCGTGTGGTTAAAGGCACTAGTGAGTCAAGGACTGTTGACAGCGCACTGTTGTAGGTAGTCATAGCCAAGTCGGGGCAGGACAGGGGGAGGATGCTGTCATGGAGTTGATCAGCTGCAGAGTGGAGGGGGGCAGGGTTAAGGTTGCGGAGTTTACGGCTGGTAGTAGTGTGACATTTGGAGGGGTAGGCATTGGAGAAAGAGGAGATAGAGAAGGTAATCAGGTTGTGGTCAGAGAGAGGGAAGGGGGTGTTAGTGAGGTTGTGGGGAGCGCAGCGGTTGGAGAAGACAAGATCAAGGATATTACCGTCGGAGTGGGTGGTGGATTGTATGCACTGTGCAAGTGCAAAGGAGGAGGTTAAGTGGAGGAGATGGATGTGTCCGGGTTGTCGAGGTTGACAGGGATGTTGAAATCCCCAAGGATGATGGTGGGTAGCTCAGAGGAAAGGAAGAAGGGTAGCCAGGAGGAGAAGTCTTCCAGGAAGCGGGGTATGGATCCAGGAGGCCGGTATATCACAGCAATCTTCAGGGGGGTTGGGGAGAATAGTCGGACGCAGTGGGCCTCGAAGGAGTAGAAGGATAGAGAGGCTTTTAAGAAGGGTTTTGCTTTTCTGTTAATTTTGACATTTTACATTTTGCACCAATTTTCTAGTTCTGGAACATATTATAGAAAAAAAAAGAGGCATAGGGTTCACCCTAAAGAAAACACACCAGACTTAATATGGATCTGTAATGGATGTCCATGGCAACTCCATTGAAAAATAAACAAAAACATATTGTCCACTACGAAAAATGCATACTAGACTCTTATCCTTGATGATGACCTGGTATAGATGGGGAAAATGTACCCCAAGCAAAAATACTTAAAAAAGAGGCATAGATTACCTTGCTTTTAGTTAGGTAATTTTGGTTTTGTACTGCATTACCACGTCTATGTCATGATTTGGACCCTTCTACAATGCCTGGACTTGGCCGATTGGTGACGGCTCTTTGACAGTCTTGAGGACTCTAATATCTATGATGGCTTTTAAGAAGGGTTTTGCTTTTCTGTTAATTTCATCCTTTTCATTTTTGCACTAATTTTCCAATTTTGGAACATATTATGGAAAAAAAGAGGCATAGGGTTCACCCGAAAAAAACCACACCAGACTCTTATCTTGTTATGAATCTGGAATGGATGTCCATGGCAACTCCATGGAAAAATATATTGTCCGCTACAAACAATGCATACTAGACCCTTATCTAAGCATGCAGTGATTCCCCCCTTCAACAACCACACCAGGCCACATGTATAAATGTACAAGGACCTCTTTCCTACAACTCTGGCCAAGCGGTTTTGGCAGGGGGCTTCTTAGAATCCACAAGCCTCCTTGAGCAATAAGGGGGCACCCAGTTACCATCCCGTGTGAGTATAAAATGAGGTACGAAGTACAACGTGACCACACTTGAACAAATAAATAACGTCCAGCTGAAATGTTTATTTAAAGGGGAGTAATACACATCACATATTATAAGTCAATCAGAATCCCCTGAGAAAGAATATCCTGTTCGTGAGTGGGCACATATTTCTGCACACTCATAATACCCAGATTATTACAGAGCTCCTCACACTTCCTCTTTTTGCAGCATTTTAAGATTGTGGAAACGCCTTCTTACAAGAAAATTATAAATAAAACAACAACGAATATTGAGGACGCAGATCGTTCACAGACACAGAATACCTCTGTCTGGAGAGTGCAATGAGGGCAACTGAACATCTGAAGATGGAGCCAGGTAGGTCATTGATCATTGAGGAATATTGAGGGAGGCAAGGGTCCAGACAAAATAATATTTACTATCTGTAAAGGGTGTGTAATCAATGAGTTCCTCATTTTTTCTTCCTTTTTGGTCTGTTAAGCATATCATTGGAAGTATTTGGTTATATCTGTTTAATAACTGCAAAAAAAAAAATAAAATAATAATAGTACATGCAGATCCTGCCAAAAAAATCTTCCAGTGCTGCGTGCCTGAGCTGCATTGTTATAAGTTACATTGTTCCCAGTTATCTCTGATGACTACAGAATCCCTCCCCTCTGTGTTATGGAGGTGGGACAGATGTGTGCTCTGTAGTCATGTTCTAGGGCAGGGGTGCCAAACTGGCGGCCCTCCAGCTGTTGAGACACTACAAGTCCCATCATGCCTCTGCCTTTGGGAGTCATGCTTGTAATTGTCAATATTGCAATGCCTCATAGGACTTGTGGTTTGGCAACAGCTGGAGAACCAACAGTTTGACACCAGTGTTCTAGGGTGACAACACTGCTCCTCCATACAGTACAGTAAGTGAGGGTTGTCACCAAGGGACAGGCGGTGTGTTACTGTCAGGATCAGGGGGTGAAACATAAAGAAAGTAACCTGAAAAAAGGAAAACTAATTAAAGGGCCAGTAAGTTGCAGTATATGACATTTTTTGGTACAGATACACTTTAAAAAGAAAGGTATCAACAGCACACAGCACCATATTTGAGAGTTTAGCTCTTATATTATGTTAAAACAGGAGAATTGTAAGGATTATAGCGGACCTGCAGCATGGCTTGGGGAAAAGATGGAGCACACTTTGCGTGCAGGGGTTCAACGAACTTCGGATACCCAACCCGTACCCCACTGGAATCAATGGGAGCTGAATTTATCAAATAAAAAATGCCCATTTTCTGGGCTAATAGCAAGGGGGTGTCCAAAAATATCACGGAGGGGTTGGCTCTGCCTTGAGGAACATGCACAAGTGCAAACAATGGTTTAAAACTCCATTCGGCCAGGAGTAGTGATTTTTTTAAATGTCATTTTTACTGTAGCACATCCTACAGCAGGAATGAAAAAAAACGTTTCAGGACAGGGATCTGAACCCATAACTTCTACTGCATCCAGCAGTGGCTCCTCTTGCTGAGCCCCAAGATGCTGGACTGTCTGATCCATTGGACTTTCTTGCCTTGTACCTTGTTTCTGGTAAACCTCGGTCTCTCTGCTGCTCCCGTGAACTTCCTGCACTTTCTGTTTGCCAGATTACTGTGCCCTCTCCAGCCAATATTTTGCTCCCTTAGGTATTTGTAGCTGTCCTTATCTCTGCCACCACTCATTATCTACTTTTTGGCTTGTTCCTCAACTACACTTCTGCTTGATCCCAACCTGCAACCATTTGTTACCAACCTTTAGCTTGTTCCTTGACTATGCTTCTGCTTGATCCCAACCTGCAACCACTCATTACCCACCTTTGGCTTATTCCTTAATTACGCTTCTGCTTGATCCCAACCTGCAACCACTTGTTACCGATCTCCGGCTTGTTCATTGACAATGCTTCTGCTTGATCCCAACCTGCAACCACTTGTTACCGATCTCCGGCTTGTTCATTGACAATGCTTCTGCTTGATCCCAACCTGCAACCACTTGTTACCGATCTTTGGCTTGTTCCTTGACAATGCTTCTGCTTGATCCCAACCTGCAACCACTTGTTACCGATCTCCGGCTTGTTCATTGACTACGCTTCTGCTTGATCCCAACCTGCAACCACTTGTTACTGATCTTTGGCTTGTTCCTTGACAATGCTTCTGCTTGATCCCAACCTGCAACCACTTGTTACCCACCTTTGGCTTGTTCCTTGGTTACGCTTCTGCTTGATCCCAACCTGCAACCATTTATTACCAACCTTTGGCTTGTTCCTCACCTATTCTTCTGCTTGATCCCAACCTGCAACCACTTGTTAACGACCTTTGGCTTGTTTACTGACTATGCTTTTGCTTGATCCCTACCTGCTATATCTGCTACTGGACTCTGGCTTGCTCACCTCATGGTGGGGTGATCCTGAGGACTGCGACTTGTTACCAGCATGCAGCAAAACCCATCTCCACTATCAGCAGCACTGGTGAATACTTGTTAGTGCTTAGACCCTAAACCTCGGGTGAGCCTGAGTCATCTGCAGGTGCAATTCCAGCTGCAAGTCTTTTTGGGGATGTCTCTTTGCACATCTAGAGAGGGACATTTATGTCCGTTCTTCTTTGCAGAATCGCTCAAGCTCTGTCAGATTGGATGGAGAGCATCTGGGAACAGCAATTTTCAGGTCTGGCCACAGATTATCCATTGGATTTGGGTCTGGACTGTGACTGGGCCATTCTAACACATGAAGATGCTTTGATCGGAACCATTCCATTGTAGGTCTGGCTGGATGTTTCGGGTCGTTGTCCTGCTGGAAGGTGAACCTCCGCCCCAGTCTCAAGTCTTTTGCAGACTCTAACAGGTTTTCTTCTCAGATTGCCCTGTATTTGGCTCCATCCATCTTCCCATCAACTCTGGCCAGCTTCCCTGTTCCTGCTGAAGAAAAGCATCCCCACCACATGATGCTGCCACCACCATGTTTCACGGTGGGGATGGTGTGTTCAGGGTGATGTGCAGTGTTAGTTTTCTTCCACATATAGCGTTTTCCTTTTAGACCAAAAAGTTACATTTTGGTCTCATCTGACCAGAGCACCTTCATCCACATGTTTGCTGTGTCCCCCACATGGCTTCTCACAAACTGCAGACGGGACTTCTTATGGCTTTCTTTCAACATTGGCTTCTTCTTGCCACTCTTCCATAAAGGACAGATTTGTGGAGTGACGACTAATAGTTGTCCTATGTCCTAGTTGTCTCTGCGACTCCGTGTCCCACTTGAATCCGGGCCACAAGGCACTGCTCTAGGAGGAGTAGAGAGGGTGTTCATCTGCCTGGATCTTGATCGCGATGTGGGTGGAATGACATGCTGCCCCTCTCGTCTGGCCACACCCTGGGATTACTGGGCAGCCTATGGCAGCCTGTCCCTCCCTCTGCAAGCTCCGCCTCCTCACCGGTGATTGGCCACTAGATCTGTAGCTCAGGGAATGCACAAAGCAGAACAATCACCATTGTGGAGGTGGAGCTTGGAGAGGAGGAGCCGAGCGGCAGCGCGAATATTGAAGAAGATCTAGTGAGGGACCAGCCGCAGCCGGTGAAGAGGAGGAGAAGGAAGACAGCTGATCGGTAAGGTAAGTGGCTGTGTGGCTGTGATCTGAGCAGAGCAGATGGTGCTTTTGCAGCCAGCATACTAGCATACAGTATGCTGGCTGTGGATGGGAGAGAGAGGGAGCTCAGGGTGGAGCAGGGGTCAGCACAGCAATGTAACCATCATTAGTGTCAGTGGGAGGAATAGTGCCCCATCATTGGTGTCACTGACACCAATGAAGGGGCACTTTTCCTCCCACTGACACCAGTGGTGGGACACTATTCCTCCCTCTGATACCAATGATGGGGCACTATTCCTCCCAATGATACCAATGATGGGGCACTATTCCTCCCACTGACACCAATGATGGGCACTATTCCTCCTAATGATACCAATGATGGGGCACTATTCCTCCCACTGACACCAATGATGGGGCACTATTCCTCCTACTGACACTAATGATGGGGCACTATTCCTCCCACTGATACCAATGATGGGGCACTATTCCTCCCAATGATACCAATGATGGGGCACTATTCCTCCCAATGACACCAATGATGGGGCACTATTCCTCCCACTGACACCAATGATGGGGCACTATTCCTCCCACTGACACCAATGATGGGGCACTATTCCTCCCACTGACAACAATGATGGGGCACTATTCCTCCCACTGACACCATTGATGGGGCACTATTCCTCCCACTGACAACAATGATGGGGCACTATTCCTCCCACTGACACCAATGATGGGACACTATTCCTCCTAATGATACCAATGATGGGGCACTATTCCTCCCACTGACACGACTGATGGGGCACTATTCCTCCCACTGACACGACTGATGGGGTACTATTCCTCCCACTGACACCATTGATGGGACGCTATTCCTCCCACTGATACCAATGATGGGACACTATTCCTCCCACTGATACCAATGATGGGGCACTATTCCTCCCACTGACACCAATGATGGGGCACTATTCCTCCCACTGACACCAATGATGGGGCACTATTCCTCAAACTGACACCAATGATGGGGCATTATTCCTCCCACTGATACTAATGATGGGGCACTATTCCTCCCACTGACACCAATGATGGGGCACTATTCCTCCCACTGACACCATCAATGGGATACTATTCCTCCTACTAACATCAATGATGGGGCACTATTCCTCCCACACTGACACTAATGATGGGACACCATCATTGGTGTCAGTGGGAGGAATAGTGCCCCATTAATGGTATCAGTTGGAGGAATAGTGCCCCATCATTGGTATCAGTGAGAGGAATAGTGCCCCATAATTGGTGTCAGTGGGAGGAATAGTGCCCCATCATTGGTATCAGTGGGAGGAATAGTGCCCCATCATTGGTGTCAGTGGGAGGAATAGTGCCCCATCATTGGTATCAGTGGGAGGAATAGTACCCCATCATTGGTATCAGTGGGAGGAATAGTGCCCCATCATTGGTATCAGTGGGAGGAATAGTGCCCCATCATTGGTGTCAGTGGGAGGAATAGTGTCCCATCATTGGTATCAGTGGGAGGAATAGTGCCCCATCATTGGTCTCAGTGGGAGGAATAGTGCCCCATCATTGGTATCAGTGGGAGGAATAGTGCCCCATCATTGGTGTCAGTGGGAGGAATAGTGCCCCATCATTGATATCAGTGGGAGGAATAGTGACCCATCATTGGTGTCAGTGGGAGGAATAGTGCCCCATCATTGGTGTCAGTGGGAGGAATAGTGCCCCATCATTGATGTCAGTGGGAGGAATAATGCCCCATCATTGGTGTCAGTGTGGGAGGAATAACACCCCATTGTTGTTGTCAGTGGGCGGGGCTCTAATAGGAAAAGGTGGAGCCTAGATAGGAAGGGGTGAGGTTTTGCAGATGAAGGGGTGGATCTTAAACAGGAAGGGGTGGGATAATTTTAGATGCGGGGGGGGGTGCCCGATTTTAGTCTTGCCTAGGGCAGCACAAAACCAAAATACACCACTGGGGCTAAATACAAATGCACACCACACTTTTCAGCAGGGGCGGACTGACAACTCATGGGGCCCCCGAGCAATAGGGGATCATGGGGCCCCTGTGTCCTTGCCAAAACTCAAAAAAAGCCTATAAAAAAGGTACCAGGGGCATCTCATGGGGCCCCCTACTGACCCCAGACCCTCGGGCAGTGCCCAAGTTTCCAAATGGTCAGTCCGCCCCTGCTTTTCTGATATTTATTTGGCAAAAATGTTGAAAACCATTTCTCATTTTCCTTCCACTTCACAATTATGAGCCCCTTTGTGTCGGTCCATCACATCCAATCCCAATAAATACATTTGACATTTTTGGTTGTAACATGACAACATGGGGAAAATTTCAAGGGGGAGGAATACTTTTTTCAAGGCACTGTATATATGGGGGAACATGTGATCTCTTCACATCATCTTCTATGGGAGGGGTGTTGGAGAATTTCTTGATACCATTCTGGATCCAGCTCTGAATCTGCCAAATACAGTTCATTGTCTTTTTACAGAGAATTTTTTAATGTTGGAAATTGCTGAAGAGGACCTGTCAGTGACTTTACAGCTCAACATGAATACATTCCTGACAGGTCACATCAATGTTTTACTTTTTCCATGGGTGACGTTCTATCTTCTGCTTTCCATATTCTCATACAATGATTGTCTCAAAGATTTCATGATTCCGTCATTTCACCCGGTTCCTCTTTCCTTTTCTCCATATCTTCTCTCTTCCTCCTCCGTCAGATACTTTAGTTCCTTCTAGGTATTTAGAACTTCAGTATCAGCACTTTAGATAAAAAATAGCATAAATGTTATTCTATAACTTGTCATGTTCGCAATGACGTTACCATTCGACTTCCGAAAGGTTTTACACCCCTCATGACCAGAGCATTTTTGCTATTTAGCACTGCACGACTTTAACTGGTAATTGCTCGGTCATGCAACACTTTACACAAATTGAATTTAGATACTTTTTTTTTACACAAATAGAGCTTTATTTTAGTTGTATTTAATCACCACTGTGTTTTGTTTTGTTTTTTGCTATATAAAAGAAAAAATACCAAAAAAGTAAAAAAAAAAACATTTATTTTTAGTTTCTGTTATAAAATGTTGTAAACAATCTTTCTTCATACATTTAGGCCAAAATGTATTCTGCTGCCAGTGCGCATGTGCTCAACAACTTATATTTACATTGCTGAGCCTAGGGAAGTTGCCCATCCACAGTAAAAGCACTATGGGCAGGTGAGAAGTGATTAATAAAAAATACATAAAAAATTAGCAGAAAAAAATAACAGCTAAGGGAAGAAGGATAAGATAAAAAAGAAGAAGGATAAGAAAAAAAAACCCTGAGAATGCCTCTGCCACTGTGTTCACTTCTGCATTTGGTAGGTTTCCACATGCTGGAATATGGCCACCACTATGAAGCCCCACCCCTATGAGGTCAGAGCCTGCGTGCCATGCATGTGTGGGCACACACGTGGTATGACCTGATCCAGCTAGTGAGAGAAGTGCCATACTGCCCCATCTTCCTCATGGCCAAATCAAGTGTTATTGTCCAGATAGCTAATGGGAAGGGCGGAGAGCACATGCCCCTCCCACCCCACAACACCTCAGTTTCAGAGACACAAGGCAAGCCACCCAACCTCAGTTCCCAAGACACGAGGCAAGCCACTCCACCTCAGTTCCCAAAACACAAGGCAAGCCACCCCACCTCAGTTCTCTAGACACGAGGCAAACTACCCCACCTCATTTCCCGAGACACGAAGCAAGCTACCCCAACTCAGTTCCTGAGACTCGAGGCAAGCCACCCCACCTCATTTCCCGAGACATGAAGCAAGCTACCCCAACTCAGTTCCTGAGACTCGAGGCAAGCCACCCAACCTCAGTTCCCAAGACACCAAGCAAGCCAGCCCACCTCAGTTCCTGAGACATGAGGAAAGCCACCCCACTGCAGTTTCTGAGACACAAGGCAAGCCAGCTCACCTCAGTTCCCAAGAAACCAGGCAAGACACCCCACCTCAGATCCGGAGACATTAGGCAAGCCACCCCCACGTCAGTTCCAGAGACACGAGGCAAGCCACCCCACCTCAGATCCGGAGACATTAGGCAAGCCACCCCCACGTCAGTTCCAGAGACACGAGGCAAGCCACCCCACCTCAGTTCCTGAGACATGAGGCAAGCCACCCCTCCTCAGTTTCGGAGACACAAGGCAAGCCACCCTATCTCAGTTCCCAAGACATAAGGCAAGCCACCCCACCTCAATTCCCGAGACACAAGGCAAGCCACCCCATCTCAGTTCCTGAGACGCAATGCAAGCCACCCCACCTCAGTTCCCGAGGCATAAGGCAAGCCACCCCACCTCAGTTCCAGAGATATAAGGCAAGCCACTCCACCTCAGTTCCTGAGACACAAGGCAAGCCAGCCTACCTCAGTTCCTGAGACATGAGGCAAACCACCCCACCTCAGTTCCCGAAACACAAGGCAAGCCACCCCACCTCAGTTCCTGAGACATAAGGCAAGCCACCCACCCTCAGTTCCAGAGACATAAGCCAAACCTACCCCACCTCAGTTCCCTAGACATGAGGCAAGCCACCCCACCTCAGTTTCCGAGACATGAGGCAAGCCACCCCACCTCAGTTTCCGAGACATGAGGCAAGCCACCCCACCTCAGTTCCCGAGAAACAAGGCAAGTCACCCCACCTCAGATCCAGAAACACAAGGCAAGCCACCACACCACATTTCCCGAGACACAAGGCAAGCCAGCCTACCTCAGTTCCTGAGACACGAGGCAAACCACCCCACCTCAGTTCCTGAAACACAAGGCAAGCCACCCCACCTCAGATCCAGAAACACAAGGCAAGCCACCACACCTCATTTCCCGAGACACAAGGCAAGCCAGCCTACCTCAGTTCCTGAGACACGAGGCAAACCACCCCACCTCAGTTCCTGAGACATAAGGCAAGCCACCCCACCTCAGTTCCCTAGACATGAGGCAAGCCACCGCACCTTAGTTTCCTAGACATGAGACAAGCCACCCCACCTCAGTTTCCGAGACATGAGGCAAGCCACCCCACATCAGTTCCTGAGAAACAAGGCAATCCACCCCACCTCATTTCCTGAGACACAAGGCAAGCCAGCCTACCTCAGATCCTGAGACATGAGGCAAACCACCCCACCTCAGTTCCTGAAACACAAGGCAAGCCAGCCTACCTCAGTTCCTGAGACATGAGGCAAACCACCCACCCTCAGTTCCCGAAACACAAGGCAAGCCACCCCACCTCAGTTCCTGAGACATAAGGCAAGCCACCCACCCTCAGTTCCAGAGACATAAGCCAAACCTACCCCACCTCAGTTCCCTAGACATGAGGCAAGCCACCCCTCAGTTTCCGAGACATGAGGCAAGCCACCCCACCTCAGTTTCCGAGACATGAGGCAAGCCACCCCACCTCAGTTCCCGAGAAACAAGGCAAGTCACCCCACCTCAGATCCAGAAACACAATGCAAGCCACCACACCTCATTTCCCGAGACACAAGGCAAGCCAGCCTACCTCAGTTCCTGAGACACGAGGCAAACCACCCCACCTCAGTTCCTGAAACACAATGCAAGCCACCCCACCTCAGTTCCAGAGACATAAGGCAAGCCACCCCACCTCAGTTCCCTAGACATGAGACAAGCCACCGCACCTTAGTTTCCTAGACATGAGGCAAGCCACCCCACCTCAGTTTCCGAGACATGAGGCAAGCCACCCCGCATCAGTTCCTGAGAAACAAGGCAAGCCACCCCACCTCATTTCCCGAGACACAATGCAAGCCACCGCACCTCAGTTCACGGAAAAAAGGCAAGCCACTCCACCTCAGTTCCCGAGACACAAGACAAGCCACCCCACCTTAGTTCCCTTGACATGAGGCAAGCCACCCCACCTCAGTTCCTGAGACATGAGGAAAGCCACCCACCTCATTTCCTGAGACACAAGGCAAGCCAGCCTACCTCAGTTCCTGAGACACGAGGCAAACCACCCCACCTCAGTTCCTGAGATACAATGCATGTCACTCCACCTCAGTTACCGAGACACAAGACAAGCCACCCCATCTTAGTTTCCTAGACATGAGGCAAGCGACCCCACCTCAGTTCCCGAGACATGAGGCAAGCCACCCCACCTCATTTCCTGAGACACAAGGCAAGCCAGCCCAGCTCAGTTCCTGAGACACGAGGCAAACCACCCCACCTCAGTTCCAGAGATACAATGCAAGCCACCCCACCTCAGTTACGGAGACACAAGGCAAGCCACCCCACCTCAGTTCCTGAGACTCAAGGCAAACCACTCCACCTCAGTTCCTGAGACACGAGGCAAGCCACCCCATCACAGTTCCAGAGATACAATGCAAGCCACCCCACCTCAGTTCCCGAGACTTAAAGCAAACCACTCCACCTCAGTTCCTGAGACACAAGGCAAGCCACCCCACCTCGGTTCCCAAGACACAAGGCAAGCCACCCCACCTCGGTTCCCAAGACACAAGGCATGCTCCAACCTGGAGTGAAACACAGTCACAGTGCACAGTAGTAACCAACACACAGCAAACAGGCTTATACTGAAAGCCATTTAGAATGGTTAATACATCCCTAGAATTACACGCCACAACACATCTTCCACAAGAGGGGAAGGGGGAGGGACCCTGCTGTCTGTCAGCAGGGAGGGTACCAGCAGGCTAACAGGGGCACTTACTATTCTTTGCTGCAGTACCAATCTCCTTCCACAGAGTTCCCATCTTCAACAATCATGGTGAGCTGTGCATCAGAGGGGCCTTTAGGGACTTGATCCCTCAATTGGGGTTCACTGTCCTGGACCTGCATAGCATCCAGGTCCGGGACAAGGGATGGGCAGGATGGGCAGCTGCCTTTGGAGGGTAAATAATAGATGCAGGGTGGTGCACCTATTCTATGGCATGTATTAACACTGGGGGAGGGGGGTGCAATTCTGGATCCTTGCCCTGAGCCCTGGATGACCTTGTCCCGGTACTGATAGCAACCTACCAAAAAACATGTTAGCCCTTCCACTGCACAGGGTTCCGTATACACAGGGTCCAATGCCACTGGCAACATTAGAGGCTATTGTGTTCCTGTCATCCGGTTCCGGGTCTTGGTACCATTTCTGCTGAGGAATGATAGCCATAGGAATGGATTCAGATAGCACTACTCTCCTGTACTGGAAAAGTTGAGCATCTGCGGAGAACTGCAGAGAAGTGACCATCAACTTCAGGCACTTGAGAAAAAAATAGAGGTATTTCCTGTATGGGAGGGATTATATAGAAGGGTACTTCCTGTATGGGAGGGGTTATATAGGAGACGACTTCCTGTATGGGAGGGGTTGTATAGGAGTGGACGTCCTGTATGGGAGGGGTTATATAGGAGGATAGTTCCTGTATGGGAGGGGTTGTATAGGAGGGGACGTCCTGTATGGGAGGGGTTATATATGAGGGGACTTCCTGTATGGGAGTGGTTATATAGAGGGAACTTTCTGTATGGGAGGGGTTATATAGAGGGAACTTTCTGTATGGGAGGGGTTATACAGGAGGGGACTTACTGCATGGGAGGGGTTATATAGAGGGAATTTTCTGTATGGGAGGAGTTATACAGGAGGGGACTTCCTGCATGGGAGAGGTTGTATAGAGGGAACTTTGTGTATGGGAGGGGTTATATAGGAGGGAACTTCCTGCATGGGAGAGGTTATATGGAGGGAACTTTCTGTATGAGAGGGGTTATATATGAGGGGACTTCCTGTATGGGAGGGGTTATATAGGAGGGAACGTCCTGTAGGGAGACGTTATATATGAGGGGACTTCCTGTATGGGAGGGGTTATATATGAGGGGACTTTCTGTATGGGAGTGGTTATATAGAGGGAACTTTCTGTATGGGAGGGGTTATATAGAGGGAACTTTCTGTATGGGAGGGGTTATACAGGAGGGGACTTCCTGCATGGGAGAGGTTGTATAGAGGGAACTTTCTGTATGGGAGGGGTTATATAGAAGGGGATTTCCTGCATTGGAAGGGTTGTATAGAGGGAACTTTCTGTATGGGAGGGGTTATATAGGAGGGAACTTCCTGCATGGGAGAGGTTATATGGAGGGAACTTTCTGTATGAGAGGGGTTATATATGAGGGGACTTCCTGTATGGGAGGGGTTATATAGGAGGGAACGTCCTGTATGGGAGGGGTTATATATGAGGGGACTTCCTGTATGGGAGGAGTTATATATGAGGGGACTTCCTGTATGGGAGGGGTTATATATGAGGGGACATCCTGCATTGGAGGGGTTATATGGAGGGAACTTTCTGTATGAGGGGGGGGTTATATAGGAGGGGACTTCCTGTATGGGAGGGGTTATATATGAGGGGACTTCCTGTATGGGAGGGGTTATATATGAGGGGACTTCCTGTATGGGAGGGGTTATATAGGATGGGACTTCCTGCATGGGAGAGATTATATGGAGGGAAATGTCTGTATGGGAGGGGTTATATGGAGGGAACTTTCTGTATGGGAGGGGTTATATATGAGGGGACTTCCTGTATGGGAGGGGTTATATATGAGGGGACTTCCTGTATGGGAGGGGTTATAAAGGATAGGACTTCCTGCATGGGAGAGGTTATATGGAGGGAACTTTCTGTATGGGAGGGGTTATATGGAGGGAACTTTCTGTATGGGAGGGGTTATATAGGAGGGGACTTCCTGTATGGGAAGGGTAATATAGGAGGGGACTTCCTGTATGGGAGGGGTAATATAGGAGGGGACTTTCTGTCTGTTTCCCAGTATCCACTCACCTGTAGGTGGCTGTGAGTAAGGATGAATATGGCTGCTCTGTCTCCTGTGATAAAGAACATTTACATTGTTCGGTGAGTCCATATGCCATGGCATGTATCAATGATGAAATAATATGGGGGATCTGTCAGTAACTTTACAAGTCTCCATGAATGAATTCCTGGCATGGCACAATACACTTCAATAGTATATTTTATCCAATTTTGGACTCCAGTCAGTGACTTTGCCTAGGCTGAGATGTCATCAGCAGGCTGCAGGTGAGAGGAAGCATTTCCTTAGTATTCCTTCCCCCAGTGATCAGACTGTACATTGTGACTTTTTTTTTTTCAACATTGTAACAAGTCACATAGTGAGACACTGCAACAGGGGCTGATCCGTGTAAGACATTTGTCAACACAGCCCAAAACTGGAAAGAATATTGTGAGGAGAGTATACAATGCACCATAATATCGATCACATTGCCGGAATATCCTCCCTGGAATCTACAATACTTACATTAAGGTCTATGCTCCTCTACAGGGCGATCTTGTGAGGACAATACATACATCAATATGAGTGATTTCAACTTACGGAAGAAAAATACAGAAAAAGCTAAAGGTAAGTTATTATAACAAGGAGTCTCCTTTTCATCCATTAAAGTCAGCTGGGGACCTGAGTCTCCATTTTTAGGACACATGTCTACTACTAATACAATGAGATATCAACTCTTACTATATCTGTACAGGGATAATAATAGCCAGCATCTCATTGGTCGCCGTGTTTCAGTAGAAATTTCACACCTAATTCTAATGTATATTCTATAATGATACATATATATGACATAAAATGTGATATAGATAATTTGATAAATATATAGATAATAGATAGATAGATAGATAGATAGATAGATAGATAGATAGATAATAGATAGATAGATAGATAGATAGATAATAGATAGATAGATAGATAGATAGATAGATAGATAGATAGATAGATAATAGATTAATAGATAGATAGATAGATAGATAGATAGATAGATAGATAGATAGATAGATAATAGATAGATAGATAGATAATAGATAGATAATAGATAGATAGATAATAGATAGATAATAGGTAGATAATAGATTAATAGATAGATAGATAATAGATAGATAATAGATAGATAGATAGATAGATAGATAGATAGATAGATAGATAGATAATAGATAGATAGATAGATAGATAGATAGATAGATAGATAGATAGATTAATAGATAGATAGATAGATAGATAGATAGATAGATAGATAATAGATAGATAATAGATAGATAGATAGATAGATAGATAGATAGATAGATAGATAATAGATAGATAGATAGATAATAGATTAATAGATAGATAGATAGATAATAGATAATAGATAGATAGATAGATAGATAGATAGATAGATTGATAGATAGATAGATAGATAGATAATAGATAGATAGATAGATAGATAGATAGATAGATAGATAGATAGTGTCAAGGCTCCCGGGTATGACCAGAGGTGTGTGACTGACGCAGAGAAACGCAGACTTCAGATATATTATAAACAATATAATTTATTAACACTAACAATACAAACATAAACGCAGTGCAATACTAAAACATAACACAGTGCAAACAACCCAAACCAACCACCCACAGATAACAGTACATACAATGCAAGCGTCGTCAGGCAGGCCGGGTCAAATATCAATCGGGCAGGTAGGTACAGGGGGAGCAAGTGGAGAATGGTCGGGGTCACAAGCCAGGTTCAACAGGTAGCAGACAGCGAGGTACAGAGGGTCAGGCAGAGGGATGGTCAGGAACGAGCCGGGGTCAGAGCATGAGAAGTCAGCAGAGATCAGATCAGGCAGGGTCAGCGACAGGAACAGGGACAGGGACAGGATGCAGGAACAGGAACAGGAACAGGATGCAAGATACAGGGCCCAGGAAAACACATACACCAAGGCAGAGTCTGCAGGTCTGGCCATCCCTTAAATACACCAGCATAAGCAGTTTCAGGTGTTTTGCTGGCTGCAAGGTTGAGTCTCTGATTGCTGGGAGCACCCACTGGCCAGCCCTGGTACTGCAGCTCATAAGGCAGGTGATACCCACCATTGCTGGCCAGTCCATTCCTGACAGATAGATAATAGATAGATAGATAATAGATAGATAGATAGATAGATAGATAGATAGATAGATAGATAGATAATAGATAGATAGATAGATAGATAGATAGATAGATAGATAGATAGATAATAGATAGATAATAGATAGATAGATAGATAGATAATAGATAGATAATAGATAGATAGATAGATAATAGATAGATAGATAGATAGATAGATAGATAGATAGATATAAATGTGCTTCTGGAAGAATGGTCCAACCTTCCCATAGACACCCTCCTAAACCTTGTGGACGGCCTTCCCAGAAGAGTTGAAGCTGTTATAGCTGCAAAGGGCGGGGCCAACTCAATATTGAACCCTACAGACTAAGACTGGGGGGCCATTAAAGGTCATGTGTGTGGAAAGGGCGGGGCCAACTCAATATTGAACCCTACGGACCAAGACTGGGGGCCATTAAAGGTCATGGAAAGGCTGGCCAACTAATACTTTTGGCAATGTAGTGTAAATATATAGTTATAGTAGAAGATTATTATACAAAATAATTGGATGAGATCCAGAAGATGTATACAGTTGTAGCGGAAGATCCATAATTCAGCAGATGATCACATCAATGTCATATAATATAAGAGATTTCTATAATGGGGGGAGGGGGGGCACACAGATGATCCGGGATGAATACAAAATGTCTTTATGTGAGATAATAATTCTGTAGGATTTCCGTACCGGCTGATACACGCAGGCTCTTTCTCTATCCTTTCTGTAGCAATTCCGGCTGCCAGGCGTACAAATCATCGGGTGGTACTGATCCTGGGGGTCCTCCTAATATTGGCCTTCATTACTGTGGTCATCCTCACCAGCGTCCTCTTCATTTACTGTGAGTATCTCTATTATAATTATCATTTATGTTCTCTTTGCATGTACAGTATGTAGCGCTTACTGCTGAAGGAGAGTTTTCTAAGGGCACCTGTTTCCAGAGCCTACAACTCTCCAAGCTGCACCACGTTCTACAACACACCGGGGTAGAAGAGGGGATATTTATTGCAACAATATACAGTATGTATTATTACAATAACCAAAGAAATGGAAACTGAAACAACCCCTCAAACAAATAATGAAATGAGTAACCATCAGGGTATACAGCTGGAAAACAATATACAGGATACGGATGCTTCCACCCATGACATCACTGCAGGAGGGTTCTACATAAAAGGGGCCTAACGCCTGATAACATTGCCTGCTGTAACCAGACACTATTCTGGCACAGAGCCACCTAGTGGCAGGCTACTGAACCGCACCTGGTTCCAGACTGTACTGTCCACTGTTAACCCTTTCCTGTGAAGGCTGGAAGTTCAGGGAAGTAGCACTGAGACAGCATTAGCCAACAGCATTGGAAGTTGTAAATTGCAAGTGCTGGGATAATAGTTTTTCCAAATAGTTCACTGGGGAATGTTTATTTTATTCTTCCCATTAGGTTAACTAAAAAACACTGAGGGTTCACTATTACTTTCAGCATACAAAACCTTCTCAGCACATGGTTTCAATAATTTGAATTAATCCCTTCCTGATGAGCATCCATAATGCTGCGTATGTTTTGTGTTTCCTCCCCAGATAAGAGTTTCTCCGGGATACAGTCACATCTGGAGGATAATGGTAGGTGGCTAATAGGCCAGTATACATATCCAACTATGTCTGCAAATGACTTCTTATACAGCCCATACATGCAGTGATTTATAGCAGAGAATCTCAACTCCAGTCCATCCTTCAGTCTTGCACAGTTGTACGCACTCCTCCCCTTCAGTTTTGCACAGGTGTACCGGCTCCTCCCCTTAAGTCTTGCACAGGTGCACAGGCTCCTCCCCCTCTGTCTTGTACAGGGGTACCGGCTCCTCCCCTTCAGTCTTGCACAGGCGTACTGGTTCCTCCTCTTCAGTCTTGTACAGGTGTACCAGCTCCTTCCCTTCAGTCTTGCACAGGTGTACCAGCTCCTCCCCTTCAGTCTTGCACAGGTGTACAGGTTCTTCCCCTTCAGTCTTGTACAGGTGTACTGGCTCCTCCCTTTCAGTCATGCACAGGTGTACTGGCTCCTCCCTTTCCATCTTGCACAGGTGTATTTGTCTTGCACACAGAACCCAACGCGCGGGCTTTTATTAGGGAGGTTTTTGGGGCACAGACAACAGTTCCTTTAGTCCACAGATCCACACCAGACACAGTAACACAGTAAAGTTCTTTGGAAGGCAATATGGAACAACTGGGGTATGGTAATCCACAGGGTTCAGTAAGGCAAGGGCAGAGTGGCTTTGTGGGACTTTGGGTTTCTAGGGAGAATTGGGCTCAGTCTTTTGGGCAGCACGGGGTTAGTCCAATTACTGGATGCGGGGAGCCGGACACAGAGGGCTACAGTCCACACCGGCAACACAGGGTTAATCCACACATGCAGCTCCAGGCAGGGAAATTGTCCAGTCCGCAGGCTCACAGGGAACAAGAGGTAAGTCCAGCCAGGGAAGATGTCCAGCCCGCAGGCTCACAGGGAACATGAGGTAAGTCCAGCCAGGGAAGGGGTTCCAGGCAGCAGAGAGTTCACCCCACACCGGAGAGGATCCAGCAGCAGACAGTCCAGTCAGCCAGGGAGATGAGAAGGAGGACGGGGGATGGTCATATGAGAGAAGCTGGCACTCAGCACAGTCTTCCCTCACACACGCAGCCAGGAGAAAAGCAGGGGGGGTTTCCTGCTCACCCTTAAGTATAGAGCTGGGCGCCTTGTGGTAACCCGAGACTTCCTGTCGGGTTACCATGGCAACGGGCCCTGTCTCCAAGGTCTCCAGACCCGTCCAGGGAGCCTGGGAAGATGTGCATGAGGGGGAAGGGAGGAAGGGGCCTGTGTGTGGATTCCTTCAGCAAGGGCCAGACTGCAGGCAAGGGGAGTGAGGGGCTGCTGAGGGCTGCCTGTGTCAGGGACATGGAGGACTAGAAGTCCCAGCATGGATGGGACAGAAGAGTGAGGGGCTGCTGAGGAGTGGGGGGGTGGCAGGCAGCAAGCCTAGAGGATGAGGGGAGGGCCAGCTCCGTAACAAGCTCCTCCCCTTCAGTCATGCACAGATGTACCGGCTCCTCCCCTTCAGTTTTGCACAGATGATCATGTGGTAAAAGGCCGCTGTGATTGGCCTTTTACCACATCACATGATCAGCTGTATCCATAGGACACAGCAATCAAGGGGATCGCTGGGTACACGCCCCTGGGGGCACACTGGAGGGCGTGTTCCGGGAGGGCGCATATGAACTTGACAACTGCACTGTAGCCATCATTCGCCTATAACACAGTTGCCAAGTGGTTACATTCTGCAATTTTTAGGGTTAATATGCTAAACTCTGTGCAATAATACTATGAGCAGCTGGGCACTGCCATGGGGAGACATGAACCAATGCAAAAAAAAAAAAAATATTGTACAACAGGAAGACAGTCTTTTCTTGTGGCTTAAAGGGCAACATTGACCAATTTAATGAGAAAGGCTGAGCCCAAACTTACTAGAGACAAAGAGCACAGACCAGGACTTTACTACATGAATTAGGATACTGAAGACCAGAGGGAGGCACCTTAAAGAAGTGGAGATCTACCTGAACAACATGGGAGAAGTCGAAGATCATTGGACACAGTGTCGCCTCCCCACGCCTTATTTAAACCCCTAATTTCCGTTCTACTGTGTCGTTATTGCATGCATTCAATGACAATCATGAGTTTAAACCAGGTGATGAGGAGGCAACATATCTCCATCTTGCCACCTGTCAAATACACTTGGATCGCTTTTTAGAGGAACAGCCGTCTCTGCTGAACCCTTAATTGCATTCAGCATCGGTACCCTTATGGCTCTTTCACACGTAAAGTTGGGGGGGGTGGTAATACCCTATGGTTGAGTCATGGTTTTGCTGCCCCAATCCCTACCCCCTTTATTTGCTGAGGTAGCAGCCAAATGTGTACGCATGCCGCAGCAGGAATTGACCCCCCTGTTGCTTTTGGTGGGTACTATCACCTGCCAATCATGACTAATTCAAGTAAATGGGGCCTAGCACCCCACAACTGTATGCTTCTGCGGGGTCCAAGGGGTTAAAGCAGAGAGTGAGAAAGCAAAACAACATTATCTGCTTCAACTGATTCTTTGCTGTACTGCACAATGTTGCCGGGCACTTGCAGAGCGGCCTCAACCACTTGAATGGGTCATGCTAGGCAGGTGCTACACTCACCGACCATGACAGGGCGTATAGCTCCTGCTGTGGCTGTGACATGTGTACACCCTTGGCCACTGCAGCTAAAGGGGTTGTGGCTAGGGCAGGGGTGGTAAGAACACATCTTAACTATGGGGTTTTATCCCCCCAAACTGCAAAATGTAAATGAGCCCTTACTATGCTACTACTCTATAAGACTGCTTTCACACATGGGTGCAGCGCAGTGCATCTGCGATTTTCCTGGGTTGGCTGCGCTTTGCACTTCTACTATATCCTGCAGGTGTGGCGCACTTTCTGAAAGAGCATTCTAATGCCTAGAGTTTTGTTATGCTTTCAGAAAGTGCACCAAAACCGCAGGATATACTAGAAGTCTATAGCAAAGGGCAGCTAACCGGCAGGAAAGCTGAAGGTACACTGCACTGCACCCAGGATGTGGGGAAACCACAGCAGATCAGTGTGAAAGCAGCCCTGTACTATAATGCCCCGTGTATTGTATTCTTGGGTCTCCTTGATACATTGCCAGCGACTAAACATGGAAAAAGGGGTGTGTCTTCCAGTGACATGTTCATTTGGATTGGCTACTAAGCAATGCTAGGGAGGAGGAGAAGGAGCCTGCTAGAGACTGAGTGCAGAAAAAGGGATTGGTATCTAAGCAATGCTAGGGAGGAGGAGAAGGAGCCAGCTGAATACTGAATGCAGAAAAAGGGGTGTGTCATCCTGTGAAATGGTCATTGTGATAGGCTGCTAAGCAGTGCTAAGGAGGAGAAGGAGTCAGCCTGTGGTTGACAGTCCATATTGTTGAAAATGAAATGAATATTCCTATATAATGATAACAATGTATTTGTTTTTCTTTGCAGTCTTTAACCTTTCTTTACAACTAGAAGCCTATAAGAAGGAAAGAAGTAAGTGGATCAGATGAGTATTTTGGTAATTATTTGTACATGGGGGGACTGAACCCAAAACACATGAAATTACTTAAGTGACTCACCAAACTGAACTTTTGGTCCACCATTCAGGGAACTCTTCCAATGAGAACCTACATCACTATAAGACTGCTGGCCAGTTTCTATTAAACTCTCAGATACAGCTGTGGAAAAACTGGCCAGTGGCAGGACACTTGTATTAGCGAGAACAGACTCCAATGCAGAAACACGAGGCGTATTGTTCAATAGGAGTTCAGAGTGTCAGCCCTTTAGATGATACAACGGTATAAACATTTACGACAACAGGACAGTTTGACTTCAGGGAGAATAGGCCTTACCTGTCTATGCCAAATTTATATTTTGTACTTTCAGCATTGGCGGTGCGGTGGTATGAATAGTCATTGGGGGGAGATTTAGGTACTCACCTTATGTGATCTTGGTCTCCTTTTCTTTCTTTTTCCTTTCAAAATAAAAAAAACAAAAACAAATTTTGCTATGGATTAAGGATGGGACAGTGGCTAAAAGTCAGAACTATCATAAAATCTACCACAATCTATCACACATCTACTACCACACAGATCGCCTCATCTGGAATATGCAGTTCAGTTTTGGGCACCAATTCACAAAAAGAACATTGGGGAACTGGAGAAAGTACAGAGAAGGGCAACCAAACTGATAGGAGGCATGGAGGAGATCAGCTATGAGGAAAGATTAGAGGAACTGAATGTATTCTCTACTGAGAAGAGGAGATTAAGGGGGGGGCATGATCTCCATGTATAATACATAAGGGGGGATATGATCACCATGTATAATACATAAGGGGGGTATGATCTCCATGTATAATACATAAGGGGGGGATATGATCTCCATGTATAATACATAAGGGGGATATGATCTCCATGTATAATACATAATGGGGGATATGATCTCCATGTATAATACATAAGGGGGGGGATATGATCTCCATGTATAATACATAAAGGGGGATATGATCTCCATGTATAATACACAAGGGGGGATATGATCTCCATGTATAATACATAAGTGGGGATATGATCTCCATGTATAATACATAAGGGGGGGATATGATCTCCATGTATAATACATAAGGGGGGATATGATCTCCATGTATAATACATAAGGGGGGATATGATCCCCATGTATAATACATAAGGGGGGATATGATCACCATGTATAATACACAAGGGGGGATATGATCTCCATGTATAATACATAAGGGGGGATATGATCTCCATGTATAATACATAGGGGGGGATATGATCTCCATGTATAATACATAAGGGGGATATGATCTCCATGTATAATACATAAGGGGGATATGATCTTCGTGTATAATACATAAGGGGGGATATGATCTCCATGTATAATACATAAGGGGGGGATATGATCTTCGTGTATAATACATAAGGGGGGATATGATCTCCATGTATAATACATAAGGGGGATATGATCTCCATGTATAATACATAAGGGGGGATATGATCTCCATGTATAATACATAAGGGGGGATATGATCTCCATGTATAATACATAGGGGGGGATATGATCACCATGTATAATACATAAGGGGGATATGATATCCATGTATAATACATAAGGGGGGATATGATCTCCATGTATAATACATAAGGGGGGATATGATCTCCATGTATAATACATAAGGGGGGATATGATCTCCATGTATAATACATAAGGGGGGATATGATCTCCATGTATAATACATAAGGGGGATATGATCACCATGTATAATACTTAAGGGGGGGATATGATCTCCATGTATAATACATAAGGGGGATATGATCTCCATGTATAATACATAAGGGGGGATATGATATCCATGTATAATACATAAGGGGGGATATGATCTCCATGTATAATACATAGGGGGGGATATGATCTCCATGTATAATACATAAGGGGGATATGATCTCCATGTATAATACATAAGGGGGGATATGATCTCCATGTATAATACATAAGGGGGATATGATCTTCGTGTATAATACATAAGGGGGGATATGATCTCCATGTATAATACATAAGGGGGGATATGATCTTCATGTATAATACATAAGGGGGGGATATGATCTCCATGTATAATACATAAGGGGGGATATGATCTCCATGTATAATACATAAGGGGGGATATGATCTCCATGTATAATACATAAGGGGGGATATGATCTCCATGTATAATACATAAGGGGGATATGATCTCCATGTATAATACATAAGGGGGATATGATCTCCATGTATAATACATAAGGGGGATATGATCTCCATGTATAATACATAAGGGGGGATATGATCTCCATGTATAATACATAAGGGGGATATGATCTCCATGTATAATACATAAGGGGGGATATGATCTCCATGTATAATACATAAGGGGGGATATGATCTCCATGTATAATACATAAGGGGGGATATGATCTCCATGTATAATACATAAGGGGGATATGATCACCATGTATAATACTTAAGGGGGGGATATGATCTCCATGTATAATACATAAGGGGGATATGATCTCCATGTATAATACATAAGGGGGATATGATCTCCATGTATAATACATAAGGGGGATATGATCTCCATGTATAATACATAAGGGGGGATATGATATCCATGTATAATACATAAGGGGGGATATGATCTCCATGTATAATACATAAGGGGGGATATTATCTCCATGTATAATACATAAGGGGGGATATGATCTCCATGTATAATACATAAGGGGGGGTATGATCTCCATGTATAATAGATAAGGGGGATATGATCACCATGTATAATACTTAAGGGGGGGATATGATCTCCATGTATAATACATAAGGGGGATATGATCTCCATGTATAGTACATAAGGGGGATATGATCTCCATGTATAATACATAAGGGGGGGATATGATCTCCATGTATAATACATAAGGGGGGGATATGATCTCCATGTATAATACATAAGGGGGGATATGATCTCCATGTATAATACATAAGGGGGGGATATGATCTCCATGTATAATACATAAGGGGGGGATATGATCTCCATGTATAATACATAAGGGGGGATATGATCTCCATGTATAATACATAAGGGGGATATGATCTTCATGTATAATACATAAGGGAGGGATATGATCTCCATGTATAATACATAAGGGGGGATATGATCTCCATGTATAATACATAAGGGGGGATATGATCTCCATGTATAATACATAAGGGAGGGATATGATCTCCATGTATAATACATAAGGGAGGGATATGATCTCCATGTATAATACATAAGGGGGATATGATCTCCATGTATAATACATAAGGGGGGATATGATCTCCATGTATAATACATAAGGGGGGATATGATCTCCATGTATAATACATAAGGGGGGATATGATCTCCATGTATAATACATAAGGGGGGATATGATCTCCATGTATAATACATAAGGGGGGGATATGATCTCCATGTATAATACATAAGGGGGGATATGATCTCCATGTATAATACATAAGGGGGATATGATCTCCATGTATAATACATAAGGGGGGGATATGATCTCCATGTATAATACATAAGGGGGGGATATGATCTCCATGTATAATACATAAGGGGGGATATGATCACCATGTATAATACATAAGGGGGGATATGATCTCCGTGTATAATCCATAAGGGGGATATGATCTCCATGTATAATACATAAGGGGGGATATGATCTCCGTGTATAATCCATAAGGGGGATATGATCTCCATGTATAATACATAAGGGGGGATATGATCTCCATATATAATACATAAGGGGGGATATGATCTCCATGTATAATACATAAGGGGGGATATGATCTCCATGTATAATACATAAGGGGGGATATGATCTCCATGTATAATACATAAGGGGGATATGATCTTCGTGTATAATACATAAGGGGGGATATGATCTCCATGTATAATACATAAGGGGGGATATGATCTTCATGTATAATACATAAGGGGGGATACGATCTCCATGTATAATACATAAGGGGGGATATGATCTCCATGTATAATACATAAGGGGGATATGATCTCCATGTATAATACATAAGGGGGATATGATCTCCATGTATAATACATAAGGGGGGATATGATCTCCATGTATAATACATAAGGGGGATATGATCTCCATGTATAATACATAAGGGGGGATATGATCTCCATGTATAATACATAAGGGGGGATATGATCTTCATGTATAATACATAATGGGGGATATGATCTCCATGTATAATACATAAGGGGGGATATGATCTCCATGTATAATACATAAGGGGGTATATGATCTCCATGTATAATACATAAGGGGGGATATGATCTCCATGTATAATACATAAGGGGGGATATGATCTCCATGTATAATACATAAGGGGGGATATGATCTCCATGTATAATACATAAGGGGGGATATGATCTCCATGTATAATACATAAGGGGGGATATGATCTCCATGTATAATACATAAGGGGGGATATGATCTCCATGTATAATACATAAGGGGGGGATATGATCTCCATGTATAATACATAAGGGGGGGATATGATCTCCATGTATAATACATAGGGGGGGATATGATCTCCATGTATAATACATAAGGGGGATATGATCTCCATGTATAATACATAAGGGGGATATGATCTTCGTGTATAATACATAAGGGGGGATATGATCTCCATGTATAATACATAAGGGGGGGATATGATCTTCATGTATAATACATAAGGGGGGGATATGATCTCCATGTATAATACATAAGGGGGATATGATCTCCATGTATAATACATAAGGGGGGATATGATCTCCATGTATAATACATAAGGGGGGATATGATCTCCATGTATAATACATAAGGGGGGGATATGATCTCCATGTATAATACATAAGGGGGGGATATGATCTCCATGTATAATACATAAGGGGGGATATGATCTCCATTAGAGATGAGCGAATCGAAGTATCCGAAGTGGAATTCGAGTCGAATATCGGAAAAATTTCGATTCGTGCCGAATCCGAAAAATAGCCTAATTCAGACGCGCGAATCGAAATTTTTCAGAAAATGGCGGCTGACATGTGCGGCGACGGAGCGGGGATGTCTGGGAAGGCGCGCAGACAAGGCGCGCTGACCCATAATGCATTCCTCAACTACATGTGATCGCATCAGCCTATCAGCAGCCAGCCAGCCAGCACTGTGTAATGGTCGAGCTATAAATAGCGGCCATTTTGGAATTCTTCATTTGCCTGCAGTTATTGAACAGAGGCAGACCGCTCTGTACTAGGGACAGGGACAGAGTTAGGGCCACAGAAACGATAATTGGGGACAGAGAAAAGTTACTTAGGGACAGAGAACCATTACTCAGGGACACAGACTTGTTAATGAGGGCCACAGAATCGTTATTTAGGGACAAAGAAACGCTAGTTAGGGCCACAGAATTCATAATCAGGGACAGACAGAATTGTTACTCAGTGCCAGAGAATTGTTACTTAGGGCCACAGAAGCGTTATTAGGGCCACAGAATTGTTACTCAGGGACAGACAGAATTGTTACTGAGTGCCAGAGAATTGTTACTCAGGGACAGACAGAATTGTTACTGAGTGCCAGAGAATTGTTACTTAGGGCCACAGAAACTTTACTTAGGGCCACAGAATTTTTACTCAGGGACAGACAGAATTGTTACTGAGTGCCAGAGAATTGTTACTCAGGGACAGACAGAATTGTTACTGAGTGCCAGAGAATTGTTACTTAGGGCCACAGAAACTTTACTTAGGGCCACAGAATTGTTACTCGCACAGACACAGAATTGTTACTCGCACAGACACAGAATTGTTACTGAAGGCCACAGAACTGTTACTTAGGGCCACAGAATTGTTACTCGCACAGACACAGAATTGTTACTCGCACAGACACAGAATTGTTACTGAAGGCCACAGAACTGTTACTTAGGGCCACAGAATTGTTACTCGCACAGACACAGAATTGTTACTCGCACAGACACAGAACTGTTACTGAGGGCCACAGAACTGTTACTTAGGGCCACAGAATTGTTACTCGCACAGACACAGAATTGTTACTCAGGGCCACAGAACTGTTACTTAGGGACAAAGAAACGCTAGTTAGGGCCACAGAATTCATACTCAGGGACAGACAGAATTGTTACGGAGTGCCAGAGAATTGTTACTTAGGGCCACAGAAACTTTACTTAGGGCCACAGAATTGTTACTCGCACAGACACAGAATTGTTACTCGCACAGACACAGAACTGTTACTGAGGGCCACATAAACTTTACTTAGGGACAAAGAAACGCTAGTTAGGGCCACGGAATTCATACTCAGGGACAGACAGAATTGTTACGGAGTGCCAGAGAATTGTTACTCAGGGCCACAGAAACTTTACTTAGGGCCACAGAATTTTTACTCAGGGACAGACAGAATTGTTACGGAGTGCCAGAGAATTGTTACTCAGGGACAGACAGAATTGTTACGGAGTGTCAGAGAATTGTTACTCAGGGACAGACAGAATTGTTACTGAGTGCCAGAGAATTGTTACTTAGGGCCACAGAAACTTTAATTAGGGCCACAGAATTTTTACTCAGGGACAGACAGAATTGTTACTGAGTGCCAGAGAATTGTTACTCAGGGACAGACAGAATTGTTACTGAGTGCCAGAGAATTGTTACTTAGGGCCACAGAAACTTTACTTAGGGCCACAGAATTTTTACTCAGGGACAGACAGAATTGTTACTCAGTGCCAGAGAATTGTTACTCAGGGACAGACAGAATTGTTACTGAGTGCCAGAGAATTGTTACTCAGGGCCCCAGAAACTTTACTTAGGGCCACAGAATTTTTACTCAGGGACAGACAGAATTGTTACTGAGTGCCAGAGAATTGTTACTCAGGGACAGACAGAATTGTTACTGAGTGCCAGAGAATTGTTACTTAGGGCCACAGAAACTTTACTTAGGGCCACAGAATTGTTACTCGCACAGACACAGAATTGTTACTCGCACAGACACAGAATTGTTACTGAAGGCCACAGAACTGTTACTTAGGGCCACAGAATTGTTACTCGCACAGACACAGAATTGTTACTCGCACAGACACAGAACTGTTACTGAGGGCCACAGAACTGTTACTTAGGGCCACAGAATTGTTACTCGCACAGACACAGAATTGTTACTCAGGGCCACAGAACTGTTACTTAGGGACAAAGAAACGCTAGTTAGGGCCACAGAATTCATACTCAGGGACAGACAGAATTGTTACGGAGTGCCAGAGAATTGTTACTCTGGGCCACAGAAACTTTACTTAGGGCCACAGAATTTTTACTCAGGGACAGACAGAATTGTTACTGAGTGCCAGAGAATTGTTACTCAGGGACAGACAGAATTGTTACGGAGTGCCAGAGAATTGTTACTCAGGGCCACAGAAACTTTACTTAGGGCCACAGAATTTTTACTCAGGGACAGACAGAATTGTTACTGAGTGCCAGAGAATTGTTACTCAGGGACAGACAGAATTGTTACGGAGTGCCAGAGAATTGTTACTTAGGGCCACAGAAACTTTACTTAGGGCCACAGAATTGTTACTCGCACAGACACAGAATTGTTACTCGCACAGACACAGAACTGTTACTGAGGGCCACAGAAACTTTACTTAGGGACAAAGAAACGCTAGTTAGGGCCACGGAATTCATACTCAGGGACAGACAGAATTGTTACGGAGTGCCAGAGAATTGTTACTCAGGGCCACAGAAACTTTACTTAGGGCCACAGAATTTTTACTCAGGGACAGACAGAATTGTTACGGAGTGCCAGAGAATTGTTACTCAGGGACAGACAGAATTGTTACTGAGTGCCAGAGAATTGTTACTTAGGGCCACAGAAACTTTAATTAGGGCCACAGAATTTTTACTCAGGGACAGACAGAATTGTTACTGAGTGCCAGAGAATTGTTACTCAGGGACAGACAGAATTGTTACTGAGTGCCAGATAATTGTTACTCAGGGCCCCAGAAACTTTACTTAGGGCCACAGAATTTTTACTCAGGGACAGACAGAATTGTTACTGAGTGCCAGAGAATTGTTACTCAGGGACAGACAGAATTGTTACTGAGTGCCAGAGAATTGTTACTTAGGGCCACAGAAACTTTACTTAGGGCCACAGAATTGTTACTCGCACAGACACAGAATTGTTACTCGCACAGACACAGAATTGTTACTGAAGGCCACAGAACTGTTACTTGGGGCCACAGAAACGTTAATCAGGGACACAGAATTGTTACTGAGGGCCACAGAACTGTTACTTAGGGCCACAGAATTGTTACTCGCACAGACACAGAATTGTTACTCAGGGACACAGAATTGTTACTCAGGGACACATAATCGTTTAATTAAAGAGTATGTCAGACAACATGCAGAGGAGTGGCAGAGGAGGCAATGTTTTAGGAGCGAGCAGACGTGGCAGCAGAGGAAGGGGTCGAGGCAGCACTATTCGCAGCCAGAGGCCAGTGCTCCCGGTGTCATCCAGCGGTCGTGTCTCCACCGACAACCCTGCCGTCGTCGATTGGTTGGCTCGGTCGTCTTCCTCTTCCCAGGTCACCTCTGACACCTACAGCCAACGGTCGGTGGGTACGTCAGACACAACCGTTAGTTGGCATGGCCCGGGACCTAGCCCACTGAAATCACGTGTCCTCTACCTGCCCCTGTCCTTTGGTGTTCCCTCACCAAGCGAAGTATCGCATGCTGTGGGCTCAGCCCCACTGTACAGTGAGGAAGAGCTAACAGAGGGCGGTCAGGAACGGGGGGAGACATCCGCCTTTTCAGCAGCTAGGCGAAGAAGTAGTGGCGAGGAGAGTGGCCCGGTAGCCGGTCTAGAGACAGGTCTGTCTCCTGACCCAGACGCAGCCGAGGGGGCTAGTAGTGAGGCGGAGACCCTACTTGATGATGAGGAGGTTGATCGCACTTGGCAGCCTCGTCGTCATCAGGCAATTTCTTCCGCATCATCAGGAGAAGAGGGTGGCAGCTTGGCAGTGAGCGAAACAGTCGGTGGGTTGCCCAGGAGACAGCAGGAGGGTCGCAGCAGTGTCAGTGGAAGCAGTGTCAGTGGAGCCAAACGGCCACGGAGTAGAGCACCAGCTCCACTGCAGCCTACCACCACGGCCAGTAGTGGTGCCGGTGTGCACGGAGGAAGCAGCAGTCAGCCAGTGAGGAGTATCGGGGGCAAAGTTTCCTACTCGGCGGTGTGGCAATTTTTCGTCAAGCCGCCCGAGGAAGTAAACGTAGCCGTATGTCGACTATGTGGCCAGAAAGTCAAGCGTGGCCAGGGGGCCCATGTTGGGACTATTTGGGCCATGTTGGGACAATGGGAGACCTCCCATTGCTGCTGTCTCCATCGCCACACTCTGCCATGTGCCACTTTCAGGTCTCCTCACACACTGCTGGTGTGTTCAGTTTTTTGACATAGGGTGCTGGCAGATTACGGGCCTCCCATAGCTGCTGCCAGGCCCCTAATCTGCCATAGGCCCCTATATACCGCCTCCTCATGCTGCTGCCAGGTCCAGAGTCTGTCATGGGTCCCTGTACGGCCTCCCATTGCTGCTGTCTCCATCGCCACACTCTGCCATGTGCCACTTTCAGGTCTCCTCACACTGCTGGTGTGTAGAATTTTTTGACATAGGGTGCTGGCAGATTACGGGCCTCCCATTGCTGCTGCCAGGCCCCTAATCTGCCATAGGCCCCTATATACCGCTTCCTCATGCTGCTGCCAGGTCCAGAGTCTCTCATGCCATGTGCCACTTTCAGGTCTCCTCACACTGCTGGTGTGTTGAATTTTTTGACATAGGGTGCTGGCAGATTATGGGCCTCCTATAGCTGCTGCCAGGCCCCTAATCTGCCATGGGCCCCTATATACCGCTTCCTCATGCTGCTGCCAGGTCCAGAGTCTGTCATGGGTCCCTGTACGGCCTCCCATTGCTGCTGTCTCCATCGCCACACTCTGCCATGTGCCACTTTCAGGTCTCCTCACACACTGCTGGTGTGTTGAATTTTTTGACATAGGGTGCTGGCAGATTACGGGCCTCCCATAGCTGCTGCCAGGCCCCTAATCTGCCATGGGCCCCTATATACCGCCTCCTCATGCTGCTGCCAGGTCCACAGTGTCTCATGCCATGTGCCACTTTCAGGTCTCCTCACACTGCTGGTGTGTTGAATTTTTTGACATAGGGTGCTGGCAGATTACGGGCCTCCCATTGCTGCTGCCAGGCCCCTAATCTGCCATGGGCCCCTATACCGCCTCCTCATGCTGCTGCCAAGTCCAGAGTGTGTCATGGGTCCCTGTACGGCCTCCCATTGCTGCTGTCTCCATAGCCACACTCTGCCATGTGCCACTTTCAGGTCTCCTCACACTGCTGGTGTGTTGATTTTTTGACATAGGGTGCTGGCAGATTACGGGCCTCCCATTGCTGCTGCCAGGCACATAATCTGCCATGGGCCCCCGTACCGACTCCTCATGCTGTGACGTTGCAACAAGGTGGAATTCAACCCTACATATGTTAGACCGCCTTTACGAACAGCGAAAGGCCATCACCGATTTCCTGATGTTAAAAGCGGATAAAGGTACTCCCTGTGTAACTTAGATGTCAGCCATTGGCAGCTCATGCGTGACACCTGCGCTTGCTCAGGCCCTTTGAGGAGGCCACGCTATTCGTGAGTCGGCAGGACTATGGGATGAACGACGTCATTCCTCTGTTGCACGTCCTGGAACAAATGCTGTTAACAATGGCTGGTCAGGGTGCGGTAGACGTGGCGCACAGATCTCAACGCCACATGACCCCTGTGGGGGCAGGACAGGAAGAAGAGGAGGAGGTAGAGGAGGACATTGGTGCTCAGGAATTATTGAGTGAAATGGGTGGTTTTTCCACTCAGCGGACAGGAGTGGAGGAGCAGGAGCATCTGGTAGAGGAGGAGGAGGAGGAGGAGACAGAGGACCCAGACGCACCGTGGCAGTATGCTGTGGAGATGGAGGCAGGGAGTCCCTCGCATTCCTTTGCACAAATGGCCCATAGCATGCTCGCTTGCTTGCGTAGCGACAGCCGAATAATAACCATCAGACAGAGGGATGACTTTTGGCTGTCCACCTTGTTGGACCCTCGCTACCGTTCAAAAATGGTGGCCTTTTTCTCACCTGCTGAGAGGGAGGCCAAAATAACGTACTATAAAAACCACCTATGTAGTCAGCTGGTCTCTGCCTGTCTGCGCCAACGTCCATCCTCAGACACTGTGGGCCCTGTGCGCTCGCGTTCCGCTGCCATGGCAGCAGGGGAGGGGTGGGGTGGTAGGAGCAGTGGCAGCTCCACCAGCAGCGGCTGCCTCAGTCTGCAGTCGATGATGAGTAGCTTTCTTCACCAGCGCAGTGAGGAAACTACTAACCAGCCGCAGCAGCAGCAGCAGCAGCATCAGGTGGACCTGGAGCAGGACCTCAAACAACAGGCTTAGGCCTACTTGGACAGCACCCTGCCAACCGAGGTAGACAATCCCCTTGACTACTGGGCAACGAAACTTGACCTTTGGCCCCAACTAGCTGAATTTGCCCTTGAAAGGCTGTCATGCCCGGCCAGTAGCGTGGCATCGGAGCGCGTGTTTAGTGCGGCAGGAGGTATTGCAACTCCGCGGAGGACACGACTGTCCACCCAAAGTGTGGAGAGACTGACGTTTGTGAAAATGAATCAGGCGTGGATTAGTCTGGATTTCAAACCACCAGTTCCTGACACAACTGACTAAATCCGCCATGAATCATGCCCCAAACATGTGCCACTTTCAGGTCTCCTCACACTGCTGGTGTGTTCCATTTTTTGTCATAGGGTGCTGGCAGATTACGGGCCTCCCATAGCTGCTGCCAGGCCCCTAATCTGCCATGGGCCCCTATACCGCCTCCTCATGCTGCTGCCAAGTCCAGAGTCTCTCATGGGTCCCTGTACGGCCTCCCATTGCTGCTGTCTCCATCGCCACACTCTGCCATGTGCCACTTTCAGGTCTCACACACTGCTGGTGTGTAGAATTTTTTGACATAGGGTGCTGGCAGATTACGGGCCTCCCATAGCTGCTGCCAGGCCCCTAATCTGCCATAGGCCCCTATATACCGCCTCCTCATGCTGCTGCCAGGTCCAGAGTCTGTCATGGGTCCCTGTACGGCCTCCCATTGCTGCTGTCTCCATCGCCACACTCTGCCATGTGCCACTTTCAGGTCTCCTCACACTGCTGGTGGGTTCCATTTTTTGTCATAGGGTGCTGGCAGATTACGGGCCTCCCATAGCTGCTGCCAGGCCCCTAATCTGCCATGGGCCCCTGTTGTCGCTTGTTGGCATATTCCGCTCGTTCAGATGCTCCTTCTCCTGCTACTCCTCTTCACGGATTCCGTCAGCAGTCTTTCTTGGAATCCGTTTCCAAGAGACAACAGTTTGCGAGCACGCACCAGACGGTGCAGAAACTGAACGTCCTCCTGTCCAAGTTGCTGCTGCCAGGCTCGTAATCTGTCATGCGCCCCTGTACCGCCTCCTCATGCTGCTGCCAGGTCCAGAGTGTGTCATGGGCCCCCGTACCGACTCCAAATGCTGCTGCCAGGCCCGTAATCTGTCATGGGCCCCTGTACCGCCTCCCCATGCTGCTGCCACGTCCAGATTGTGTCATGGGTCCCTGTACGGCCTCCCATTGCTGCTGCCAGGCCTGTAATCTGCCATGGGCCCCCGTACCGACTCCTCATGCTGCTGCCAGGCCCGTAATCTGCCATGGGCCCCTGTACCGCCTCCTCATGCTGCTGCCAGGTCCAGAGTGTGTCATGGGTCCCTGTACGGCCTCCCATTGCTGCTGTCTCTATCGCCACACTCTGCCATGTGCCACTTTCAGGTCTCCTCACACTGCTGGTGGTTTCCATTTTTGTCATAGGGTGCTGTATGGCCTCCCATTGCTGCTGCCTCCACCGCCACACTGTGGCTCCACACTCTGGTTTTGGCCCCGTGACTGCCCAAATGAGTGAAGTGTGCGGTGATTCTAAGATCGACGGCACTCATCTGCATGTCATACTGCCTGACAGTATTATTTCTCTTCCCCAGCAGACTCCAAGGGCATTTAAATTAAAGGTACAGTGTTCTGCACTAATATTAAGTCTCTCTGAAGCCTAGAAACACCCTTTTTTAAGTTAAATTCACAGCGAATATATTCGACTCGAATCGAAATTTTTCTACGAATTCGCCGAATCAGTCGAATCGAATTTTTGAATACTTCGCTCATCTCTAATCTCCATGTATAATACATAGGGGGGGATATGATCTCCATGTATAATACATAAGGGGGATATGATCTCCATGTATAATACATAAGGGGGATATGATCTTCGTGTATAATACATAAGGGGGGATATGATCTCCATGTATAATACATAAGGGGGGGATATGATCTTCATGTATAATACATAAGGGGGGGATATGATCTCCATGTATAATACATAAGGGGGGATATGATCTCCATGTATAATACATAAGGGGGGATATGATCTCCATGTATAATACATAAGGGGGATATGATCTCCATGTATAATACATAAGGGGGATATGATCTCCATGTATAATACATAAGGGGGGATATGATCTCCATGTATAATACATAAGGGGGGATATGATCTCCATGTATAATACATAGGGGGGGATATGATCACCATGTATAATACATAAGGGGGATATGATATCCATGTATAATACATAAGGGGGGATATGATCTCCATGTATAATACATAAGGGGGGATATGATCTCCATGTATAATACATAAGGGGGGATATGATCTCCATGTATAATACATAAGGGGGATATGATCACCATGTATAATACTTAAGGGGGGGATATGATCTCCATGTATAATACATAAGGGGGATATGATCACCATGTATAATACATAAGGGGGGATATGATATCCATGTATAATACATAAGGGGGGATATGATCTCCATGTATAATACATAAGGGGGGATATGATCTCCATGTATAATACATAAGGGGGATATGATCTCCATGTATAATACATAAGGGGGGATATGATCTCCATGTATAATACATAAGGGGGGATATGATCTCCATGTATAATACATAAGGGGGATATGATCTTTGTGTATAATACATAAGGGGGGATATGATCTCCATGTATAATACATAAGGGGGGATATGATCTTCGTGTATAATACATAAGGGGGGATATGATCTCCATGTATAATACATAAGGGGGGATATGATCTTCATGTATAATACATAAGGGGGGGATATGATCTCCATGTATAATACATAAGGGGGGATATGATCTCCATGTATAATACATAAGGGGGCATATGATCTCCATGTATAATACATAAGGGGGATATGATCTCCATGTATAATACATAAGGGGGATATGATCTCCATGTATAATACATAAGGGGGATATGATCTCCATGTATAATACATAAGGGGGGATATGATCTCCATGTATAATACATAAGGGGGATATGATCTCCATGTATAATACATAAGGGGGGATATGATCTCCATGTATAATACATAAGGGGGGATATGATCTCCATGTATAATACATAGGGGGGGATATGATCACCATGTATAATACATAAGGGAGGGATATGATCTCCATGTATAATACATAAGGGGGATATGATCTCCATGTATAATACATAAGGGGGGATATGATCTCCATGTATAATACATAAGGGGGGATATGATCTCCATGTATAATACATAAGGGGGGATATGATCTCCATGTATAATACATAAGGGGGATATGATCACCATGTATAATACTTAAGGGGGGGATATGATCTCCATGTATAATACATAAGGGGGATATGATCTCCATGTATAATACATAAGGGGGGATATGATCTCCATGTATAATACATAAGGGGGGATATGATCTCCATTTATAATACATAAGGGGGATATGATCTCCATGTATAATACATAAGGGGGATATGATCTCCATGTATAATACATAAGGGGGATATGATCTCCATGTATAATACATAAGGGGGGATATGATCTCCATGTATAATACATAAGGGGGATATGATCTCCATGTATAATACATAAGGGGGGATATGATCTCCATGTATAATACATAAGGGGGATATGATCTCCATGTATAATACATAAGGGGGGATATGATCTCCATGTATAATACATAAGGGGGGATATGATCTCCATGTATAATACATAGGGGGGGATATGATCACCATGTATAATACATAAGGGAGGGATATGATCTCCATGTATAATACATAAGGGGGATATGATCTCCATGTATAATACATAAGGGGGGATATGATCTCCATGTATAATACATAAGGGGGGATATGATCTCCATGTATAATACATAAGGGGGGATATGATCTCCATGTATAATACATAAGGGGGGATATGATCTCCATGTATAATACATAAGGGGGGGGGATATGATCTCCATGTATAATACATAAGGGGGGGGGGATATGATCTCAATGTATAATACATAAGGGGGGATATGATCTCCATGTATAATAAATCAGTGGTTCATATAGTGAACTCGGTGTAGAGTTATTCCCCCTGAGGTCATCGCAGAGGACAAGGGGGCGCTCTTTACATCTGGAGGAAAAGAGATGTCATCTCCAAACACGGAAAGGTTTCTTTACAGTAAGAGCTGTGAGAATGTGGAATAGACTCCCTCCAGAGTTGGTTGTGGCCAGCTCAGTGGATTGCTGGAGGAAAGTCCTGGATTGTTTCTTGGATACACAGAATATAACTGGATATAACATTTATACGGAAAGTTGATCCAGGGAATATCCGATTGCCTCTTGGGGGATCAGGGAGGAATTTTTTTCCCAGCAAGAACAAATTGGATCGTGCTTTGCTGGTTTTTTTTTCCTTCCTCTGAATCAACTGTGGGTGTAGGATTATAACTTCTTTTTTTTTTAATGGTTGAACGGGATGGACTTTTTCAGCAAATGAAGTGATTCGCTAATAGCTAGCAATGAAGCCACCTTGTGACATGCATTGTATCACCTCTCCCTATCAGGGATGTTCAGATGCTAGTCATAACCCACCTGAGCTATCCTGTCATAAGTGTCACCACCACAGCCTCACATATACATCTCCCTCATACATGAGTCACTAAAGGGGTGGGGAATGCCTCACTGCTTATGAGTGGCAGTCTGCAGTGACAGTTTCCTGGCAGGATAACACAGGCATCCAACCACACCGGAGTTTATTTGTCCCCCTATCCTTGTCCTACACCAGCTTCCAATACAACAAAACTATGGCTGCCTTATCTGATGGCAAAAGTTCAAAAGTCACCCCAAATTTAAAAGAGAAGTGTGGGATTTCTCTTGTAAAAAAAAAAAAAAAAAAAAAAAAAAAAGAAAATCACACTTACTTAGGATCGGTCCGAGGCTTCATCTGTCCCCTGCTGACTCTAAGTGTGAGAACTCAGCTGATCAAATGACTGCTGACCGCCAAGTTCTCACATCCACTCTGAGCAGAGAGCAGTTACTGTCTGTCACCGCTCTCTGCTCTGCCCCCCCTCCCCCCCAGCGCTGTTGAGGGGAAGGGAGCTGCTGGTTCAGGCTTTCAGCAGATCGCTGAGATGCTGAGCCAGGTGCCACTCCGGACTGTCAGCTGAAACCGGGTCACAAGAATGCAGAACGAACTGCACCCCTGTGATCCACAGGAGAAGTACAGCCAATCCAGCACAAATCCATGGTAACAGGGATTCTGAATCACTTTCCTAATGTTAGCATTGCATGTGTGGGCAAAGGCATTGGGTGAGAGCCTAGAGGGTGTTGTACATATATGTTGGTGATGCAGATGTAGAGAAGGGATATGTACAGGCAGAGTGGTGGGTTGTAGGTGCATTGGTGGAAGTGAGGGAAAGCAAGCATAGGTTCAGTGGTGAGAGAAGTGGAGGGTGGTGGGAGAAGAGACGTGCAGGCATGGGTGGTAGTGGGTGTAGGGTGCTGGCAGAGAGGGTGTTGCGAAAAGGAGGGGTAAAGGCAAGGCTGCTGGTGATAGAAGGATGGTTCTGGGGTGAAGGGTGCAGAAAAAAAGGAGGGGTACGGGCATGGATGCACTGATAAAAAAGGGATGCAGGTATGGATGGTGGCAAGAGAAGGGGGGTACAGACAAGGATGGTGGTGGGAGAAGAAAGAGTCCAGACATAGATGTTGTTGAGAGAAGCAGAGTGCAGGCATGGATGGTGGTGAGAGAAGGAGGGTGGAGATATGGATGGTGGTGAGAAAAGGAGGGTACAAGCATGGGTGGTGGTAAGAGAAGGAGGGTACAGGCATAAGTGGTGGTGAGAGAAGGAGGGTGCAGGCATGGGTGGTGGTGAGAGAAGGAGGGTGCAGGCATGGATGGTGTTAGGGACCAGCCGGTGGTAGCCTCTAGCATTCCACAGACCAAAATTCCCCAAGGCGCGGAATCTAAGTTCCGACCTGCTTGTTCACCAGAGCCCCTGATGGTGGGGATGGACTTGGAGCAAGCCGAGACCAGGTCGCAACCCCTGGGGCAACCAGCTGTGGTAGAGGAACCTGTCGGTGGTATGCAGCAGGTGAGAGTCTGATGTGAGGAGGTAGAGTAAGCGAGGTCAGACAGGCCGGGTCAGGCAAGCCAGAGGTCAGAGCAGGAGAAGTCAGCATATCAGGATCAGGCAGGATCAGCAGCAAAGTAAACTCACAGGAAAGACCATAGGGCACTTGAGCATTGCAAGAGCTGGGTTTAAATAGCCCACCTGACTCCTGACAGGCGCTCCTGGGTCCTAGTGCTTGACCGGTGCCGTCATTGGTGACAGGCGCACCTGGGTCCTAGTGCCCGCCTGCCTGTACATTTTGTCAGGATTCTATGCATGTGCCGATTCGATCGCTGTAGCGATCTTCCCATTCCCCGACAGATGGTGGTGAGAGAAGGAGGGTGCAGGCATGGATGACGATGAAAGAAGGAGTGTATAGGAATGAATGGTGGTGATAGAAGGTGGATACAGGCATGGGTGGTGGTGAGAGAAGGAGGGTATAGGCATGGGTGGTGGTGAGAGAAGGAGGGTGCAGGCATGGGTGGTGGGGAGGGAAGGAGGGTGCAGGCATGGGTGGTGGTGAGAGAAGGAGTGTATAGGAATGAATGGTGGTGATAGAAGGTGGTTACAGGCATGCGTGGTGGTGAGAGAAAGAGGGTATAGGCGTGGGTGGTGGTGAGAGAAGGAGGGTGCAGGCATGGGTGGTGGTGAGGGAAGGAGGGTGCAGGCATGGGTGGTGGTGAGAGGAGGGTGCAGGCATGGGTGGTGGTGAGAGAAGGAGGGTGTAGGCATGGGTTATGGTGAGAGAAGGAGGGTGGAGACATGGATGGAGGTGAGAGAAAGAAGGTGCAGGCATGGAAGATGGTGAGAGAGGGAGGGTGCAGGCATGGGTGGTGGTAATGAGAAGGAGGGTGGAGACTTGGATGGTGGTGAGAGAAAGAAGGTGCAGGCATGGAAGGTGGTGAGAGACGTAGGGTGCAGGCATGGGTGGTGGTGAGAGAAGCAGGGTGCAGGCATGGGTGGTGGTGAGAGAAGGAGGATGCACGCTTGGATGGTGGTGAAAGAAGTATGGTGCAGGCATGGGTTGTGGTGAGAGAAGGAGAGTGCAAGCATGGATGATGGTGAGAGAAGGAGGGTGTAAGCATGGGTGGTGGTGAGAGGAGGATGCAGGCATGGGTGGTGGTGAGAGAAGGAGGGTGCAGGCATGGGTGGTGGTGAGAGAAGGAGGGTGCAGGCATGGATGGTGATGAGAGAAGGAGGGTGCAGGCATGGGTGGTGGTGAGAGAAGGAGGGTGCAGGCATGGGTGGTGATGAGAGAAGGAGGGTGCAGGCATGGGTGGTGGTCAGAGAAGGATGGTGGAGACATTGATGGTGGTGAGAGGAGGGTGCAGGCATGGGTGGTGGTGAGAGAAGGATGGTGGAGTCATGGATGGTGGTGAGAGAAGGAGGGTGCAGGCATTGGTGGTGGTTTGGTGGTTAGAGAAGGAGGATGCAGACATGGGTGGTGGTGAGAGAAGGAGGGTGCAGGCATGGGTGGTGGTGAGAGAAGGAGGGTGCAAGCATGGGTGGTGGTGAGAGAAGGAGGATGCAGACATGGGTGGTGGTGAGAGAAGGAAGGTGCAGGCATGGGTGGTGGTGAGAGAAGGAGGGTGCAAGCATGGGTGGTGGTGAGAGAAGGAGGATGCAGACATGGGTGGTGGTGAGAGAAGGAGGGTGCAGACATGGGTGGTGGTGAGAGAAGGAGGGTGCAGGCACGGGTGGTGGTGAGAGAAGGAGGGTGCAAGCATGGGTGGTGGTGAGAGAAGGAGGATGCAGACATGGGTGGTGGTGAGAGAAGGAGGGTGCAGGCATGGGTGGTGGTGAGAGAAGGAGGGTGCAGGCATGGGTGGTGGTGAGAGAAGGAGGGTGCAGGCATGAGTGGTGATGAGAGAAGGAGGGTGCAGGCATGGGTGGTGGTCAGAGAAGGATGGTGGAGACATTGATGGTGGTGAGAGGAGGGTGCAGGCATGGGTGGTGGTGAGAGAAGGATGGTGGAGTCATGGATGGTGGTGAGAGAAGGAGGGTGCAGGCATTGGTGGTGGTGAGAGAAGGAGGATGCAAACATGGGTGGTGGTGAGAGAAGGAGGGTGCAGGCATGGATTTTGGTGAGAGAAAGAGGGTGCAGGCATGGGTGGTGGTGATGAGAAGGAGGGTGGAGACATGGATGGTGGTGAGAGAAAGAAGGTGCGGGCATGGAAGGTGGTGAGAGACGGAGGGTGCAGGCATGGGTGGTGGTGAGAGAAGCAGGGTGCAGGCATGGGTGGTGGTGAGAGAAGGAGGATGCACGCTTGGATGATGGTGAGAGAAGGATGGTGCAAGCATGGGTGGTGGTGAGAGGAGGGTGCAGGCATGGGTGGTGGTGAGAGAAGGAGGGTGCAGGCATGGATGGTGATGAGAGAAGGAGGTTGCAGGCATGGGTGGTGGTGAGAGAAGGAGGGTGCAGGCATGGGTGGTGGTGAGAGAAGGAGGGTGCAGGCATGGGTGGTGGTGAGAGAAGGAGGGTGCAGGCATGGGTGGTGGTGAGAGAAGGAGGGTGCAGGCATGGATGGTGATGAGAGAAGGAGGGTGCAGGCATGGATGGTGATGAGAGAAGGAGGTTGCAGGCATGGGTGGTGGTGAGAGAAGGAGGGTGCAGGCATGGGTGGTGGTGAGAGAAGGAGGGTGCAGGCATGGGTGGTGGTGAGAGAAGGAGGGTGCAGGCATGGGTGGTGGTGAGAGAAGGAGGGTGCAGGCATGGATGGTGATGAGAGAAGGAGGGTGCAGGCATGGATGGTGATGAGAGAAGGAGGGTGCAAGCATGGGTGGTGGTGAGAGAAGGAGGGTGCAGGCATGGGTGGTGGTGAGAGAAGGAGGTTGCAGGCATGGGTGGTGGTGAGAGAAGGAGGGTGCAGGCATGGGTGGTGGTGAGAGAAGGAGGGTGCAGGCATGGATGGTGATGAGAGAAGGAGGGTGCAGGCATGGGTGGTGGTGAGAGAAGGAGGGTGCAGGCATGGGTGGTGATGAGAGAAGGAGGGTGCAGGCATGGGTGGTGGTCAGAGAAGGATGGTGGAGACATTGATGGTGGTGAGAGAAGGAGGGTGCAAGCATGGGTGGTGGTGAGAGAAGGATGGTGGAGTCATGGATGGTGGTGAGAGAAGGATGGTGGAGTCATGGATGGTGGTGAGAGAAGGAGGATATATATATATATAAAAATTATTTTGTTTTACTATATCATGCATGATCTCGGATGATATATTTAAAAAATAACGCAAAAATAACTAAACCTCGAAATTAGTTTTTTTTTAAACAGTCTTGGACCCCTCTTCTAGTTTTTTTCCACCTATTTAAAATTTTTATTGAAAATTACATTATTTTTAAGCTTTTTTACATTAACTATTTTATATATTTTAAAATTATTTTGATAAATTATTTACTTTTAAAACAAACATATAAGTCAGAGGGCATCCATGATAATGGGTTTACAGAGTATTAGTTTTACATAGAGAGATCAAAGCAGACACTGTTTGCTTTCAGCTGGTCTCTCTCTGAATGAAACTTTATTTAGCCCTGTCTACACAGAGCAGGAGGGAGGGGAGAAGGAAGGAGTCAAAGACACGTTCAGTTCTGTGATGAGTTATTGAGCTCTGCAAACACCAGGCTTTATCAGCAAAGCAGGTATGACTAGTCTGGAAAACATGTGAAAAGGAGCCCAGAGCGCCACCCAAAGACTAGATATGAAAATACTAATTATTTATGTTTTATTTCATAAGGAACCGACTATAAAGTTAAAAACAATTTTAAAAATAGTAGGTTTTTTTGGCCTAAAAATAATTTCAAAGCCTCTATATATTCCCTTTAAATGACAAAATCCCACGTTCAGAGTTTTTGTCTCTCATTCACTGCCATTAACACTTTTGTGTTTTTGTTACTTTCTGTATTGTAACAATGTATGTGCAGTGTGTTTGATGTGTAGAGTGATGTGCAGTGCTACAGTATATGGGAGCACTATATAAATGAAACATAAATGATACCTGATGCAGTCTGCTCAGCTGTGAGAGAGGACCTGTCATCTTCTCAGTGAATGTGTGAGCAGGAGAGCGGCTCTGCCATAGATCACCCGTCTTTGTGTTACAGGTTCTCTTTCCAGCAACATTCAGAGGGCTTTGGGAGCTGTGGGGAAGCTGGCCGAAAATCTCCAGAAAAGTGGAGGTAAGTTTATCCATCAAACCGCCATTTTCCAGAACCCTCTGAGACACAGAGCTCCACCTCCATTTTTCATCCACAGTTTACTCACACTTCCCGTTCCCGTTTGAACTCCAATCAGGATTTGGGATATATACAGTTGTGTTCAAAATAATAGCAGTGTGTTGAAAAAAGTGAATAAAGCTGCAAATCCTTCTAATAGCTTTTATTTCCATCCACACAAATGCATTGGGAACACGACACATTCTATTCCAAATCAAAACATGATGAAAAATAGATCAAATTTGTGTTGTTCCTCTAAAAAAATGGAAGAAAAGTGAATATTAGACGGTTCAAAAAAATCGCAGTGTTTGTATTCTTCTTTACAAACTCCAACATTCACTATATAAACTGAGAAATGTTTGAAGATTTTGCTTTCCTTTGAATGACTTCATGAATATTTGGTTGTAGTCGCACTGTTTCTGAGAACTGCTGTACATCTGTGTTGCATGGAGTCACCCAACCTCTGGCCCCTGTGATCAGGTATTCCAGCCCAGGATGATTGGACCACATTCCACGGTTCTTCTCTATTTCTTGGTTTGGCCTCAGAAACGGCATTTTTGATGTCACCACACAAGTTTTCTATTGGATGAAGATCCGGGGATTGGGCTGGCCACTCCATAACGTCCATCTTGTTGGTCTGGAACCAAGATGTTGCACGTTTACTGGTGTGTTTGGGGTCGTTGTCTTGTTGGAACACCCATTTCAAGGGCATTTCCTCTTCAGCATAAGGCAGCATGACCTCTTCAAGTATTCTGATGTATTCAAACTGATCCATGATCCCTGGTATGCGATAAAAAGGCCCAACACCGTAGTATGAGAAACATCCCCATATCATGATGCTTGCACCACCATGCTTCACGTTCTTCACAGTGTACTGTGGCTTGAATTCAGTGTTTGGGGGTTGTCTGACAAACTGTCTCCGCCCACTAGACCCAAAAATAACAATCTTACTTTCATCAGACCACAAAATGTTGCCCCATTTCTCTTTAGGCCAGTCAATGTGCTCTTTGGCAGATTGTAACCTCTTCAGCACACGTCTTTTTCCCAACAGTGGGACTTTGCGGGGACTTCTTGCAGATAGCTTGGCTTCACATAGGCGTCTTCTAATTGTAACAGTCCTCACAGGGAACGTCACACCTTCTTTCATCTTCCTGGAGCTGATTGTTGGCTGAGTCCTCACAGGGAACGTCACACCTTCTTTCATCTTCCTGGAGCTGATTGTTGGATGAGTCCGCGCCATTTTGGCTATTCTTCTATCCATTCCAATGGTAGTTTTTCGCTTTCTTCGACATCTTTCAGGTTTTGGTTGCCATTTTAAAGCATTTGCCATCATTTTAGCTAAGCAGCCGATCATTTTCTGCACTTCTTTATATGTTTTCCCCTCTCCAATCAACTTTTTAATCAAGGTACGCTGTTCTTCTGAACAATATCTGGAACGACCCATTTTCCTCAGAATTTCAGAGAGAAATGCACTGTAACCAGCATGTCCAACATTTGCTGCCTTCCTTCCCTAAATAAGGGCAATAATTGCCACCTGTTTATCAAAGAATGAATGACCTCACTAATAGAACTCCACACTGCTATTATTGTGAACACGCCCCTTTCAATGAGTGATTCAATGACACAGAATCAGCAGCATGCATGTCATGACTGTTGGGTCTGTTGGATTTCTATTACTCTACTACACCTGCTAGGAAATTATTTGCCATGTAGAGATATCATTTCTACCAAAAACAGCGATTGATCCGGTTAGTGATGTCTGACTGCTATTATTTTCAACACAACTGTATACATAGTCAGGGCTCTTCTTTGTTCTCAAAGAATTGGTGCAAGTACACTGTCCACCATGGCCAACCTCTGAGCACCGTTCCTTGTCTCCGCCCCCTATCCACCTCCTAGTACCACTCCTTTTAAAGAATACAGAGCCAAGTATCATGTTGTGTTCTTAAGTAATTTGTATGGAATTGGGTAATGATAATAGACCCCCACCAACAATAGATCCTTCCCAGGAACAATAGACCCTCCCCCAAGAACAAAGTACACGTCCTAACAACAGTAGACCCCTGACGGAAACAATAGACCTCTACCTGCAACAATAGTTCCCCAGCAGCCAGCTTCAACAGACCCTCTCCCTTCAACAGTGGATTTCTCTTTCTCTCTTTCTCTCCATCTCTCTCTCTCCCCCTTCTCTCTTTCTCTGTTTCTTTCACTCTTTGTCTATCTTTCTCCTATCTCTGTCATCCCTCTTCTCTCTCTCTCCTTCTCGCTCTTTCTTTATCTCTCTCCCTCCATCTCTCTCTCTTTCTCCTTCTCTCTCTCATCCCTCTTCTCTCTCCCTCCATCTCTCTCTTTTTCTCTCACTCGCTTGCTCCCTTCTCCACCTCTCTTTCTCTGATTCTTTAACTCTTTGTCTATATCTTTCTCCTATCTCTCTCATCCCTCTTCTCTCTCTCATCCATTTTCTCTCTCTCATCCCTCTTCTCTCTCTCTCCTTCTCTCTCTTTCTTTATCGCTCTCCCTCCATCTCTCTTTTTCTCTCCCTCCATCTCTCTTTTTCTCTCCCTCCATCTCTCTCTCTCTCTCCTTCTCTCTCTCATCCCTCTTCTCTCTCCTTCTCTCTCTTTATCTCTCGCTCGCTTGCTCCCTTCTCCACCTCTCTTTCTCTGTTTCTCTCTTCATTCTATTTTTCTCTCTTTCTATTGCTCCCCACTTCTCCCTACATATCTTTTCCCTTTCTTTCTTTCTTTCTTTCTTTCTTTCTTTCTTTCTTTCTTTCTTTCTTTCTTTCTTTCTTTCTTTCTTTCTTTCTTTCTTTCTTTCTTTTTCTTTCTTTCTCTCTTTCTCTCTCTCTTTCTTTCTCTCTCTTTCTCTCTCTCTTTCTTTCTTTCTTTCTTTCTTTCTTTCTTTCTTTCTTTCTTTCTTTCTTTCTTTCTTTCTTTCTTTCTTTCTTCTTCTCTTTCTCTCTTTCTCTCTCTCTCTCTTTCACTCTCTCCCTCCATCTCTCTGTCTGTCTTTCTCTCTCTCTCTCTGCTTCTCTCTCTCTCTCCTTCTCTCTGTCTCTCTGCACTTGCTGTCTGTCATTCTCTCTCTCCTCTTTCTCTTGTCCCTTTTCTCTCTCTCTCCATCTCTATCTTTTTCTCTCGCTCGCGTGCTCCCCTTTCCACCTCTCTTTCTCTGTTTCTCTCTCCATTCTCTTTCTGTTGCTCCCACTTCTTCCTAAATATCTCTTTCCCCTCCTTCCTTTGATCTCTCTCTCTCTTTCTCTCTCTTCCACCCTCCATATATACCTCTCTCTCCTTCTCTATCTTTCTCTCTTTCTGTCTCTTTCTCTCTATCCCTCCTTCTCTATCTCTCTCTCCTTTTCTCAGGTTCATTGTGCAGTGACGGATGGACATACTACAGTCTCAGCTGCTACTACAAGTCATCAAGATATAAATCATGGAATTCCGCCAAGGAAGACTGTGAGAACCAGACGGCTCAGCTGGTGGTCATTAATGGGGTGGATGAGATGGTAAGTGTGGTGAGCACCACTATGGGGAATTGGGAGGCTGTTGACAGTCCCCAACTGCACAACTGATAGACCCCCCCTAGCAACAATTGATGCACAAATGATAGACACCCCCCCCAGCAACAATTGATGCACAAATGATAGACACCCCCCCAGCAACAATTGATGCACAAATGATAGACACCCCCCCAGCAACAATTGATGCACAACTGATAGACCCCCCCCCCCCCAGCAACAATTATTGCACAACTGATAGACACCCCCCAGCAACAATTGATGCACAACTGATAGACCCCCCCCCAGCAACAATTGATGCACAACTGATAGACACCCCCCAGCAACAATTGATGCACAACTGATAGACAACTCCCCCAGCAACAATTGATGCAAAACTGATAGACACCCCCCCCAGCAACAATTGATGCACAACTGGTAGACAACTCCCCCAGCAACAATTGATGCATAACTGATAGACAACTCCCCCAGCAACAATTGATGCAAAACAGATAGACACCCCCCCAGCAACAATTGATGCACAACTGATAGACACTCCACCCCAGCAACAATTGATGCACAACTGATAGGCACTCCCCCCCAGTAACAATTGATGTACAAATGATAGACAACCCCCCCCAGCAACAATTGATGTACAAGTGATAGACACCCCCTCCCCCCACCCAGCAACAATTGATGCACAACTGATAGACACCCCCAATTATATGGAAAAAACCTTGCGAGCCAAGTAATGAATTCCTTTTGTTGGATCGCAAACTTATTAGCACATAACAACCAATGTGAAAAAACGTGTAAATAAAAATATAATATTGCGCTCACAACCTTCCAATCTATATATAATAAACCTATAAGAATGTATATAATATATTTGAATATCTGAATAAGTGAATATATAGCCAATCAACTCACATAAATGAATATATAGTCAATCAACTCACATGAATGAAATAGTAAAAAATACTAAAAATATAGTGAAATCATATAATATATTGATAAAATAATAATGTCCCACAGAGAAATATATAGGTGACTTTGTGCTGAAAAAAATCTTCTATAACTTTAAATAGGTGACTGCTTGTGCCTCCTCCCTCAAGTGAAGATGTGCGCTCACCTCATGAATAGCCTGCAATTAGGCTATTAAAGCTTGCGGTTCACCTCCTTGGAACCTACTTGTTTAGGAACTGTTGTAGATGAGATAACAATTATAATGCGACCTGTGTTGTAGACCAGTATCCTCTCACTGGATGCCCCTCTGCTGTCTTCTTATTTCCATGTAACTCTCCATAAATAAGAAAATTCTGACATGGTGCTTTATCGTTTTCAAAGCTTTTAATGTACAGCTGACAGGTGGCTCTCACATAAATCGTATAGTGATAGTACAGCTGATTCAGACCTCCGCTGGCTGTTGGAGATGTGCGTGCGTGATCCGATATCCGGACTAACTCCCTCCGAGTGACATGAACAGTCCCACCCCTACGCGTTACGCCACTAGTCACGTGGCTTCATCAGGGGGATTTGATTAATCAAATCCCCCTGATGAAGCCACGTGACTAGTGGCGTAACGCGTAGGGGTGGGACTGTTCATGTCACTCGGAGGGAGTTAGTCCGGATATCGGATCACGCACGCACATCTCCAACAGCCAGCGGAGGTCTGAATCAGCTGTACTATCACTATACGATTTATGTGAGAGCCACCTGTCAGCTGTACATTAAAAGCTTTGAAAACGATAAAGCACCATGTCAGAATTTTCTTATTTATGGAGAGTTACATGGAAATAAGAAGACAGCAGAGGGGCATCCAGTGAGAGGATACTGGTCTACAACACAGGTCGCATTATAATTGTTATCTCATCTACAACAGTTCCTAAACAAGTAGGTTCCAAGGAGGTGAACCGCAAGCTTTAATAGCCTAATTGCAGGCTATTCATGAGGTGAGCGCACATCTTCACTTGAGGGAGGAGGCACAAGCAGTCACCTATTTAAAGTTATAGAAGATTTTTTTCAGCACAAAGTCACCTATATATTTCTCTGTGGGACATTATTATTTTATCAATATATTATATGATTTCACTATATTTTTAGTATTTTTTACTATTTCATTCATGTGAGTTGATTGACTATATATTCATTTATGTGAGTTGATTGGCTATATATTCACTTATTCAGATATTCAAATATATTATATACATTCTTATAGGTTTATTATATATAGATTGGAAGGTTGTGAGCGCAATATTATATTTTGATAGACACCCCCCCCCAGCGACTATTGATGTACAAGTGATAGACACCCCCTCCCCCCACCCAGCAACAATTGATGCACAAATAATAACAAGAGATACAATGGTCACATGCCAGGATTCAGCCTGGGTCATGGTGGTCTGCTTACTGCTGGTGTCACCAAACCTCTGGTGCCTTGTTCTAGAAATATTAATTTTCATCATTTTTAGTTTCAGTTGTCGGTGTTTCATGAGTTGCTTTGCCTTTGTTTTCTGCCCTGACCTCACCATTGATGAAGAGGTACTTTGTGTGTCAGATGACGGAGGTAGGAATATGTCAAGGCCTCCATGGGCTATTTTCATTTTTTTGCTATCACTCGGTAATGGGTGACAATCTTGCCCCGTCTATACTGGGGGGTGCTTGTTCAATTCAAAGGGGGGAGAGACCCAGACAATACTATCTATTGCAAATGCTGCTTGTAGAGTTTTGTTTTTTCATTCCAAGTCCAGAACTAATCAGATATCCATTTTTTACAATTCTTCATTAGATTCCAAAGTAAGACCTCCTATTGTTACTGTTCAATATTGTAGATGGCCGTCTTATTAATTAAGCTGAATAGTCCCAGTGAGGACGCTCCCGTACAACAAAGAGAATAGAAACTGGAGCTCCGCACCGCGGCTAAGAGGTCCACATACAACTTTATTCCACTACAAGTCAGAAGTATGATCTAAAAAAAGTAGCAAATGCATTTTGGGGGTCCAAGAGCACCCCTTTCATCAGGGCTAAAAAGAACATCAAAGGTTCTCCATATCAATTTGATATAAATACAATATCCCCTCCTCAGGGTCACAGCTAAAAGCCCCATAATACACTGCTGAAAAAATGGAAGGAAGACATTGTAATCCTAGTCTAGCATCAAGTCAATGACACTCCTGGGATATTGATCTGGCCAGGTAAGTAGCAGAGGGGGTTGTTCATCAGTTTCAGCTGCTTTGGTGGTAATGACATTAACAACAGATGCACTAGATGGGCAACAATGAGACAACCCCCAAAACAGGAATGGTTTTACAGGTGGAGGACGCTGACATTTTTTTCTCCACTGATCTTTTCTGACTGTTCACTAGTTTTGCATTTGGCTAGGGTCAGTGTCACTGCTGGTAGCATGAAGCCATACCTGGACCCTACAGAGGTTGTACAGGCAGTCCAACCCCTCCAGGACTGCACATCAATACGTGCCATTGCCAGAAGGTTTGCTGTGACTCCCAGCACAGTCTCAAGAGCATGGAGGAGATTCCAGGAGACAGGCAGTTACTCTAGGAGAACTGGACAGGGCCGTAGAAGGTCCTTAACCTATCAGCAGGACCGGTATCTGCTCCTTGGTGCAAGGAGGAACAGGATGAGTACTTCCAGAGCCCCACAAAATGACCTCCAGCAGGCCACTGGTGTGAATGTCTCTGACCAATCAGAAATAGACTTCCGACGTCCTCTAGTGGGCCCTGTGCTCACTGCCCGGCACCATAGAGCTGGATTGACATTTGCCATTGAACCCCAGAATTGGCAGGTCCACCACTGGCGCCCTGTGCTTTTCACAGATGAGAGCAGGTTCACCTTGAGCACATGTGACAGATGTGAAAGGGTCTGGAGAAGCCGTGGAGAAAGTTCTGCTGCCTGTAACATGGTTCAGCATGACCGTTGATGTGGTGGGTCAGTGATGGACTGGGGAAGCATATCCATGGAGGGACGCACAGACCTCTACAGGCTAGACAATGACCCCCTGACTGCCATTAGGTATGGGTATGAAATCCTTGGACTCAATTCAGACCCTACTCTGGTGCAGTGGGTCCTGGGTTCCTCCAGGGGAATGACAATGTCCGGCCTCATGTGTATGCAGGCAGTTCCTGGAGGATGAAGGAATTGATACCATTGAATGGCCCCCACGCTCGCCTGAACTAAATCCAATAGAACACCTCTGGGATGTCATGTTTTGGTCCTTCCGACGCCACCAGGTTGCACCTCAGACTGTCCAGGAGCTCAGTGATGCCCAGGTCCAGATCTGGGAGGAAATCCCCCAGGACACCATCCGTGGTCTCATTAGGACCCTTCCCCGACGTTGTCAGGCATGAATACAAGCACGTGGGGGCCACACATACTACTGAAGACCATTCTGAGTTGCTGCAATGACATTTCACCACAATGGACTCGCCTGCTGCATCATTTTCTCACTTTGATTTTTGGGGTGTCTTTGAAGTCATTCTTCTGTAGGTTGATCACTTTCATTTTGGGGCGTCCTTACATTCCTCATTCATCCCCCGTCCATGTCAGTATAGAGATCCAGCAGGAGATTCCTCCCCATTGAGGTCTGATGGGTTTTTCAAAGTGTTCCTTTCATTATTTTGAGCCGTGTATTGTTATTACTGTGTTTGTGGGGATGTTATCTGGGACAGTCGGACTACAAGGCTACAGGTAAATAATAAGACCGGAAATTCGCAGCCGTCTCCCAAGTTCTGTTTTTTGTCTTTCTAAAAAGCTGTATCTTATCTCTAGCCTTTTTTTTTCTTAATCCCTTCTAACATTCTGCTGAAACTTTGTGATTTGTAATAGTACTGCTTGGACCTTGAAGAAGGGGACATACCCTGAAAGCTTGTCCTCAAAATTGTATGTTAGTGCAAATAAAAAAAGTATCACGGACAGTTCTCAGTTGTTTTTGTCTTTCTAAAGAATTTCCTGCGAGGTGTTGCACAATCAGACTCGCAATCAGAGGGCTTCTGGATCGGCCTTGCAGATGAGGATGGAGCCTGGGCATGGGTGGATGGGACTTCTTATGAGTCAACGCCAAAGTAAGCCGCTTCCCCTTCCTTCTTCTAAATCTTAACATGATTCTGAAACATTTCATTTCTACAGAATTGTCGTTGTTGTTAGCAGTCCTTTCACATAAAGGTCCTTTTGTTTGTGGTCCACTAAGGCCAACATTAGACACGTGCGGTTCGGCTCTCTTCAAATTAGAATTTGGACAATTTTTTCATTATTCGGACGTTCGAATGTCTCAGAATTTCAATAGTAATGAATCCAAATATGAAAAAATTAGAATAGAACATAAAAGAATAGAATAGATTACATTAGAACAGACTAGAAAATTGTTGAATAGAATAGAAGAGAATAGAAAAAACAATAGAATTGAATAAAATAGAATATAACTGTCTTCCAAAAAACAAAAATATCAAATATAATTATTTTGAATAGAATAGATTAGAATAGCATAGAAAAGAATCAAATAAAATAAACAATAGAATAGAATAAAATAAAGAATATAACTGTCTTCCGAAAATCAAATTTTGAATGGAATAAATTTGAATAGAATGGATTAGAAATGAATAGAAAATAAATGCACAGAATAGAAAACAGTAGAATAGAATAGAGAATAATAAAATTAAAAATAATAGATTAGAATAGAAAATAAAAGAATAGAATGCAATATGAAAGAAAAGAAGATAATTGAAAACAAAACAAAACAATAGAATAAAATAAAATAGAATATAACTGTCTTCTGAAATTCAAATTTGGAATAGAATAGATTAGATTAGAATACGATAGAAAAGAATAGAGAAAAATAGAATAGAAAAGAATAGAAAAAAACAATAGAATAGAATAAAATAGAATATAACTGTCTTCTGAAATTCAAATTTGGAATAGAATAAATTCAAATTTGAATAGAATAGATTTGAATACGATACAAAATACTAGAGAAAAATAGAATAGAAAAGAATAGAAAAAAACAATAGAGTAGAATAAAATAGAATATAACTGTCTTCTGAAATTCAAAGTTTGAATAGAATAAATTCATATTTGAATATAATAGATTAGATCAGAATACAATAGAAAAGAATAGAGAAAAATAGAATAGAAAAGAATAGAAAAAAAATAGAATAGACTAAAATAGAATATAACTGTCTTCCAAAACTCAAATTTTGAATAGAATAAATTCAAATTTGAATAGAATAGAAAAGAATAGACTAAAATAGAATATAACTGTCTTCCAAAATTCAATTTTCAAATAGAATAGAATGAAAAATAATAGAATAGAAAAAAATATTAAAGAATAGAATAGAACAAAAGAAAATAGAATAGAAAAAAACAATTGAATAGAATAAAATAGAAAAAAATATAACTGTTTCCAAAATTCCAATCTAGAATAAATCTAGAATAAATTTGAATTCAAAATCAAATAGAATAGATTAAAATAGAAAAGAAAAGAATAGAATAGAAAAAAAATAAAAGAGTAGAATAGAATAAAATAGAAAGAATATACTCATTTTCCAAAATTTGAATTTCAAATAGAATAAATTAGAATTCAAATGCCAATTCAAATTCGGTCAAATTGAATTTGCATAGAATCAAATTCGAAAATGAAACAAATACTGAAAATGTATTAAACAAATGTAACTAAACAAAATGATTTAAATAACGAATCGAAACCTAACAAATGTTTTCGTTCTGCACATGTCTAGCCAACCTTAAGCCTTCTTGTCTGTCTGGGTCCCACCATGGGTTCCACTCATCATCATTCTAATCCTGGTCACCAACATCTCTTGTTTCTGGCAGGTTCTGGCAGGAGGATAAGTCCCTTGACATGTCTGGTCGTGGCGATGGAAAAGAGAAAGACTGCGTTCAGATTACGTATGGAGAACACTGGGAACATTTTAAATGTTCTTGGAGCTTCAAGTACATCTGTGAGAAGGAAATGTTGTGATCTGTACTCCAGGACACAAGAATACTCTGGATATCTCATACTGCAACGATGTATAATGGAAGACCCTTCAGGACTTTATGGGACCTAAAATGAGAAGGTCTTGGAACATCCATCTGGGATTTTCTTCCTTGACGACCATCACCCCATAAAACTAAGTTCCACTTCCACCGGTTGTCTATCAGTCATGGCAACCAATCGCAGCAGGAAACAGAGGAAGGAAGTGAGTTATAATAAGTGCAAATGAGTAAATTGCACCTGTTTCCAGAGACAGAGAGTTGGAGATTGGGGCTCCTTCACCTCTCCTGTAATCTGCAAAGGGTAATACTCACCTATGCATTCTACTGCATGGAAGAGAGAGGACTTCACCCCCAACCCAACCCAACCCAACCCAACACATACCAACCCATTCAGGTGTATTTAGTAATCCAAGGATCAATGCCGAAGAATCTGCTATCAACCGATCTGAAATTGTCCTTATTGCCTGCTTTGTACCACTGCTGCCCTACTGAATTCATCTGTAGAAGGTGGTGCAATGTGTTCCTCGAGAAGGAAAAACCTCTCTCCTATTGTTTTGTCATTGGTGGACATACAGCTGGCCTTAGGTCAGGGGTCTCCAAACTATGGCCCTCCTGCTGTTGAAGTCCCATCATGCCTCTGGGAGTCTTGTCTGTTGTTGTCCGAGTCTTGCAAGGCCTCATGGGACTTGCAGTTCCTCAGCACCTGGAGGGCCATAGTTTGGAGACCCTCTGCCTTACGGGATTCATATTATCCTTCGAACGTCCTCAGACGTTGCCGTTCATCAGAACATTCTGTCTTCCCATCGGCTGATTTCTTTGAAAGCTTTTGCCACTTCCACTACAATATGTACGACTGTTCCCAACGACACAAAAAAAATTCACAGTTCCTTCAAGAAAAAGGTCGGATTTTCTCTGCTCTACGGTTGATTATACTCTACTAACTATTGAACAAAGGTTCCAAAGATTAAAATTTGACCCAAAATTCTACTGGTGTTTGGGCCAGATGACGTCAAGAGAAGACTAAATCAATCAATCAACTGATCAATGAATTTTATTCTGAGGTTCATGTTGAGTTGTGCTTTTAATTGTGTTCCATTCCTGGATGGTGGAACATTTGTATGGGAAGATATCTTAGGAAGTCCTCTATGCTCTATAATCGATAATATTCTTGGCAGATATACCGTAGGAACGGAGATGCTTCAACGAAAGGTGGTTCAAAGCTATAAAGAGGCACTCAGTGGGGTGACCCCTGGAACAAATGGGGGGTGAACTTTCAAATGTGGGACCTTGGCCATACACCATTGTCCAATGGGGTTGCCCACACACAGCACAGCACGTTGTGCACACCATATGAAACATCTCAAGGATGATCAGTGGGAACAGGATGCACCAGAGCTCAATTTTGAGTGTCATGGCAAAGGCTGGGAGTACTTATGTACATGGGGGGGGGGTCATTTTTTATTTTTAATAAATTGCAAAGATTTAAAAAAAAAACTTCTTTCCCGTTGTCATTATGGGGTCTTAGATATTCACAAGGTACTTGTTTGTGGTAAGTTGTTTTTCAAATGGTAACTTGTTTATCTGTAAACACCAGTATACAGGGGCAGACTGACCATTCCAGCACTCGGGCACTACCCGCGGGCCCGGGTCAGTAGGGGGCCCCATGAAATGCCCCTGGTACCTTTTATAGGCTTTATTGGGTGTGCTTTGAGTGTGGGCAAGGACACAGGGGCCCCATGATCCCCTATTGCCCAGGGGCCCCATGAGTTATCAGTCTGTCCCTGCCAGTATATACTATTTATTTAGTGGGTAGTGGCATTATTGTTATTTTCAGTATCAAAGGGTATCTTCATCTTGTGTAACAAACAAGCTCAAATGGTGTTTGATCATCCAATCAGCTGCCTTTATGTCTTATTAACTAAGGACAGAAACTGTGTATCATGAAAAGATTCCAACCACTAAAGAACATTTATCGGAAAGAATGATCTAGGATACAATATATATAATAATATACATTATTGCTGCATGGAAGCCACCTAGGTGCATACTATAGATTACACATGGAGGCCACCTAGGTGCATACTATAGATTACACATGGAGGCCACCTAGGTGCATACTATAGATTACACATGGAGGCCACCTAGGTGCATGCTATAGATTACACATGGAGGCCACCTAGGTGCATGCTATAGATTACACATGGAGGCCACCTAGGTGCATGCTATAGATTACACATGGAGGCCACCTAGGTGCATACTATAGATTACACATGGAGGCCACCTAGGTGCATACTATAGATTACACATGGAGGCCACCTAGGTGCATACTATAGATTATACATGGAGGCCACCTAGGTGCATACTATAGATTACACATGGAGGCCACCTAGGTGCATGCTATAGATTACACATGGAAGTCACCTAGGTGCATACTATAGATTACACATGGAAGCCACATAGGTGCATACTATAGATTACACATGGAAGTCACCTAGGTGCATGCTATAGATTACACATGGAAGCCACCTAGGTGCATACTATAGATTACAAATGGAAGCCACCTAGGTGCATACTATAGATTATACATGGAGGCCACCTAGGTGCATACTATAGATTACACATGGAAGTCACCTAGGTGCATACTATAGATTATACATGGAGGCCACCTAGGTGCATACTATAGATTACAAATGGAAGCCACCTAGGTGCATACTATAGATTATACATGGAGGCCACCTAGGTGCATACTATAGATTACACATGGATGCTGGATGGTGAAGTATCTGTATGCTTTCCTTACAGAAATTGCTGGATCTTACCTTGGGTGACTCTATTGGGATCTTTATTCCACCTGCATTGAATCAGCCGTCTGTTTGTTCTTCTGGTCCTTGAGAGTCACCCCCCCCCCCTCCACACACACACACAGCTCCCAGGGTAGACGTTGCCAGTGATCTCCATTTGGAAGTATTAGCATGTTTCATTTTTAGCTGATTTGTAAGTATTGAGTCTCCTTGGTGGCCCTTGTTTACTATGTGATATTATCAGGCTTACTATATATTCTACAATTTATGTTTTATTTTATAGATATTTATATTTGCATCTACAACTGAGGAATTTAATATAAAATGCATTGAGTTTTCAAATGCTTTTTTTTAATTGACTGTGTCTACATCTGGAATGTACACCCACCTGCCACTTCACTAGGTCCACCTTGCTAGTGCCAAGAGAATCTCCCCCACACCATGACACCACCCCCAGCCTGAACCATTGATACAAGGCAGGATGGATCCACCACACCATGACGCCACCACCAGCCTGAACCATTGATACAAGGCAGGATGGATCCCCCACACCATGACACCACCACCACCAGCCTGAACCATTGATACAAGGCAGGATGGATCCCCCACACCATGACACCACCACCACCAGCCTGAACCATTGATACAAGGCAGGATGGATCCCCCACACCATGACACCACCACCACCAGCCTGAACCACTGATACAAGGCAGGATGGATCCACCACACCATGACACCACCACCAGCCTGAACCATTGATACAAGGCAGGATGGATCCATGCTTTCATGTTGTTTACGCTAAATTCTGACCCTACCATCTGAATGCAGCAGCAACCAGTCTGCCCATTCTCCTCTGACCTCTGACACCAACAAGGCATTTTTCTCCACACAACTACTGCTCACTGCATATTTTCTCTTTTTTGGACCATTCTCTGTAAGCCCTAGAGATGATTGTGCGTAAAAATCCCAGTAGATCAGCAGTTTTTGATATCCTCAGACCAACCCATTTGGAACTAATAACCATGCCATGTTCAAAGTCACTTACACCCTCTTTCTTCCCCATTCTGATGCTCGGTTTGAACTTCAGCAAGTTTTCCTCACCACGTCTAGATCACTAAATTCATTGAGTTGCTGCCATGTGATTGGCTGATTAGCAGTTTGTGTCACCAAGCAATTGAACAGATGGACCTAATAAAGTGGCCGGTGAGTGTATATGTGCAGTAACGCCATAATTATGAAGAACGTTTATTGACACATGACATACTTTACAAATCAGCTTATTACCATTTTTAAAGAGGTTGCAAAGGCTCAAGGTTTTTTACCTTCATGTATATTATGCATGATGGTAAAAAAAACCTTCTGTGTGCAGCAGCCCCCCTAATACTCACCTAAGCCCCCTCTCAATCCAGCACTGGAGTCTTGGCTGTCCTGGGACTCCCTCTCCTCATTAGCTGAAACAGAAGTGGGAGCCATTGGCTCCCACTGCTGTCAATCACAGCCAATAAGAAGAGAGGGTGTGGAGCCAAACCATGGCTCCATGTGTGAATGGATACACGGAGCAACAGGTGCCCCCATTGCAAGCTGCTTGCAATGGGGGCACCCTAGAGGAGGGAAGGGCCAGGAACACCAGAAGGGGACCTATGAAGAGGACTATCCAGGCTGCTCTGTGCGAAATCACTGCACGCAGCAGGTAAGTGTCGGTGTGTTTTAATTAGATTGCATATATAATGAGATTTGTATCCCTTGATGAATAAATTGGTAATCATGTGTATTAATTACTTATGGTTTGTTTGTAATGCACCTCATAAAAACTCACAGGGCAAATATATTGTATTTATATATATTTGTTTTTTTTTGTTTCCCATAATACATTTTTAGTTGGTTTTACAAATATAGTTACAAAAAAAAAAAAAACAAAAACAAAAATAGGACAGTGAAAAGCTACATAATATCACAGTATAGGTGTTACAATAAAGTTTAACAAAGAGGAAAAAGGAAATATTGAATCATTCCAAACAGTCCTACTAGTTCCATGAAATAATAATTTTAGAGTATCCAAAAAAAAGGTTAACCTGTTGACGCCGGCGCCTCCCGGCCCTTTAAGAGTTTCAGAAGCCGGGAGGAGTAGCAGGGTTTTAGGGTCATGTGACCGCCGTGATTCGCCATCACGGTGGTCACATGATCTGAAAAGGTCCCAATCGCAAGGGGAGATCAGGACCTTTCCGGGAGTAGCGGACATATGTGCTGGCGCTCTCAAGACATATGTCTTTTTTAATTGCACACAAATATGCGTCCGCTCGGCGTCAAGGCCCAGACGCCAAGAGACCGCATATCTGCAAGAGATTGGCGTCAAGGGGTTAAACATAATAATATCTTAGGTTGCAGTTCTGAACCAGTCGGACCGGGAAGTCAAAGCTTTGTCAGATTTGGTCATTCTCTCGTTTAGGTAAGCTAAAGATTCCTCATAGATGAAGTGGGTCTGGACTCGCTCAATGACTTTTTAGGGAAGGGGCGGAGTCTTTTTTCCAGTGTCTAGTAATGGTAATTCTTGATGCTAGAAGAACATGGGGTTTATTTACTAAAGTTGGAGAGTCCAAAATCAGACTCCCTTCTGCATAGAAACCAATCAGCTTCCAGGTTTCATTGCCAAAGCTTCATTGAACAAGCTGAGGTTAGAAGCTGATTGGTTTCTATGCAGAAGGGAGTCTGATTTTGGACTCTCCAGCTTTAGTAAATAAACCCCTAAGAGTCGATAATGGATTGGATATGTATCTATATTTACATTCGGAATGGCGAGGGTAGGATCAAGTTGTTTTGATATCCCAGTAATTTCCAATATCATGTGGAAGACTTCATACCAATAGCTGCTAATATGTTTACATGTCCATAATATAGGTAATAGAGTACCAATCTGACCGCAGGTTCTCCAGCATTGAGGACTAGGTTGTTCTGAGAAATTGGCCTATTTGTATGTATTTGTTGATGTAGGGATGGAGGAGCATTACTAGACGTCCTGGATCACAACAAAATTTATAGTATATGCTTGCTAGGATATAAAATGACAGAAAAGTAGAGATTCTAAATGTAAAAATGACCTTCGGAGCTCTCAAATGACCTCTCAAATGACCCCAGGAGTCCACCACTAAAGAATGGCCCCAGCCGCCGCACTGGCCACACCCTCTTGGAGGGCATGGCTGGTGCAGTGGATGGGGCCATTTCTCAGCATTGGACTCCTGGGGTCGGTTGAGCAGCGTCCATCCCTTCACTTATATTGGCTGACTCTGTAATCGCTTGGACTCATGCTCCCCTCTTCTCACTTGCCGGTGGGGGGGGGGGATCCTTTTCCTTCCATCCATAGCTTGGAGCGGCCCCATAAGGTGTACTTTTCTGTAAAGGCTTCTGACTTTTGTAATATTTTGCAAGTACTTTGTTGAACATTGCCATCTGTTCTGGGATCCAATAAACACAATATTCTCTCCGGAAAAGGACTGAAGTTGCTGCCTTGAAATTCGTGTGGATTGGAGGAGTTTGCGTTCTATTCCTGTTTCCATGAGACATATAGTCGATCAATTATTAGTCATTATTATTTATAGCATTGTACAGAAACATGAAGGACAGGGAAGGTTGTAGAAAAAAATGAGTCTCTGGCCACAAGTTGTCCCGGGGCCCCCAAGGTAGAATACCATAACACCAGCATGACAACATTTCAGAAATAATTGAAACAGCAGAATCATTCTTATCTCTGAACTGACGTGAATAACAGAAATCAGAAAAAATGTGACCTTTAAGTGTTGGGGAGCAGGACTGGTAACCACACCTTACACCAAAGGCACATACAGGTGGATAAAATGTGTATAAAATCCACAAATGACAAAAAAAAGAACAGATTCTGTAGGACTCGATCCTGAATACGGCAGCCAGACTCATTCACCTTTCCAACCACTCCATCTCCGCCACCCCCCTCTGCCAATCCCTCCACTGGCCTCCACTCAGTGTCCTCCACCCCCCTCTGCCAATCCCTCCACTGGCCTCCATTCAGTGTCCTCCACCCCCCTCTGCCAATCCCTCCACTGGCCTCCATTCAGTGTCCTCCACCCCCCTCTGCTAATCCCTCCACTGGCTACCGATTGCACAACGGATCAAATAAAATATCCTAACACTGACGTACAAAGCCGTCCACCATACTGCCCCGAACTACATCACCGACCTAATATCCAAGTACCGCCCAACACGCACACTCCGCTCCTCACAAGACCTCCTTCTCTCTAGTTCCCTGGTCTCCTCCTCCCATGCCCGCCTCCAGGACTTCTCCAGGGTGTCACCCATCCTCTGGAACTCCCTGCCCCAACCCATTAGATTATCACCTACTCTCCTCTCCTTTAGGCGCACCCTGAAAACCCATCTCTTCAGGGAAGCCTACCCCACCCCCTGCTAACTCGCCGACCTCCTCCACTCTTCCTACCACTCCATCCCCCACAGCTATCTCCTCCTGTGCCACCATCCCCTCCCTCCTAGATTGTAAGCTCCAAAGAGCAGGGCCCTCGATCCCCTCATGTTTTGCATTGTATTGGTATTGTTCTGTCACATGTTCTGTCCCCCTTTGTAATGTACAGCGCTGAGTGAACTATCGGCGCTTTATAAATACTGTATAATAATAATAATAATAATAATAATAATAATAAAGGTCCCCTTCCAAGTTCTTCCCTTCCTTGTATTTAAAAGATAATTATTATAAGGAAGTTTGTGGCGATTTTCAGCAAATATTGGAAGAAATCACCTGGACCTTCTTTGATACAAATCAGTAGTATTAGATTTTAATGACTTCCATGCAGGGCACTTCTACCCCCTTCCTGCCCAGGCCAATTATCAGCTTTCAGCACTGTCACACAATTGCGCGGCCATGCAACACTGTACTCATATGAAATTTTTATCATTTTTTTGAGACAAATAGAGCTTTCTTTTGGTGGTATTTATTCACCTCTGGGTTTTTTAATTTTTGCTAAACAAACCAAAAACAACTGAAAATTTAGCAAAAAAAAACATTTTTTCGTAGTTTTTGTTATAAAATTTTGTAAATAAGTGATTTTTCTCCTTCACTGATGTGCGCTAATTGAGGCTGCAGTGATGAGCACTGATGGACACTGATGAGGAGGCACTGGAAGGTGGCACTGATGGTCATTGACAGGCATCACTGATTGGAACTGAAAGGCAGCACTGATATGTGGCATTGATAGGTGGCACTGATATGCAGCACTGATAGGCATCACTGATAGGCAGCACTGACAGACACTGATAGGCGGCACTGACTGGCACTTATAGGTGGCACTGATTGGCAGCACTGCTAGGCAGCACTGATTGGCACTGATAGGCAGCACTGACTGGCACTGATAGGCGACACTGATAGGCAGCACTGACCGGCACTGATAGGCGGCACTGACTGGCATTGATATGTGGCACTGACTGGCATTGATAGGTGGCACTGAAAGGCAGCTCAGATGGGCACTGATATGTGGCATTGATGTGGCATTGATGGATACTGGCAGGTGGCACTGCTGGGGCTACACTGATCGTCAGTGCCCTGATGATCAGTGTACATGTCCCCTCCGAGGAATGATGATTACTGGCTCTCCTCTCCTCTTAAGCTGTCAGCGGCATAACCAGTATTTCCCTATTTATATGTGATTAGCTGTGATTGGACACAGCTGATCACATGACAGAGACAACATCTTTGGCTTTTTCCGTTGATCGGTGACCCGCTGTGTCCGAGGGACACATCGCACCACCTATCGCCGGGCTGCACGCTCCCGGAGCCACGCATGCGCGGTTAGAGTGGGATGATGTCATATGACATCCTCCCAGAACGAGAGAACCGCCTTGCGCCCGTCATTTCCTTATATGGTGAGCGGGAGGCAGTTAAAGGAAAATCAACACCTTCTACAAAACAAATGTTTCATGACAACTGAGCTGGTGTGTAAGTCAGTCATCAAATCCGCATGGAGGATCAATGGGTTCCTGTGGCCACACAGAGGGATCAGGAGACTCCATATAACAGCTCTGTGCTCAGTGTATGGAGGAGGTTCCGGTTTCATGGCCACCATTAACCCCTTGAAGACCAATTATGTTCTGGAATGTTTAGTTTACAAGTTTAAATCAGAATTTTTTGCTAGAAAATTATTTATAACCCCCAAACAATATATTTTTTTTTAGCAAAGACCACGGGACTACGCTTGGAGTCACTGAGCTCCTGAGAGCGACCCATTCTTTCACCAATGTTTGTAGAAGCAGTCTGCATGCCTAGGGGATGATTGTATACACCTGTGGTCATCAAGGTGATTGGAACACCTGAAGCCAATGATCTGGAGGGCGGGGCCAATACTTTTGGTAAAATAATGTATTTTGTATAATGTTTACAGTATTTTTTTTTTTATAGAGATGTGACATCCTTGACACCCCTGAAAAAACAGCTGCAAATCTCTGAAATGCATCAGGTGAATGGAGACACATCATTACATGTATCTATGACAGCTTTTTCATATTCTCTCTATGACATGTTGTATTGTAAGCCTTACGTATGTTTTTAATCTAGATTTTGTACTTCAATAAAATGACTAACAAATTTCTTCTTACAATGTTTTGATACGATTGCCCTAAAAGTCCTATTGGGGGATCATTAGCTTATTTTGGTTCTCTATGTGCTCTGTTGCATGCTGATCTGACCACCAGGCTCTCAGGTGGAACAGGAGAGTGTAGGAACAACAGAGGTGGAAGGGGAGTCCCTTTCATGAACAGAAAAAGTGATCAGACAGCTGTACAGCCGCTTGGATCACTTTTACAGGAAAGACAATCGTTGGCTCTAAAAAAGCGGCACCAGTGCCAGCCATGATCTTGGTATAACTGCTTTGCTGCCCAGCATGTATACAGTATGCTGAATACATACACTGAGGAAGGCTCCTGAGGAAGTCACGTGACCCGTGACGTAACGTTTAGGACAAAAGCGTGGTGACGTCATGTCCGGTACGGACGGCAGCCTCCATCTTGGTACTCCCAAAACCCCTACACCTTCCCTGCGGTTTTTTTACTGCAAGAATTTTGCCTTTTCCGGTCTACGGACCTATTTTAAATGTGAATAGTGATTTTTAGATGTTATTTAACCTCTTCATACCAGCCTCCCAGCACACATGTCTGGTACTCACGGAAAGGTCCCGGTCTCCTCTTGCGATCGGGACCTTTCCCGATCATGTGACCATCGTGACGACGCATCACAGCGGTCACATGATCCCTAAATCCCACCTCGATTATTTTGGGATTTAGTCACTCAACGTATATGATAGCCATTTATTTATTCACCTGTGTCACTACCACTTCATAGCCAATTTCCTGCCGCTGGCATTGTCACTTGGCATTTTTTGTACCACCTTACACATTTTTATGTTATGTTCACACCTGGATGAGGAAAATATTTTTATCTAGCTTATCAATTTTTTCACATATCATTCGCTTAGTAGCGCAGCAACCTGTCACCTTTTAAATATCAGGTTACATATTTCTCTCACTTAGACCATATAAGAGACTTATGGTGTTGCTCAAGGTTGAATGTAGGTTGAAGTCACCCCCACCAGCAAAGAAGAGAGAGGGGAGCAGCATCCCAAGCCATTCCCGAGACTAATGTACTGTGTGTAGAGTCAGATGCCGCTCAAAACCGATCCTCGGAATCAAACAATGGTGCTGTATTATATATGGCCTCAGCTGACTCTCCAGCACGTTGCATCCACCCATTGAGGCTTGGTCAAAAAGACACGCCTCTGTGACCGAGCCCCGATGGGCGGGGTGAAACTCATCAGAGGGCGTGCCGGAGCGGCAGCTTAGGGCATCTACAACACGGCAACATTGTTTGATTCCGGGGATCAGTCTTGAGTGGTGTATGACTGCACACACTGCATTTTACTTACTTTCACTAAACCAGACCCCCTAAATCCTCCCAGACACTGAATGACTGTACTAGGCTCAGACTCTATATAGCCACACTCCTTTTTATCATGTTGCAGCCATGACCACCTCTCACCTCAGTGCACTTACTGCATCATGCACCTGTCTTTCTCTTTTTAGCTCTTTCTAATGTTGGAATGTTAGAAGGTATGAGTATCATTTCTATAAATATCACAGATATGGCCCAGCCTCTCCCTGTGTAGGAGGATTTGACCCTCCCAACTGCATTTTTCCCTGGAGTCAGAGACTTTTAGTAACACTTCTCCCTCCTGCTGTCAGCGATGGCGTCTGCTGATCAGAGAGTTGAGCTGCAATGTTCCCTCTGTCTGAACATTTATACAGATCCTGTAACCCTGAATTGTGGACACAACTTCTGCCGGGTCTGTATTGATCGTGTGCTGGATACACAGGGGGGGTCTGGAGGGTATTCCTGTCCTGAATGCAGACAGAAGTTTCCGGATCGGCCTTCTCTGCAGAGGAACATAACACTACATAACAAAATGGAGAATTTCCTGTCTGCTCAGCCAAATCAGGAGGAGTCCGGGGTCTTCTGTACTTACTGTGTGGTCTCTGTACCTGCTGTTACATCCTGTCTACACTGTGAGGTTTCTCTGTGTGATAAACACCTGAGAGTCCACAAAACGTCCACAGAACACATCTTAACTGACCTCACCTTGTACATGGAGAGCAGTAAATGCTCCATCCATAAGAAGATCCTGGGGTATTACTGCACTGAGGATGACACCTGTATCTGTGTATCCTACACCTTGGCTGGAGAACATCGAGGACACCAGGTGGAGGTGCTGGATGAGGCTTCTGAGAAGAAGAAGGAGACACTGAGGAATGTTCTGCAGAAACTTCTGCCAAAGAGAGAGGGGATGGAGGAAAGAGTCCAGAGTCTGCAGGAACACAGGAGGAAAGTAGAAGAAGAAGTAGCTGGTGACACCAAGAGAGTCACTGCCCTGTTTAGGGATTTCAGGAGACATCTGGAAGACCTGGAGAATAGAGTCCTGAGGGAAATCTCTGGGAGGGCAGAGAGGGTCTCCATTTCCATCTGGGTTCTGGAAATAAAGGAGGAACTGTCTAGGAAGATGCGTGACATTGAGGAGCTGTGTAACATGACGGATCCACTGACTGTCCTACAGGAATCAGACACAGGTGACTTGTGTGATACTGAGGATGGAGATAATGAGGACAGAGAGAGACATGAGGAACTCCTCCATGATGGAGGGGGGGTGGATGTGGCTGGGATATCACACACATTACACACATTATCTGATATAATAACAGGGGTAAATGTATTCTTCTATATACAGAGAGCTGAGGACATATTACTGGATGGAAACACAGTTGGTAATAATCTACAGATATCAGATGACAGGAAAACTGTATCCAGGTCAGATAGAAACCAGAATCGTCCAGAAATACCAGAGAGATTTCAGTATTTTCCTCAGGTGTTGAGCAGTCAGAGTTTCTCCTCAGGGAGACATTACTGGGAAGTGGATGTCGGGGGATCAGATGAATGGAGAGTCGGGATGTGTTACCCCAGTATAGACAGGAGAGGATTGCAGTCACTGATTGGACATAATAGGAAGTCCTGGGGTTTGGTCATAGATAGCAATCAGTATACTGTGTTACATGACAATGATAAGACCTCCTCACTCCCCAATCCCTCCAGTACCAGAGTCAGGATATATCTGGATTATGAGGCCGGGCGGATCTCCTTTTATGATCTGTGTGACCCGATCCGACACCTCCACACCTTCACCACCACCTTCACTGAGCCCCTCCATGCCGGGATAGGTGTATATAGAGGTTGCATAAAGATCTGTGGGAGGAATCGGGAGATGTGAGAACTCCATCCAGAGTCTGTTGATATTAGGACAAGGCAGTGGGTGGGGCTTCAGTCAGTATCTTTCAGGCTTTTCTACTATAAATAATAATAAGTGAGATTTCTCCCTCTGTCGCTGATCACTGTGATTGGGTAGAATATTGGTCCAATTACCGCTGAAACAGTGCGTACCATCTTCTTATTGGTCAGTGAGGAGGGGTGTGTCTTATCTATATAATAATTGATTACCTACTGTATCATCTATCTATCTATCTATCTATCTATCTATCTATCTATCTATTATCTATCTATCTATCTATCTATCTATCTATCTATCTATCTATTATCTATCTATCTATCTATCTATCTATCTATCTATTATCTATCATCTATCTATCTATTATCTATCTATTTATTATCTATCTATCTATCTATCTATCTATCTATCTATCTATCTATCTATTATCTATCTATCTATTATCTATCTATTTATTATCTATCTATCTATCTATCTATCTATCTATCTATCTATCTATCTATCTATCTATCTATTATCTATCTATCTATTATCTATCTATTATCTATCTATCTATTATCTATCTATCTATCTATTATCTATCTATCTATCTATTATCTATCTATCTATCTATCTATCTATCTATTATCTATCTATCTATCTATCTATCTATCTATCTATCTATCTATTATCTATCTATTATCTATCTATCTATCTATCTATCTATCTATCTATTATCTATCTATCTATCTATCTATTATCTATCTATCTATCTATCTATCTATCTATCTATCTATCTATTATCTATCTATCTATCTATTATCTATCTATCTATCTATCTATCTATCTATCTATCTATCTATCTATTATCTATCTATCTATCTATCTATCTATCTATCTATCTGTCTATCTATCTATCTCTCTATCTATCTATTATCTATCTATCTATCTATCTATCTATCTATCTATCTATTATCTATCTATCTGTCTATCTATCTATCTATCTATCTATCTATCTATCTATCTATTATCTATCTATGTATCTATCTATCTATCTATCTATCTATCTATCTATCTATCTATCTATTATCTATCTATCTATCTATCTATCTATCTATCTATCTATCTATTATCTATCTATCTATCTATCTATTATCTATCTATCTATCTATCTATCTATCTATCTATCTATCTATTATCTATCTATCTATTATCTATCTATCTATCTATCTATCTATCTATCTATCTATCTATTATCTATCTATCTATCTATCTATCTATCTATCTATCTATCTATTATCTATCTATCTATCTATCTATCTATCTATCTATCTATCTATTATCTATCTATCTATCTATCTATCTATCTATCTATCTATCTATTATCTATCTATCTATCTATCTATCTATCTATCTATCTATCTATCTATCTATTATCTATCTATTATCTATCTATCTATCTATCTATCTATCTATCTATCTATCTATCTATCTATCTATTATCTATCTATCTATCTATCTATCTATCTATCTATCTAAGATTAGAATTTGTAAGCATTTTCATTCCTTATTATTAATACATTTACAATGAGTCTATTCTATGGATTATTTTATTGTGTGAAGAAATACAAACGAACAGACAGAATATGGTTTCTTCTCCCCTCCTTCCCCCCTCCTATTCCATACAATCTATACTAAGAAATGTAACAATCTCAGAGGAAATAAACTAAGAAGTGATCTAGCTATTTACCATAAAAAATGTGATTATCAATTAAAGTGTATGTCCAGCAATAAAGCGTTTCTTAGGTTTGGATGGAGTGGGGGAGGGATTTAAACCCCTGATGAGTTTTTACTGTTTTCTGGGGTCCCCTTGGAGAGATTTCCCCTTCTTTCCTGCCTTGGTAACTTCATTTTAGAAATAGGAAGTGAGCGAAAATATGCAACAGCAATGTGGACATAAATAAAAATAGTTTTGTTTAGTAGAATAAGGGAAGGCTAGAACTGCTGTCAGACCTTTATTTCTCTATATTGAAAATTTCTCATAATCTCCTGGTAAAAGATTGGCAGCAAGACAGGAAGTGCAGGGAAATCTTTTGGAGCCTTAGCTAGCAATAAAAACCTGCCAGGGATTCCAATCCTTCCTTACCTCATCCAAAACCAGAAAAAAAAGGTTTTGGCTTTGAATAGATTTCAATAGAATGTATCACTAATATAATTGTAGTAGTGGTGGTGTCACTGTTAGCAACACTGAGATGTATGCAGTGCTCGGTCAAGGTCATCTAGAGCCCAGGGCGAACATACCAAATTGCATACCCCCCCCCCCCCCCCACAATGTATGAGCATTATGTGTCAGCAAAAATCTATTCCTTCCCCCCAACACACAAAAAAAGGAATCACTAATCTGCATTCTTACCCCCCAAGCATAAATTCTCCCTTCTCTCAGTGCAGATCTGATCCCCTGTTGAAATGGCCCCTCCCAGCTCAAATCCCTTCTCTCCCCATATGCCCCCCCCAAAAAAAAAAATTCCTCTCCTAGCACAAATCCTTTTCCCTCCTACACGCAGCAAGCATTTCCTTTCCCCATTCCCTTCTTAGCACAAATCCCCCCCCCACAAAAAAAAATCCCCTCCTAGCACAAATCCCCTCCCCCCATCTCCCACCATATTACCTTTTCTAGCACAAACCCCACAAATCCCCTCCTAGCACAAATCCTCCACCCCTATCCCCCCAAATTTCCCCTCCTAAAACAATTCTTACCCCCTGCCACCCCCCAAATTCCCTCATCTGGAATAATTCTTACCCCCTGCCACCCCCGAATTCCCCCACCTGGAACAATTCTTACCCCCTGCCACCCCCCAAATTCCCCCACCTGGAGCAATTCTTACCCCCTGTCACTCCCAATTCCCCCACCTGGAACAATTCTTATGCCCTGCCACCCCCCAAATTCCCCCACCTGGAACAATTTGTACCCTCTGCCACCCCAACAATTCCCCCACCTAGAACAATTCTTACTCCCTGCCACCCCCAAATTCCCTCTTCCAACACAAATCCCTTCTCCCCGATCTCATCATGGTGCCTCACATGATACCACAGTGCGCTGGGCAGCCTCCCCTTCTGCCCACCCCTTGTTCCGGTCCTGGATGTATGTTTATGTGCAGCATGTTCTCCACTCTCATCCTCCTCATCAGAAAACATTAGATTCTACAGAGACACGTCATACATGAGGCTGGTAATTTGGAGAATACAGGGGAAGCCAAAGAGGGTGAGACCGGAGAACACGCTGAACAGCAATCTACGTCACAGTGCTGCTAACAGTCACACCGTCTGATTGGCTGCTCCGGGTCTCACACTCTGCTCTGTGCTGAATAAGATGAGATGTATCAAGGGAAAAGGAGAATGCCGGGTTAATGTGTTCCTTTACAAGACCCTCCAAGGGAAGCCAGGGGGGCAAATATATCATATTCCCTGTGGCCCCAAATATGTCTCATGACCTGGGGCCCCGAACATGTCACATTGTCTGAGGGACAGAAAAATGTCACATTGCCAAGAGCCCCAAATATTTCCCAATCCCTGGAGCCCATAAATGTCACATTGCAGAAGGCTCCAAATATCTGATACGGTTCAGGGTTGGCAGAAGAGACTCTGCCCTGGCTGAAGTAGTCTGATGCTGAAGTAGTCTGCCTGAAGGGTGAAGCACTTTAACTTTTTTGACTTCGGTGCTAAACATCCTTGTCCTGGGGGTCCCAAGTCACATTATGTGGGGTCCTTACAGTTTTTGTTATATTGCTTTGGGGTCCCAATTGGCCTAAAAGAGACTCTCAATTTTCCATCCCCAAATATGTCACATAGCCTGAAGCCCTTAATATATGACATTTTCTGGGGAACACAAATATATTGCACTGCCTAGGATGGGCCCCCAACTTTGTCTCAACCCCTGGGGCTAAAAAATGCCATATTGCCAGGAAACCTAAATAATGTAAAATATTTCAGAAAGTCTGGAGGGTAGGGCCAAGCCAAAGGGTTGGAGGAATCGATGGCTGCTATGGGTGTTTCAGCAGGGGAGGGGCAAAAAAGTGCACACCCTGAAACCTATGCTGCGGATGTACTTTTCAGTTCATGGGGGGGTTCCCCCTAAAAGCCATATAAGACCCTTTAGGCCTGGTAGGATTTCTAAGGGGAACCCCACCCCATAAAATGAGGGAAAATGCATGAGGTCCCCCCTAAATTCCTACCAGACCCTTGATCCAAGCAAAGGCCTGGCAAGGCAGGAAAGGGGGGGGGGGGCATGCCCTCATCATTGGGACAGTGTCCACATACAGATAAGGAAAAGGGCCTCTTCCCCACAACCCTGGCCTGGTGGTTATGGGGTCTGCAGGCAGGGGAGCTCATTGGCGTCAGGGTACCCCTTTAGGATGCTGCCCTCCTTCCTTGTGAATGAGTAAGGAGTACCTGTACCCCTACGCATTCACTAAAGGGCCAGACTTTTGAAAAATTCCTTTACTGAAATAAAAAAAAACAAAACAACAGTCCTTTATTTACATTTTTTAAAAAGCCAAAAAAATGGTTCCATCATTGTAATCCATCATCAATCATGGTGTCCAGCGTTGTCACAGCAAATCTGATTCGCCAAAATTAAAAAAAAAAAAAACAACACCCGCTGACCCGCCTGCACCCGTCGAGCACTTGCACCTACTTGACATTTTCCAGTCAGATGTAAACAATTGGGCGGAGCTAACAGTGATGTCAGTGCTAGCTCCGCCTAATTGTGTTGTGATTGTCCAAAGCATGGCACTTGACCTGTTGTCAAGTGCATTGCTCTGCCCAATCACAATACACTCTGAGAGCGCAGTGGATTGTGGGGCGCGGCGGGAGAACAGCCCACCGAGCGCCCTTATGATTCGTATGTTTTCCAAACATGAACAGACGATATTTTAGCCAAACTTGCGTTCAACTCGCACATCAAGGCCATCCCTAATCCTAATATAATGTGTCCCCATAGAATAGATCACCAATAGAATTCTATTGGATCCATTTTATAATGGATCCTAATATAATGTGTCCCCATAGAATAGATCACCAATAGAATCCTATAGGATCCCTCTTATAATGGATCCTAATACAATGTATCATTGTGGTGTTGTATCTTATGATCACTCGATGTGTCCTGGTGATGGAGGAGGAATCAGGAAAGGAGATGTTAATGTTAATAAAGTTTTTTCTCTCTTGTACATGTGACGTGTCGGTGATAGAACACAGAAATCATGACCTGGAGATTTACTAAAGTGATTCTAAATGTTTGTATTCTTTTTTTTGTGTTTTTAAATAATAAACATGTTATACTTACCAAGTCTGTAATGGTTTTGCACAGAGAAGCCCCAATCCTCCTCTTTTCGGGTCCCCACCAACGCTCCTGACTTCTTCCCCCCAGCCAAGTGCCCCCATAGCAAGGCACTTGCTATGGGGGAACTCATGCATGCTTGCTCCCGAGCTGTCTCTTTGCATCCATAAACATACAGAGCACGGCTTGGCCCCGCTTCCTACTCACTGGCTGTGAGATAAGGCGACTCCTGCTGCTGTCTCTAAAGCAAACCGCTGCTCTCATGCACATTGCTGGACCAAGATTAAGCTCAGCTAAGAGCATAGAATGACTAAAGGTAAAAAAAAACCTTCTGCCTTTACAACTTCTTTAATGGATGCTGTGTGATATTGGTGGTGGTGGTAAGTATTGGGGTGTCAATGAATGGGGGTGTGGACGTCTGTACTGATGGATCAATGTGGGGGGTGTTGGGGTGTCAATGAATGGGGATGTAGGTGTCTGTACTGATATGGATCAGTGTGGGGGGTGTTCGGGTGTAAAAGAAAGGAGGTGTAGTTGCCTGTACTGATGGATCAGTGTGGGGGTTGTGTCAATGAATGGGGGTGTAGTTGTCTGTACTGATGGATAAGTGTGGGGGTGTCAATTAATGGGGGTGTAGGTGTCTGCACTGATGATCAGTGTGGGGTGGTGTTGGGGTGTCAATGAATGGAGGTGTAGGAGTCTGTACTGATGGATCAGTGTGGGGAGGGGTGTTGGGGTGTAAATGAATGGGGTGTGGGTGTCTGTATTGATATGGATCAGTGTGGGGGGTGTTTGGGTGTAAACGAATGGAGGTATAGTTGCCTGTACTGAATGAACAGTGTGGAGGGTGTTGGGGTGTCAATGAATGGGGGTGTAGGTGTCTGTACTGATGGATCAGAGTGAAGGGTGTTGGGGTGTCAATGAATGGGGGTGTAGGTGCCTGTACTGATGGATCAGTGTGAGGGGCATTGGGGTGTCAGTGAATGGGGGTGGAGGTGTCTGTACTGATGGATCAGTATGGGGGTTGTCGATGAGTGGGGGTGTAGGAGTCTGTACTGATGGATCAGTGCGGGGAGTGTTGGGGTGTCAATGGGGGTGTAGTTGTTTGTACTGATGGATCACTTTGTGGGGGGATGTCAATGAATGGGGGTGTAAGTGTCTGTACTGATGGATTAGTGTGGGGGTGTCAGTGAATGGGGGTGTAGGTGTCTGTACTGATGGATCAGTGTAGGGGTGTCAATGAATGGGGGTGGAGGTGTCTGTACTGATGGATCAGTGTGGGGAGTGTTAGGGTGTCAATGAATGGGGGTGTAGTTGTCTGTACTGATGGATCAGTGTGGGGGGTGTTAGGGTGTCAATGAATGGGGGTGTAGTTGTCTGTACTGATGGATCAGTGTGGGGGGTGTTAGGGTGTCAGTGAATGGGGGTGTAGTTGTCTGCACTGATTGATCAGTGTGAGGAGTCTTGGGGTGTCATGAAAGGGAGTGTAGTTGTACTGATGGATCAGTGTGGGGGGTGTCAATTAATGGAGGTGGAGGTGTCTGTACTGATGGATCAGTGTGAGGGTGTTGGGGTGTCAATGAATGGGGGTGTAGGTGTCTGTACTGATGGATCAGTGTAGGGGGTGTTGGGGTGTCAGCAAATGGGGGTGTAGGTAACTGTACTGATGGATCACTGTGCGAGGTGTCAATAAATGGGGGTGTAGGTGTCTGTACTGATGGATCAGTGTGGGGGGTGTCAATGTATAGTGGTTTAGGTTTCTGTAGTGATGGATCAGTGTGGGGGGTGTTGGGGTTTCAATGTATAGGGGTGGAGGTGTCTGTTCTGGTGATTCAGTGTTGGGGGGTGTTGGTGTGCCAATGAATGGGGGTGTAGTTGTCTGTACTGATGGATCACTGTGGGGGGTGTCAATGAATGGGGGTGGGGGTGTCTGTACTGATGGATCAGTTTGAGGAGTCTTGGGGTGTCAGTGAATGGGAGTGTAGTTGTCTGTACTGATGGATCAGTGTGGGGGGTGTCAATTAATGGGGGTGGAGGTGTCTGTACTGATGGATCAGTGTGAGGGTGTTGGGGTGTCAATGAATTGGGGTGTAGTTGTCTGTACTGATTGATTAGTGTGGGGGGTGTCAATGAATGGTGGTGGAGGTGCCTGTGCTGCTGGATCAGTGTGGGGGTGTTGGGGTGTCAGTGAATGGGGGTGTAGGTGCCTGTACTGATGGATCAGTGTGGGGGTTGTCAATGAAAGGGGGTGAAGGTGTCTGGACTAATGGATCAGTGTGGGGGGTGTCAATGAATGGGGGTGTAGTTGTCTGTACTGATGGATCAGTGTAGGGGGTGACAATTAATGGGGGTGGATTTGTCTGTACTGATGGATCAGTGTGGGGGTGTTGGGGTGTCAATGAATTGGGGTGTAGTTGTTTTACTGATGGATCAGTGTAGGGGGTGTCAATGAAAGGGGGTGAAGGTGTCTGGACTAATGGATCAGTGCGGGGGGTGTCAATGATTGGGGGTGGAGCTGTCTGTACTGATGGATCAGTGTTAGGAGTGTTGGGGTGTCAATAAATGGGGGTGTAGTTGTCTGTACTGATGGATCAGTGTGGGGAATGTAGAGGTGTCAAAGAATGAGGGTGTAGTTGTCTGTACTGATGGATCAGTGTGGGGGGTGTCGATTAATGGGGGTGGAGGTGTCTGTACTGATGGATTAGTGTTAGGAGTGTTGGGGTGTCAATGAATAAAGGTGGAGGTGTCTGTCCTGATGGATCAGTGTGGTGGTGTTGGGGTGTCAATGAATGGGAGTGTAGTTGTCTGTACTGATGGATAAGTGTGGAGGGTGTCAATGAATGGGGGTGGAGTTGTCTGTACTGATGAATCAGTGTGGGGGGTGTTGGGGTGTCAATGAATGGGGGTGTAGTTGTCTGTACTGATGGATCAGTGTGGGGGTGTCCATGAATGGGGGTGTAGTTGTCTGTATTGATGGATCAGTGGGGGGGGTGTCAATTAATGGGGGTGAAGGTGTCTGTACTGATGGATCAGTGTGGGGAGTGTTTGGGAGTCAATGAATGGGGGTGTAGGTGTCTATAATGATGGATCAGTGTGGGGTGGTGTTGGGGTTTTCAGTTAATGGGGTGTAGGTGTCTGTACTAATGGATTAGTGTGGGGGGTGTTGGGGTGTCAGTGAATGGGGGTGTAGGTGTCTGTACTGATGGATCACTGTGGGGTGTGTCAATGAACAGGGGTAGAGGTGTCTGTACTGATGGATCAGTGTGGGGGGTGTTTGGGAGTCAATGAATGGGGGTGTAGGTGTCTATAATGATGGATCAGTGTGGGGTGGTGTTGGGGTTTTCAGTTAATGGGGTGTAGGTGTCTGTACTAATGGATTAGTGTGGGGGGTGTTGGGGTGTCAGTGAATGGGGGTGTAGGTGTCTGTACTGATGGATCACTGTGGGGTGTGTCAATGAACAGGGGTAGAGGTGTCTGTACTGATGGATCAGTGTGGGGGGTGTTGGGGTTTCAATGTATGGGGGTGCAGGTGTCTGTACTGATGGATCAGTGTTAGGGGGTGTTGGGGTGCCAATGAATGGGGTGTAGTTGTCTGTACTGATGGATCAGTGTGGGGCGGTGTCAATGAATGGGGTTCAATATTGGTGAATATATTTTGTGGCTGATTGTCTCATGTACATAGGAGATAGTATGGATAAAAATATCCCACATACAGTAAATATGTCAACAGCAACAGCAGCGGAAACTTCCAACGCATTTCAAAGCAAGTTTTTTTTATTCTTCCTCACGGGTGTGGTTGTGTACAATATAGATGTTCTAATAGAAGGACATCTTCATGTTATATGTTCTTCCTGTTTTTAGGGTGGAACATGTACCATGTTCCTGCCTGCTGCCCCAACTCCCACTGACAGAAGTACTGGGAGAAGGTCCCCATACAAGCTGTCAGTTTTTCAGAGCACGTGTCATCCATTCGCATTGTTTTGTGAATGAATGAACTGCAAGTCCGGACTGCCTTAGCGGCTATCAGCTTGCAGTCCTCAATGAACTACCATGAAGATGTGGAGCGCTGTGGTAGTTCAATGATTCTTCCTGTCAGTATTAGTGTTGGGCTGAATGTCCAATTCGAACCTAAGTTCAACTCGAACCATGACTATTCGTGTTTTCGCTGAACACATGAATGATGCAGGCTTTTTTGCCCCGCCCCACAATGCACTGTGCCCTGACAGTGCATTGTGATTGGTCAAAGCAATGCACCTGACCAGAGGTCAGGTGCAATGCTTTGGCCACTCACAGCACAGGATGACATCACAAGGGGTGGGATGAACCCTACCCCCTTGTGACATCATGACAGTATTTAAGAATTGTCATTGTGGTACATCTGTCAGGGATCCGGGTATGACCAGAGGTGTGGGGACTGACACAGGGAAACGCAGGCTTCAGGTATAGTAAACAATATAATTTATTAAAGGTACAACTCAAATACAAAACCACAATATAACAAAACCAAACCTCCAACTGATAACAGAATGTACACAGACAAGGGCAGTCAGGGCTGGTGAGGTGGAGTGGTCAGGCAGGCCGAGCCCACAGCACGGATTTCCTCAGGGCGCGGGGTCTAAGTCCCAGCCTGCTGTTCACCAGGGCCCCTGATGGTGGGGTGCTGACTAGAACCAGGTCGCGACCCCTAAGTGCGTCTGGCTGTGGTAGAGAGTACTGGAAGGGGAGTGCAGGAACGGAGTCTGATGGGAAGAGCCAGGCAGACTTACTGAAGTGATCCGTGCGGGATGGATGGATTGTCGGGTGAAGTGAGCGTAGTCAGGCAGGCCGGGTCGGTATCGTGCGGGCAGCGAGGTACAAGGAGCAGGCGGAAGCGGAGTCAGGAATAGTCGAGGTCAGGACAGGCAGAGTTCATGCAGGAATAAGCAGGATCAGGCAGGAAGCAGACAGGATGCAGGTACAGGGGCTCATGGGAAACATACACCAAGGCCCTGAACACAGACCTGGCCATTCCTTAAATACACCTGTGTAATCAGTTTCAAACAAAGGCTTCTGTACCAAATATTAACGCAGATCTTCTCAGGGGTTCAAATACTTCTGTTCAGCCGTGCGAGACAAATACATTCTTTACAAATCATACAATGGGATTTCCTGAATTTTTTTTTAAATTCTGTCTCTCAGAGTGGGAATGCACCTACAATGTGAATTTCAGACCCCTCCATGATTTCTAAGTGGGAGAACTTGCAAAATCGCAGGGGGTTCAAATACTTCTGTTCCTCACTGTATGTGCAGTAACTCCATCATTATGAAGAACGTTTATTGACACATGATGAACTTTACAAATCAGCTTATTACCATTTTTAAAGCGGTTGCAAAGGCTCAAGGTTTTTTACCTTCATGTATTCTATGCATGAAGGTAAAAAAACCTTCTGTGTGCAGCAGCCCCCCTAAAACTCACCTAAGCCCCCTCTCGATCCAGCACTGGAGTCTTGGCTATCCTGGAAATCCCTCTCCTCATTGGCTGAGACAGAAGCTGGAGCTATTGGCTCCCGCTGCTGTCAATCACAGCCAGTGAGCCAATGTGAAAAGAGGCGTGGAGCCAAGCCATGGCTCCATGTTTGAATGGATACACAGAGCAGTGGGTGCCCCCATAGCAAGCTGCTTGCTATAGGGGCATCCTACAGGAGGGAAGGGCCAGGAACGCCAGAAGGGGACCTATGAAGAGGACTATCCAGGCTGCTCTGTGCGAAATCACTGCACGCAGCAGGTAAGTGTCGGTGTGTTTTAATTAGATTGCATATATAATGAGATTTGTATCCCTTGATGAATAAATTGGTAATCATGTGTATTAATTACTTATGATTTGTTTGTAATGCACCTCATAAAAACTCACAGGGCAAATATATTGTATTTATATATATTTGTTTTTTTGTTACAAATAATACATTTTTATTTGGTTTTACAAATACAGTTACAACAAAAAAAAACAAAAACAAAAATAGGACAGTGAAAAGCTACATAATATCACAGTATAGGTGTTATGATACAGTTTAACAAAGAGGAAAAAGGAAATATTGAATCATTCCAAACAGTCCTACTAGTTCCATGAAATAATAATTTTAGAGTATCCAAAAAAAAGGTTAACCTGTTGGTGCCGGCGCCTCCCGGCCCTTTAAGAGTTTCAGAAGCCGGGAGGAGTGGAAGGGTTTTAGGGTCGTGTGACTGCCGTGATTCGCCATCACGGTGGTCACATGATCTGAAAAGGTCCCAATCGAAAGGGGAGATCAGGACCTTTCCGGGAGTAGCGGACATATGTGCTGGCGCTCTCAGAACATATGTCTTTTTTAATTGCACACAAATATGCGTCCGCTCGGCGTCAAGGCCCAGACGCTAAGAGGCCGCATATCTGGAAGAGATTGGTGTCAAGGGTTAAACATAATAATATCTTAGGTTGCAGTTCTGAACCAGTCAGACCGGGAAGTCCAAGCTTTGTCAGATTTGGTCATTCTCTCATTTAGGTAAGCTAAAGATTCCTCATAGACGAAGTGGGTCTGGACTCGCTCAATGACTTTTTAGAGAAAGGGCGGAGTCTTTTTTCCAGTGTCTAGTAATGGTAATTCTTGATGCTAGAAGAATATGTGTCACTAAGAGTCCATAATGGATTGGATATGTATCTATATTTACATTCAGAATGGCGAGGGTAGGATCAGGTTGTTTTGATATCCCAGTAATTTCCGATATCATGTGGAAGACTTCATGCCGATAGCTGCTAATATGTTTACATGTCCATAATATAGGTAATAGAGTACCAATCTGACCGCAGGTTCTCCAGCATTGAGGACTAGGTTGTTCTGAGAAATTGGCCTATTTGTATGTATTTGTTGATGTAGGGATGGAGGAGCATTACTAGATGCCCTGGATCACAATCACATTTATAGTATATGCTTGCTAGGATATAAAATGACGGAAAAGTGTTTTGAATGAGACTTTGAATGTGAAAATGACCTTCAGAGCTCTCAAATGACCTCTCAAATGACCCCAGGAGTCCACCACTAAAGAATGGCCCCAGCCACCGCACCGGCCACACCCTCTTGGAAGGCATGGCTGCTGCAACGGATGGGGCAATTTCTCAGCGTTGGACTCCTGGGGTCGGTTGAGAAGCGTCCATCCCTTCACTTGTATTGGCTGACTCTGTAATCGCTTGGACTCATGCTCACCTCTTCTCACTTGCCGGTGGGGGGGTCCCTTTCCTTCTATCCATAGCTTGAAGCGGCCCCATAAGGTATACTTTTCTGTAAAGGCTTCTGACTATTGTAATATTTTACAAGTACTTTGTTGAACATTGCCATCTGTTCTGGGATCCAATAAACACAATATTCTCTCCGGAAAAGTTGCTGTCTTGAAATTTGTGTGAATTGGAGGAGTTTGCGTTCTATTCCTGTTTCCATGAGACATATAGTCGATCAATTATTAGTCATTAATATTTATAACATTGTACAGAAACATGAAGGACAGGGAAGGTTGTAGAAAAAAATGAGCCACAAGTTGTCCCGGGGCCCCCAAGGTAGAATACCATAACACCAGCATGACAACATTTCAGAAATAATTGAAACAGCAGAATCATTCTTATCTCTGAACTGACGTGAATAATAGAAATCAGAAAAAATGTGACCTTTAAGGGTTGGGGAGCAGGACTGGTAACCACACCTTACACCAAAGGCACATATGGGTGGATAAAATGTGTATAAAATCCACAAATGACAAAAAAAGAACAGATTCTATAGGACTCGGTCCTGAATACGGCTGCCAGACTCATTCACCATTCCAACCGCTCTGTCTCCGCCACCCCCCTCTGCCAATCCCTCTGCTGGCCTCCACCTCCCTCTGCCAATCCCTCCACTGGCCTCCATTCAGTGTCCTCCACCCCCCTCTGCCAATCCCTCCACTGGCCTCCGCTCAGTGTCCTCCACCCTCCTCTGCCAATCCCTCCACTGGCTTCCGATTGCCCAACGGATCAAATTAAAAATCCTAACACTGACGTACAAAGCCGTCCACCATACTGCCCCGAACTACATCACTGACCTAATATCCAAGTACCGCCCAGCAGGCACACTCCGCTCCTCACAAGACCTCCTTCTCTCTAGTTCCCTGGTCTCCTCCTCCCATGCCTGCCTCCAGGACTTCTCCAGGGTGTCACCCATCCTCTGGAACTCCCTGCCCCAACCCATCAGATTATCACCTACTCTCCTCTCCTTTAGGCACACCCTGAAAACCCATCTCTTCAGGGAAGCCTACCCCACCCCCTGCTAACTTGCCGACCTCCTCCACTCTTCCTACCACTCCATCCCCCACAGCTATCTCCTCCTGTGCCACCACCCCCTCCCTCCTAGATTGTAAGCTCGAAAGAGCAGGGCCCTCGATCCCCTCATGTATCACATTGTATTGGTATTGTTCTGTCACATGTTCTGTTCCCCTTTGTAATGTGCAGCGCTGAGCCAACTATTGGCACTTTATAAATACTGTATAATAATAATAATAATAATAATAATAAAAAAGGTCCCCTTCCAAGTTCTTCCCTTTCTTGTATTTAAAAGATAATTATTATAAGGAAGTTTATGGCGATTTTCAGCAAATATTGGGAGAAATCACCTGGACCTTCTTTGATATAAATCAGTAGTATTAGATTTTAATGACTTCCATGCAGGGCACTTATACCCCCTTCCTGCCCAGGCCAATTATCAGCTTTCAGCACTGCCACACAATTGCGCGGTCATGCAACACTGTACTCATGTGAAATTTTTATCAATTTTTTGAGACAGATAGAGCTTTCTTTTGATGGTATTTATTCACCTCTGGGTTTTTAAATTTTTGCTAAACAAACCAAAAACAACTGAAAATTTAGCAAAAAAAAACATTTTTTCGTAGTTTTTGTTATAAAATTTTGTAAATAAGTGATTTTTCTCCTTCACTGATGTGCGCTAATTGAGGCTGCAGTGATGCACTGATAGACACTGATGAGGAGGCACTGGAAGGTGGCACTGATGGTCATTGACAGGCATCACTGATTGGCACTGAAAGGCAGCACTCATATATGGCACTGATAGGTGGCACTGATATGCAGCACTGGTAGGTGGCACTGATAGGCGGCACTGACTGGCACTGTTAGGCATCACTGATAGGCAGCACTGACAGACACCGATAGGTGGCACTGACTGGCACTGATAGGTGGCACTGATTGGCAGCACTGATAGGCAGCACTGACTGGCACTGATAGGCGGCACTGAAAGGCAGCTCAGATGGGCACTGATATGTGGAATTGATGTGCACTAGTAGGCTCTGATATGTGACATTGATGTGGCACTGATGGGCACTGATATGTGGCACTGGCAGGTGGCATTGATGAGAACTGACAGGTGGCACTTCTGGGGCTACACTGATCATCAGGGCACACTGATCATCAGTGCCCTGATGATCAGTGTACATGTCCCCTCCGAGGAATGATGATTACCGGCTCTCCTCTCGAGCTGTCAGCGGCATAACCGGCATTTCCCTATTTACATGTGATTAGCTGTGATTGGACACAGCTGATCACATGACCGAGCTGACATATTTAGACTTTTTCCGTTGATCGCCGGGCTGCACGCTCCCGGAGCCACGCATGCGCGGTTAGAGTGAGATGACGTCATATGACATCCTCCCAGAACGAGAGAACCGCCTTGCGCCCGTCATTTCCTTATATGGTGAGCGGAAGGCAGTTAAAGGAAAATCAGCATCTTCTACAAAACAAATGTTTCATGAAAACTGAGCTGGTGTGTAAGTCAGTCATCAGATCCGCATGGAAGATCAATGGGTTCCTGTGGCCACACAGAGGGATCAGGAGACTCCATATAACAGCTCTGTGCTCAGTGTATGGAGGAGGTTCCGGTTTCATGGCCACCATTAACCCCTTGAAGACCAATTATGTTCTGGAATGTTTAGTTTAGAAGTTTATTTTTAAATGATTTTTATTGAAAGATTATAACATAACAAGGGAATATACAAACAACAGCTTTGAATGGTGCACATTAGAGAGAGCAGTAATACAGGAAACAGATAAGAGTGGAGGTTCCCCACCATCTGGCTGGAGAAACCGTAAGTCTTAATTATGCTTACATGAGAAGTATGCTCGGTATCCTGTGAACCTTTTAAGAACCAATAAGTTGTAAATGGGGGAGGGCTACGAGGTGGGAGGAGGAAGAGGGAGGGAAGACACACTTGTAGCATAGATAAGTACCTTATAGCATTATAGGGTAGTATTCAGTTTATTGAGAAATTAGGATTTTTCAACCATCAAGACCATTGTATTGCAAATTTCTGATATGAGGAATTTTGAAGGGCTGTTCTTCTTTCCATCTCACATTGAAAGTTGAGATCAGCCATGAGGCGGGACAGGAGTGGAATGGTAGGGGATCGCCATAATTTAGTAATGTTGGTCTTTGCAGCTGCTAGAATATGTATGATGATGGTGCGTGAGTTTATGGGGAATTTATCTATTCCGATGTGGAGGAGGGCTAAGGCCGGATTTGGGGAAACTGGAATTCTTGTAATTGAGGAAATTATTTGGAAAACTTTGTTCCAGTAGGATTTGAGAGACTTACATGTCCATAGTAAATGAAGGAGTGAGCCAATTTCTCTGCAGTGTCTCCAGCAGGTCTGGGAGCGCTGAGGGTAATATATGGATAGTTTAGTGGGGGTTAGATACCATTGGTGTAGAATTTTAAGGTACGTTTCCCAGTGGGAACTACACTTTGAAGCTTTAAAAGTAATTGTGAATGTTTTTTCCCAGGTATGCTGGGCTATTGGTTGGATAAAGTTTTTTTCCCAATTACTTAAGGATGAGGTATATGTGGTGAATAGCGTTCCAGTTATAAGTGTGTAGAAGGTTGAGATTCCTTTCTTAGGATGATTTGTCCTATGAAAGAATTGGTGTGCAGTTGCAGGAATTTCTATTTCGAATGGTGGATTTGTTTTGTAAAGGGCGTGTGTTATACGCAAATAAGTGAATAGTTCTTTGTCCGGAAGGTGAAATTTCTCTTGTGTTGTATGAAATGAGTTTAGTTTATGTATAGTATACAGATCTCGGATGTAATGTATGCCCAGAGCATTCCATGATGTCAGATTTAAGTGAGGAGAGATGAGGTGCAGGGATGAAAGTGGGGACAGAATACGTATGTTGTCTTTATGTGCTTGATTACAAGCTAGGAAGTCATGCCAGGCCATCAAAGAGGCTTGTATGCAGGGGTGATTATGCAAAGAGTGGGACTGAAATGTTCGAGGTATAAATAGTATATCTGTTAATGAATGAGGTAGGTACAAGGAGGTTTCCATGGTAGTCCAGGTTTTTTCAATAGTAGGGTGCCACCAGAAGAAGAGTTGGTCCAGTAAGGCGGCTTGGTAATATGATTTTAAATGAGGTAGACCAGCTCCACCTCTGGAGGGCGGACGTATTAGGAGATTTGTATTGTACCTGGGTCTTTTTGCATTCCAAAGAAATTTGTTCAGTATTTTTTGAAGTTTAGAGAAGAAAGAATAAGGAACTGGTATAGGGAGTGTACAAAATATATAGAGTATTTTAGGTAGTATGCACATTTTTATGGTAGCCACTCTGCCTAGTATCGACAGAGTAGTAGTGCGTAAGCTCTTAAGGTCCTGGGGGATCGTGTCAAGTAATGGTTTGAAGTTAGAAGTGTAAAGTTGGTTAGTTTTGGCTGTAACTTTAATTCCCAGGTAGGAAATGCTATGTTTTTCCCAAGTAAAGGGGAAGTGTTTAGAGATTAAGTTCTGGGTTACTATGGGCGTATAGAGGTTTAGCATAGTTGATTTAGATTCATTCAGTTTGTAGTATGAGACTGCTGCATAATTGTGGATATGCGTGCGTATCGATTGGAGCGATCTATAGGGGTTTGTGATCATTAGAATAATATCGTCTGCAAATAGACTAATTTTGTGTTCATTTTTAAGAAATTTAATTCCTGTAAAATTTGGGTCGTCTCTAAGGTTGGATGCTAGTGGTTCAATGAGTAAGGCAAAAATAATAGGGGAAAGTGGGCAGCCTTGTCTGGTTCCGTTTGATATGCAGAAGGACTGTGAAAGTGTGCCATTGGTCAGTACTCTAGCAGTAGGGTTAGAGTAAAGGGATAGGATCGCCGATAGCATCCAGTCTGTTATTCCGTATTTCCGGAGTGTAAGTATCATGAATTGCCAGTGAATTCGATCAAATGCCTTTTCCGCATCGAGTGATAGAAAAAGTGAAGGTTGGTTATCAGATACTAGGTGGTGTACTAGGGATATAATTTGTCTAGTAGCATCAGGGGCCTGTCTACCAGGTATAAATCCCACTTGGTCTGGGTGAATTAGTGTGGGTAGATATGGGAGTAGACGCAAGGCAATTATTTTGGCATATATTTTTATATCCGTATTGAGTAATGAAATCGGTCTGTAATTCTGGACTAATTGGGGGTCTTTGCCCGGTTTTGGAATAGTGGTAATTAATGATTGTAGCATGTCAGAGGGGAATTTTCCATTAGAGGCAACGTGGTTATATAGGACGGAGAGATGTGATGTAAGGTTAGATGCAAATGTTTTGTAAAATTCATTAGTGAATCCATTATTCCCTGGCGATTTGTTTAGAGGTAGGGAGTTTATGGTTTTTCCAATCTCTGTGGGTGAAATCGGCACAGAGATAGATTCAAGTTGTGGTAAGGTGAGCTGGGGGAGATTCGTGGTCTGTAGAAATTTTTCAATAGAGGGAATTGTTGGTTGGACAGTGTTCGGATCGTCTTTTATATTGTATAGGTTCTGATAGTAAGATGCAAAAGTGTTGGCTATATCTAATGGGTTTGTCACTGGAGAGTGTGTGGCAGGATGATGAATCGTGAATATTTTAGATTTGAGTCATCTTTGTTTGATGATTTTAATGAGGAGGGAGTTTGGTTTGTTACTAAGCGAGTAAAATTTGGTTTTCGTTTTTTGGAGATTAGTGTCATACGTGTGTAGTAAAATGGTGCGCAATTTATTTCTGTCTGTGTTTAGGGCTGCGGATGTGGAAGAATTTGGGTTCTTTTTGTTAATTTCTTCATTTATGTGGATGGAAGTCAATAGTCGGTCAATTTGTTGGGACCGTTGTCTTTTGATACGAGAGTTTAGTTGTATGAGGATACCTCTCATGTAAGCTTTGTATGTTAGCCAAAGTGTAGTAATAGAGATATCAGGGGTAGCATTAGTTTCAAAGAAAAGATTATGGGCTTCAAGTATATGTTTCTGATTTTCTGGAGATTTCAGGATTGAAGAATCAAGTCTCCAAATAGGCGGGATCGTTGTGTGTCGATTGTCGTCTAAAGATATGTTGATTGGAGAGTGGTCCAACCATGTTATAGTTCCAATAGTGGAGGATGTCACTTGTTGTAATGTCCATTTGTCGGTAACGAACATATCAATTCTTGAGTATGATAGGTGTGGGGGTGAGTAGTTAGTATAATCCTTCTCGGTTCCGTGTTGACATCTCCAGATGTCGTACAAGTCATGGTCATGTAGGAACTGGTTAAAGTTAAGTTTGGCAGGTTTTTTGTTGGAAGATGAGTCCATAAGTGGGTTACCCAGAACATTAAAATCACCACCTATGAGGAGTCTGCCTTGTTTATACTGTGAGATGACTTTGTAGAGTTTGCGGTAGAATTGCATCTGTTTACTATTTGGACCATATATGTTCACCAGGGTGTGGGTTATGTCATTTATTTGGCAAATCAAGACATGGTAGCGTCCTTGTGGGTCGGCTATGCTGGAAATAGTGCGAAATGAGAGAGAGTCATTAATGGCAGTGATAACTCCATTTTTCTTTTCGATGTTGGTAGCCATGAACAATTGAGAGAAACGGTGGAGATATAGCTTAGGGGTCTTCTCAGTAGCAAAATGGGACTCTTGTATGAAAAGAATGTCAGCTTGGGATTTTCGGGCTTCTCTGGAGAGCATCGATCTCTTGAAAGGAGAGTTTAGGCCTCGGACGTTAAGAGATGTAATGTTAATCATTAATAAATCTATTTGCTAGGTATCTATTTAGTTCGGTTGTTGTTTGAGAGAGTATTGACTCAGTAGATGTCTTGCTGAGGAGGAAAGTGATAGTGTAACTATGGTATAAAATAGGCTCGATTGGAGAGGCAGAGTGTATTTTCCTTGTAAATTTGAAGGTTGTGGAACTTGTGGCATAGATGCGTAGCTGGTTGTGTCTTAAAGGGAGAAGGGTAAGGAAGTAAGGAACGATAAAAAACCACTTGCGTTAAACGCAAGTAAACCGAGTAGCATGCATTGCTACTACAAAGATGGGGGGGTATGAACAGGCTTTGACCTCCTGAAGGGTCATGCCAACTGTAAACTGATGTAGTAATCTTCGTCGGGTCTAGGCCGATCGCCAGATATTGATATATCGAAAAATGGCCTCTGGAGGGAGATGCAGAAGCGCTTGAGGATAGAAATTGCCATGGTGCCCGTTATGATGCCTCCATATTTTGGATAGAGCCAGGTGCATTTTCTTGTGGGTCTGCGGGTAGGATATTCCAGACTTTGAGTAGATCTAAGCCTGCTTCTAGGGATTTGATAGTATAGATCCTGCCTTGTTGTCGTACCGTTAATTTTGTGGGGAAGCCCCATTGGTATGCTATACCATGGTTTCTCAAAGCTTTAGTAATAGAGACCATTTTTTTCCTGTTAAGAAGTGTGGCTTTGGACAGGTCTGCATACAATCTGAGGTTTGTGTGGGATGGCGGTAATGGTGGAGGGTTTCTGGCCGTCGTCATAATTTTCTCTTTGACGTGGTAGAAATGGATGCGGGCTAGTACATCTCTTGGAATAGATGCCGCCAAGAATGAGGGTTTAGGTAACCGGTGAGTTCGATCAATCGCCAGTTCTACATCAGAGAGTGACGGAATGAGGATTTTAATGAATTGCTGTAGGTAAAGTAGTAGTGAATCGTTGGTGATTGATTCAGGGATCCCTCTGAATTTGATATTGTTACGGCGTGATCGATCCTCTAAGTCGGCCAACTTGAGGTTGATTTGTTCTATATCAGATGAGTGGTCTGCATGCGCGTCAATCATTTCATTATGAGCCGTGATTATGTCACCCATGCTAGATTCAATGTGGCGAATTCTGTGTTCTTGTCGTTGTATTACGTTAGTAATTTGATTTAATGATGCAGAGATGTCATTGTGCAGTGTTTGACGTAGTGACGCTAGCATATTTTTCATACATATTTCTGTTAGTGGTTGGTCCGCTGCTGGAAATGCATCTATGTGAGGCAGGCTTATATGAGGTGACTGAGGAGGAAGGTTTGAGGCCTGGTATGAGGGGTCAGGGTCCTGGTCAAGTCGTGGCCGAGATTTGGCAGGGCTGCTAGTCGTAGGGGACATTGGGGGTGAAAACTCACCAGGGTCCCCTGGGTATAGCTGGTGTTGCAGCCTCGGATCCGCTTGCTGGGCCCTGTAGTCCTCCTCGTGGCCGCTTCCATCCCCCTGCTTGTGAGAATTGCGGGCGCCATCTTGGATTCCCGGCATGACAGCCGGGAAGAATTGGGTGAGTTTCCCCGGCTGCCCCGGGGTTTTCCTCCTGCGGGGCATGACTCGTGAGGTGCGGGCACGCTTCAGGAAGGCAGCTGAGGTAATTTCCCCCTCCAGGGCTGGTGTGTGCCGCTACGATGCTGGCGGATGGACGGAGCTCACACTACAGCACGTCCATCTCGTAGCCGGCCGCGCATGCGCCCCCTAGTTTAGAAGTTTAAATCAGAATTTTTTGCTAGAAAATTATTTATAACCCCCAAACAATATATTTTTTTTTAGCAAAGACCCTAGAGAATGAAATGGCGATCGTTTATCAATTTTTATTTGTGCAGCGGTTTTTCAAACACAATTTTTTGGGAAAAATACACTTTAGTGAATTAAAAAAAAAATGCAGAAATTGTAGCCTGCTCATAAAAGCATAATAGTTGTGGTGTAAACCTGTCTTTCTCCATCATCCGTGTCCAAAAAAACCTCTTTTTTCAGATGCTAAATATCTGCCCAGTCAGTATTAGAAGTTGCCACCTGTTCAAAAATGCTTTCCAGCTGTTTTCCATTATATATTGTTTTAGCAAAGACCCTAGAGAATGAAATTTATAATTTTTGGTTTCACATAGTATTTGCGCAGCGGTTTTTCAAACGCAATTTTTTGGGAAAAAATACACATTAGTGAATTTAAAAAAAAAACACAATTTATTCCCCAATTTTTTTTTTGTAAAATATGAAAAAGGATGCTATGGCAATAAAATCAATACCTAACATGTCACGCTTTAAAATTGTGGAATGGCGACAAACTATAGTACTTAAAAAACATCATAGGCGACACTTTGGACATTTTTACAGGTTACCAGTTTAGAGTCACAGAGTAGGTCTAGCACTAGAATTGTTGCTCTCACTCTAAGGTTTGCGGCAATACCTCACATATGTGCTGCGAACATTGTTTACATGTGAATGCGCAATTTAAGTATGCGTTCGCTTCTCCTTGTCACCGCGGTGGGATGGGGTGCTTTGAAAAAAAAAATCTTATTTTTTTATTTTATTTATTTTTTATTTTTACATTGCCTCTTGTAATAGAAATAAGCATGAGAGGTCCTTTTTAAGAAGAGATCTGGGGGTCAAAAAGACCCCAAACCTCTTCTTTACCTTTAACCCCTTGCCTACAGGGCACTTCTACCCCCTTCCTGCCTACAGGGCACTTCTACCCCCTTCCTGCCTACCGGGCACTTCTACCCCCTTCCTGCCTACCGGGCACTTCTACCCCCTTCCTGCCTACAGGGCACTTCTACCCCCTTCCTGCCTACAGGGCACTTCTACCCCCTTCCTGCCTACTGGGCACTTCTACCCCCTTCCTGCCTACTGGGCACTTCTACCCCCTTCCTGCCTACCGGGCACTTCTACCCCCTTCCTGCCTACCGGGCACTTCTACCCCCTTCCTGCCCACCGGGCACTTCTACCCCCTTCCTGCCTACAGGACACTTCTACCCCCTTCCTGCCTACAGGGCACTTCTACCCCCTTCCTGCCTACCGGGCACTTCTACCCCCTTCCTGCCTACCGGGCACTTCTACCCCCTTCCTGCCCACCGGGCACTTCTACCCCCTTCCTGCCCACCGGGCACGTCTACCCCCTTCCTGCCTACAGGGCACTTCTACCCCCTTCCTGCCTACTGGACACTTCTACCCCCTTCCTGCCTACAGGGCACTTCTACCCCCTTCCTGCTTACAGGGCACTTCTACCCCCTTCCTGCCTACAGGACACTTCTACCCCCCTTCCTGCCTACAGGTCACTTCTACCCCCTTCCTGCCTACCGGGCACTTCTACCCCCTTCCTGCCTACCGGGCACTTCTACCCCCTTCCTGCCTACAGGGCACTTATACCGCCTTCCTGCCTACAGGGCACTTCTATCCCCTTCCTGCCTACCGGGCACTTCTACCCCCTTCCTGCCTACAGGACACTTCTACCCCCTTCCTGCCTACAGGACACTTCTACCCCCTTCCTGCCTACAGGGCACTTCTACCCCCTTCCTGCCTACAGGGCACTTCTACCCCCTTCCTGCCTACAGGACACTTCTACCCCCTTCCTGCCTACAGGGCGCTTCTACCCCCTTCCTGCCCAGGCCAATTTTCAGCTTTCAGCGCTGTCACACTTTGAATGACAATTGCACAGTCATGCAACATTGTACTCATATGACATTTTTATCTTTTTTTGAGACAGATAGAGCTTTCTTTTGGTGGTATTTAATCACCTTGGGGTTTTTACTTTTTTGCTAAACAAACCAAAAACAACTGGAAATTTTGAAAAAAAAAGTTTTTTCCTAGTTTTTGTTATAAAATTTTGTAAATAAGTGATTTTTCTCCTTCACTGATAAAGCTGCAGTGATAGGCACTGATAGGTGGCACTGATGGGGAGGCACTGGTAGGTGGCACTGATGGGCATTGACAGGCATTACTGATGGGCACTGAAAGGCAGCTCTCATATATGGCACTGATAGGTGGAACTTATAGGCTGCACTGACTGGCACTGTTAGGTGGCACTGACTGGCAGCACTGATAGGCGGCACTGATTGGCAGCACTGTTAGGTGGCACTGACTGGCACTGATAGGTGACACTGAAAGGCAGCTCAGATGGGCACTGATATGTGGCATTGATGAGCACTGACAGCTGGCACTGCTGGGGCTACACTGATTATCAGAGCACACTGATCATCAGTGCCCTGATGATCAGTGTACATGTCCCCTATGAGGAATGTTGATTATCGGCTCTCCTTTCCTCACGAGCTGTCACCAGGCACCCCGATCCAAGGGATGTGCTCTACCTGCCGAGGGATGCCCAGCTGTCTACCATTGGGCCTAACATTCGCACCCCAAAACACATGAGAATGACCCAGGATTCGAACGAGGTGGACAACACCACCTGAAAGAAAAGAAACAAGCAAAAAACACATAACAAACAAAAAATCCTAGCACAAGGAGCCACAGACAAAAAGACGCCCCCCAACTAACCTCACACCCCTAACAAATGAGGGTGAATGTAAAGTCTAAACCTGTCTGATTCCCAGTGCCCAAGATGCCGATCCACCAATATTTAGGATGTAGCATGTTACATGTTCCACCAGTATTTAGGATGTAGCATGTTACATGTTCCACCAGTATTTAGGATGTAGCATGTTACATGTTCCACCTGTATTTAAGATGTAGCATGTTACATGTTCCACCAGTATTTAAGATGTAGCATGTTACATGTTCCACCAGTATTTAAGATGTAGCATGTTACATGTCCCACCGGTATTTAAAATGTAGCATGTTACATGTTCCACCAGTATTTAAGATGTAGCATGTTACATGTTCCACCAGTATTTAAGATGTAGCATGTTACATGTTCCACCCAGGGGCGGACTGACAACTCATGGGGCAATAGGGGATCATGGGACCCCTGTGTCCTCGCCCACAATCAAACCACACCCAAAAAAGCCTATGAAAAGGTACCAGGGGCATCTCATGGGGCCCCCTACTGACCCAGGGCCCTTGGGCAGTGCCCGAGTTCCCAAATGGTCAGTCCGCCCCTGGTTCCACCAGTATTTAAGATGTAGCATGTTACATGTTCCACCAGTATTTAAGAAGTAGCATGTTACATGTTCCTCCAGTATTTAGGATGTAGCATGTTACATGTTCCAGCTCCTGCCCCCAGATCCCCCCCAGTGTCACAGCAGGCAAGGTATCTTCTCCCCACACCCACTGTCATAATTCAAAAACAGCGTGGTCATACGGGGCTCTGCCCACATGGCCGCGTCACTCAATCACAGCTTCCTGTGAATTAATGGCACCTGAGTGCGCCTGCAAAAGTTAGCACGTTTTTGCGTGGTGCAGAAAAAAATTTGATTTTGTGTGTGTTACTGCACTGCACCCGGTGTGAACAAGCCCAGAAATGTAGTCTGTGAAGCACAGCTCAGTGGTCTGTAGTTGTAAATTGATCGGAAATGATCAGAAAGGTCCCGATCACAAGTAATGATTGGGACATTTCTGCAAGGCACCAGTAAATGTGTCGGGAGCATTCAGGGTGTTTGGCTACTTTTAGTGCGCAAATATGTGGCTGCTGGTATCAAGGCCCAACCACCGAGAGGCCTCATATTTGTGTACCATTGATACCAACACGTCAAGGTTATAAATTAACCCTCAAAAATTGAGTTTTATACTAAAACTGTCTCATGATACCAAACCGGTGTGTCAGTCCGCCATGTATGCTGGCCGGCTGAACGAGAGATAAATCCAGGAGACCAATTAAAGAAGGTCCTGGTACAAATCCACCCACGGTAGATGAAAAATATTCCATGAGGACAATTCCCCAGAGTTAGGAGAACTTGTTGTGTTATTACAGAACAATATGAGATGGCAGAAGTTCTTTAATCCTAAGTTTTGAAAAAGGTTTATGCTAAAAGAGCCAGAAATGAAGAGAATCAGAAAGTGGTGAGACTAGACAGGAAATATTGGAGTGATTATAAAAGGTTGGGCAATACAAAGGGAGACCTACAGTATGAGCGGACATCATTCACTAGGTGTAGTCTGCAATATAAAAAGAAAGACTGAGACCATTATGTCTAAACATTGGCCAATCGTGAAGAAAAAACCCCCCAAAAAAAACAATACCACAAGTATTTTACAGAAAGTTTCCTTGGTTGAAATGATTGTGGTTCCCCAGTGTTGCAAATCCATCAAAAATATGAAATGTATTAATTTGGATAGAATGAATCCCGGCTTAATAAATTTTCTCTCAAAAAATAACTATTGTTGTTTCCACATCGGATGAGAAGGTGTTAGGTATAAAAAAGTTTATGTCACGTAAAACCACCCATGTGACATTCTGATGAGCGTTGTGATGAGTTAATTGGGCTGGGTGTGGAGGAAGCAAAAAACCCCCAGCCTGAAATCTGCAAATTCCTATCATAGTGACAAACCCAAAAAAGTCGATAGGAGCTAAATCTTGTCATCTATTTCTGGCCTTTCTGGCCACGGGGGACACGTACCAATGCAAAAAAAAACAGAAAGAAAGAAAGAAAAATACCTTTCAGCAGGGAGCAGCTCTGACTTAAAGCAAGCAAGAATTAAAGAGCAAAAATGTAGACAGAACTTTAATTATTTTATATATATACAGTGCCTTGAAAAAATATTCCTCCCCCTTGAAATGTTCCCCATGTTGTCATGTTACAGCCAAATATGTAAATGTATTTTATTGGGATTTTATGTGATAGAGCAACACAAAGTGTCTCATACAGTAATTGTGAAGTGGAAGGAAAATGAGAAATGGTTTTCAAGATTTTTTACAAATAAATCTGTGAAAAGTGTGGCGTGCATTTGTCTTCAGCCCCCTGTACTCTGATACCCCTAACTAAAATCTAGTGGAACCAATTGTCTTCAGAAGTCACCTAATTAGTAAATAGAGCCCTCCTGTGTGTCATGTAATCTCAGCATAAATCCAGCTGTTCTGTGAAGCCCTCAGAGGTTTGTTAGAGAACATTAGTGAACAAACAGCAACATGAAGGCCGAGGAACACACCAGACAGGTCAGGGATAAAGTTGTGGATATGTTTAAAGCAGGGTTAGATTAAAAATAATTATCCCAATCTTTGAACATCTCACAGAGCACTGTTCAATCCATCATCTGAAAATGGAAAGAGAGTATGGCACAATCGCAAACCAAGATATGGCCAACCACCTAAACTGAGAGGCCAGACAAAGAGAGCGTTTATCATAGAAGCAGCTAAGAGGCTCATGGGAACTCTAGAGGAGCTGCAGAGATCCACAGCTCAGGGAAGAGAATATGTCCTCAGGACAACTATTAGTTGTGCAATCCACAAATCTGGCCTTTATAGAGGAGTGACAAGAAGAAAGCCATTGTTGGAAGAATGCCATAAGAAGTCCCTTTTGCAGTTTGTGGGAAGCCATGTGGGGGACACAGCAAACATGTGGAAGAAGGGGCTCTGGTCAGATGAGACTAAAATGGAATTTTGTGGCCTAAGCAAAACGTTATGTGTGGTGGAAAACTAACACTGCTCATCAACCTGAACACACCATCCCCACCGTGAAACATGGTGGTGACAGCATCATGTGGTGGGGATGCTTTTCTTCAGCAGGGACAGGGAAGCTGGCCCTGAGTTGATGGGAAGATGGATGGAGCCAAATACAGGGCAATCTTAGAAGAAAACCTGTTAGAGTCTGCAAAAGACTTTAGATCGGGGCGGAGGTTCCCCTTCCAGCAGGACAATGACCCAAAACATCCAGCCAGACCTACAATGGAATGGTTCAGATCAAAGCATCTTCATGTGTTAGAATGGCCCAGTCACAGTCCAGACCCAAATACAATGGAGAATCTGTGGTCAGACCTGAAAATTGCTGTTCCCAGACGCTCTCCATCCAATCTGACAGAGGTTGAGTGATTCTGCAAAGAAGAATGGGCAGAAATGTCCCTCTCTAGATGTGCAAAGTTGGGAGGGACGTCCCCAAAAAGACTTGCAGCTGGAATTGCAGCCAAAGGGGGTCCTACAAAGTATTGACTCCGGGGGCGGAATACAAATGCCGCCACACTTTTCACAGATTTATTGATCACAAATGTTGGAAACCATTTCTCATTTTCCTTCCACTTCACAATTATGTGTCACTTTGTGTTGGTCCATCACATCCAATCCCAATACATACATTGACGGTTTTGGTTGTAACATGACAACATGGGGAAAAGTTCAATGAAGAAGAATTTTTCAAGCCTCTGTCTCTCTCTCCCTCTCCCTCTCTTCCTCTATATATATATATATATATATATATATATATATATATATATGTGTATTTTGTTTTTAACCACTTGCCGACAAGCCACAGTACTTATAGTGCGGCAGGGCGGCACTGCTGTGCAAAATCACATGTATATATACGTGGTTTTGCATTTCAGGTAGGGAACATGCGCGAGGCGCGTGACCACCCTACCCACACCACCGGCGATTACCAGCAAACACTGACACGGAGATGGCTGCATTGTTTTCAGTGCAGCTCTCCTCTCTGCCAGTTTGAGCACACTGATCCGGATCGCTGAGCACAGCCTTCCAGATCAATGTGCTTACAGTGAAGAACACCCCCCCACCCTCTAGTGAAACACTCCCCTCACACAGTTAACCCTTTGATTGCCTTCTAATGTTAAACCCTTCCTCTCCAGTGCCATTAGTACAGTAGTACAGTGTCAGTGTTTTTTTTTGCACTGATCACTGTATTGGTGTCACTCGGGATGTCAGTGACCCCAAGACAGTTTGTCTTGGAAATTCGCTTTAACGAATTTCTCCTTACCGTGAGTACTCGCAGTTGGATGCGCAGAAATCCCCCATAAAGCTGTGCGAATCTCGCTTACCACGACTGCAGCCAAACTACACGATTCCTGCCCATCCAAATACTTTGGTTCTGTTGAATTTGTGGGTGATTGGAGCTCCGTTACCCTAGAATGATCACACGACACTCTAAGGCTGGTTGCAATCCACATAAGGGCCGGCTTTAGGCTCAGCTCTCTGTTTTATTAAGAATACACACATGCCCCCCACATGAATAAAGTCAATCCCTCCCACCGAACAATACAATGGGGATTGCCTATACAGAGGATGTACATTCCAATTGGAGCATAGCCTTTCCTATTATCTATCACTGGTCCTCCCCCATGAACCTTCTGAGGTCAGCAGACTTCCTCCCCTTCCCCCCTATGAGCCATCTGAGGTCATATTTCCTGTCCTACTAGCTTCTATTAGTATGTAAAATTCTCTGCACAAGCACTCCCTAAAAATATCAGTCTGTACCTGGATGGGCCCGATACGATCTTTATTAAAACACATCCATCCGAGATACAGTTTCAAGTTGGTAATGGGTTGTAAGATATGCACAAGCCTACACGTGGAGTTCACACCGCTTGCGCCTTGCGTTATGAAGCCCACGCGGTACCATGCTGCTGATATGTGGATACAGGCCCACGGTCTACTGACAGCAGCATTCGCATGGAATGCCGTGGTGGTATACACGCCGGTCTATAAGCGCAGATCTGCCATCTCATCCATTACCAAGCTGAGTACTGTAATACATACATTGTACATGCGCATGGCCCAATTGCAGCCTTCAGAGCTTTAATTAAGCCACACGAGAGACATATGAATAACACGAATATATGACACATTTAAAGTTCGACCAACAATACAAAATTTCCATGACATTCCCTCCTGTTTTATCATATTCTCCTCGTGTCCCTTCTTGATCTTCTTCAGCTTGATGGGTGTAGTCTCAAACTTCAAAGAGTTCCTGTAGTTGTCCCTGAGAATAAAGCTCCACGGGGTACCTGAAACAACAAGACCCGACGCAGACTCGACGCAAACAGGCTTGATTGAAGCGATGATCCTCAAGAGCGTTGGAACCTTCACTACAGGAAGGCTCTTGCAAAAACCACAAACAGACTTGTGGTATGAATAAAGCTTGTGATCCCACGGTGGTCTGGGGAGATCCAGCAATAGATTCTCAAATTGCCCCTGCAGACGGGGCCACACAAGGCTGGTCTCGACCCAGACAGTTTTCCAAATCGCAGACACAAACAATGATGAGGCTTGAAGCTTGCTTGAAGGTCTTGGAGAATGTGGTCTTCAGAGAGATAAATTAGAGGGAAGCCAGGACGTAATCTGTAGAGAAGGTGGTTGGTTGGTGAGGTCTTCCCCCGATCAGTGGTTGGAGTGGGATCCCCGGAGCGGGCATGGAGATGTGGTCGTCTGCCCGAGCTTGGCTTACACGGTCGATGAGGCAACAGGAACATCTCACCGCGGCATATAAAAGGCAGATGAAAAAGAGAAGCATCAGGATATACACTCCCACTTCCTTCAACCAAGATCCGATGGAGAACAGGAAATCTCCCAATCCTCCCAAACCCTTGAACGGATTCCAACCCTCACTAGCTATAGCTCTAGCTTTTCCCTGTAGTTCACTAACTTTGTCCATATGGGCCTGGACCTTGTCATCGGTGTCTTCTATCCAAGTACAACAATCCTCTCCGATGAACTCACAGAACCCCCCTTTGGCGGCTAAAAGATAATCAAGGGCCATCTTCTCCTGAAGCACTAAAATTCCCATCTGCCGTTGTTCTTGGGCAATTTCTCTGACAGCCTCTACGGTCTCGTTAAACATACTATCCACGATGACAGAAAAATTGTTCAGGCGCTTCATAAGTTCTATTCCCCATCCTGTCCATGAGGGGAACCAAGCCCATGCCTGGTCGCCCTCAGAGAACAGTTCCCTGCGAACTTTCCCTGCCATCCTTACCTTCTTGTGGACCATCAACTCTTCATGGTCCATCACTACATAGGATGCGGGGACTAGCTTTATGAGGGCACACGAACCTTTCGCGTTCTGGGGGAATGTTCTATAGGCTGCCGAACCACACAGAAAATAGTATGGACCTGTCAGAGCAGAGCAGGAAGAGTTCCTCGTTCGGCCTCTGGCACTGAGCAACAGTTGCACAGACTGGGGGATTGCTCCCTCAGTCTGCACATCACATCCGTCCTTCCAACACACGTGGTCTGGTCGGTCAGTGTGGTTACTCAGAAGGGAAGTCTGGTTAGTCAGATTGACAGTTATACCTCCCTCACAGGTGGTAGTCCCAACAAACTTGTTACCTGTGCCAAAGCTGATGTTAAAGCACACCTGAGGGCTGCCTAGCTGCCCAGTTACCCATAATGGACTGGTGAGGGCCCTACAGGAGCTAGAGCTAATATTGGTGCTGAAACTGATGTTACCTGCTAAAAATGTGTCATTAAGTCCTACCGACAAATGTCTACGTGGGGGCTGACCAGGGGTCCCTTGCTTTTTCATGCCGACGCGGATGTCATATAGGGCATGAACAGCGGCCATTGCGGACATGTGATGACTGGGTGGGGGCTTAGAGCATACCCAACAGTTGGTTTTGTTGGCGGTTCTGGCTAAACGTAGGTGCATTTTAAATAAAAGGTTGGGGTATCTGCCATCTTTTCCTCCGTTCACACACATGTAAGACATACAAACAAAAAGAAAAAGGAAAATGACACCCCTCATTCTCTGGTGTAGCTGAGAAGCTTCTTGCAGTGGCTTGCGTGCACCCAGTTGTCTCGTCCCTCGAGCTTGAGTGAGGTAGGTGTCGTCAGCTGGACTTGGTATGGTCCGGTGAACCGTGGCTCGAGACCGGTTCTTTGATGTTTCTTTAGGACGACCCAATCACCTGGCTCAATAGAAAGAACACCTGTTATTGTATTTGGATCGGGGAGCGATTTACGAACCCAGTGGTGTATCTTCTGCAGCTCCCGTTGCAGAGATTGCACATAACCTGTAAGCTGTGAATGCAAAGACAACAACTGTTGAGGAAAGTACAACCCTGTTTTGGGAGGTCCCCCAAACAACACCTCCTAGGGTGACAGCCCATGTGGTTGCCGAGGGGCATTCCGGATGGAATAGGGGGCAATGGGGAGACACTCAGGCCAAGGTTTTTGGGTATCGGAAGACGTTCAACCTTACCGCTACTCTCGGGGTGATATGGGGTGTGTCGCCGCTGACTCCAGTTCCACCAAAGAAATGCAGTCGTGTCCTTTGGAAGAGAGATTAGTAGTGGACAAAGAAAACATGTTAGCAGAAGAGGTGTTAGTTTTGTTAGTCGTGTTGCAAAATTCAGCACTGTCATTGCTGTCCTCCCCCCCCTTCTCATCTTCCGACACAGGAAGAAGAGAAGCTGGGTTAAGAATAGTGCATCGTTTGATAGTGAGGTTAGTAGGGGTTAGGAGGGCTTTCCCCTGAGAGGGGTACCTTGCCTTGGATGTCCTGTTTTCGCAGGACCGTTCTTGCTGCACCGGTGTCAGTGAGGCAAGGGAGGGGATATTTTAATTCCTCTAGAAAAAGATGGATCTGGGCCGACACCGATTTGTCAACTTCCTATGAGAATTCATAGGAGTTACTTACCATGGTGGTCATAGGGGCGGAGGACTCATCAGGAATGAACTGCCACCGACCTTTAGGTAATTGGGGACAGCTCCTCCTCATGTGCCCCGTTTGGTGGCACTGGAAGCACCTGGGTGGGGGCCTATCCTTCCTGTGACCCAGATCCCTTGGTTTTTCGTGTGGGGTCTGGGACATAAGAACTTTGGCCTTGTCTTGTTTTCTTCTATCCATTTCCCTCTCTATTGCCGCAAGAGTGGAAAGGATAGCAGGGATAGACATCTCATTATATTCGGGTCGGGCCAGAACCAGCCTTTCCCGAATTTTAGTATCGATGCCTTCCAAAAATTTGGCCCGCAACAGAATGTGCGTCGCGGTCACCTTTACCCCTTCAGTTGGAGCATCAGGTCCAACTTCCAGATCCGCATCCAGTGCCGTCTGCTTGAGACGGCGCCAGAAGCAGGCGCTTTCCTCATTAGGACCCTGGGTGAGCTTCATCATGTCCGTAGTAGAGGTAGCACCATACATTTCTGGAAGCTTTGCCTTTAGCTGTGTACAGAACTCTTTGCCCCCTGAAGTCATCTCCTCATGCGTGGTTATAGAGCACCCTGCAATCACTGTACTGGCCACTTCCATGCCCACCTTTGCCCGTAGGATCTGTGCACAATCTGACCCGCTCATACCATAGCTGAACTGGTTTTGTCCAAACATTCGAGCAAATCCTCTCGGATTGACTCGATAGTCCGGGAGCTCAGCCAGAATAGTGCGGATCTCTGCCGGGGTGAAGGGGACATGCCAAACTACCCGTTCCCCTAAAGTCCGTTCCCCCCGTGCATTGGGAGGACCTTCAAATTGCTGCACCCTGACTGGATAGGCCTCGGTCCGGGAAGAGTGCAAGGGCTGACCCAGCATCATCGGTGGGCTTAGATTAACCACCTCGCTTACTGCACCTTCAGGTTTGAGGTCCCTCAGATCAGGGTATAGCTGGGGGGCAGGGGTCTGATCAGTGGTTCGTAGCGCTTTGATGCAATCCGCCCTGTTTTTTTAACCGGGTGTCTATTCCCCTTGATTCACAGATAGTCTGCAAATCGGTTGTTGAGTAGGCTTCATAGTTGGAAACAGAAGGAGCTGGGGTGAAGCAGGGAGAAGGGAGAGGTAGAGGCAGAGGCTGAGGCATAGAGACAGAAGACACAGAAGGTATGTCAAGAGTGACGTCACTAACAGAAGAGACAGGTGCAGTTATACTTATCTCAGCCACTGTTGGTTGTTGGGGGACCCCAGCAGACCCTGATCCTGCCTGCCTTAGTAGAGTCAGCCCTGAAAGAGCTTCCTCCACCTCTGACACCGGATCTTCCTGTTTTATTCCCTCTGGAGGCCAGGTATACATCACCTGGTTCTTCCGGACAGACACCAGTTTATGTATGCCTTGCTTCCCTAGTCGGATTGACCTGTGAAGCCATAGCTGTGCGATCTCTAGTTCTGACGCCTGCATCCGTGGTCCAAATTCAGAGATGAATTTTTCCCACCTCCATGCGTCAAATGTACCTTCCCGGGGAATTTCCCATCTGGTACCCTTCGACCATTTATTCCACCTTTTGAGGGGTTCTGTAGACTTCCCCCCCAAACTCACCTTCATCAGTTGTGCAGCTGTCCTTACCCTGAAGAGGGCTGGTTCCCCCTCTCTCTTCATGGACTGACTACTGCCCATCGTGACTAGTCACTGGTATATATCCCGCGTCCGGGTACCTGTTTACCCCCTGGAGCACTCGGTGGGATCCTACCGAGAGGCCTGATTCCACCACTTTCCCAGCACAGCGTAATTTATGTGATACTTATCGATCACCCGAAGCGCATCAAGTGGCGGTCAGACTGAGAGCACACCTCCCACTCCCACAGCGCAATTTGTGTGATCCTGACCACCCGAAGTGTTTGTGGTAACCAGGATTTCCCTGGACCGCCCACTCGCACAGCGTAATTTATGTGGTTCTCATCACCCACTGTGTTTGGCAGGCCACACCGCACAATGATGAAAGTGGCTTTTCTCTCCCTGCACACAGTAGCTAACACAAGTCAAAACAAAAAGAGGGGTTCTTGGATGTTACTTAGGGGTCACTGGTTGGGCAGAAACCTGCTAACTGACCTTTAGGAAATTTGTGTAAAGAAAAAAACTTTCCTAATACACACAGAAAAACCCTTTTTCAACCTGAAAAACTGTTAAAAAGGACAAAGTGGATCCTTATGAAAAACACGGGACGTTTCACAGTAAAACAATTACACAGAGGTAAACCGAAAAACTGCGCCAAAAGTAACCTTGTTGCTGACGCAAAAATCACTCCTATCAGCACCGCTAAACGATCCACGTTATACACGCAATCTTTACTGCAACCACCTAGAACCGTTTACACAAAAAGTCTGCTGGACGCGGAACACGCGACACAGCAGCTTAAAACAAACCCGCTTTACAATAAGGAACTACTTTTAACAGGAAAAACACAAGAAAAACATAATCACTATACAAGAAATCTATGTGCAAAAACCCAGACTACACCGCGCTCACTAAATGTGGAACACGTGAAGGGAAAACTCGCTTAATACACTTTAAATTGGCTGGCAATACGCAAATTTAAAGCTAAAAGCAAACAAATGAAACTGTAAAAAATTTGGATTAAAAACACAATATGGGTCAAATGCATATAGGAAACTTCATGCACATTGCATAGAGATTACTGCACATTTGGTAGCCAACAAAATGGCCACCAAACAAAAGGAGTCCATGTGGTTTAGTCAAGAAAATGACCCCCCACAGTGAAGCACATGGTAACACTAGAATGACCCCCCACAGGGAAACACACTGCAGACTCTAGCCTCAAAATTGCCTCTTACATAAAACAGACTTTTAGACAGAACATACACTGGACAATTACACAACAATATGAAGTACACATACAACACAATTTGGGCACAATCACAGAACGGACATAAAACACCAACATATCACACTAACATGCACATGTAACAGAAAGGACCCCCTGCTGCATGCTTGCTGGGAGCAGTAGTACCACAAAACATTGCACAGACTACATACACACAAAGATCTTACAACAGTTAACAATTAACCTAAGCCTTTCAGCACTGTAATAATTACCTCACGTGGAGGGGGGTAAAGCAATCACCACAGTACCTACAGCCCACAAATACTTACCTAACACTATGCAACAACTTTTACCCACTAAAACATATACCCGTTTAATTTTTGGTTGGAAGATTTTTAAACTTGACCAAATCCAGCCAACCAAACCCACCCCCCTGCTGCTCTCAGCAGAGAAAACCCTTGTCTTTCACCCACAAATCAAGAGTTTAGGACAAAAAACGAGGTCCTTGTTAAGCGGTATTTCTTGTTAGCTAACAGAGAGCGAAATCAGCCACACGAACACGCAAAAAGCGATCCTCTTAATGGCAGAGAGACCTGAAATGTGCCGGCATACTTTTTGCTAGTTCATGATGGCCATTCCCCCCTCGTTCTAGGTTAGCTACGCAAGAATACGCGTTAGTATCCACCAGGCTCGCCAAACTGTCTTGGAAATTCGCTTTAACGAATTTCTCCTTACCGTGAGTACTCGCAGTTGGATGCGCAGAAATCCCCCATAAAGCTGTGCGAATCTCGCTTACCACGACTGCAGCCAAACTACACGATTCCTGCCCATCCAAATACTTTGGTTCTGTTGAATTTGTGGGTGATTGGAGCTCCGTTACCCTAGAATGATCACACGACACTCTAAGGCTGGTTGCAATCCACATAAGGGCCGGCTTTAGGCTCAGCTCTCTGTTTTATTAAGAATACACACATGCCCCCCACATGAATAAAGTCAATCCCTCCCACCGAACAATACAATGGGGATTGCCTATACAGAGGATGTACATTCCAATTGGAGCATAGCCTTTCCTATTATCTATCACTGGTCCTCCCCCATGAACCTTCTGAGGTCAGCAGACTTCCTCCCCTTCCCCCCTATGAGCCATCTGAGGTCATATTTCCTGTCCTACTAGCTTCTATTGGTATGTAAAATTCTCTGCACAAGCACTCCCTAAAAATATCAGTCTGTACCTGGATGGGCCCGATACGATCTTTATTAAAACACATCCATCCGAGATACAGTTTCAAGTTGGTAATGGGTTGTAAGATATGCACAAGCCTACACGTGGAGTTCACACCGCTTGCGCCTTGCGTTATGAAGCCCACGCGGTACCATGCTGCTGATATGTGGATACAGGCCCACGGTCTACTGACAGCAGCATTCGCATGGAATGCCGTGGTGGTATACACGCCGGTCTATAAGCGCAGATCTGCCATCTCATCCATTACCAAGCTGAGTACTGTAATACATACATTGTACATGGATGGCCCAATTGCAGCCTTCAGAGCTTTAATTAAGCCACACGAGAGACATATGAATAACACGAATATATGACACATTTAAAGTTCGACCAACAATACAAAATTTCCATGACAAGTTCCCCCCCAGTGTCAGAATGTCTGCCGCAGTCCCTCCATAAGTCGCTGATCGCTGCCATTATTAATATTAAAAATTAAAAATTGCAGTATCTACACCGCCATTTGTAGACACTATAACTTTCATGTAAACCAAATAGTTTACATGTATTGGGATTTTTTTTAGCAAAGAATACATTTTGGCCGAAATTTATGATAATTTTTTTTTTTTTAATTTTTTTACTGGACATGTTTTATAGCACAAAGTCCAAAATATTGTTTTTTTTCTCAAAATTGTAGGTCTTGGGTGCAGCTTGCACAATTGTCAGTTAAATTAATGCAGCGACGTAACACAAACTGTTTCTGTAAGCGCTTCCTGACCGCCCTATAGCAGAAATACTGCTACTGGACGACACGGGTGCGCAAAATCACATATATATATGTGATTCCTGCTCCCGCGGTTTTCACACCCCTCCCAGATAGCGTCAGATTGCCCGTCAGTACACCAGTCATCACATTTAACCCCTTGATTGCCACAAAGATGCTCATACACAATAAACCTCAATTGCTAGTATAGTGTCTGAACGGATCAATATCTTTGAACAGATCAGCATTATACCAGCGTTCACATTAGTATAGCGTCCCCAAAAATGCAGTGATCATCCCTGGCACCTGCCATCACCTGCGTTTAGCCCCTATGCTTACCCTCCCTTCTCCCCCAGCAAGTGCAGTGTCAGTAGGTCACTATCACTTGATACATTGCACACAAAACAGCAGTGTTGGCAGAATCAGGCCTGGTGTCTGCTAGCAGTTGCCAGTAAATTTTGATTTATGCAGCAGAGTGCCAGTACTAGTGCCACGCTACGTTTTGGTGAACTGGCGACACCAGCGGCATAGTACATCCTGGTCTTTCACATACCAGCACTGCAGTATGACTTGGTGACATGGTGAGTCCCATAAGTGTAGTACAAGCTGGTGCGGTGGTGAGCACAAGTATTGTCCGCAACCATGAAGAATTTGCACACAGGCCCGTAGAGCCCCAATATCCTTCTGGATGTGCTTGCAAATCCTGATTGGCAGCCCACAAATTCTGCAGCATCCGTACTCCCCCCCATCCACTGCCCAACCTGGAATTCAGGTGGAAATAGCAAATTTAACTCCTCCCCTGGATTTTTTGGAGCTGTTTTTCACGGAAGATCTGTATGCATTGATTGTGGATCAAAGCAATTTATATGCACAGCAATTTATCATCACCAACCCAAATTCAAATCTTGCCAAAACACTCGCATGGAAACTCATTACGATTTCCAAATTTAATTTTTTTTTGGACCTAACCCTCAACATGGGCATTACTAAAAAAAAATAAATTGCAGTTGTATCACAGACCCGATTCATCATATGTCCATGTTCTCTGCTGCCATGGCCAGGCATAGATATGAGAGTATAATGTGTTTTATGCATTTCAACGACAATACACTCTGTCATCCTCGGGGTGACCCTGAATTTGACCGACTCCAGAAAATTCAGCCCCATGTAAGTCACCTTAACCAAAAATGTACAGATGTCTATACTCCCCAGCAAAACATCTGCGTTAATGAAGCCCTCATTAATTTTTCTTGATGCCTTGCATTCAAACAATTTCTCCCCTGCAAGCGTGCCAGATATGGGGTCAAGATGCAGAAGACCTGTGAGAGGACAACAGGCTATACATATAAGTTTTGGATTTACGAGGGAAAAGATAGTCACATGGAGCCCGTCCGGATGCCCAGACTACATGGGTAGCAGTGGCAAGATAGTTTGGGACTTGGTGTCATCCCTTTTCCATATGGGGTACCACTTATACGTGGACAATTTTTATTCAAGCATGCCACTATTTAGACATTTGTACAATCTTGGAACTGGCACATGTGACACCTTGCGACCTAATGTGTGCCCACCATTAGAAGTGGGTGGATGCAGTGTGGTATATTCTAATGGTGGGCATACCACACACTTTTTCTGGCAGAGATTTCTTCTCATTTTTTTATTCAGCCCACAGGCTACATAAAAAAAAAAAAAACATAGCATATATACCCAACAAGGACCAGCAACGTACTGGTACATCACTGGACTTTGAATGGTTATACCAGGATGATGCCTACAGCTGCAGGCATCAACCTGGTATCATTTTTTTCAGCCGGCGATTGGATTTCATGAAAAAGCAATTCTAGTGTCTAATTAGCTGCAGGATTGCTTTTACAAGCAGCGGGAGATGATGCCCCCCTCCCATGCTGCCTTTCATGGTTTTCTGGGGCAGTCCCGTGCCATCGGGGGAACCTGAGAATGCAGCTGGTAGTTCTGCCAGCTGACCATAGAGCTGACTAGAGACCAGAGTGGTGCCAATCATTTCTATAGCCTAAGAAATCAGAATCTACGAGCATTTCATTGTTTCAGTTGCACAGGATATAAACAGCGCCATTTGTAAATTGGGAAAGCATCTGATCACACCGATCTTGGTTTGATTAGATAATGTAAGGGTAGAGGAGGGATCTAGAGTCTGATAGACCCCAGATTTCTCAAAAAAGAATATATGACAATGCCCATTGAAGTTATTGGGGATATTTGCATTCCCTGCGATAGCATTAAAAGTGATAAAAAAAAATGAAAGGGACGGTGTAAAAATAAGTAAGAAAATCAAAATAACCTGTGTGCATGAGCATTAACCCCGTGCCGGTATGTAAACAGCGGATGCACCATGCATGTGTAAGCCGTGTACCGGGGTGGGCTCCCCAGGATACAGTGAAGTCACGAATGGGGAAAGCAACTCCAACACCAGCTTTTGTCACAACAGAATTTTACTTAGATGTGGCAAATAAACAAAACCACAAATGCTGGAAACATACAATAAATTTACATACACCCAGCCTGGCTGAGACCCTTGTGCTGCACAGCACGGCGCCTCCTGATGGATGAAGGTAGAAAGTGAAGTCATTTACCTACTGGGGGCACAACTAAGCTGCCACACCTTACCTGTTATTACCCTACAGAGCAGGAATCAGTGTATGGGTGTACGGTATGGGCTAGCCTGCGGTGCAGCACAACAGCTTACAATCTCACACAAATCTACAGTATTCCCCCTCCCATAACTGGTCCTGTAGCACGTGCCTGAGTATTCCTTCTGAGCAAAACGCCAGTCTGTGGAATTTTATCAGCTCTCCGATGTGAAATGTCACTTTAAGGGGTGGGGTTCTTCCAATAATCAGTAACAACACTTGTGGCCTGACACAAACAGAGACCCTAACTAACTAACTATAGGCCTGGCCTCGGTCTCTAGGCACCAACACTGAAATGAGGTACGTGCACAATCTTACCAACCCGGGTCTGCTTTGTATCCGCTGGTGAACAGACCAAATGTCTCTCCAACAAGCATGCAGTATCGCAGTATATGCTGCTTTGTTCCTCTGCTCTCATCAGCATTCCTGGCAGCAATCTTCCTTTCTCTGAACAGGATCAGGATCTTGGGCACAATCAGCTTCACTTAGCTGAAGCTCTGGTTACTGAGGGACGCTTTCACACCTGGATGTCATCAGATTCTCAGCTCAAACGGCCCCTTATTCACCATGCTCCAAAAAATGGCTTCTCTCTCTCCTTCCTGTTCTCTCCAACTCAGTGTGCAAAACTCCACCTCTTCATGAAAATACAAATATCTATGCAGTCTGAGGCTGTGTTAGAAAAACAGTGACATCTTGTGGCTAAACCGCAGAATGTCAGTCAAAACATTAATTTATTTCCACACAGTGTTCAAACAATGAGCGCTGTTTTCCCATCTCACATGTGAGGTATCGCCGCGAACATCAGATCGAGGGCAGTAATTCTAACACTAGACCTCCTCTGTAAATCTAAAATGGTAGCTTGTAAAAGCTTTTAAAATGTTGCTTATGGATATTAAAAATGTATGCAGTTTGTCGCCCTTGCACGGGGCATGCGCAGTTTCAAAGCATGTCATGTTTGCTATCTATTTACTCGGCATACCATCATCTTTTATATTTTACCAAATATTTGGCTAATATATTGTGTTTGTGTGCATTAAATTAAAAAAAGTGTATTTTTTTTTTAATTGTGTTTGAAAAATTGCTGCGCAAATACTATGTGACATAAAAAATTGCAGCACCCACCATTTTATTCACTAGGGTGTCTGCTTTAAAAATATATAACGTTTGAGGTTTCAATTAATTTTCTAGCAAAAAATACAGATTTGTTTTCATGTGAACAAAAAGTGTCAGAAAAGGCTTGATCTTCAGGTGGATAGAAGAGTGAGTTATGTGTGGCATAAATGTCTAATTCTGGGCATAAAATGCCCCCACCCCCCAAGATGACCCCTTTTTGGAAAGTAGACACCCCAAACTATTTGCTGAGAGGCATGTTGAATCAATAGAAACATTCATTTTTTTACCACAAGTTTTTGAAAATGACAAAAGAAAATTTTTTTCTACACAGAATTGTCACTTAAATTATTTATTGGTCACACAAGCCATGGGTATATGTGGAATTACTCCCCAAAATACATTCTGCTACTTCTCCCAAGTATGGGGGTACCACATGTGAGAGACGTTTTGGCAGTCTAGCCAAGTTCAGGACCCCAAAATCCAATAAGCACCTTCAGGCTTTTAACCTCCTCGGTGGTGTGATTCTTTCCGATTTTGTGTGCTGAAAGTGGTACCATTTTTTTGCATGGAAATATGTAGTTTTTTATTGTCGGCCTGTAATTTTTAGGAATAACTCACTGAAATCTGTCCGAACAAGAGTCTAGTAAACATCCCGGGTAGGATAAAACTTGAAACACAAAAACATTAATTTATAATTTAATAAATAATCATAAAAAATAATAATATAATAATAATAAATTTAAATTAATAATATAATCAAACCAAAAACACTGAAATTTGAAATACAGAGGCAAATTCGCACATCGCTGAGCAAAGTCGCAAAATCGTTTTCAGTGTCTGATGACGAATTTCCCCCACAAATCATTATCACTCAATTCTACAAGTGGTTCTGATTTACTATCGCTGTTCTCTAGCCGGTCTAAAACCGCTTTTGACGTAAAGGGACGCTTTTTGGACACCATGGACTTTTCTAAGTTTCCAGGCAGAAAGAACAGTCAAAATGCAGGCAGGGCGCCGGACAAAGCACTCGGGACAAAATATATGTGAAATGCATTGAAACAGCAATGACAGCAAAAATTAAATTTTTTAAAAATTTCAAATTTCCCGCCGGAACAGGGACCGTCACAGGGACCGAAACACGGAAGCCGGATGCCGGCATCGGCCGGAGGAGATGGCCGGGGACGCTGCAGGGGACGCATCGCGGGAGCGAAGGACAAGGTAAGTGCTGCAGGGACCCCCTGAGCAACGCCGCATGGTAAGCCCGAGCTACACTTGGGAATACCGCCAAGGAGGTTAAAGGGCTTTGTTTCCTCATTACACTACCTGACTACCTATTACAGTTTCGGAAGCCCTGAAATGCCAGGATAGCACCAAACCCCCCCAAATGATCCCTTTTTGGAAAGTAGACACCCCAAGGAATTTAATAAGAAGCATGGTAAGTATTTTTCAGATCTCATTTGTTCCCACAAGTTTTTTGGAAAATGAAGAAAAAACACAAAAACATATTTTTATTTTTTTTATATTTCCAGGTTTTGAAATATTAAAAAAAGAAAAAAATATATAAAACCTTGAGAAAAAATGAGATCTGCAAAATACTCATCATGCCTCTTTTTAAATTCCTTGGGGTGTCTGCTTTCCAAAATGGGATCATTTAGGGGGTTTGGTGCTATCCTGGCATTTCAAAGCCTTCAAAACTGTGATAGGTAGTGAAGAAGTGAAATGAGGAAGTTATGCACCTTCAGGCTTTCAAAGTAGTCATTGGATTTCAGGCTCCTGTATGTGGCTAGGCTCCCAAAATGTCTCACACGTGGTTTTCCGGAAACTTGTGGAAAAAAAATAAATCTAACATGGACTTAATATGCCTCTCACCAGATTGCTTAGGGTGTCTACTTTCTGAAAAGGGGTCATTTGGGGGTGTTTGTACTGTCCTGGTATTTTAGCACCTCAAGAAATGTGATGGGCAGTCAGAAAGTAAAAGCTGTGTAAATTCCATTATCTATCCCATAGTTTGTAGACGCTATAACTTTCACACAAAGCAATAAATATACACTTCTTGTGATTTTTTTAACCAAAAACATGTAGCAGAATAGTTTTTGGGCTAAATTTCTGACGAAATTTTAGTTTTTTTTGGATATTTTTTATGACAGAATACATTTTTCTTTTCACTGATAGAAATCTCTATTTGTGTGAAAAAAGGACATACATTTAATTGACCGCACAATTGTCAGTTAAACTAGCGCAGCGCTGTATAGCAAAAAAAAGGCGTAAATTGCAGTATCTCTCCCATAGTTTGTAGACGCTATAACTTTCACACAAAGCAATCAATATACACTTATTGTTTTTTTTTTTTACCAAAAACATGGAGCAGAATACATTTTAGCCTACATTTATAACTAACTTTGAGCTCACTATATATTTTTTATAGGCGAAAGTAAAAAATATTGTTTTTCTACAACATTTTTGGTCTTTTTTTGTTTTTAGCATGAAAAATAAAAAGCGCACAGGTGTTAAAATACCACAGAAAGAAATCTGAATTTGTGTAAAAAAAGGAGGTGAATTTTGTTTGGGTACAGCATTGCATGACCGCGCAATTATCAGTTGAATTGGGGCAGCAACGAGTAGCAAAAAGTGGCCCGGTCAATAAGGGGGGTAAATCCTCTGGAGGGCAAGTGGTTAAATGTGTGAAATTCTTTTGTGTTTGTCTGGGTTGGATCAGACTCTTCAGAGAGCTTTTTCTGAGTTAATGGCCTCTCTGCTTCTAAAGAGGAGATACCTCGTTGAGGTACACATTCTTACAGCTTTGGTGTTCATTCTCCTGATGGTGATGCACATTATTAATTGCATCAGGAAGAATGACAGGGTTACACAAATCAAGACCACAACAGGGTAGAGTAAGTTATTTAGGAAAGCTGTGGCTCTAGGACTGTACCCAAATAAACCTTCCCACCAGGATACCTTAGCATCCCCTTCTAATGCTTGTTACCTGGACTAATCTATTTTGATCATGGACGAGCCGTATGGTGGCTTGTTTTTCAGCATCTTTTAACACATTTAAAATCTCATCCTGTTGCCCAAAGTCTAATAACCAAGCTTTTAACTCTGACCCAAATCCCAATGGAAGTTTCTGTAGGTGTATGGGGGTGTCAGGTTTGATATCAAGCCTTTTCTCAGGAGTAATAGAAGTACGTCCCTGTGTCCCTGCTATACAGTATCTATGCCAAGAACAGGAGAAGATGTACAGTAGACTCCCCGAGGTAGTGTACCCCGCTGAGTACAATTTAACCCGTATGTAGAATATAGGGCACCAATACCCTTGCCCCAAGTATTTTAAGGTTGGGACAATTCCTCAGCATCCATTAGACATGACCCTTCTTTGTGCCAGCATTGATGTCTCCTGATCCTGTCCTGTTTCCCTTGGCATAACACAACCCTTTCTTTTCTCCAGCACCCATCAGTATCAATCATCTGAGGATGTTCGGATTCATAAACCATCAGATCATGATGGACTCGGGGGTGTAAAATGGTAGAGTTTGATAGGATAGTACCCAGAATGACTGTGGTATATGCACAATGTTCAATCCCTGCAACTGGAATCAGGGATGAGACAGTGCAGGATAGGTTTTTACAGCCATGGAACTGAGTCATCCACCAATCCATATGACTCATAGAAAGCTTGGATACTACCCTACCTGCTTGTTTTCTTAAGTTGAGAATAAATTGTCCTGCTGAAAAAGAGGCAGTCATTACTTGGAGTTCCTGGGACATCTCTGATTGTACCTGGGTGCAAGACAAAGCAAGCTGGATTTCTTCCTGTACCTTGGATAATCTTGCTATCAATCCTGTAAATCTTTTCTTCATTATCTCAGACAGTGAGGCAGTTGCATTGATGTGAGCATGTTGTAGGTTTTTGAGGATATGATTCACGTCTAACTGCACCTTAACCCCTTCCCCAACATGTTGTGCTAGACCTCCTAATTTGTTTCTGAGTACCTCCAGATCCATTGTGTTTAGAGTACCAATTGCCACACCCCCTGCTCTTTTTTTTTTTTTTTTAAAGAAACTTTATTGGGTTTTATTGTGCATACAAAATAACCAACGATGAAATATGACAGTAATCATAGCGTGGCAACATGCCAAATCAGGTGAATAAATTCCAAGATAACAATTTTACTCATAGACTCGTTACAGAAGCCCTGAACAAATCAGATAAGAAATTAGATAAGTTTAGGAAGAAAAGAGTTTCTATGAAAAAAGTATAGAGCATGTAATGTAGCAGGATACAAGGGCTTAAAGTGTAAATATACTAAGTGTAGAGAGTCACGTATACATAATGTAATCAGACATAAGAGCAAAAAGAATAAGCGATGTGAGCAATGTTGACCATTTGTCGTAACGACCAACAGGGAGGTCATTGTGCAAAAAAGTAGGAAATAATGAAGAAATGTAAAAGATAGGGTAGAAATAGACCAGTTAGAAAGTAAGACAACAGAGCTGAAAAGGCCAGCATATAGAGAGTATACCATCAAAGAAGGGAAGAAGGAGAAATAGAGAACAAGCAGTCACGTGCCTGAATTCTGAGGCCAGAGGACCATGGGAACCTGCCAAGATATAGAGATTTAAGCAGAAAAAAAAAAAAAAAAATAATAGAATGAACGAGTAGTCATATAGTAAGGTGTAAGTAGTAAGTAGTAAGTAGTAAGTAGGAGCAGCGCATCAGTATGTATAAAGGTGAGCTAGCAGGAGACCACTTCACATAGGTCAGCAAGGAGGATAAGAGAGCGAATGATATGCCAGGGCACCGAAATGAGAGGAGGACATAGCATAAACAGAAAAGGAGATTTCTGAGAAAGACACAGCATTCATAAAATAAGAATCAGTTATCCCTTTAGACAATAACACCATGCATCAGGAGTACCCTAGAAGCTAGCTAATGACTAATTTAAAAATCTAAGAGAGGGGTGCTGGGGCTCCACAGTAGGGAGAACTTTTGAAACATATTGACCCCACTTGCGGTTGAACTTTTCCACTGCTGTTGTAGAAGGAGCTATATGCATGCCGAGCCGATCCAGTCGAAGTAGAAAGTTAAGTTCCATTTTGACATCTGAGATGGTAGGTGGAGAGGTGGAGACCCATTTTTTCAAAATAGCCCTTCTTGCCGCCATCAAGCAAATGGATAGCCATGGTTTGGCTGCTCTGAGCAAAGCAAGATGGCGGTGTGGGGCAGACACTGAAACTTCCAAGTTGCCAAAAAGAAGTAGCAGCGGGTCTCTAGGTAACTGAAGAGTAGTGATGAAGAGCACAAAATCCAAAAGTTGAGTCCAGAATGTACAGACCAATGGGCAATTCCAGAATCTGTGGTGAAGTGACGGTTTATATGATCCACAGAGCGGACATGTAGAGATCCTTGAGTCTGCTCGGGAGTACAGGCAGGGCATATAAGCATGGTGCATAATTTTAAATTGCTGCTCCCTCCAAAATTCGTTCGTATTGAACGCACAGGTAGTATTAAAGCCTGTGAGCATCTGCTCCGTGGTAAAAGCATTGTCAAAGTCTCGTATCCATGTTTTAGCGGAAGAATAAGATTCCATCGGTTTAGCATAGTGCATAGACAAATGACCATATATATTGGATATGTTGTATTTTTGATTTCTTACAAGGACTTCTATCATAGTCGAGCAAAATCGAGTGGACGTATTTTGTGCTATAGATTTCACATAATTCCTGACTTGCAAAATATACAAAAAATGGTGGGAAGGAAGATCAAACGAGCTAAGAATATGTTGGAGCGGAAGGGGGGATCCTGATGCTGCGTCATACAGTTGACTTACAAGTCTAAGGCCCTGGTTATACCACTTGTCATAGGCTGCATGATGTTGAGAGACAGAAAAGGAAGGATTGTAGTGAATAGGGAGAAAACTGGACAGCCAGGGAGAAACTCCTAATCTACGTCTGACCTCTCTCCATGTAAATAGTGTATCCCGTATGAGTGGGTTGTGTTTAAGTTGTGGAGGGAGTGAAGTGGAATTGGAATGTAAAACGGCCGACAGGTCAAACGGACTCACCATAGCAGATTCGAGTTGGTAATTGGAAAACCTGGACGAATGGGAGATCCAATCTATACATACCCGTAAGATACAGGATAAGTTATAGAGCCTGATGTTGGGAAGGCCCAGACCACCCTCACATCTAGGGAGAAACAACTTGTATATAGCTATACGCGGTCGGCGCCCCCTCCATAAGAAACTAGAAATCGCTTTGTTCAACCTGACAATATCCGTGCGCTTGAGCAGGAGAGGGATAGTTTGGAGAGGATATAAAAGCTTCGGAAAACTCGTCATCTTGAAGAGGTGGGCTCTACCCATAAGTGATAACGGCAATTCTTTCCACATCTCTAATTCCCCTAATATTTTTTGTATTACTGGCGAGAAGTTAAGAGAATAGAGGGACGAAGCTAATTTCCCAATTTTAATACCTAGATAGGTGATATGGTTTGTATTAATTTTAAAAAGTGAGTTGTCAGCCCACTCAGGGAGTCGAGCGTGATACAAGGGCAAAACCTCACTTTTCGCAAAGTTTATACGGAGACTAGAGATGAGCGAAGAAATGAAAAATTCGATTCGACTGATTCGGCGAATTCGTGGACAATATTCGATTCGAGTCGAATAAATTCGCTGTGAATTTAACTTAAAAAAGGGTGTTTCTAGGCTTCAGAGAGACTTAATATTAGTGCAGAACACTGTACCTTTAATTGAAATGCCCTTGGAGTCTGCTGGGGAAGAGAAATAATACTGTCTGTCAGTATGACATGCAGATGAGTGCCGTCGATCTTAGAATCACTGCACACTTCACTCCTTTGGCCAGTCACGGGGCCAAAACCAGTGTTTGGAGCCACAGTGTGGCGGTGGAGGCAGCAGCAATGGGAGGCCATACAGCAACCTATGACAAAATGGAAACCAGCAGGAGCGTGAGGAGACCTGAAAGTGGCACATGGCAGAGTGGGAGCAATGGGAGGCGGTACAGGGACCCAGGTCACACTGTGGGCCCAGCAGCAGCGTGACCAGGCGGTACGGGGGCCCATGGCCGATATGGGGCTTGGTGGCACCTATGGAAGGCCTGTAATCTGCCAGCAACCTATGACAAAATGGACAACCGCAGGAGTGTGAGGAGATTTCAAAGTGGCACATGGCAGAGTGGAAGCAATGGGAGGACGTACAGGGACCCAGGTCACACTGTGGGCTCAGCAGCAGCGTGACCAGGAGGTACGGGGGCCCATGGCCGATATGGGGCCTGGCGGCACCTATGGGAGGCCGCTAATCTGCCAGCAACCTATGACAAAATGGACAACCGCAGGAGTGTGAAGAGATTTCAAAGTGGCACATGGCAGAGTGGAAGCAATGGGAGGCCGTACAGGGACCCAGGTCACACTGTGGGCCCAGCAGCAGCGTGACCAGGCGGTACGGGGGCCCATGGCCGATATGGGGCCTGGCGGCACCTATGGGAGGCCGCTAATCTGCCAGCAACCTATGACAAAATGGACAACCGCAGGAGTGTGAGGAGATTTCAAAGAGGTACATGGCAGAGTGGAAGCAATGGGAGGCCGTACAGGGACCCAGGTCACACTGTGGGACCAGCATCAGCGTGAACAGGCGGTACGGGGGCCCATGGCCGATTTGACCTCATTCATCCCATAGTCCTGCCGACTCACGAATAGCGTGGCCTCCTCAAAGGGCCTGAGCAAGCGCAGGTGTCACACATGAGCTGACAATGGCTGACATCTAAGTTACACAGGGAGTACCTTTATCCGCTTTTAACATCAGGAAATCTGTGATGGCCTTTAGCTGTTCGTAAAGGCGGTCTAACATATGTAGGGTTGAATTACACCTTGTTGCAACGTCACAGCATGAGGAGTCGGTACGGGGGCCCATGGCAGATTACATGTCTGGCAGCAGCAATGGGAGGCCCGTAATCTGCCAGCACCCTATGTCAAAAAATTCAACACACCAGCAGTGTGAAGAGACCTGAAAGTGGCACATGGCAGCAGAGTGTGGCGATGGAGACAGCAGCAATGGGAGGCCGTACAGGGACCCATGAGAGACTCTGGACTTGGCAGCAGCATGAGGAGGCGGTATATAGGGGCCCATGGCAGATTAGGGGCCTGGCAGCAGCTATGTGAGGCCCGTTATCTTGCAGCACCCTATGTCAAAAAATTAAACACACCAGCAGTGTGAAGAGACCTGAAAGTGGCACATGGCATGAGAGACTCTGGACCTGGCAGCAGCAGGAGGAGGCGGTATAGGGGCCCATGGCTGATTAGGGGCCTGGCAGCAGCTATGTGAGGCCCGTTATCTTGCAGCACCCTATGTCAAAAAATTTAACACACCAGCAGTGTGAAGAGACCTGAAAGTGGCACATGGCAGCAGAGTGTGGCGATGGAGACAGCAGCAATGGGAGGCCGTACAGGGACCCATGAGAGACTCTAGACTTGGCAGCAGCATGAGGAGGCGGTATATAGGGGCCCATGGCAGATTAGGGGCCTGGCAGCAGCTATGTGAGGCCCGTAATCTGCCTGCACCCTATGTCAAAAAATTCAACACACCAGCAGTGTGAAGAGACCTGAAAGTGGCACATGGCATGAGAGACTCTGGACCTGGCAGCAGCAGGAGGAGGCGGTATAGGGGCCCATGGCTGATTAGGGGCCTGGCAGCAGCTATGTGAGGCCCGTTATCTTGCAGCACCCTATGTCAAAAAATTTAACACACCAGCAGTGTGAAGAGACCTGAAAGTGGCACATGGCAGCAGAGTGTGGCGATGGAGACAGCAGCAATGGGAGGCCGTACAGGGACCCATGAGAGACTCTGGACTTGGCAGCAGCATGAGGAGGCGGTATATAGGGGCCCATGGCAGATTAGGGGCCTGGCAGCAGCTATGTGAGGCCCGTTATCTTGCAGCACCCTATGTCAAAAAATTTAACACACCAGCAGTGTGAAGAGACCTGAAAGTGGCACATGGCAGCAGAGTGTGGCGATGGAGACAGCAGCAATGGGAGGCCGTACAGGGACCCATGAGAGACTCTAGACTTGGCAGCAGCATGAGGAGGCGGTATATAGGGGCCCATGGCAGATTAGGGGCCTGGCAGCAGCTATGTGAGGCCCGTAATCTGCCTGCACCCTATGTCAAAAAATTCAACACACCAGCAGTGTGAAGAGACCTGAAAGTGGCACATGGCATGAGAGACTCTGGACCTGGCAGCAGCAGGAGGAGGCGGTATAGGGGCCCATGGCTGATTAGGGGCCTGGCAGCAGCTATGTGAGGCCCGTTATCTTGCAGCACCCTATGTCAAAAAATTTAACACACCAGCAGTGTGAAGAGACCTGAAAGTGGCACATGGCAGCAGAGTGTGGCGATGGAGACAGCAGCAATGGGAGGCCGTACAGGGACCCATGAGAGACTCTGGACTTGGCAGCAGCATGAGGAGGCGGTATATAGGGGCCCATGGCAGATTAGGGGCCTGGCAGCAGCTATGTGAGGCCCGTTATCTTGCAGCACCCTATGTCAAAAAATTTAACACACCAGCAGTGTGAAGAGACCTGAAAGTGGCACATGGCAGCAGAGTGTGGCGATGGAGACAGCAGCAATGGGAGGCCGTACAGGGACCCATGAGAGACTCTAGACTTGGCAGCAGCATGAGGAGGCGGTATATAGGGGCCCATGGCAGATTAGGGGCCTGGCAGCAGCTATGTGAGGCCCGTAATCTGCCTGCACCCTATGTCAAAAAATTCAACACACCAGCAGTGTGAAGAGACCTGAAAGTGGCACATGGCATGAGAGACTCTGGACCTGGCAGCAGCAGGAGGAGGCGGTATAGGGGCCCATGGCTGATTAGGGGCCTGGCAGCAGCTATGTGAGGCCCGTTATCTTGCAGCACCCTATGTCAAAAAATTTAACACACCAGCAGTGTGAAGAGACCTGAAAGTGGCACATGGCAGCAGAGTGTGGCGATGGAGACAGCAGCAATGGGAGGCCGTACAGGGACCCATGAGAGACTCTGGACTTGGCAGCAGCATGAGGAGGCGGTATATAGGGGCCCATGGCAGATTACATGTCTGGCAGCAGCTATGTGAGGCCCGTAATCTGCCTGCACCCTATGTCAAAAAATTTAACACACCAGCAGTGTGAAGAGACCTGAAAGTGGCACATGGCAGCAGAGTGTGGCGATGGAGACAGCAGCAATGGGAGGCCGTACAGGGACCCATGAGAGACTCTGGACTTGGCAGCAGCATGAGGAGGCGGTATATAGGGGCCCATGGCAGATTAGGGGCCTGGCAGCAGCTATGTGAGGCCCGTTATCTTGCAGCACCCTATGTCAAAAAATTTAACACACCAGCAGTGTGAAGAGACCTGAAAGTGGCACATGGCATGAGAGACTCTGGACCTGGCAGCAGCAGGAGGAGGCGGTATAGGGGCCCATGGCTGATTAGGGGCCTGGCAGCAGCTATGTGAGGCCCGTTATCTTGCAGCACCCTATGTCAAAAAATTTAACACACCAGCAGTGTGAAGAGACCTGAAAGTGGCACATGGCAGCAGAGTGTGGCGATGGAGACAGCAGCAATGGGAGGCCGTACAGGGACCCATGAGAGACTCTAGACTTGGCAGCAGCATGAGGAGGCGGTATATAGGGGCCCATGGCAGATTAGGGGCCTGGCAGCAGCTATGTGAGGCCCGTAATCTGCCTGCACCCTATGTCAAAAAATTCAACACACCAGCAGTGTGAAGAGACCTGAAAGTGGCACATGGCATGAGAGACTCTGGACCTGGCAGCAGCAGGAGGAGGCGGTATAGGGGCCCATGGCTGATTAGGGGCCTGGCAGCAGCTATGTGAGGCCCGTTATCTTGCAGCACCCTATGTCAAAAAATTTAACACACCAGCAGTGTGAAGAGACCTGAAAGTGGCACATGGCAGCAGAGTGTGGCGATGGAGACAGCAGCAATGGGAGGCCGTACAGGGACCCATGAGAGACTCTGGACTTGGCAGCAGCATGAGGAGGCGGTATATAGGGGCCCATGGCTGATTAGGGGCCTGGCAGCAGCTATGTGAGGCCCGTTATCTTGCAGCACCCTATGTCAAAAAATTTAACACACCAGCAGTGTGAAGAGACCTGAAAGTGGCACATGGCAGCAGAGTGTGGCGATGGAGACAGCAGCAATGGGAGGCCGTACAGGGACCCATGAGAGACTCTAGACTTGGCAGCAGCATGAGGAGGCGGTATATAGGGGCCCATGGCAGATTAGGGGCCTGGCAGCAGCTATGTGAGGCCCGTAATCTGCCTGCACCCTATGTCAAAAAATTCAACAAAACTAAAGTGTGAAGAGACCTGAAAGTGGCACATGGCAGCAGAGTGTGGCGATGGAGACAGCAGCAATGGGAGGCCGTACAGGGACCCATGAGAGACTCTGGACTTGGCAGCAGCATGAGGAGGCGGTATATAGGGGCCCATGGCAGATTAGGGGCCTGGCAGCAGCTATGTGAGGCCCGTTATCTTGCAGCACCCTATGTCAAAAAATTTAACACACCAGCAGTGTGAAGAGACCTGAAAGTGGCACATGGCATGAGAGACTCTGGACCTGGCAGCAGCAGGAGGAGGCGGTATAGGGGCCCATGGCTGATTAGGGGCCTGGCAGCAGCTATGTGAGGCCCGTTATCTTGCAGCACCCTATGTCAAAAAATTTAACACACCAGCAGTGTGAAGAGACCTGAAAGTGGCACATGGCAGCAGAGTGTGGCGATGGAGACAGCAGCAATGGGAGGCCGTACAGGGACCCATGAGAGACTCTAGACTTGGCAGCAGCATGAGGAGGCGGTATATAGGGGCCCATGGCAGATTAGGGGCCTGGCAGCAGCTATGTGAGGCCCGTAATCTGCCTGCACCCTATGTCAAAAAATTCAACACACCAGCAGTGTGAAGAGACCTGAAAGTGGCACATGGCATGAGAGACTCTGGACCTGGCAGCAGCAGGAGGAGGCGGTATAGGGGCCCATGGCTGATTAGGGGCCTGGCAGCAGCTATGTGAGGCCCGTTATCTTGCAGCACCCTATGTCAAAAAATTTAACACACCAGCAGTGTGAAGAGACCTGAAAGTGGCACATGGCAGCAGAGTGTGGCGATGGAGACAGCAGCAATGGGAGGCCGTACAGGGACCCATGAGAGACTCTGGACTTGGCAGCAGCATGAGGAGGCGGTATATAGGGGCCCATGGCAGATTAGGGGCCTGGCAGCAGCTATGTGAGGCCCGTTATCTTGCAGCACCCTATGTCAAAAAATTTAACACACCAGCAGTGTGAAGAGACCTGAAAGTGGCACATGGCAGCAGAGTGTGGCGATGGAGACAGCAGCAATGGGAGGCCGTACAGGGACCCATGAGAGACTCTAGACTTGGCAGCAGCATGAGGAGGCGGTATATAGGGGCCCATGGCAGATTAGGGGCCTGCCAGCAGCTATGTGAGGCCCGTAATCTGCCTGCACCCTATGTCAAAAAATTCAACACACCAGCAGTGTGAAGAGACCTGAAAGTGGCACATGGCATGAGAGACTCTGGACCTGGCAGCAGCAGGAGGAGGCGGTATAGGGGCCCATGGCTGATTAGGGGCCTGGCAGCAGCTATGTGAGGCCCGTTATCTTGCAGCACCCTATGTCAAAAAATTTAACACACCAGCAGTGTGAAGAGACCTGAAAGTGGCACATGGCAGCAGAGTGTGGCGATGGAGACAGCAGCAATGGGAGGCCGTACAGGGACCCATGAGAGACTCTGGACTTGGCAGCAGCATGAGGAGGCGGTATATAGGGGCCCATGGCAGATTAGGGGCCTGGCAGCAGCTATGTGAGGCCCGTTATCTTGCAGCACCCTATGTCAAAAAATTTAACACACCAGCAGTGTGAAGAGACCTGAAAGTGGCACATGGCAGCAGAGTGTGGCGATGGAGACAGCAGCAATGGGAGGCCGTACAGGGACCCATGAGAGACTCTAGACTTGGCAGCAGCATGAGGAGGCGGTATATAGGGGCCCATGGCAGATTAGGGGCCTGGCAGCAGCTATGTGAGGCCCGTAATCTGCCTGCACCCTATGTCAAAAAATTCAACACAACTAAAGTGTGAAGAGACCTGAAAGTGGCACATGGCAGCAGAGTGTGGCGATGGAGACAGCAGCAATGGGAGGCCGTACAGGGACCCATGAGAGACTCTGGACTTGGCAGCAGCATGAGGAGGCGGTATATAGGGGCCCATGGCAGATTAGGGGCCTGGCAGCAGCTATGTGAGGCCCGTTATCTTGCAGCACCCTATGTCAAAAAATTTAACACACCAGCAGTGTGAAGAGACCTGAAAGTGGCACATGGCATGAGAGACTCTGGACCTGGCAGCAGCAGGAGGAGGCGGTATAGGGGCCCATGGCTGATTAGGGGCCTGGCAGCAGCTATGTGAGGCCCGTTATCTTGCAGCACCCTATGTCAAAAAATTTAACACACCAGCAGTGTGAAGAGACCTGAAAGTGGCACATGGCAGCAGAGTGTGGCGATGGAGACAGCAGCAATGGGAGGCCGTACAGGGACCCATGAGAGACTCTAGACTTGGCAGCAGCATGAGGAGGCGGTATATAGGGGCCCATGGCAGATTAGGGGCCTGGCAGCAGCTATGTGAGGCCCGTAATCTGCCTGCACCCTATGTCAAAAAATTCAACACACCAGCAGTGTGAAGAGACCTGAAAGTGGCACATGGCATGAGAGACTCTGGACCTGGCAGCAGCAGGAGGAGGCGGTATAGGGGCCCATGGCTGATTAGGGGCCTGGCAGCAGCTATGTGAGGCCCGTTATCTTGCAGCACCCTATGTCAAAAAATTTAACACACCAGCAGTGTGAAGAGACCTGAAAGTGGCACATGGCAGCAGAGTGTGGCGATGGAGACAGCAGCAATGGGAGGCCGTACAGGGACCCATGAGAGACTCTGGACTTGGCAGCAGCATGAGGAGGCGGTATATAGGGGCCCATGGCAGATTAGGGGCCTGGCAGCAGCTATGTGAGGCCCGTTATCTTGCAGCACCCTATGTCAAAAAATTTAACACACCAGCAGTGTGAAGAGACCTGAAAGTGGCACATGGCATGAGAGACTCTGGACCTGGCAGCAGCAGGAGGAGGCGGTATAGGGGCCCATGGCTGATTAGGGGCCTGGCAGCAGCTATGTGAGGCCCGTTATCTTGCAGCACCCTATGTCAAAAAATTTAACACACCAGCAGTGTGAAGAGACCTGAAAGTGGCACATGGCAGCAGAGTGTGGCGATGGAGACAGCAGCAATGGGAGGCCGTACAGGGACCCATGAGAGACTCTAGACTTGGCAGCAGCATGAGGAGGCGGTATATAGGGGCCCATGGCAGATTAGGGGCCTGGCAGCAGCTATGTGAGGCCCGTAATCTGCCAGCACCCTATGTCAAAAAATTCAACACACCAGCAGTGTGAGGAGACCTGAAAGTGGCACATGTTTGAGGCATGATTCATGGCGGATTTAGTCAGTTGTGTCAGGAACTGGTGGTTTGAAATCCAGACTAATCCACGCCTGATTCATTTTCACAAACGTGAGTCTCTCCACACTTTGGGTGGACAGTCGTGTCCTCCGCGGAGTTACAATACCTCCTGCCGCACTAAACACGCGCTCCGATGCCACGCTACTGGCCGGGCATGACAGCCTTTCAAGGGCAAATTCAGCTAGTTGGGGCCAAAGGTCAAGTTTCGTTGCCCAGTAGTCAAGGGGATTGTCTACCTCGGTTGGCAGGGTGCTGTCCAAGTAGGCCCAAGCCTGTTGTTTGAGCTCCTGCTCCAGGTCCACCTGATGCTGCTGCTGCTGCTGCGGCTGGTTAGTAGTTTCCTCACTGCGCTGGTGAAGAAAGCTACTCATCATCGACTGCAGACTGAGGCAGCCACTGCTGGTGGAGCTGCCACTGCTCCTACCACCCCACCCCTCCCCTGCTGCCATGCCAGCGGAACGCGAGCGCACAGGGCCCACAGTGTCTGAGGATGGACGTTGGCGCACAAAGGCAGAGACCAACTGACTACATAGGTGGTTTTTATAGTACGTAATTTTGGCCTCCCTCTCAGCAGGTGTGAAAAAGGCCACCATTTTGGACCGGTAGCGAGGGTCCAACAAGGTGGACAGCCAAAAGTCATCCCTCTGTCTGATGGTTATTATTCGGCTGTCGCTACGCAAGCAACCGAGCATGCTATGGGCCATTTGTGCCAAGGAATGCGAGGGACTCCCTGCCTCCATCTCCACAGCATACTGCCACGGTGCGTCTGGGTCCTCTGTCTCCTCCTCCTCTACCAGATGCTCCTGCTCCTCCACTCCTGTCCGCTGAGTGGAAAAACCACCCATTTCACTCAATAATTCCTGAGCACCAATGTCCTCCTCTACCTCCTCCTCTTCTTCCTGTCCTGCCCCCACAGGGGTCATGTGGCGTTGAGATCTGTGCGCCACGTCTACCGCACCCTGACCAGCCATTGTTAACAGCATTTGTTCCAGGACGTGCAACAGAGGAATGACGTCGTTCATCCCATAGTCCTGCCGACTCACGAATAGCGTGGCCTCCTCAAAGGGCCTGAGCAAGCGGCAGGTGTCACGCATGAGCTGCCAATGGCTGACATCTAAGTTACACAGGGGAGTACCTTTATCCGCTTGTAACATCAGGAAATCGGTGATGGCCTTTCGCTGCTCGTAAAGGCGGTCTAACATGTGTAGGGTTGAATTCCACCTTGTTGCAACGTCGCAGATCAGGCGATGCTGTGGAATTCCGTTCTGCCGCTGCAGCTCAATGAGGGTGTTCTTTGCGGTGTAGGAATGGCTGAAATGCATGCACAGTTTACGTGACATTTTAAGGATGTCTTGCAGTGGGATGGTGGATTTTAGGAACCGCTTGACAACCAGATTGAACACGTGAGCCATGCATGGCGCATGGCACAACCTTCCTTGACGCAGAGCAGACACCATGTTCTTTCCGTTGTCAGTCAACATGGTTCCGATTTTTAGTTTGCGCGGAGACAGCCATCTGTCGATTTCTCTGTTCATTACACTCAGCAGTTCCTCCCCTGTGTGACTACGTTCGCCAAGGCATACCAGGTGCAGCACAGCGTGACACCGTTGCGCCCTGCACATGTGATATGCCGGTCGGGTAATGGGACTTGGCACGGGGGTGGCGGCTGAGGACACGGCGGAAAAAGAGGTGGTAGAGGCGGACATGCATGCTGGACCAAGGACGTGCAAACGTGGAGGCAAAAGCGTCGTGACCTGTCCAAGTTGCTGGTGCGGCTGTGCCGGCACCACGTTCACCCAGTGGGCCGTAAATGACATGTACTGTCCCTGACCGTAGTTACAGCTCCACACGTCGGCGCTGCCGTGCACTTTGGCAGAGACCGACATGCTCAAAGACTGGCCCACCATCTCTTCTACATGTGAATGCAGGGCTGGCACTGCCTTTTGGGCAAAGAAATGACGGCTTGGCACTCTCCACCGCGGCGCGGCACAAGCCATCATTTCTCGGAAAGGTGCTGAGTCCACCAGTTGGAAAGGGAGGGACTGCAGCACCAGCAACTTGGACAGGAGGACGTTCAGCTTTTGCACCGTCGGGTGCGTGCTCGCAAACTGTTGTCTCTTGGATACGGATTCCAAGAAAGACTGTTGACGGAATCCGAGAAGAGGAGTAGCAGGAGAAGGAGCATCTGAACGAGCGGAAGATGCCAATGAGCGACAACTCCCCTCAGCAGAGGTGTTGGAGCCTTGACTGGCTGATAGAGGGCGATTGACAACGTCGGGTGACGGAGCAAGTAACGGAGCGGGTGATGGAGCGGGGGCTGGGGCAGGCAGAACCGCCGTGTCTTTATCACGGTTTTCCCAGGCCACCGAATGGTGACGCTGCATATGCTGACGCAACGCTGTAGTCCCAACATGGGCCCCCTGGCCACGCTTGCATTTCTGGCCACATAGTCGACATACGGCTACGTTTACTTCCTCGGGCGGCTTGACGAAAAATTGCCACACCACCGAGTAGGAAACTTTGCCCCCGCTACTCTTCACTGGCTGACTGCTGCTTCCTCCGTGCGCACCGGCACCACTACTGGCCGTGGTGGTAGGCTGCAGTGGAGCTGGTGCTCTACTCCGTGGACGTTTGGCTCCACTGACACTGATGCGACCCTGCTGCCTCCTGGGCAACCCACCGACTGTTTCGCTCGCTGCCAAGCTGGCACCCTCTTCTCCTGATGATGCGGAAGAAATTGCCTGATGACGACGAGGCAGCCAAGTGCGATCAACCTCCTCATCATCAAGTACGGTCTCCGCCTCACTACTAGCCCCCTCGGCTGCGTCTGGGTCAGGAGACAGACCTGTCTCTAGACCGGCTACCGAGCCACTCTCCTCGCCAGTACTTGTTCGCTTGGCTGCTGAAAAGGCCGATGTCTCCCCCCGTTCCTGACCGCCCTCTGTTAGCTCTTCCTCACTGTACAGTGGGGCTGAGCCCACAGCATGCGATACTTCGCTTGGTGAGGGAACAGCAAAGGACAGGGGCAGGTAGAGGACATGTGATTTCAGTGGGCTTGCTCCCGGGCCATGCCAACTAACGGTTGTGTCTGACGTACCCACCGACCGTTGGCTGTAGGTGTCAGAGGTGACCTGGGAAGAGGAAGACGACCGAGCCAACCAATCAATGACGGCAGGGTTGTCGGTGGAGACACGACCGCTGGATGACACCGGGAGCACTGGCCTCTGGCTGCGAATACTGCTGCCTCGACCTCTTCCTCTGCTGCCACGTCTGCTCGCTCCTAAAACATTGCCTCCTCTGCCACTCCTCTGCATGTTGTCTGACATACTATTTAATTCAACGATTAGGTGTCCCTGAGTAACAATTCTCTGGCACTCAGTAACAATTCTGTCTGTCCCTGAGTATGAATTCTGTGGCCCTGAGTAACAATTCTGTCTCTGTGCGAGTAACAATTCTGTGTCTGTGCAAGTAACAATTTTGTGTCTGTGCGAGTAACAATTCTCTGGCACTCAGTAACAATTGTGTCTGTCCCTGAGTAACAATTCTCTGGCATTCAGTAACAATTGTGTCTGTCCCTGAGTAACAATTCTCTGGCACTCAGTAACAATTCTGTCTGTCCCTGAGTAACAATTCTCTGGCACTCAGTAACAATTCTGTCTGTCCCTGAGTATGAATTCTGTGGCCCTGAGTAACAATTCTGTCTCTGTGCGAGTAACAATTCTGTGTCTGTGCAAGTAACAATTTTGTGTCTGTGCGAGTAACAATTCTCTGGCACTCAGTAACAATTCTGTCTGTCCCTGAGTAACAATTCTCTGGCACTCAGTAACAATTGTGTCTGTCCCTGAGTAACAATTCTCTGGCACTCAGTAACAATTCTGTCTGTCCCTGAGTAACAATTCTCTGGCACTCAGTAACAATTGTGTCTGTCCCTGAGTAACAATTCTCTGGCTCTCAGTAACAATTCTGTCTGTCCCTGAGTAACAATTCTCTGGCACTCAGTAACAATTGTGTCTGTCCCTGAGTAACAATTCTCTGGCACTCAGTAACAATTCTGTCTGTCCCTGAGTAACAATTCTCTGGCACTCAGTAACAATTCTGTCTGTCCCTGAGTATGAATTCTGTGGCCCTGAGTAACAATTCTGTCTCTGTGCGAGTAACAATTCTGTGTCTGTGCAAGTAACAATTTTGTGTCTGTGAGAGTAACAATTCTCTGGCACTCAGTAACAATTCTGTCTGTCCCTGAGTAACAATTCTCTGGCACTCAGTAACAATCCTGTCTGTCCCTGAGTAACAATTCTCTGGCACTCAGTAACAATTCTGTCTGTCCCTGAGTATGAATTCTGTGGCCCTGAGTAACAATTCTGTCTCTGTGCGAGTAACAATTCTGTGTCTGTGCAAGTAACAATTTTGTGTCTGTGCGAGTAACAATTCTCTGGCACTCAGTAACAATTCTGTCTGTCCCTGAGTAACAATTCTCTGGCACTCAGTAACAATTGTGTCTGTCCCTGAGTAACAATTCTCTGGCACTCAGTAACAATTCTGTCTGTCCCTGAGTAACAATTCTCTGGCACTCAGTAACAATTCTGTCTGTCCCTGAGTATGAATTCTGTGGCCCTGAGTAACAATTCTGTGTCTGTGCAAGTAACAATTCTGTGTCTGTGCAAGTAACAATTTTGTGTCTGTGAGAGTAACAATTCTCTGGCACTCAGTAACAATTCTGTCTGTCCCTGAGTAACAATTCTCTGGCACTCAGTAACAATTCTGTCTGTCCCTGAGTAAGAATTCTCTGGCACTCAGTAACAATTCTGTCTGTCCCTGAGTATGAATTCTGTGGCCCTGAGTAACAATTCTGTCTCTGTGCGAGTAACAATTCTGTGTCTGTGCAAGTAACAATTTTGTGTCTGTGAGAGTAACAATTCTCTGGCACTCAGTAACAATTCTGTCTGTCCCTGAGTAACAATTCTCTGGCACTCAGTAACAATTCTGTCTGTCCCTGAGTATGAATTCTGTGGCCCTGAGTAACAATTGTGTGTCTGTGCAAGTAACAATTCTGTGTCTGTGCAAGTAACAATTTTGTGTCTGTGAGAGTAACAATTCTCTGGCACTCAGTAACAATTCTGTCTGTCCCTGAGTATGAATTCTGTGGCCCTGAGTAACAATTGTGTGTCTGTGCAAGTAACAATTCTGTGTCTGTGCAAGTAACAATTTTGTGTCTGTGAGAGTAACAATTCTCTGGCACTCAGTAACAATTCTGTCTGTCCCTGAGTAACAATTCTCTGGCACTCAGTAACAATTCTGTCTGTCCCTGAGTAACAATTCTCTGGCACTCAGTAACAATTCTGTCTGTCCCTGAGTATGAATTCTGTGGCCCTGAGTAACAATTGTGTGTCTGTGCAAGTAACAATTCTGTGTCTGTGCAAGTAACAATTTTGTGTCTGTGAGAGTAACAATTCTCTGGCACTCAGTAACAATTCTGTCTGTCCCTGAGTAACAATTCTCTGGCACTCAGTAACAATTCTGTCTGTCCCTGAGTATGAATTCTGTGGCCCTGAGTAACAATTGTGTGTCTGTGCAAGTAACAATTCTGTGTCTGTGCAAGTAACAATTTTGTGTCTGTGAGAGTAACAATTCTCTGGCACTCAGTAACAATTCTGTCTGTCCCTGAGTATGAATTCTGTGGCCCTGAGTAACAATTGTGTGTCTGTGCAAGTAACAATTCTGTGTCTGTGCAAGTAACAATTTTGTGTCTGTGAGAGTAACAATTCTCTGGCACTCAGTAACAATTCTGTCTGTCCCTGAGTAACAATTCTCTGGCACTCAGTAACAATTCTGTCTGTCCCTGAGTAACAATTCTCTGGCACTCAGTAACAATTCTGTCTGTCCCTGAGTATGAATTCTGTGGCCCTGAGTAACAATTGTGTGTCTGTGCAAGTAACAATTCTGTGTCTGTGCAAGTAACAATTTTGTGTCTGTGAGAGTAACAATTCTCTGGCACTCAGTAACAATTCTGTCTGTCCCTGAGTAACAATTCTCTGGCACTCAGTAACAATTCTGTCTGTCCCTGAGTATGAATTCTGTGGCCCTGAGTAAGAATTCTCTGGCACTCAGTAACAATTCTGTCTGTCCCTGAGTATGAATTCTGTGGCCCTGAGTAACAATTGTGTGTCTGTGCAAGTAACAATTCTGTGTCTGTGCAAGTAACAATTTTGTGTCTGTGAGAGTAACAATTCTCTGGCACTCAGTAACAATTCTGTCTGTCCCTGAGTAACAATTATCTGGCACTCAGTAACAATTCTGTCTGTCCCTGAGTATGAATTCTGTGGCCCTGAGTAACAATTCTGTCTCTGTGCGAGTAACAATTCTGTGTCTGTGCAAGTAACAATTTTGTGTCTGTGAGAGTAACAATTCTCTGGCACTCAGTAACAATTCTGTCTGTCCCTGAGTAACAATTCTCTGGCACTCAGTAACAATTCTGTCTGTCCCTGAGTATGAATTCTGTGGCCCTGAGTAACAATTGTGTGTCTGTGCAAGTAACAATTCTGTGTCTGTGCAAGTAACAATTTTGTGTCTGTGAGAGTAACAATTCTCTGGCACTCAGTAACAATTCTGTCTGTCCCTGAGTAACAATTCTCTGGCACTCAGTAACAATTCTGTCTGTCCCTGAGTATGAATTCTGTGGCCCTGAGTAAGAATTCTCTGGCACTCAGTAACAATTCTGTCTGTCCCTGAGTATGAATTCTGTGGCCCTGAGTAACAATTGTGTGTCTGTGCAAGTAACAATTCTGTGTCTGTGCAAGTAACAATTTTGTGTCTGTGAGAGTAACAATTCTCTGGCACTCAGTAACAATTCTGTCTGTCCCTGAGTAACAATTCTCTGGCACTCAGTAACAATTCTGTCTGTCCCTGAGTATGAATTCTGTGGCCCTGAGTAACAATTCTGTCTCTGTGCGAGTAACAATTCTGTGTCTGTGCAAGTAACAATTTTGTGTCTGTGAGAGTAACAATTCTCTGGCACTCAGTAACAATTCTGTCTGTCCCTGAGTAACAATTCTCTGGCACTCAGTAACAATTCTGTCTGTCCCTGAGTAACAATTCTCTGGCACTCAGTAACAATTCTGTCTGTCCCTGAGTAACAATTCTGTCTGTCCCTGAGTATGAATTCTGTGGCCCTGAGTAAGAATTCTCTGGCACTCAGTAACAATTCTGTCTGTCCCTGAGTAACAATTCTGTCTGTCCCTGAGTATGAATTCTGTGGCCCTGAGTAACAATTCTCTGGCACTCAGTAACAATTCTGTCTGTCCCTGAGTAAAAATTCTGTGGCCCTAATAACGTTTCTGTGGCCCTAAGTAACAATTCTCTGGCACTGAGTGAAAATTCTGTCTGTCCCTGAGTATGAATTCTGTGGCCCTAACTAGCGTTTCTTTGTCCCTAAATAACGATTCTGTGGCCCTCATTAACAAGTCTGTGTCCCTGAGTAATGGTTCTCTGTCCCTAAGTAACTTTTCTCTGTCCCCAAGTATCGTTTCTGTGGCCCTAACTCTGTCCCTGTCCCTAGTACAGAGCGGTCTGCCTCTGTTCAATGACTGCAGGCAAATGAAGATTTCCAAAATGGCCGCTATATATACCTCGACCATTACACAGTGCTGGCTGGCTGGCTGCTGATTGGCTGATGCGATCACATGTCGTTGAGGAATGCATTATGGGGCAGCGCGCCTTGTCTGCGCGCCTTCCCCGACATCCTCGCTCCGTCGCCGCACATGTCAGCCGCCATTTTCGGAAAAATTTCGATTCGCGCGTCCGAATTAGGCTGTTTTTCGGATTCGGCACGAATCGAAATTTTTCCGATATTCGACTCGAATTCCACTTCGGATACTTCGATTCGCTCATCTCTAACGGAGACCCGAGCAATTCCGAAAATCTGCGAAAACGGATTGAATGTACGGTAAATCTAAAGACGGGTTGGAGGTGAATATCAGTATGTCGTCCGCAAATAAAGCTAGGCGAAGATCTTGTTGGGCAATTTGAATGCCATGAAGTTGTGACTGAAACAACAAGAAGCGGGCCAAGGGTTCTAAGGCTAGATTGAAAAGCAGGGGGGACAAAGGACAGCCTTGTCTTGTGCCCTTATGTAGCGGAATAGAGTTGGATATGTTCCCCGCCGCCACTACCTGAGCTGTCGGAGCGGAGTACATAGCCTGAATTAAACGTGTGAATGGACTGGAAAAGCCAAATTTAGCGAGGACTAAGTGAAGCCAATCAAAACTTACATTGTCAAAAGCTTTTTCAGCGTCGAGGGAAATAATCGCTAGGTCCTGGCATGGGTTATTTTTAGCCTGATGTAAAACTGTAAGCACCTTGCGAATGTTTGATGTGGCCGAGCGCCCCTTTATAAAGCCTGCTTGAGAAGGATGAATAAGGGAGGGTAAGATAATAGCCAATCGATTAGCTACAATTTTAGAAAGAATCTTTGCATCTAGATTAAGGAGAGAAATCGGACGATAAGAGCCAGGCTCCGAAGGGTCTTTGCCTTTTTTTGCTATTAATTTAATGTGGGCCTGGGAAGCTGATGGAAGATACACCCCACTCTCCTGAATAGATTGATAAACCCGCTGTAAAGTAGGAGAGAGGGTTTTATCCATAAGTTTATAAAATTCAGAAGTGTACCCATCTGGACCTGGGGCTTTGCCATTGGCTAGAGAGGTAATAGCCTGACTAATATCCGCTTGAGATATCGGGGCATTTAGTGATTGCAGTGCTATTGGATCTATTTGTGGTAGATGTACGCTGTCGAGAAAGGAGTGTGCCCGTACCTGGTCTATAGGGTCCGACCCATATAAATTTGCGTAATAGCTTTCCAGAATAGATATAATTCCCTCTGGAGATTGTTGAAGTATCCCCTGAGAATCTTTTAGAGAGGTGAATTGCGTGGGGGTAAAAGGCTTCCTACACATGCGCGCCAGAAGTTTGCCTGGTTTGTTTCCAAACCTGTGATACTGTAAATCAAGGTATGAGTGATGTAGTGTTTCCTGAGCAGCCGCCCATGTGTCGAACTGGTTTTTAGCATCCGCCCAAGCTTTCCTATTGTCCTGTGAATTGAATTCCGTCATCTTTCGCTGAGTCAGTCTAAGAAGGTTACTAGCCTCGGTGAAATTATGCAAAATTTTTTTTTTATATGCAGATGTAAAGGCAATAATTTTGCCACGTAGCACCGCCTTTCCCGTATCCCAATATAGATTTGGATTGGTGACATGAGCCGCATTATTAATTTGGAAATCTGCCCAGGTGTCTTGTAACTGTTGAGAAAGCTCCTGATTGTTCGCCAAAAATGAGGGGAAGCGCCATATCCTAGGGTGTGGTGTAGAATCTAGAAGATTTATAGTAATAGAAATTGGGGCGTGATCCGAAATGGCTATATCATGTATGGTAGATGACACCACATGTTGCAATGTAATGGGGTTGCCAAAAATATAATCGATTCGAGATAAGGAATGGTGAACGGGAGAGTAAAAAGTGTAATCTCTACCGTCCGGATGGGTCAAACGCCATATATCAGTAAGTTGCATTGCTTCTACGAAACTACCAAGTAAAGTGGGCGTTGGACGGGGAGGTTGGGTGGAGCGAGAATCTCGGTCAACACTCTGCGATTTATCCTCCTGCTCCTGCATAACAGAATTAAAGTCACCTCCCATGACAAGCGGCTTATGAATATATGGTGCCAGCCGTGAAGACAAGCCTTGAAACACCTGCCTTGTCGGGGAGTTGGGTGCATATATGTTGGCAACAACCAATTGCTGAGAGCCTACTTTGACATGTATAGCTACGAAGCGGCCCTCGGTGTCTGCCTCCATAGAGACCAATTCAGGATTAAGTCGCTTGTGGATAAGAATAAGTACCCCTGCTTTATTATTAATGGAGGAGGAGCCGAAGGCGTGAGCCACCCAGAGTTTTCGCATACGGAAAAAGTCAGGTTGTGTGAGATGTGTCTCTTGGAGTAGAGCTATATCCGCGCGTAAGCGCCGCAGATGTCTTAATACTGCCATGCGTTTGTGAGGGGACCTGAGGCCTTTAACATTCCAGGAAAAAATACGTGTCATTCTAGCTGAAGTGAAGTGTGTAATAAAAAGATATGGGACTTACCAATTAGAAGTGTATCAACATTTAGCGCTGCTACATTAGGCAGATGGGAGTGGTGTAAATCTGGTCTCAGTGGACGACGGAGATCTCCAAAGAAATAAAGGTGAAATTGGAAGGAAAAAAGAGGAGAGAGAGTAAAGGCAGTATCAAGGGCCCTAGTAAGGCCCAACAAAGATTCAAAACATATAATATACAATAACAGTATAAAGGACTTCACGTCATTCCGCATGCTGTAACCACCAATATCAGCGTGACCGGGAGTGGAGATGATAGGAGCCAGCCCCAGGGACCTAGTTACAATTGCTGAGATACGTGAGGGCGTCCCTCAAACGTACCCCCGACAGCGGCTCCAACACCCCACCTCCCGCAGCCCTGCTGATGTAAGGAACAAGGCATGTGCGGGAAAGAGGAAGTTAAATTAAAATCAGGCATATTCGTAAATAAAACATGACATCGAAATAAATGGCAGAGCAAGGGCCCTGTGCCAGACAAATAATACTTGAACAATTAGAGCTGAACAACCGACAAGGCCCAAACTGTAAAATGTGGGAGCATTTCAGTAAATTAAAAGGTTAAAAGGTACTACTCAAGGAAATAATGAAAAATAGAGAAGCTCTTTCATCTGAGCCCATCGGGTTGAAAGAAAAGCTTGAAGCTTTTATGTTGAGACCGATGGCCTCACAGGTCTTCAAGGCGGACGGGCTTTAGAGGAAGATGAAGTAATGCGCTGACGTTTAGGTGGGTCTTTACGAGGACTGCGTTGATCTCTGGGACCACAATTTCTGCCCGCAGGCTGCGCCGCCGGATCCCCTACGGCTAGGTGATCTCGGAGATATTGGTGGGCTTCTTCAGGATGAACAAAAGACTTGGAGACCCCAGATGGTGCAGTGAATCGTAAAGTGGCCGGATACGCCAATGTGAACTTTATTCCTTTCTGATAAAGACTAGCACATACTTGTTGAAATGCTTTCCGTTTGCGCGACACTTCCTGCGAGTAGTCCGCAAATAACAATAATTTGTGACCCTCAATCTGCAAAGACCGTGAGTTGCGAAAAGAAGTGAGGATCGCTACGCGGTCAGCATAATTTAGATAGCGGACAATCACTGAACGTGGCGTTCGGCGCTCGGTAGACGGAGGCCCCAGGCGATGAGCTCTCTCAACCTGGCAGGAGTAAGAAAGGCCTAGCGCCGCCGGGATCCGTGCAGAGCATAGGTCAGGGAGAGATCCGGTATTAAAAGATTCTGGAAGACCCACAATGCGTAAATTATTCCTACGTGAGCGATTTTCCAGATCTTCGATTTTATCCAAAATACTTTGCTGTATACTATTAGATTGTGATGTACCCGCTTGCATGGAATGGACTTCATCCTCTAAATCAGATAAGCGCTGTTCAGCCTCAGATAATCGTTTAGAATGGTCGCTGAGATCTTTTCTCAGCTGTTCAATGCCCATTGTGACTGCTCTATCTACAGCCTGGGTGATATTAGGGAGCAAGATAGCTGACACTGCCTGTGCTATCTTAGTATACTGCTCATTTAGGCAGTCAGTGCCACAGGGGAATGCAGAGGCAGTGAGGAGATGGGAGGGAGACTCTAACAGACCTGCTCCCAGACTGAGATCCCGCTCCTTGCCTGTGTCCATGACGTGACAGGCATCGTCGGCGGCCATCTTGGCTGCAGGAGGGGGAGAGCCGCATCCCTCCGCTCTGGCCGCCGAATCGTGACCGGACTGCGCCGGCAAAAGGTACCTCTCCATGCCAGGGCCACTGCCAGAGGGAGGGGGACACCCGAGGACTGAAAGGCGGGGTCCCCGAGGCTATCAGCGGGTTTTATATACCGGGATCCCGGGAGCCGCGGGACCCGCGTGTCACAGCATCCGGCGCCGGAACCGGAAGTCACCCCCTGCTCTTAAGGCAGTCTCCATTAAGCCTCTCTTGGTCCTGGAATGGGAGTACTCTGAATATCCTGTTTGCAGCCAACCTATCAACATGTACACCTGATTCTTTATGAAGGCAGCACACCTTTGATCCCATTTATCAATCTGAAAATCAATGTCCAATGAGAAGAGAGTAAACGGACTACTAGATCTGCTGCCTTCACTATAGGAGCCTTACAAGAGTCTGAACTAATTTTTCCCGGGACAAGAACATCCATCTCATTCGGTATTCGTACAACTGTCACACATATCTTTCCTCTCCTTTTCCATGGATACCAGCGTTTGGAGTCAATAACTGGGGTATTTATTCCTGAGAACATGTCATCACTCTTGACCTTTGTCATTTGCATAAATGTCTAACAGCCTTCATCGATTGCATTGCAGAATGGCCACACAAATGGACAATCTAAATTTAAATCCAAATCCAGATCATATTCCTGGGGGTCCTGCCAGTATACAGTCATATCCACACCTCTCATTTCTTCATCCATTAACCTTCCATTCATCCATTTGTTCACTCTAGGCAGATCCACACCATTGCATAAGACATCCCACTTCTGTGGGTTTGGACTGTTGAAGGCCAAGGACTGGTTTGGGGGCCAATAAGCTATGTCAATAAAATAATGACCCTCTCTTTCTGGGAGACAAGTCTCCCTCATTACAACACAAAGGTATTTTCGGACAGCCTTGGTTGTAAATCCATGGCCTCATACTGTTTGTTTTTAGCATTGGTCCTAATTTTTAAGATTACAGTGTTTGTATATTTAGCAGAGAGAGTCACGTTTGTCTTTTCATACCATACAGCCTGTTGGGTGTTACTACAATTTAATTGCAATACCACCTTTTTCTTTGACAGGTAGTTAAGTGGATCTGTCTCCCTATTATAGGTGACATGTTTAGTGATCAAAACACTGGTCTGCTAGTGACCCTTGTACAAGCTCAGGGAAATCATAATAGTACCTCTTATGTTCTCTCTTTTCTCCCAAATTGTAATGTAAACAATATTCCACCCTTCATAGTTCTCTCCCTTGGGATCTACTGGATATAATTTGCTATTTTTGCATTCTACCTTCCAGGGGTCTGACACCTTGGTTGAGTTTGTTAAGGACACCACATTGGTCTCAGTATCAAGATCTACAAACATTCTCTTTGTAGGTTGACTTTCATTTGATCTTTTCAGGAAAAATTCCTGGGATTAGGCAGTCTATATCCTTGGGGTCCCAATTCCCTTCACACTAGGCCATGTCTTGTGATATGTTACATACAGTATGGTATCAGGGCTATCTTTCACCACTCCCTTTATTCGTATCAGCTCACCAGGACTATTCTTAAAGAATGCAAGTTTGCACGGCCGTTCGAGTATGTGCCCCTCATTACAGTCCCCAGTGGATGTATGAAATCTTTAAGGGCGTGGATCAAGGCCGGAGGTATGTTCTAAGAAGGACCCCTCAAAATCCATTCCTGCTATAGCATTGATTATTATATTCCCGTGAAAGTACATTGGGTATCTAAGGAGTACTTGTCTTTGTTTGCACTCTACCTTATGGATCTGAGTGTGACTTCACCCCTCAGGTTTTATTACCCATTTACCATACTTCTCAGGTGGATTCCAGGGTGCAGGCTCTGCTCCACTGTAGAATGGGGATGGCTTCCCTGGTTCTGTTTTTTTTTTTTTAAAGTAGCAGGAACACCCCAGTTGATTAACCCCTTGGTGCCGGCGCCTCCCGGCCCTTTAAGGGTTTCAGAAGCTGGGAGACGGGGCGGGGTTTAGGGTCATGTGACTGCCCTGACACGCCGTTACGGCGGTCACATGATCAGGAAAGGTCCCGATTGAAAGAGGAGATCGGGACCTTTCCGTGAGTACCGGACATGTGTGCTGGGAGCGCTCAGGGCGCACGCTCTCAGCGCATGTTTCTTTTTAATTGAACGGAAATGTGCGGCCGCACGGAGTCTAGGACCAGACACTGGGAGGCCACACATTTGCGTTCGGCTGGTGTGAAGATGTTAAGCTTACAACCAGGGTAGACAGGCTCATTACACTCGACTTTTTAAACATTCTTTTGGACTTGTTTACAATGAGAAGCATGCACCCAGGAGAGTTTTCCCTCTAATTTCACTGAGGTGGGGGTGGTCAGGAATACCTGGTAGGGACCCTCAAACCTGGGTTCCAGTCCTTTTCATTGAAACATCTTGATTACCACCTAATCTCCAGGCTGTAAGGAGTGAGATTCACCATCAGAATTTGGATCTGGAATAAAAGAGAAAACTTGGGCATGCAACTTAGCGAGCTGCTTGTTTAGATCCTGTACATACATCTTCAATGAACAATGCATTAATGTCATCTCTTGTGGAAAAAACAAACCTGTCATTGGGGCTCTCCCAAACAATGTCTCAAATGGAGATAGATTTTCCAGACCTCTAGGTGTATGTCTAATGGATTTCAGCACCAGGGGTAGAGCTTGCACCCAAGTGAGGCGTGTATTTTCACAGATTTTGGTTAATCTATTTTTAATCATTCCATTATACCTTTCAACTTTCCCTGATGCCTGCGGGTGATGGGGAATATGGAACTTCTGTTCAATTTGGAGTCCTTCCATAACCTCAGCTATCACTTGGCCTGTGATCAGATTCTACTGTCTCCAAAAGGCCAAAATTGCAAACAATTTCCTGCAACAGTTTCTTTGCAGTGACTGAAGCAGTAGCATTGGCTACAGGCCAGACCTCTACCCATCCTGAGAAGGGATACTGTGCTTTGAGCAATTGCTTAGTTGTCAGCAATATCCAACCAACCCTAGGAACCCCCTCATTTGTTTAGCATTTTGTTGCATTTTGCTATTCAGTATAGCTTTCTTCCGGTCTTGTTAAAATGTTTTTTTTCCGTGGGAAATGCAATGACTTGCATGTATTGTAACTTGGAGGGGGATGCTCTGCATCCCTCCTCTCCAAGGTGATTCAACAGGGAGATAGTGGCATCTCTACATGCCTCTCTCGTGTCTGCTCCAATCAGCAAGTCATCCACATACTGAGGGAGAGTGATACCCTCCGGGCAATGCCACCTGTCTTTCATTGCTTTGCTGTACTCATTTGGGCTGGATACCATGCTGTAGGACAACTAGTCCAGGCATACTCCTTCCCTTCAAAACTGAAGGTAAACAAATATTGACTGTTTAATTTAATTTGGTCTCTAATTCCCTCCACTTGAGCCAGTTTCAATGGATACTGTGGTAACCTAGGAATAATAGCATCTGGTTTCAGCTTGATCTTCACAGGAGGGCAGTGCATCATATGTCCCGTGTTACCCTCTTTGGCCCAAACATTTGGATTTGTACTTTCGGATAAATCACTGGGCAAGCTCTCTGTAGTATTGGTATTTAGTTCCAATTTACACAAAGCAATGAGGCTGTCCCAGGTTTCTACCATTTGTTGTTGGTCAGGATCAGAAGGTATGTTCACCTCCACTCCATCCTCAGAAAATTGTATCTGTGCTCTCATTTTGGGGAGCAAATCTTTTCCTAGCAAATTGCAAGGAACTGAATCGCTCAAGAGCAGGGAGGCTTCAGCTTGAAAGGGTCCAATTTGAACTTTAGTGGGAGTTGTTTCCAATAGGGTGTATGATATACCCCCTAGATCAGGGGTGGGCAAACTTTTTGACTTGAGGGCCGCAATGGGTTCATATATTGGACCCGGGGGCCGGACCAAGAGTAGATGAATGATGTGTATGTGTGAATTAATATAAATTAAATTAAAATTTGTAACATTAAATTAATTATTAATTCATCCCCCCTATAGTAATTCATTCCCCATATTAATTCATCCCCCATATTAATTCATCCCTCATATAGTATTTCATCCCCCATATAGTAATTCATCCCCCATTAAGTATTTCATCCCCCATTAAGTATTTCATCCCCCATATAATATTTCATCCCCCACAGTACTATTCCCCCCCAAGTAGTAAGCCAAGTCCCCCGTGTCAATTTACTTACCTTTGCTCCGCGCATTCCTCTCGCCATGTTCCCGCGCCATTCCGGTCTTCAGGGCGGACTGTGAGAGGAGCCTAGCTCCCCTCACGTTCGTCACGCTGCCCCGCCTACACACATCCTGACAGCCAATGTTTGCCTGACCTGGCTGTTTTTTTTTTTTTATCACGCTCCGCGGGCCGGATTAAAAGGTCCGCCGGGCCGTAGTTTGCCCATTGCTGCCCTAGACCAACTTCCCTAATTTAGGAACGGAATTAGCTGCCCTAGTGTCTACTAAACAATTTATGGTCTGATTATTCATTTGCATTTGTAAATAAGCACTTCCTTGCTCATTTGTTGAGATTGCAGGTAACATCGGGAGCTCTCCCCATCACTTGGGGTCCCTTTAAGATTCCTTCCCAGGCTGCAATGGCCTACTTTGTCTTGGAGCTCTACACGCCCTCTTGAAGTGTCCTGGTCTGTTGCATTTGAAGCAGACAGGTTTCCTTTTCTGTTTTAGGCCAAGATCTGCACTGTTCGACTGATCAGTGACAATGCAAATCCTCTGAGGTTTCTGTGACTCCCAATCAGCTATATTCCTTTCAATAGCAGTTGCAAGTGACAACAAAGAGGAGAGCGACTTATCTCTCCAGTCTGGATTTGCAGTCATCAATTTTTCCCTGATCTTTCCTCTCAACCCAGTAATGAAGCTATGTACCAACACAGGTGATAGGGCACTGTTAGTAATGTCCCCACCAGCCAATTCCACAGCTTGTTTAAAGTGATTGTAGTAAGTCATACAATCTTCCTTTGACCCTTGGGTCACTCCAGACACCTTGGTCCAAGACTGGGGAGGATAGACTGTTTTAATCAATTGTTCCAATTGTTTACTTAGTACACATCCTTGATGGCTGGAGTCAACATACATGGTATGTGGAATATCAGTTTTACTGAGGATTTCAAGTCCCCAACTCCACAAACCCTTTTCATCATTTGAAGCATATCACCCCAATTTGCATTATAGCTTGCCTGGATGCCCTGAAGCTCTTTGGCAAATTTAATGGGATCAGTCCTTGGATGGGGGATAATGCTCAGAAATCCCATCATTTCAGAAGGAGTCCACGGTACATGATGTGTCATCTTTCCAGTGCAACTCCCACTGTTATCATAAACTACCTGTTCTTTTACAGGATATACAGATAGGTCATCTGAAAAAAAAAATATCAACTGTTGATTGGTCTTTTGGGGTTCTGTCACAGAATCCCAGTAAGACTAGTGGTGATTTTTGCTGCCAGGTGGGGGCACTTTATCCAACTGCAAAGTGCCCTGAAGGGTGGCATTAACAGTCCCATGGTATAGAAGTGTGCCCACGTTGGGTGTCATTTCCCTGTTAGAGTGACACCACACATGTCCTTGCTGTGGGGTACCAGTCACGTGGGGGTGTAAAGGTACATAAGCAGTGTACCCAGTAGCAGAACTGCCAGTATTGCACTCAGCAGCAGAATTGCTCTTTAACTGCTCTCTAGGAGAGAATGCTTGCTCACAGCCAGTAAATGGAGGACAACTGTATTTTGGAGGATCTTCTGTCAGAGGGGCAGAAAGTATCCCTTCTGACTGTATATGGTCTTTGATACCAGGGAGACCTTTCTCCCTTAATGCCAACATTCCCTTTCCCTGCCTTCCTGCACTGTCTCTCTCTTCTTGTTCCAGTGATCCACTGTCACGTACCTGATGGGAGACTGAAATGACGAGGTCGGACTCACTTGTGTCACTATTCCTGACCTCATTGGAGGTGGAACAGAGGGAGTCTAGGACCCAGGAGAACAAGAACGCCAGTAGTTGTTGTTTGCAGCTCTTGTAGATGATGACCTTGGTGTTGGTTATGTGTTAGAGAAAACACTGGTACTGATGAGGCAGAGGTCTGACTTTACTTGTGTGGCTTAAGTTACAAACATACAGAGCACATTTTAACAGACAGTGAAAACAGCAGACATGTTACTTCCTGAAGAGATGATAGAGAAGAGGAAGAACCAACAAGTTTTCAGATATGCACAACTGATAACCTTAGTGTACAGTGCCATCTACTGGTCAAGTGATATTAACACACAATACTATATAGTACATTATAGTACATGCTGTTGCATTCCCAACACCCCTTCTCAACGGCATGTGCATAATTATATGACATTTAGTCTCTTTTATAGAAAACAATAACGTTGCTTGTTTTTGGATAATCTGGTTCCATTGGTGTTTTCACTTCCTTTGCATCTTGCATGTGAAACTGTTCTAACATTTCTGTAATTTTCTGACTTTGGTTAAGAAGATAGCTTCCATCCTCTTCCCGCTCTATTTGAATTCCTAGGTAGTGAGTAATGTTCCCCAACTCTTTAATTTCAAAATTTTGTTTCAGTTTGTAAACTATTTGGTCATAGTCCCCTTCTTGTTCAAAACACGTCAAGATGTCATCGACGTATATTAGGATGTACAGTTGCAAGAAAAAGTATGTGAACCCCTTGGGATTACGTGGAGTTTTGCATGAATTGGGCATAAAATGTGCTCTGAATGTCATCTAAGTCACAACAATAGAAGAATACAGTCTGCTGAACATAATATTACACAAACATTAGATGTTGCCATGGTTTAATTGCACATAACATGTAAACATTCACAGTGCAGGGAGGAAAAAGTATGTGAACCTTTGGACTTAATAACTAGTTGACCCTCCTTTGGCAGCAATAACCTCAACCAAACGTTTCCTGTAGTTGCAGATCAGACCTGCACAACGATCTGGAGTAATTTTGGACCACTCCTCTTCACAAGACTGTTTCAGTGTAGCAATATTCTTGGGATGTCTGGTGTGAATCGCTCTCTTAAGGTTATGCCACAGCATTTCAATCGGGTTGACGTCAGGACTCTGACTGGGCCACTCCAGAAGGTGTATTCTGTGATGTTGCAGCCATTGTTTTGTTGAATTACTTGTATGCTTTGGGTCATTGTCCTGTTGCATCACCCATCCTCTGCGGAGCTTCAGTTGGCGGACAGATTTTCTTACGTTTTCCTGAAAAATGTCTTGATAAACTGTGGAATTCATTTTCATATCAATGACAACAATCCATCCAGGCCCTGAGGCAGCAAAGCAGCCCCAAACCATGATGCTCCCTCCGCCATGTTTTACAGTGGGGATGAGGTTTTGATGTTGGTGTGCTGTGCCTTTTTCTCTCCATACATAGTGTTGTGTGTTCTTCCCAAACAACTCAATCTTGGTTTCATCTGTCCACAGTATATTCTGCCAGTAGTGCTGTGGAACATCCAGGTGCTCTTTTGCAAACTTCAAACGTGCTGCAATATTCTTTTTGGACAGCATTGGCTTCCTCCGTGGTGTCCTCCCATGTACTCCATTCTTGTTTAATGTTTTCCTTATTGTAGATGTGTCAACAAAAATGTTAGCATGTGCCAGAGATTTCTGTAGGTCTTTAGCTGACACTCTGGGATTCTTCTTTACCTCATGCAGCATTCGGCGCTGTGCTCTTGCAGTCATTTTTATAGGACAACCACGCCTAGGGAGAGTAGCAACAGTGCTAAACTTTCTCCATTTGTAGACAGTCTGTCTTACCGTGGACACATGAACATCAAGGCTTTTGGAGATACTTTTGTAACCCTTTCCAGCTTCATGCAAGTCAACAATTCTTGATCGTAGGTCTTCTGAGAGCTTTTTTCTGCGAGGCATGGTTCACATCAGACAGTGCTTCTTGAAACCAGTAAACCCAAAACAGGTGTGTGTTTTTTAAGGGCAGGACAGCTGTCAGCAACACATCCAATATCATCACACTGATTGGAGTCAAGGTTGGCTCACTCCTGGCTCCAATTAGCTCTGGGAGAAGTCATTAAGCTAGGGCTTCACATACTTTTTCCTCCCTGCAGTGTGAATGTTTACATGTTATGTGCAATTAAACCATGGCAACATCTAATGTTTGTATAGTATTATGTTCAGCAGACTGTGTTCTTCTATTGTAGTGACTTAGATGACGTTCGGAGCACATTTTATGCCCAATTCATGCAAAACTCCACGTAATCCTAAGGGGTTCACATACTTTTTCTTGCAACTGTATGTCCATTTGTTCTCTTGATTCTTTGAATACAGACATGGATCTGCTTTACTTTTTGAGAACCCTTCTTTTCTGAGTATTTCGTTCACTTTTTCATTCCATGCTCTCGCCGCTTGCTTGAGCCCATGGATGCTCTTTTGCAGTTTGCACACAAGGTTCTTTTCTTTCTCAAAGCCTGGTGGCTGTTCCATGTACAGATCCTCCTTGATGTCTCCATACTAAAAGGCAGTTTTGACGTCTAGGTGCTTTACTTGCATTCCCTTTCCGGCAGCAATACTAAGGAGTGTCCTTATGGTAGAATGTTTCACAACTGGAGCAAATGTCTCATCGTAATCTTCTCCAAATTTTTGGGAGTATCCCTTGGCAACTAATCTTGCTTTGTATCTATAGATGTTTCCTTCTGTATCATATTTCACTTTAAAAGTCCATTTGCTTCCAATGGTTTTGCGACCAGGAGGGAGTTCTGTTAATGACCAAGTTTTATTTTCTTGAAGTGATTTTATTTCTTCTTCAGTTGCTTTTCTCCACTGATCGGCTTCCCTTCTCGGCAAAGTTTCTATGTCTTCCCAGGATGTTGGCTCCTGTGTTTGATGTGTTTTAGCAGCGTATGATAACCTGCGGGGTGGGATCCCTTTTGTCATTCGAGAGGATCTTCTGATTTCTTGTTGTTCAGTGGGATCTATTGGCTCGTTGATTGTAAGTTCCACTTCTTGCTTTGGCTCTTGTCCTGCTTCGCATGGGTCAGTGTCTCTTGCCGATTCAGCGTGTAAATCCTCTCCACATTTTTCAAGAATTGTATTATCTGGTGCTTCATTTTCATCAAAATAAACACTGCGGCTTATTGTGACCTTGTTGGTCTTTGGACAAAGGATTCTATATCCCTTACTCTGCTCACTGTAGCCAACCAGAATGCCTTCTATGGCTTTGTTCTCCAACTTGGAGCGTTTCTGACTTGGAATGTGGGCATATGCTTTACAGCCAAACACTCTGATGTGTCCTACGTTAGGTTTTGATCCATTCCACATTTCATATGGTGTACTCTCAATAGCTTTTGATGGGAACCTGTTTTGTAGGTATGTTGCAGTCATTATTGCTTCTCCCCAGTATTTGTTAGGTAAGGCAGCATCCGAAATCATACATCTTGTCATTTCTACAAGAGTGCGATTCTTTCTTTCAGCTCACCGTTTTGCTCAGGAGTGTATGGTACAGTTGTTTGGTGTATAATACCTTGTTTCTTTAGGTATGATTCCATCTCTTTATTCATATATTCCCCTCCATTGTTAGTGCGTATTATTCCAGGTTTCCTTTGAAACTTGTTGCTTGTCATAGCTACAAACTCTTGAAGTTTTTCTAATGTCTCACTTTTGTGCTTCATTAGATACATTATTGTGTACCTGGAATAATCGTCGATGAAAGTCAGTCAATATCTGTTCCCGCCAGGTGTGATGGTTTTCATTGGTCCGCACACATCACTGTGTATCAGTTCCATGGGTTTAATGGTTTTACTCCGACTGGTCTGTGGAAGGGGGTTCGGGTGGCCTTTGCTTTGATGCAACACGTGCACTTGCTGAGAGTGTGGCAAGGCAATATTTTCATGTCTTCTGATAGACTTCTCTTTGCAAAGTCCTTTATAGCTTCTGGGTTTGGATGCCCCAATCTTCTATGCCACAGGTGGATGCACTTGTCATGTGGGTTATGAGTTGCCGCATTAGCCTTCTCACTTTCAGTGATGAGTTTGTACAGATGTTCATTTAATCTTCCTCTTGCTAGAATTTACTTTCCATTTTGAATTGTGCATTCATTACCTCTGAACTGGACAGTGAGTCCATTGTTTGCAAGGGTTTTAACTGATAGGAGGCTTCCTTCTAGGCTTGGAACATATAGAACATTCTTTACAAGGATGCTCTGCTTGCCCCCTGATGGCATTTTGCAGTTCAGAAATCCCTGACCTTTACCTTCCGCTGTAATACTTTTCCCATTTGCTAGGAAGACTTTATCTTTTACACTAAAATCTATTTCTGTGAAGAATGTCTCGTCACTTGTCATGTGACTTGTTGCCCCTGAATCAATGTACCATCTGTGTGAGGTACTATTCTGAGTCACTTTAAAAGTACCACTCCATGATGCACTTTCATTGTCTTTCATGACTGCTTTAGCTCTTTTTCCCGCTTTCGCTGCTCAGCTTTCCAGATTGAACAGTTCTTTTTCAGGTGACCGGCCTTTTTGCAGCGAAAACATACCCTGGTTTCTTTGCTTTGTCTTCTGCCTTCATGCACCTTCAGAGCTGCCTCTGGTCTCTCGTTCTCTTCACTATGCAAATTTTCCTTTCTTCTGCTGTATTCATCAATTCATTTTCCCTTAACATATTCTAGCGTCAGTTCAGTTTCCGGTCTAGTTTCTAGAGCATTTATAAGGGCACTGTATGATTCTGGAAGGCTGCACAGAAGTATTGACACAACTTGGTTGCTTTTCAATTCTTCACCTATTGCACCCAGCTGGTCCACAATTTCTAGCATAGCATTTACATGTTCCCCCATTTCCTGCCCTTTTTCCAGCCTCATCTTATACAGTTTGCGTAGCAGATATAGTTTACTGTTTAGGTTTGCACGTTCATGCAGTTTTTGTAATGCAGTCCACATACCTTTAGCTGTGTGTTCTTTCCTTATATGAATGAGTTGATCGTCCTCCACTAACAGGCTTATGACTGCTTTTGCTTGCCTGTTTTTTCTGTCCCATTCTTCCAGGTTGTCATTGGGTCTGTCCCATTCTTCCGGGTTGTCATTGGGTCTGTGTGTATCTAGTACCGGCCACAAGTCATCTTTGGATAACAGCATTTCAAGCTTAAACTTCCATAGCTGGTAGTTGGTATTGTTGAGCTTTGCTATTGTAAACTTCATATCTGAAGCACTTGCCGTCTTTCAGTGAATTGAATACAGCTCTTGTTTCCTCACACAGGATTTGGTAGGATTGTAAATGCAGCACTTACTTGCTTGTAGTTTTCCTTTTTCAAGTGTCTGGAGCTGGGCCCATAACCTGTTGGTTATGTGTTAGAGAAGACACTGGTAGTGATGAGGCAGAAGTCTGATTTTACTTGTGTGGCTTAAGTTACAAACACTTGGAAGACTGATGATCCTCTGATTCAGGCACAGTGGTAACATGCAGAGTGGGTTTTGTAGATCGCCAGGTGTGCACCAGAGCAAGGCAGGAAGCGAGAGGGAGAGACAGGAGCAGTGTCAAAGGAATAGCCAGGGTCATCAACAGGCGGACAGCAAGGTACAGAATCAGAAACAAAGCCGAAGTCAGGAGCAGAGCCAAAGTCAGGAACCAGTATCAATTAGGAGGGTACTCAGAGTCAGGTGAGGAACAAGCCGGGTCAGCAACAAGGGAATCACACAGAATTAAGCAGGACACGGGGGAGCTGAAGACCAGTCAGCACTCAACATGGGCAGGGACACCCTTTAAATAGTCCGTCTGGCACCAATCTTCGCCATGCGTGTGCACGTGTGTGTGCATTTCCGTGCGCATGCGCACAACCGGTTATCCTTCTCTGGACGTTTCTATGCGCATGAGCATTTCTATTCGCAATTTGTTTCACCGGAAATCCCTTACACCCACAGAGTCTCTGTGATTCATTCAAAGTTTTAACTGGGGTGTCAAACTTGGTTGCAAGATGTGGCTTTACCTTTTTGTCATCTGCTGATAGATGACAATTCATATCAGCTTTTGAGTATTTTGCATACAAGGACCGGGCAACTGCGTAAGGCCCCAATCCTGACAATTCCTCATCATCCCCCTGATCATCACTGTCACTGCTCTGGAGTTTTGGCTCTAGTGGCTGTTCATGCTTGGCTCTACTCCTAAGGATCATTTGGTGTGTCGTTTCCTTAAATCTCACAGTAAAACATTCACATCATCAGCCCTATTTGTGGATTCTATAATCCATTCACTCCAAGCAGCTCTTTCACTTGGTTGTGTCATCTTTTTAGAATGATCATACCAGGGGTCCTCCCAAGTTTTAGGCTTAATAGTACCTCTTTTATAAAACTTCATTCCAGTCCAGCACTCACAATCATATATGTATCTTACCACCCAGGGTCCATATTTACCTGTCATCTCTTACCTCTGGATCAAATGGTAGGGTTTACCACACTTAGACGCCCTCCTTGAGTTGATACTGTTACCTATCCTTACAGATATCGGACCCTGGAATAATTTCCCAACCATAGCCTCCCTAGTGGTCTGATTATGTCCATATTTCTGTGCTCAAAGTGGTACTTTTTTTGCATGGAAATATGTAGTTTTTTTATTGTAGGCCTGTCATTTTTAGGAATAACTCACTGAAATCTGTCCAAACAAGAGTCTAGTAAATATCCCGGGGAGGATAAAATTTGAAACACAAAATCATAAATTATAATTTAATAAATAATCATAAAAAATAATAATATAATAATAAATTTAATTCAATAATATAATCAAACCCAAAACACTGACATTTGAATTAGAGCGCCAAGTTCGCACATCGCTGAGCAAAGTCGCAGAATCGTTTTCAGTGTCTGATGAGGAATTTCCCCCACGAATCATTATCACTCAATTCTGCAAGTGGTTCTGATTTACTATCGCTGTTCTCTAGCCGGTCTAAAACTGCGTTTGACCTAAAGGGACGCTTTTTGGACGCCATGGACATTTCTGTTTCCAGGCAGAAAGAACAGTAAAAATGCAGGCAGGGCGCCGGACAAAGCACTCGGGACAAAATGTATGTGAAATGGTTTGATACAGGAATGTTATACGATGTGATTTTAGTGTATTCAGTGAGTGTCACTTTTTGTCATTTTCAAATTTCCCGCCAGTTCCGTCTCCCGTACATCTCAACGTCGCAGGGGACGGAACCCAGATGACAGATGCCGGCATCTGCCGGAGGACATTGCCGGGGACACTGCAGGAGGGACATCACGGGAGCGCAGGACAAGGTAAGTGATTGAGGCATCCCAGAGCAACGCTGCAGTGTATTCCCGAGTGTAGCTCGGGGTTACCGCTTGTGGTGCTGAAACCTTACCCCAAGCTACACTCGGGAATACCACCAGGGAGTTTAAGAGGTTGTCCCCAGAGGCAGCTAATCTCTGGCCAGTGATTGGGTTGACAGGTACCCCCCTGTCACCATTGCTGCTTTTCACTACTTGTTAGATCAATACTTTTTTCCCTATTCTGACTGTAGCCCATCAAACAGCCTGGGGATTTCCTGAACTTCCTGTGAGTTCAAATCTCCCCCCACGGACTTTTGTGAAGTATTCTAAAAGATTGCTTAGAGTAGGACTAATACTTCTATTATCTCAAAAAAAGTAAAGCAAACGTGGATAATCAAAAATGTATGAGTGCTTGGAGTACAGCAGGCGGGTAATTGAGGCACAACTATTTGCAGTATGGTTTGTAACAGTTACAATATAGCTATTGCTCACAGGTCTAACTACACGCTTACAAATCCCAGTTAGTAGATTACAAAGAGGACAGATTTATACACAAAATCATTCCGTATGATTGAGGCCCACAGGTGCATTTCAATCACAAGGATTGGGAAGCGTCTGGACCTAAGCTCATTCAAGGGTCAACTGGAACTGCTTTTAGGCAGAAAGCCACAGATCCTACGTTTCATTTCACTGCCTCCAAGAGTCCAGTCAGAGCCCTTTCATCCACACTCACACCCCGCTGCAATAGGCGCAACTGAGCAGTTAGGATGTTTCCTCATACACTCAGTACAATTTTTTATCAATTATACTGTTCATACTCAGTCTCATCAAAAGTGTTAGTGCAGACAAAAGGTTATAAACAACAATGATGGAAGAAGCTTACTTGTCCAGGTTTTTAGACGGGGGGGACAGAGGTGAAAACATTCAAAAGGCATAAATAAATGCTTACCATTCTGGAGTTAGAATTGCCTGGCTCAGCTCTGTCTTCCACACAAGTACCAATCACACAGGGGCGGACTGACCATTTGGAAACTCGGGCACTGCCCGAGGGCCCGGGGTCACTAGGGGGCCTAATGAGATGCCCCTGGTACCTTTTTCATAGGCTGTTTTGAGTTTGGGCAAGGACACAGGGGCCCCCATGATCCCCTATTGCTCGGGGGCCCCGCTGAAAGGATGATTTTCTTTATCCCCTCAGAGACCCCCGATCTGTGGAGAGATTCCTGGTTTATCAGCAGAATTCTGGGAACACCCCTTGAACACGGAAATAACGGCAGCTTATGTTCAGAGATGTTCAAAGTTTATTAGACATTACTAAGATTATATAGGATACAGAAATAATAAGGGAGGGGGGAGCGAGTTTCAAAAACTGTAACTTGTAAGTTTCCATCATGAGCTAACTACATGAAACATGACATATACATTTCTTGGTATAAATTGTTTTGGCTAACTTTCTGAGAAACAACCAGACAAAGACATTGTCAGGGTCATGTTAGCTTCTGTTGATACATCCTTGAGCAACTAAAACAGTTTCATTAAACTTCTAATATTTCTGCAAAAAGCTAACTTATTACTTAAAATGGCGTACATAAAAAAAATGGAGGTTCTCTAGATCCTTTCAATCCCCTCTTAGATCATGAACATGATCTCAATTCTTTACCTCATTCATCTTTTTGTACATAGCCAGATAACCTTAATTTGTATTTTGCGGCTTGGTAGCTCTAGTAATGCAATATAATAAGCATTTAAAACATAGATATAAAGATAAAACAATATCATGACTATATATACTTACAGCGATACCTTTCATCCATGAAAAGACAGAACCAAATCCTGATCCTAGCCAATCAAAAGGAGTCCATCCATCTTTTCCTATAGCTCTAGCTTCTTCCATCAAACCATCTACCTGTTCCCTGTGTTGCTTTATTATTTCATAATAATCTGGAACAGTCATTGTGGTATTATATATCCAAGTACAACATTCAGAATCCTCTGTCATCTCACACAGACCTGTCAGAGCAGCACTCATGCTTTCAATAGCTAATTCTTGCATCTCCAGCTGTTCTCTAATAGCTCTGGTCTCAGTATTTAGCAACCCCATGTCCTTAGAGTTCCTCTCCAGTATATCATCAATAATATTTGTGTAATTATTTATTTTGTTCATGAGTGTTATTCCCCATCCCGTGTAGGTAGGGAACCATGACCAAACCTTATCACCTGTAGAGAATAGATCTACCTTTTCTTGTTTGGTTTCCCTTCTCTGTCTCAGAGTTAGTTGGTGTTTTGGGTATGTACTGGCTTTTACCTGATGTTCCTTTTGGTCTATAGCTGCCATGATTGGCACTAATTGGGCTACATAGCACCAGCCCTGGACATTACTCGGTATCCAAGGGTAACAGATCTTACCACAACAGATATAGGTATTGTTTCCCAAGGAAATTGGCAATTTTTGTATTGCAGAACGAAATTCAGGGGTGACAACAAGTGTAAAATAAAAAATAAGTTTTCCAAACATAGTTTTCCCCACATTATCTTGTATCCCTTCTAAACTTTCATTCAGGGCTCTACCATTTACTTGCCAGAGTTTCACAGAAGAAGTTCCATCCCTCCTTCCAGGATCAGATACATTTAATGTGGACTGAGAGCACATTCCCTTTCCCTTGTGGGAAGTATTCCCCAGTCTAAAACACCAATCATGGAGTTGGGTGACTCCCAGAGTTGGAAAAGATATGGTGGCATTAGAAGTAATATTGGTCAAGCCAATACTTACATTCCCTTTTATTAACAAAAATATTTTGACTGGAGCGGCCAGAAGAGGAATTTCATATGTGCTAGGATGTAACTTACTACATATCCAACATTTATCAGAACCTGACTTTTGAGGATAAGCATATTTAAACTGCATCATCAACATTTTCCTGAAAAAGGATTGTTCTCTTCAAAACTTCTTTTTGACTTTCTTTCACTTTTGGTTATCTGGGTCTCATTTAAAACTAGTCCTTGACCACAGATACCTTTTATTAGACCCAAGTCCTCAGGGTGATACATACAGCTAGTTAGGATCCATACTGGCAGGAAAAAGAGCACAGTCAGTATGACCAATAGGACCCAGAGCTTCAAAGCACCATGAGGGGCAGTAAGGGATGTCATCTTCAGGGTCTTTTTCACTTACTTAACCCGCTCTTCGAGGACTTTCCTCTCATACTTCACCTCCTTTTTCCATCTCGTGTTTCTCAGGTGTTTGGTTCACCTTCTTCACTCGACTAGCATGGATCCAGGACTGGGAATTCTCCACCAGAACAGTCGTTCTGGTAACCGCTATCACCGTAGTAGGTGGTCCAAAGGGGTAGCCTTGCTTCTTGTCTTTAGCGAGTTGGCGGACCACTACGACATCTCCCACTTGGAAAGGGTGTGTTGGTTCCTGAGAAAATAAAGGAGAAGTGCGAGCAACATTTCTTTCAACCTTACCTAAAGTCTGAATCAATTTTCTCACATATTCTTGTTGTACCAGGTCAAGGTCCCCTCTTTCTAACATACGTGGCTGTCTAGCCCAAGGAGTGGGGAACGGTCTTCCCATTAATATTTTAAAAGGAGATAACCCTGTAGTCTTATTAGGTGTCATTCTTACCTCTGCTAGAATTGCAGGTAACATCTTCTTCTAGTGGGTATAGGTTTCTCCAGTGGCCTTCCTCAACTTATCCTTAATTGTCCTGTTCATCCTTTATACTATACCCGAACTTTGAGGATGATAGGGAATATGAAATTTCCAATCTATCTTAAGTACTTTTACCAGGTCTTGGCATACCTTGGCCACAAAAGCTGGTCCATTATCAGAATTTATCTGCAGTGGACATCCCCATCTGGGTAGTATCTCCTGTGTAAGAATTCTGACTACAGTTTGTGCATCTTCTTTATTAGTGACAAATGCTTCCACCCATCTGCTAAACATATCCACCATTACCAACAAAAACTCTTGCCTCTGTCCTGTTTTTGGCATGTGGGTAAAATCTATTTGTAAATGGGTGAAAGGTGTAGTTGGGTACACTAGATGTTGGTGTTGTGATTTCTTTGGGTTCTGTGGATTGTTCCTTATACATGTAATGCACCTGGAAACATATTCTTTCACCAACCTAGATAAACCTGTAATGTAAAAATCCTGCAATAATGTTTCACATGTCGTTTTCCATCCTCTATGTCCTAGACCGTGGTACTGTGCAATGAACAATGGGGCACTTGACATGGGAATGCATGGTTTCCCCTCTAAGCACACTAGACCAGAAGCTGGATCTAGTTGTGCTCCAGAACCATTCCAGTCTGATAGATCGACTTCTGTAGCAAATGTTTGTAAATCTGCATACATCTGGTCATGTGGGGTAGTTGTGACGCCTGAAGTGAGCAAAGGCATCTGTTCACTGGCCACCTGTTGTAATGCGGCTTCCTTTGCTACCTTATCTGCTAATGCATTTCCTTTGGCAATATGATCTCTGTGATTTGTATGTGCCCTGCAATGAAGAATGGCTAATGTTTTCGGTAACTATGGCTTTGAGTAGATCAGATATCAAGGAAGAGTGAGATATGGTTTTGCCATCAGCAGCAATGAATCCTCTTCTCTCCCAAATGACCCCAAAATCATGTACAGCACCATGGGCGTACTTGGAGTCTGTGTAAATGTTGACATCCTGTCCTGCAAATAATTGACATGCTCTTGTAAGGGCAATCAGTTCGGCTGCTTGGGCTGACTGATATGGGATTGGCTTTGCCTCGAGTATTTTGTTAGGAAGTTGCACAATGGCATATCCTGCATGGTAAGTATTATCATTTGGCCTAGAGCATGAGCCATCTACAAACACATCTGGGGCCCCATCAAGAGCCACAGCTGACTTGTCAGGCCTAGGGGAAGTGTCTTGCTGTATGTGGGTTATACAGTTGTGTTCTGGTGCCACTTCATCCTGTTCCCCCTTTAGCCCCAATAGGGCATTCAAAATTGGAGCAGGACCTGAATTTGCTGAATAATATTTAATAATCAAGTTGGGATCAGATAGAAGAATCACTTCATATCCGCTCAACCTTTGTGCTGACATGTGTTGAGTGTGTATATTTTTCAGTAGTAAGGACACTTGATGTGTGGTGTGTAGGGTAGTTTCATGTCCCAATGTGAAAGAAATTGCAATCTCCACCACCATCACGCAGAATGCAACAGCTCTCAGACAAGCAGGCATGCCCTGAACCTGAGTTGGCACTACTTTGGAAAAAAAAGCTACAGGGTGGAGCTTGCCTCCATGTTCCTGAGCCAGGACCCCCGCCATGGTTGTACAATTTTCCCCTGCATACAGATGAAACATTTTCTTATAGTCAGGTAGTCCAAGACCAGGGGCCGTTACCATAGCATTCTTCAGGTACACAAAGGCATCAACCATTTAATTTGACCATGTGAGAATGTCAGGTGATTCTGAAAGTGTGGCAGACCTCAGAGTGTGATCATAGAATGAACAATCAGGTATCCATTGGTGGCAGTAACCAATCATACCAAGAAAAGTTAGCATGTCCTTTTTTGTTTGTGGGCGGGGCAGACCCACGAGAGCCACAGCTGTTTTGTGACTGACATTCCTCTCACCATGACTTAGAATAAAACCAAGGTATTCAACCTGTTTTTGGCACCATTGCAATCTCTTTTTAGATGCTTTTTGACCATTCCCTGACAACCATTCTAACAGAGACCAACTGTCCTCCTGACTGGCCTCCTGACTTGAACTACAAATCAATAGGTCATCCACATATATAATGAGGACCGAACCATTGGGAGGGGTCCAGGACCTCAGTGTGGTCTGGAGGGCAAGTGAGTAGACTGCAGGCGAATCTACAAAACCCTGGGCATTCTACACCAGCTCATCTGGCGATTTTCAGAATATAAATACAAATAGCGCCCTCGTCTGGTGGTCCACAGGAACTGAAAAAAATGCATTAGTTAAATCAATCACTGTAAAATATTCTGCATGGGACGGAATGGAGGTGAGGAGTAATGGTACATCAGGCACTATTGGGGCTATTGGAACCACCAAATTATTTATGGCCCTCAGATCTTGTACAAACCTGTAAGAGCCATCTGGCTTCTTTACAGGATTAATAGGTGTGTTGTAAGGAGAAACAATTTCTTCTAAAATACCTGTCTCTAAAAATCTTTCCACTAGAGGAGCAATCCCTTCCTCCTTTTCTGGCATTAATTTGTATTGCCTGTTTGTAGGGCAATGCCCCTTCCTTGAGAATGACTGTGTACGGTGTACATCCATAGAATTTGTGGTCCAAACTGGATGTGTATCAGGAGGGGGTGTAATGTGTGAGGGATGACTCTCATCATTGAAATAGGTGGGTATAATGGGTACTTTGGAGGATCTGGCAACAATACCTCCTTCTGATGTTACTCTCAGAGAAATCCCTAAAATTCCCATAAAATCTCTCCCTCTCTCTGGAATGGGTCTGTACTTCCCATAGCTTCTGTCCAACCTGCCATACAATCCACCCAGGGATTTATTAAATAGTAGTCTGTCCCACATAATCCTTACAATTTTCTCCCTTTTCTGGGGGACCTGGTGGGTAACTACCTCCTTGACCCATATTTAGACAGTGGATAAGACAATTGTAGCTTAAAATCTTATTTTGTTCCACACAACAAATTATCTTATACTTCTATGCGACAGAAAGAAAAGTCAAAAGACAGATAAACCAGAATCTGCTCCACAGACTTATTAACCTTTTGATAACTTCCCAAAAGTTATCTCTTCACTGTTTTACCAAAAAACAGTGTGTTCTACCAGAGAACAATCTGTGTTTTACCAAAAAACACTCTTTTTTATATGTATATAGTGCACTAATTTGTAACTCTACCGAAGAGTTAAGTCTGCTTACCAAAAGCAGCTACAGGTTATCATGGGTCTATATAGACAATACAGAATGATTCAAGACCTTCCCTCAACACAGGGCAAGAAAGAGCTTTTAGTCATAAAAAGACAAAAGGTTTACTTACCAAGTGAGGTGGGTGGTCATCCCGGACGAGCCCCCAGCTGAAAGGATGATTTTCTTATCCCTCAGAGACCCCCGGTCTGTGGAAAGATTCCTGGTTTATCAGCAGAATTCTGGGAACACCCCTTGAACACGGAAATAACGGCAGCTTATGTTCAGAGATGTTCAAAGTTTATTAGACATTACTAAGATTATATAGAATACAGAAATAGTAAGGGAGGGGGGAGCGAGTTCTAAAACTGTAACTTGTAAGTTTCCATCATGAGCTGACTACATGAAACATGACATATACATTTCTTGGTACAAATTGTTTTGGCTAGCTTTCTGAGAAACAACCAGACAAAGACATTGTCAGGGTCATGTTAGCTTCTGTTGATACATTCTTGAACAACTAAAACAGTTTCATTAAGCTTTTAATATATCTGCAAAAAGCTAACTTAATACTTAAAATGACGTACATTAACAAAATGGAGGTTATCTAGATCCTTTCAGTCATGAGTTGTCAGTCCGCCCCTGCAATCACCCAAACAGTCAGACTTCCTCGCCACGGGGAAACTTTGCTACCTGACTTATTCCCTTGGTTCTATCTAAGATTATAAATGTAATACGTGATTAACACCTTTTGCCCACATCAGAATCAGGCCTTGTTGCTTTTTGTCACGTATAGATTATCAATAACCAATAACCAGTGTGCTGAATAAAAAGAATAAAATGAATAAAAAGAAAAGAAAAATCTAATTTATTTACACAGAAAAAAAGTAGTTATTAATTGAATCAAAAATACTGAAATACAAAAGATATGATACTACATAAAAAATTGATGTTACAGTACAACATACAGTATATTACCAGTATAGAGAGATGACTATAGGGAAGAAAGTTAGAGGAGAGAAACATAGAACAATGGTGATACATTATGCAGATATCCTGCTGTCCTGGCGCCTGTGCTCCAAAAAGGGCAGACATTGAGAAATGGCTTACTTTTATACCCCCTCCCCCTCCATTCCAAGTAAAGGCACACCCTTCAATAAGTTCCAATATTTTGCCATTTCTGTTCAAAGGGGTGCTCTGTGACTTGTGAAAGATACTGGCCAACTGTAGCTCATCAGATGGAATTTATGATAGGACAAAGTCCAAAAAAGCATACCTACTTTGAAGAGCTATGACAATACATCCTAGGAGGTGTCAGAAATGATGACTCCAGGGCTTATTCAGCCAGGTGGCCATACTGCCATAAACCTCTACAGGAAAGCTTCAAAAGGAGGGTGTTGAGGTGATGCAACAGACGGTAAATAAGTTGCAGGAATTGAAACTTAGATCCCTATCAGAAGTTCACAATAATGTTAAAAATGACTGTAGGTCCAAAATATCTATCACACAACCCACATTGTCCATTCAGGGTAAAGTGACTGGGTCTCTTGGAGGCCCCCTAAACCCCTATAATCTCCTTTGCTGGTCCCCGATATTTTGTTGCTCCATCAAACCCTGACACCCCAAGTCCCCAGTGCCCTTGGTATGAGGGGTCATGTGTGTTGTCTTCTCATATATGAAGTCCACACAGAAACAGTTCATAAGACAAATCTATTGTCTTATATCAATAATGGAGGACATATGACCAGTGTATACATAAATGTACTTTTCCTGCAGCAACCAATAGTCCTTTTCCAGAGAGATGCATTTATTCAGATAAAGATATTTGTTACAGATGACAGAAATCCAGCTGAATACTTGTAAATGTTACAACTAGAGATGAGCAAATCGAACCAGGCGAACCGGAATTCGAGTCGAATTTCAGGAAATATTCGATTCGCGGCGAAACCGAAATTTTGCCTACTTCGGGTGCGCGAATCGAATATTTCCCGATCAGCCGGAAAAAGCGTCCCTGCAGTGAGCTCCGCTATTTCTGACAGTTCTCTGACAGAAGGAACACATGTTTAGCGGTTGAAACATTGTATCTATTAGTTTCCATTTAGGATACAGATGTTTCAACCGCTGTACATGTGAAGAAGCTGTGAGAGAACTGTCAGAAATAGAGGAACTCTGCACATACACTTTTTGCCGGCTTGGAATTATTCTTCTTTTCATCCTACTTCTTCTTCTTCTTCTTCATCCTCATCCTCATCCTCTTCTTTTGAGGATGAGGATGAGGATGAAGAAGAAGAAGAAGAAGTAGGATGAAAAGAAGAATAATTCCAAGCCGGCAAAAAGTGTATGTGCAGAGTTCCTCTATTCTGCAGATACACTTAGAGGAGCTCTGCAGATACACTTAGAGGAGCTCTGCACATACACTTTTTGCCTGTTTGGAATTAATCTTATTTTCATCCTACTTCTTCTTCTTCTTCTTCTTTATCCTCATCCTCAGAAGAAGAAGAAGAGGATGAAGAAGAAGAAGAAGAAGAAGAAGAAGAAGAAGAAGTAGGATGAAAATAAGAATAATTGCAAGCCGGCAAAAAGTGTATGTGCAGAGTTCCTCTATTCTGCAGATACACTTAGAGGAGCTCTGCAGATACACTTAGAGGAGCTCTGCACATGCACTTTTTGCCGGCTTGGAATTAATCTTATTTTCATCCTACTTCTTCTTCTTCTTCTTCATCCTCATCCTCAGAAGAAGAAGAGGATCAGGATGAGGATGAAGAAGAAGAAGAAGAAGAAGTAGGATGAAAATAAGAATAATTCCAAGCCGGCAAAAAGTGTATGTGCAGAGCTCCTCTAAGTGTATCTGCAGAGCTCCTCTAAGTGTATCTGCAGAATAGAGGAACTCTGCACATACACTTTTTGCCGGAAACCGCTGTATGGAGTGAATGTCCCAGAACTGTCATAAATAGTCTATTTCTGACAGTTCTGGGACATTCACTCCATACAGCTGTTTCAACCGCTGTATGGAGGGAATGTCATAGAACTGTCAGAAATAGACTATTAATGACAGTTCTGGGACTGTCCTTCCATACAGCGGTTGAAACATTGTATCTATTTGTTTCCATAAATGGATCCATTTATGGAAACAAATACATACAATGTTTCAACCGCTGTATGGAAGGACAGTCCCAGAACTGTCATTAGTAGTCTATTTCTGACAGTTCCATGACATTCCCTCCATACAGCGGTTGAAACAGCTGTATGGAGTTAATGTCCCAGAACTGTCAGAAATAGACATAAACTGTCACAGAACTGTCCTTCTTCTCATCCTTCTCCTTCTTCTCATCCTTCTTCTCATCCTTCTTCTCATTCTTCTTCTCATCCTTCTCCTTCTTCTCATCCTTCTCCTTCTTCTCATCCTTCTCCTTCTCCTTCTTCTCATCCTTCTCCTTCTTCTCATCCTTCTCCTTCTCCTTCTTCTCATCCTTCTCCTTCTCCTTCTTCTCATCCTTCTCCTTCTTCTCATCCTTCTCCTTCTCCATCTTCTCATCCTTCTCCTTCTTCTCATCCTTCTCCTTCTTCTCATCCTTCTCCTTCTCCTTCTTCTCATCCTTCTTCTCATCCTTCTTCTCATCCTTCTCCTTCTTCTCATCCTTCTCCTTCTCCTTCTTCTCATCCTTCTCCTTCTTCTCATCCTTCTCCTTCTTCTCATCCTTCTTCTCATCCTTCTCCTTCTTCTCATCCTTCTTCTCCTCATCCTTCTCCTTCTTCTCATCCTTCTCCTTCTCCTTCTTCTCATCCTTCTCCTTCTTCTCATCCTTCTCCTTCTCCATCTTCTCATCCTTCTCTTTCTTCTCATCCTTCTCCATCTTCTCATCCTTCTCCTTCTCCTTCTTCTCATCCTTCTTCTCCTCATCCTTCTCCTTCTCCTTCTTCTCATCCTTCTCCTTCTCCTTCTTCTCATCCTTCTCCTTCTCCTTCTTCTCATCCTTCTCCTTCTCCTTCTTCTCATCCTTCTCCTTCTCCTTCTTCTCATCCTTCTCCTTCTTCTCATCCTTCTCCTTCTCTTTCCTCATCTCCAAGGGCATTTAAATTAAAGGTACAGTGTTCTGCACTAATTTAAAGGCTCTCTGAAGCCTAGAAACCCTTTTTATAAGTCATCTTCGTAGCGAAGAAATTCGCATCGAATCGAATTTCACACTGGAATTCGCCGAATCAGCCGAATCGAATTTTTGAGAAATTCGCTCATCTCTAGTTACAACTAGAGATGAGCGAATTTCTCAAGAATTCGATTCGGCTGATTCGGCGAATTCCAGTGTGAAATTCGATTCGATGCGAATTTCTTCGCTACGAAGATGACTTATAAAAAGGGTTTCTAGGCTTCAGAGAGCCTTTAAATTAGTGCAGAACACTGTACCTTTAATTTAAATGCCCTTGGAGATGAGGAAAGAGAAGGAGAAGGAGAAGGAGAAGGATGAGAAGAAGGAGAAGGATGAGAAGAAGGAGAAGGAGAAGGATGAGAAGAAGGAGAAGGAGAAGGATGAGAAGGAGAAGGATGAGAAGAAGGAGAAGGAGAAGGATGAGAAGAAGGAGAAGGAGAAGGATGAGGAGAAGAAGGATGAGAAGAAGGAGAAGGATGAGAAGAAGGAAAAGGAGAAGGATGAGAAGAAGGAGAAGGATGAGAAGAAGGATGAGAAGAAGGAGAAGGATGAGAAGAAGGAGAAGGATGAGAAGAAGGAGAAGGATGAGAAGAAGGAGAAGGATGAGAAGAAGGATGAGAAGGATGAGAAGAAGGAGAAGGATGAGAAGAAGGAGAAGGATGAGAAGAAGGAGAAGGAGAAGCAGAAGGAGAAGGATGAGAAGAAGGAAAAGGAGAAGGATGAGAAGATGGAGAAGGAGAAGGATGAGAAGAAGGAGAAGGAGAAGGATGAGAAGAAGGAGAAGGAGAAGGATGAGAAGAAGGAGAAGGAGAAGGATGAGAAGAAGGAGAAGGATGAGGAGAAGGAGAAGGATGAGAAGAAGGAGAAGGATGAGAAGAAGGAGAAGGAGAAGGATGAGAAGAAGGAGAAGGAGAAGGTTGAGGAGAAGGAGAAGGATGAGAAGAAGGAGAAGGATGAGAAGAAGGAGAAGGAGAAGGATGAGAAGAAGGAGAAGGATGAGAAGAAGGAGAAGGAGAAGGATGAGAAGATGAAGAAGGAGAAGGATGAGAAGAAGGAGAAGGAGAAGGATGAGAAGAAGGAGAAGGAGAAGGATGAGAAGAAGGAGAAGGATGAGGAGAAGGAGAAGGATGAGAAGAAGGAGAAGGATGAGAAGAAGGAGAAGGATGAGAAGAAGGAGAAGGATGAGAAGAAGGAGAAGGAGAAGGATGAGAAGAAGGAGAAGGATGAGAAGAAGGAGAAGGATAAGGAGAAGGATGAGAAGAAGGAAAAGGAGAAGGATGAGAAGATGGAGAAGGAGAAGGATGAGAAGAAGGAGAAGGATGAGAAGAAGGAGAAGGAGAAGGATGAGAAGAAGGAGAAGGAGAAGGATGAGAAGAAGGAGAAGGATGAGAAGAAGGATGAGAAGGAGAAGGATGAGAAGAAGGAGAAGGAGAAGGGTGAGAAGAAGGAGAAGGATGAGAAGAAGGAGAAGGATGAGAAGAAGGATGAGAAGAAGGATGAGAAGAAGGAGAAGGATGAGAAGAAGGACAGTTCTGTCTATTTCTGTCTATTTCTGACAGTTCTGGGACATTCACTCCATACAGCGGTTGAAACATTGTATCTATTTTTTTTCCATAAATGACATTCTGCAAATACACTTAGAGGAGCGCTGCAGATACACTTTTTGCCGGCTTGGAATTAATCTTATTTTCATCCTACTTCTTCTTCTTCATCCTCATCCTCATAAGAAGAAAAAGAAGAAGTAGGATGAAAATAAGAATAATTCCAAGCCGGCAAAAAGTGTATCTGCAGCGCTCCTCTAAGTGTATCTGCAGAATGTCATTTATGGAAAAAAATAGATACAATGTTTCAACCGCTGTATGGAGTGAATGTCCCAGAACTGTCATAAATAGTCTATTTCTGACAGTTCTGGGACATTCACTCCATACAGCTGTTTCAACCGCTGTATGGAGGGAATGTCATGGAACTGTCAGAAATAGACTACTAATGACAGTTCTGGGACTGTCCTTCCATACAGCGGTTGAAACATTGTATGTATTTGTTTCCATAAATGGATCCATTTATGGAAACAAATACATACAATGTTTCAACCGCTGTATGGAAGGACAGTCCCAGAACTGTCATTAATAGTCTATTTCTGACAGTTCCATGACATTCCCTCCATACAGCGGTTGAAACAGCTGTATGGAGTGATTGTCCCAGAACTGTCATAAATAGTCTATTTATGACAGTTCTGGGACATTCACTCCATACAGCTGTTTCAACCGCTGTATGGAGGGAATGTCATGGAACTGTCAGAAATAGACTACTAATGACAGTTCTGGGACTGTCCTTCCATACAGCGGTTGAAACATTGTATGTATTTGTTTCCATAAATGGATCCATTTATGGAAACAAATACATACAATGTTTCAACCGCTGTATGGAAGGACAGTCCCAGAACTGTCATTAATAGTCTATTTCTGACAGTTCCATGACATTCCCTCCATACAGCGGTTGAAACAGCTGTATGGAGTGATTGTCCCAGAACTGTCATAAATAGTCTATTTCTGACAGTTCTGGGACATTCACTCCATACAGCTGTTTCAACCGCTGTATGGAGGGAATGTCATGGAACTGTCAGAAATAGACTACTAATGACAGTTCTGGGACTGTCCTTCCATACAGCGGTTGAAACATTGTATGTATTTGTTTCCATAAATGGATCTATTTATGGAAACAAATACATACAATGTTTCAACCGCTGTATGGAAGGACAGTCCCAGAACTGTCATTAATAGTCTATTTCTGACAGTTCTATGACATTCCCTCCATACAGCGGTTGAAACAGCTGTATGGAGTGAATGTCCCAGAACTGTCAGAAATAGACTATTTATGACAGTTCTGGGACATTCACTCCATACAGCGGTTTAAACATTGTATCTATTTTTTTCCATAAATGACATTCTGCAGATACACTTAGAGGAGCGCTGCAGATACACTTTTTGCCGGCTTGGAATTATTCTTATTTTCATCCTACTTCTTCTTTTTCTTCTTATGAGGATGAGGATGAAGAAGAAGAAGTAGGATGAAAATAAGATTAATTCCAAGCCGGCAAAAAGTGTATCTGCAGCGCTCCTCTAAGTGTATTTGCAGAATGTCATTTATGGAAAAAAATAGATACAATGTTTCAACCGCTGTATGGAAGGACAGTCCCAGAACTGTCATTAATAGTCTATTTCTGACAGTTCTATGACATTCCCTCCATACAGCGGTTGAAACAGCTGTATGGAGTGAATGTCCCAGAACTGTCAGAAATAGACTATTTATGACAGTTCTGGGACATTCACTCCATACAGCGGTTTCCGGCAAAAAGTGTATGTGCAGAGTTCCTCTATTCTGCAGATACACTTAGAGGAGCTCTACAGATACACTTAGAGGAGCTCTGCACATACACTTTTTGCCGGCTTGGAATTATTCTTATTTTCATCCTACTTCTTCTTCTTCTTCTTCTTCTTCTTCTTCATCCTCATCCTCTTCTTCTTCTGAGGATGAGGATAAAGAAGAAGAAGAAGAAGAAGAAGAAGTAGGATGAAAATAAGATTAATTCCAAACAGGCAAAAAGTGTATGTGCAGAGCTCCTCTAAGTGTATCTGCAGAGCTCCTCTAAGTGTATCTGCAGAATAGAGGAACTCTGCACATACACTTTTTGCCGGCTTGGAATTATTCTTCTTTTCATCCTACTTCTTCTTCTTCATCCTCATCCTCATCCTCAGAAGAAGTGGATGAGGATGAAGAAGAAGAAGAAGAAGAACAAGAAGAAGAAGTAGGATGAAAAGAAGAATAATTCCAAGCCGGCAAAAAGTGTATGTGCAGAGTTCCTCTATTTCTGACAGTTCTCTCACAGCTTCTTCACATGTACAGTGGTTGAAACATCTGTATCCTAAATGGAAACTAATAGATACAATGTTTCAACCGCTAAACATGTGTTCCTTCTGTCAGAGAACTGTCAGAAATAGCGGAGCTCACTGCAGGGACACTTTTGCCGGCTGATCGGGAAATGTTCGATTCGCGCACCCGAAGTAGGCAAAATTTCGGTTTCGTCGCGAATCGAATATTTCCTGAAATTCGACTCGAATTCCGGTTCGCCTGGTTCGATTCGCTCATCTCTAGTTACAACGAACAACACCCCTCAGAGTCTCATTCAAGATCCTTCATATCAAGCATAGAGATCCGACACCGTCCATCATATGTCCGATCTATAATATGCACCGAGGTCGCTTTCATGCATGCAATAATGGGAGTTATGATCTATAGCTGTCCTGTCACCTGTGTTTTGTCACCCATATCTTGACCTGTACTCTATCCCACTTATCCTCAACTGTGCTCTATCCCACTTATCCTCACCTATGTTCTGTATCCTGTGTTAATATACACATTTTCCCCATTCAGTACAATGGCACGCACTCTGATTAGCCACTTTTAGTAGCATGTTTGATCTCATGTGTCTAGACCTAGAAACTTCCCCTGACTCTCCATATATTTACCCAAAAACAGGTTAACTCAACACAACAAAGGTAAGGTAATTACCTCCTGCATACATTAACATAGTAAGGAGTCCTTTTGGTGTGTAAAGTGGTCTTATCACTGGCCTATCCAAGAATGAACAGTATGTGTTTCAATGTCTTCAATACATATACATATATATTACACACAATATACTACAATGTGATCTTCTCCCAGCACACACTGTTCAAAGGGGGAAGTCCTCTTTTTGGTGGAACAGCACAATTCTCTTATACGATAAACTTGAACAGTTGAAAAAATTTTCCTAAAAGATATGCAGTTTTATTTTTACAATCTTAAAAAACAAACATGAAGCTACCATACAAATTACGGCACTGTCATCAAAGATGGTATTTCCAATATAGAAGTGGAGACCAATGGTAATTTCTTCCTCAGAAGTGCTCATGAAGGCATGACGTATGATCCCATGCGGGGTAAGAACCGCCAAGGAATGAAAAACCTATTTTCCATGAGCACAGCCAAGGACTCCCCATATATCTCTGGCAGGAATGATAGAACAAAAGATGAAAGAAAAAGAAAAACCAGCAGAGGACAGATGCCGCCCAAATGCCTCCTGAAGGGGCCCCGCCCAAATGCACCAGCAACAAGACGCTTGCTCGCTGACCCCACATAGGATCATGCCTCATGCCTTCTTGAGCACTTCTGAGGAAGAGATTACCGTTGGTCTCGAAACGCATCAAGTGCAATATATGCATGACACACTTCTACCGGCCGGAGTCTCTTCTACCAACCCTGAACCTTATAAGATATTTGAGGCCTCCTGGCCATGTGACATTTATGGGCTCCAGGGATTGGGACATATTTTGAGCCCTTGGCAATGTGACATTTTTCTGTCCCCCAGACAATGTGATATATTTGGGCCCCAGGGAATATGATATATTTGGCCTTCGTCTTTCATTGGAGGATTCCATAAAGATGAAGGAACACATTAACCCCTCATTCTCCTTTTCCCTTAATACATCTCATCTTATTCAGCACAGAGCAGAGTGTGAGACCCGAAGCAGCCAATCAGACGGTGTGACTGTTAGCAGCACTGTGATGTAGATCGCTGTCAGCGTGTTCTCCAGTCTCACCCTCTTTGGCTTCCCCTGTACTCTCCATATTACCAGCCTCATGTATGACGTGTCTCTGTAGAATGTTCCCATTGTCAGGACACACTTCCTGTCCTGCTGACAACATTTAACCAGACAGGAAATCTTCAAAAGAACCGATATATAAAAATCTGACCGTGGCTCTAACCCCTCCCCCACCCCAACCACAACTAAGAAAAAGGTCATGGCAGCAAGTTTGATCATTTCTTAGTATAGATTGTATGGAATAGGAGGGAGGAACGAGGGGAGAGGAGACTGCACAGAGTGACTGCATTTGGGGGAGGAGCAGAGAGGAGGGGGAGGGGGCAGGAGGAGGAAGATTGCTGAAGTCATATCTGATAATTTTCTGTGTCATAATTACAGAGAAAGTAATATGTCAGATTGTCATGGCATGGATGGAGAGATAGATAGATGATAGATAGATAGATAGATAGATAGATAGATAGATAGATAGATAGATAATAGATAGATAGATAGATAATAGATAGATAGATAGATAGATAGATAGATAGATAGATAGATAGATAATAGATAGATAGATAGATAATAGATAGATAGATAGATAATAGATAGATAGATAGATAGATAGATAGATAGATAGATAGATAGATAGATAGATAGATAGATAGATAGATAATAGATAGATAGATAATAGATAGATAGATAGATAATAGATAGATAGATAGATAGATAGATAGATAGATAGATAGATAGATAGATAGATAGATAGATAATAGATAATAGATAGATAGATAGATAGATAGATAGATAGATAATAGATAGATAGATAGATAGATAGATAGATAGATAGATAGATAGATAATAGATGATAGATAGATAGATAGATAGATAGATAGATAGATAGATAGATAATAGATAGATAGATAGATAGATAGATAGATAGATAATAGATAGATAATAGATAGATAGATAATAGATAGATAGATAATAGATAGATAATAGATAGATAGATAGATAGATAGATAGATAGATAGATGATAGATAGATAATAGATAGATAGATAATAGATAGATAGATAGATAGATAGATAGATAGATAGATAGATAATAGATAGATAGATAGATAGATAGATAGATAGATAGATAGATAGATAGATAGCACATCCCTCCTCACTGGCCAATAGGAACATGTCAGCCCATTAGTTGGACCGATATTCTACCCAATCACAGTGATCAGCGACAGAGGGAGAAATCTCACTTATTATTATTTATAGTAGAAAAGCCTGAAGGACACCAACTGAGGCCCCACCCACTGCTTTATCTCATTGGCTGAACATTCCACCAAATCACATCTCTCCTCCCTGTGACATCACCAATCTCTGGGCGGAGTTCTCACATCTCCTGATTCCCCCCACAGATCTTTATACAACCTCTCCATACACCTATCCCGGCATGGAGGGGCTCAGTGAAGGTGGTGGTGAAGGTGTGGAGGTGTCGGATCGGGTCACACAGATCATAAAAGGAGATCTGCCCGGCCTCATAATCCAGATATATCCTGACTCTGGTACTGGAGATATTGGAGGGTAAGAGGATCCTATTAATGTCATGTATCACCACATAATTATCACCATTCTTGTACAAACCCCAGGACTTGTCATTACATCCAATCAGTGACTGCCATCCTCCCCTGCCTATACTGGGGTAACACATCCCGACTATCCATCTATCTGACCCCCCGACATCCACTTCCCAGTAATGTCTCCCTGAGGAGAAACTCCGACTGCTCAACACCTGAGGACAATCCTGAAATCTCTCTGGTGTTTCTGGATGATTCTGTTTTCTATCTGACCAGGATACACTTTTCCTGTCACCTGATATATGTAGATATTTATTAGGTGTGTTTCCATCCAGTAATATGTCCTCAGCTCCCTGTATATAGAAGGATACATTTACCCCTGTTATTATATCAGATAATGTGTGTAATGTGTGTGATATCCCAGCCACATCCACCCCCCCTCCATCATGGAGGAGTTCCTCATGTCTCTCTCTGTCCTCATTATCTCCATCCTCAGTATCACACAAGTCACCTGTGTCTGATTCCTGTAGGACAGTCAGTGGATCCGTCATGTTACACATCTCCTCAATGTCACGCATCTTCCTGGACAGCTCCTCCTTCTTTATTTCCAGATCCTGGATGAAGATGGAGATCCGCTCTGCCCTCCTGGAGATTTCCCTCAGGATTCTCTTCTCCAGGTCTTCCAGACGTCTCCTGAGATCTCTAAACAGGGCAGTGAATCTCTCGGTGTCACCAGCTGCTTCTTCTTCTTCTTTCCTCCTGTGTTCCTGCAGACTCTGGACTCTTTCCTCCATCTCCTCTCTCTTTGTCAGAAGTTTCTGCAGAACATTCCTCAGTGTCTCCTTCTTCTTCTCAGAAGCCTCATCCAGCATCTCCACCTGGTGTCCTCGATGTTCTCCAGCCACAGTGCAGGACACACAGATACAGATATTATCTTTAGTGCAGAAATACTTCAAGACTTCATTATGGATGGAGCATTTCCTGCTCTCCATGGACAAGGTGAGGTCAGTTAAGATGTGTTGTGGGGACTTTTTGTGGAGTCTCAGGTGTTTATCACACAGAGAAACCTCACAGAGCAGACAGGATCTAACAGCAGGTACAGGAGAGTCCACACAGTAAGTACAGAAGACCCCAGACTCCTCTTGATCTGGCTGAGCAGAAAGCAACTTCTCCATTATATTGCTCAGTGTTATGTTCTTTTGCAGAGAAGACCGATCCGGAAACTTCTGTCTGCATTCAGGACAGGAATATCCTCCAGACCCCCCCTGTGTATCCAGCACACGATCAATACAGACCCGGCAGAAGATGTGTCCACATGTCAGGTTTACAGGATCTGTATAAATGTTTAGACAGACAGAACATTCCAGCTCAACTCTCAGATCAACGGATGCCATTGTTGACTGAAGAGAAATGACAGTGAAGGTCTCTGACTTCGGGGAAGAATGCAGTTGGGAGGGTCACATCCTCCTACACAGGGTGAGGCTGGATCCGTGATATTTGATGCAGACAGCAAAGTACAGAAGAGGGAGGATTTTTCTCACAGCAGTAAAAATAATATGTAGCACTACCCCTTAAGGGTTGCTTTAGTAATTGCATTCTGCCCCGGCTACTTTTCAGAGGGTGATGGATAAAACGCTACACCCTCATTGGAAATACACCTCAGTGTATTTGGAGAACATTGTTATCTTCAGTACAGACTGGAAGTCCCATCTTCCCCAAGTTCAGACTGTGTGGGACTCTCTACAGAAGGAGATGCTTACCATTAATTCAGAAAAGTGTGCTAGTCCAATGGAAGAGACCAGTTACCTGGGGTACATTGTGGGTAGGGGTTTGGTGAACCTTAGGTGAACATGGTAGAGGCTATTCAGGTTTGGCTGTGCCTCATCACAGAGACAGGTTCTAGCATGTCTGGGCATCATTGAAAAAAAAAAAAGGTACCCCAACTTCACCACTTTTGCTGCACTATTGACTGACTTGATGAAGGATAAGATTTCAGTCATGGTCAAGTAGAATGACCAGGCTGAAGAGGTGAAGGGGTTTTCCTGGGGCTTAAAACAGCTTTATGACGGGGGGGCGTGTCCAAGATGGCGATGGGACAAGTCGCATGAGCCGGAGCTCCGAAGGGGACCAGGATAATCTACCGCCATCCGTGCGGCAGTGGCTCTGGCACACCGGTCAGAGGCACGGCAGCAATGGCGGGCACCGAGCGGAGGTGAGCGGGGTGACTATTGCCCCCCCTCCGTGGTGGCGAATCACCGCGGCTGGTGCGGCCAACATCCAAGCCCAGCGGGAGTCGGTGCGTGAGAGTTGGGGTGGGGGAGGGTGCCTGTGGATCAAGACCCCCTTCCTGGAAAAGTTATCATCCCCCCTCTGGCCTGTCGGACCCCCCCACGCTGACCAGGGGATACGGCCTGCGATAAAGGCCTAGAGGCACCTCCCACAGTACAGGCCTCACTACACCCCTACAGGGCGATATCAGGCCCACAAGCCCATCATCCCTGGCATCCCTGCAACTGGGGGACAAAGAAGGGGCCCACTGCATCCCCTGTGGGGACATCTGAGTTACACTCAGTGGAGGGGGATCAGAAGCCAGCATTCCTACCTGCTGACCTCCACATGTGACCCGAGACCTCCACTGGGGCCTTTAATTGATCGATCTGAGAGATCGTTTGTACAAGTTTATATTTACTGTGGGGCCCGGATCAGGCCCAGAGAATATGATGGCCTAGTTGCAGGAGCCCTGACACAAGGAGGTGGTTTAATTGATACAATCTAGGAGAGACACCGCCGCGATGGGGACACGGTCCTACAAATCGTAGCATTCCGGAATTATTCCGGTCCCAGACACCAGAACACGTAGAGGTCCCCGCTCCTGCTTCTCCCGTGCACCAGCGCCGCAGCACACTTCCAGACATTACAGAAACCCTCTCTGCTGCAATAGCAGATTTACATATCGAAATGCAGGTGGTAGCCCAAAGGCTTGAAACGGTGGAGGACAGAGTTATCACACAAGACCTTGCCATTCAGGATATCCGCACGCTGATAGATACGCATACCATGCATTTCAGGGAGCTTGATCGCCACATCGAGGACCTGGACAACAGAGGTCAACGTCATAATTTGAGGGTACGAGGTGTCCCTGAAGCAATCGAATCCGGTCAACTCACCCAAACGCTCCTCACCATTTTCAATGATCTATTAGAAAGACCGCAAAAATCTCCTATTGAGTTTGAATGCCTCCATAGGGTGCTGCGTCCGAAAGGTAGAGAGTCTGATCCCCCGGGAGACATAATTTGTTGCTTAGTTGATTTCCGTCTTAAAGAGGAAATATTACGTAGAGCACAGGAGCACAACCGCATGATATATAATGGTGCAGAGATTAAACTTTTTCAAGATCTATCCCACCTTACTTTACAACGCAGGAAAGATCTACGTTCTTTATTGGATCTCTTACGTTCAAGGGGTATTGCCTACCGCTGGAGATTCCCATTTGGCCTCTCAGCAACACACATGGGGAGATCGGCGCTTCTGAGGTTCCCGGAGGATGTAGCACCGTTTTGCGAGGCCCTTGACATTCCAAGAGTGGATATACCCAATTGGTCTGGAGACTCCCAACTCCCGCCTCACAGAAGAAGAACCGATGGAGGCCCACACAGCTGGTCATCATGGAGGAACAAGACGTTGCAGATTGTCTCACCGCACCTCGTCCTCTCCTGCAAGCCGAAGGCTCAACAGTGGGGACAATCTTCCAACCTCTCCAGCTCACCGTAAGGCACGTCACGACTGACATTTTTCCTTTCACCTTTTACCACACCCGTGCATTATAGTTTAATCACTTAATGACTTTTCCCGCAACGGGGCTATGATTTCTAATGCTTCTGTTCCAGCACTGGGCTCCATTTCATAGGTGAAGAGACTCCCAACCGCCTGGAGACATAACGCTAGGGTATGTGTATTATATCAGACTGTCCTCTCTTGCTTACACAATGTCTGCTTAATGTATGTGTACACCGATTTTGACCATGGACATCGAGACCATAATGACATCGAGGTAGCGGTGCCTGTTGAGGGGTTGCCCAAACTGACCAACTTTGAAGTTTATAGGACTGGTCAGTGATGACCTATCACGCCATGCTGGGGACCTCGGCTGCGGCAGCAACATGTTATGGTTGTGGGATCCAGTGACGCAGACTGCTTATCCTCCCGGGCATATTTCTGAATCACTGAATCTAACCATACTTAGCATTTGATCTCCCTAGCCTGGGCACGTTATACGATTATGATCTCATGTGTATTGTCATTTGGTATACTGTGGCCTTCCTGAGTTGCCCGTCAGATATGTTTTCAATCCACGAGCTATTCCGGAATGGGCCTCCTATTTGTGAGTTCTGTAACATTAAAGTTCGGTGATATTGCTGATACAGATCTATGCTTCGACTAAACACATATATCACCCATTATGTTTATCGTCAACAGTCTTGATTACCTTTATAAAATTTTAGGTCATATAATGCTTGTAATGTCTCTCCATATGCACACGTACACATCTGGAGTCATGCATTCCCAAATGTACACTTGCGGGTAAGGCACTATTGCCATTTCTCCTTTCTCTCAGTATCTATTCCATATCAAACCCACCCCTTCATGTGGCTTGACTGCCTTCACATCTTTCCCAATTGTGGGCATAATTACCCTAGCAATCTAGGTTCCACCTCATTTCACAACACTAACCCTTTATCTGCCTTTAGACATGATGTGGCATAATGTATACTAAATAAGATTTCACTGAAATGGTATACACACTATCCGTGTACTTTGAGGTTGTGTTAGTTTCTAACTCTGTGTTTTTGGATTATATTAGACTACGCTCTTGACTGGCCTCAGCCACAAACTACTTTTTCAGTGGGAGTTTTTTCTCATCCGTGAGTAGCCGGAGTTTAATTTATGCATAAAGGGGTGGCCTGTAGTACAGTGTTAGACGTCCTGGTTGAGATCAAGATTACTCTTATTTCATGAATATAAAAACATCAGTTTAGCTTGAGGGTTGGCTCTTGGCCTATGTTTCAGATTATTATAATGTTATGCATCTGTTATTTCCATGGTTTCATGTACAACTAATGATTTTTCAATCTACAGTGATATGTTATAAGAGACCTTCTCATGCTGTCTTCTTTGGCTGCACTACATGACATATGACCACACACGGATTGGGAATAATCTCTACTATTATCTAATGCATGTCTTGGAATGTTCTAGTATTATACCTATAACTACGCCACATTTGGCGTCATAGTAACACCTTATTGCCTCCCCAAGACAGTATTGCATATGACTGATCACATTCACAATGACCCTCAAACCATACCCCCTCTACACCCACGACAATCTCGATTCCTACACACAAACTTTCACGGTCGGTTAACTAGCACACCTTATACGTCTTTTTCCCTCATGCCTCCACATGAACCTTTCTCCTTAACAATTAACTGGAATCCACCTACCTCCTTGTGTCATGACTGTCTTTTATTAGACGTTACCTTATACATAACTTCCATTCACCCGATACAGGGTGGGCCTTTGATGTTTTTGGTGGGACTGCCCTGAGGTACCTTACTTTGTCCCAGTAGTTTCATTCGTTGGAATTACACAAAATCATATTTTTGGATTTCTGAGGTGAATATCTACTGCTTCTCACGTCCACTGTGCTCTGATTCTCTGCATCTGTATTCCTTCCTTTCTTTCATTTCTATCTCTTCTCTCTACCTCGATCCTCCTCCCAACTTCCCCCCAACTCCCAACGTTTTTTGTTTTTTTTTTTCTTCTCTCCTCTTCAACCACAATGCCCAGTACACGCACACCTGCACAAACTCTTCATACACTCACGGTGCCCTCTCTTAATGCAAGAGGCTTAAATATCCTGGAGAAACATCTGGCAGATGTGCTTTTCGTGCAGGAAACCCATTTTTGTGCTGACCACACCCCCAAGTTTGCTAATGCTAACTATCCCACAGTGTACCATTCAGTCAACGCGGAGGTGAAAGCAAAAGGGGTGTCCATTTTGATAGCCAAAACACTTCCGCTCGTAATTACTGAATCTCTTGAGGATCCAGAAGGCAGATTCCTCTTTCTTAAAGGGACCTTTCACAACAAACTGCTTACTCTAGCAAACATTTATAGCCCCAATACGGCGCAAGTGAGTTTTTTCTGCAAAATCTCCAAAATGCTAGCAGCATTTCAATCGGGTATTGGAGGTGATTTTAACGTGGCACTGAATCTTTTAGTAGATACTTCGACAGGCTTCTCATCAAAATGACCTTCTTCTCCATGATACATGGCGTACACTACATCCCTCTGATAAAGACCACACTTTTTTTTCAGCACCGCACAAACGTCACTCCAGAATTGATTACCTATTTCTGTCGCAAAAAGACTTACATACGTTGAAGTCAGCCTCCATTGAACCAATGATTCTATCTGACCACCATCCCATTACGATGACCTTGCAGCTTCACGATGTCCCTCCTACCTCTAAAACATGGAGACTAGACCCCTTTCTCCTCACAGACTTAGCAGTTATCACTCAAATACACGAGTCTCTAACCAATTATTTTAAAGAAAACTCGTCCTCGGAAACGACTCCCCTCACTCAATGGGCAGCACACAAATGTGTGATTCGTGGACTCTTGCTTTCCATATCTGCCTCGCGGAAACGTAGGGCTCAAGCGTCCTTTACTTCCTTACTTTAAAAAGTACGGAAACTGGAATCTCTAAATAAACGTTCTCAGGCTGTCGATTCTGTGCACAAACTTGACCTAGCCCGCAAAGAACTGCGAGATATAGTGGAAAAGAAAACAAAGCGTAATTACATTTTAACTCAAAAACTTTTTAACGAACATGGAAATAAGAGCGGTAGGTTCTTAGCCCAGGCCTTGCAATCAAAAAAAGCTTCTTGTACCATCTCTCACATCCATTCCAAACAGGGCCAATCACTTCACACCTCCATGGATATAGCTGACAAATTCGAAAAATACTATGCATCCCTGTATAATCTGCCTTTGCCATCAAAACCAACAGGGGATGACAGGCCATGTACGGCCATTATCCAGTCTTTTCTTGCTCAATTCCTCCCTAAACCCATCTCCCAGTCACAAGCAAAGGACTTAGATGGTGCTTTGACGCTGGAAGAATTGCAACAAGCCATTGCACAATTAAAACCAGGCAAAAGCCCGGGACCTGATGGATTTACGACTAATTATTACAAGACTTTCATTGACGTCCTAGCACATCTATTAAAAGCCTTCAACTTACTAGACACCCCAGGACAGTCCATGCGTCATCTATCCGAAGCCCATATCACACTAATACCTAAAGAAAATAAAGACCAGACTTTACCAGCAAACTATCGCCCGATATCCTTACTGAATGTTGATCTTAAGATCTTTGCCAAGATATTGGCCAGTCGCTTACTCCATATCATAGACTCTACTATCTCAACTGACCAGGTGGGGTTTGTACCCAGTAGAGAGGCTAGAGACAATACGATCAGGGCAATCAATATACACCACTGGTTAACACAGAAGAAACAATCTGGCTTCTTTCTTTCTTTAGACACTGAAAAGGCCTTTGACAGATTGACATGGGACTACATGGAAGCAGTTCTGGTTGGCCTTGGGCTCCCTCCCCTGTCTTTTAAACTTTATTATGTCACTGTACACTGCACCGACTGCTAAAGTGAGAGTCAATGGTCTCCTTTCAGAAGCCTTTTCCATAAGAAATGGGACCAGACAGGGCTGCCCACTATTCCCCCTCCTATTTATTCTCACGTTGGAACCCTTTTTGAATTGCATTAAACAGAATGAAAATATTAAAGGGATTTCAATCAATTGCAAAACTCATAAAATAGCTGCCTTCGCTGATGACATCTTACTCTTCCTGACACAGCCACATACTACACTACCTAATCTATTACAGGACTTCCAACTGTTTCAGTATCTGGCCAATTTTAAAATAAATTTTAACAAATCCCAGGCACTTAATATTTCCCTAACCCAGGATACAATTAGACAAGCAAAATCCAATTTTCCCTTCACGTGGCAATCAGATGCCATCACATACTTAGGAATTCACCTGCCTACCCATCTCACAGAGCTTTATGCCAAAAACCTTCTACCCATTTTACGTAACATCACCAAAGATCTGCAACAATGGGATAAACCATTTTTCTCTTGGTTTGGCAGAGCTGCTATCATCAAGATGAATGTGCTTCCAAGACTTTTATACCTACTACAAACAATTCCAATTGAATTGCCCAACTCCTTTTTTAAGTCTTACAAAACATTATGTACCTCGTTTCTATGGTGCAATAAACGCCCTAGAAATGGTTTTGAACAACTAACCATGCCTAAAACGGATGGAGGTATAGGGCTACCTGACATCTCCCGATATTACCAAGCTTGTCAAATGGCAAGAATAGTAGATTGGTCTACGAACCATGCTCGTAAGGCCTGGGTTGAAGTGGAAGCTGCTTTCTCGGGGACCCCACTCGCCACTTCTCCCTGGCTACAAAAATCTCACATTCCATGTGAGCTTAAGGAACACATTCTTATAGGCCCTACTTTGTCATGCTACCACCAGATATGCAAGAATACAACACTCTCATCCACTCCAGGTCCACTCACTCCTGTCAGACTGAATCCAGACTTCCCCCCGGGTATGTCGCATGCCTTTCTTGCGGGATTTGGTCCCACAGGCGGCTTAAGTCTGAACCAATTCTTTAAAGTTGGAAGGCTCTTATCCAGAGATCTCCTTCTGAATAAATGGCCTATATTGATTTTAACACAATGGATGTATAGACAACTCCACCATTTTGTCCACAGCTCACCCCATCTAAAAGCATACACTAGACATTTGACCCCCTTTGAGAAACTTATTGCAACGGACTCACCCCAGAGACATATTATTTCCCAACTTTATTCTTGTCTTGAAAACACCAGTGACCTCTCCAAGAGGAAAGCTTGTAAGGCCTGGAGCACGGACCTACAACTCCAACTATCACCGGAAGACTGGGATCACATATATGAACACATACATAAAGGGTCTATATGTGTCTCCACACAAGAAAATAACTTTAAAGTGTACTCTAGATGGTATAGGGTTCCATCACTGCTTCACCACTTCAACACCAACGTATCAGATTTGTGTTGGAGATGCCATCAAACGACGGGTACACTCCTACACATTTAGTGGGAATGCCCATTGTTGCAACCCTTTTGGGGGAAAGTTCAATCTATAATTGCACAAGTTACCACGTACACCCTAGACCTTTCCCCCGCACAATTTCTGCTCCATCATACGGCATTTCCATTTTGGACATACCGCAAATCACTCGTCTTGCATATGGTAAATGCTGTTAAGCATTGCCAGTCCACTGGTGCTCAACACATGTTCCCACTATACAAGAATGGTTTGCCGGGATTGACAAAACTGAGGAAATGGAGGAACTGATTTCTGTAGCTAAGGAACATCCCGAGAGATTCAGGAAAACATGGGCATGCTGGAGTTATTTCAAATCCACCCCTAACTATCATCTAATAGTACGCGATCAACCAAGTCCCTCTGGCTGAATGTCTAACTACAATGCTGTAGAGGGATATACCCTGATATCCGAAGACTATTCTCTCACGCACAAGGATGGTCTGTACATCCATATCTCAACATGCCGTCTGGGGTTCTTGATACCTGCGTCACCCCACTGACCGATCCTTCACACATCATATTTTAAGCTCTAGTAGTACCTGTCTGGCTGGGCCAATACATGAGGATGTAATGCCTTCTTCTGTTCCCCCCCCCCTTTTTTTTTTTCTTCTCTTCCTCAACATCTCACCCGACAATTCATTCTATTACTATCGGTCTTTCTAACCTCTTGTCTTTACACCTATTATTTCCCTGTATCATTTCTTCTCTACCAATCAAAATGAGCATTTACCTACACACAGATATGACTAACTTCGACCATAGCACATACGCTACTTATAACTATGTAAACAATGACCGTCACAGCACCCAACGCTTCCCCTACCCTTATCTCTATCATCACACTGCTTTACCAATAAAAAGTTGATGAGAGTCAGGACGAGGCAACATACACTAGCATCACTTTATCCATTTTCCTCTCGGTTTCCACCGTTTTACTTTGTATGATGGCTGTACTGTTCTACATGTTTTTGTCTTGCACAACTGATTACAATTAGTCCCGTCTGCAAAACGGGAAGGTCAGGTCTATGTTTTGACTGTGTATACCTCATCAGATAAATGGGTAGAACAATTTATGATATAAATTACATGATATGGTAAACATAAAGGGAAGCTGTCAAAAGAAAGAAAAAAAATATCTTTTATTCCTCATCTTTCTGCAAATGCTGGTTGTCTGGCCATCATGCAGAAAAAAAATGGTTGCACCAAAACCTGAATAGCTAAATACATACCAGTGTTAGTTTCTTTGACGAACTTTCATCAGTGGCATGTTTTTGTGACGAAAACTAAATGAAAATCACTTCAAACTTTCGTCAACGAATGAAAATGGAATGAAAATGTGAGGGAGGGATGTTTCTTGTAACAAAATTTGGATTTGCCTATAAAGACGTTATATAATGGTTAAAAAAAATAAAATAAACAAAAAAAGACAGAAAATTTTGAAGAAAAACATTTTTTTTTACTTTTGCTATAAAAAATATATCGTAAGCTCAAAGTTAGTCATAAATTTAGGCCAAAATGTATTCTGCTCCATGTTTTTGGTAAAGAAATCCCAGTAAGTGTATATTGATTGCTTTGTGTGAAAGTTATTGCGTCTACAAACTATGGGAGAGATAATGGAATTTACACCATTTTTTGACAATACAGCGCTGCACTAGTTTAACTGACAACTGCGCAGTTATGCAATATGGAATATAAATTAAATGTATGTCCTTTTTTTCACACAAATAGAGCTTTATTTTGGTGGTATTTGATCACCTGTGCGCTTTTTATTTTTGGCACTATATGTTCCATAAAAGTTTATTGATAGGTGACAGCATAATACAAGGAAAGTACACACAAAGCAACAATCAGGGAATGTACATATCATGAACAAAATACAGGAAAAAACAAGGCAGAATGCGGCACTGTTGGTAACATAAACATGTCAGGTCACTACCATAATAGGCCTGTGATACTCAGGCGTCACTATAATGTGATATGGAGGATAACAGCAGTGTATCCCCATCAAGTACGTGTCGGCGTGTTAATCTGTACATGGGGGAGTGTAACATTCAATGCCTACCCCGAAAGCAGTACGCCATCTTGAAACGAGGAAAAGCTCATAGTGTAAATGTGGATGTCGTGAATACCACTGATGAACATATAGGAGCTAGACTATCCGCATACCAAGTATTCCATAAACGATAACCAAAAATGACTAAACCTGATATATGTACAGAAGCCTGTCTAAGAGAGAGGAGAAAAGGAAGAGGAAAAAAAAAGAGAAGAGAGAGAGAAAGAAAAAAAAAAGGGGGGGGGGAAGTGAGGGGAATGAGGAAAACAGTAGGTTGGGGTGAGGAACAGGAGGTGAGGAACAGCTGCGGCGTTTGTGTCAACGTTCATACAATAGGGCATAAATGAATGTGTCTGAAATCTGTACTAGCGCCAATGCTAAGCAGTCAGGTATAATTCACCGAAGAAAGGTCATTACCATTCAGTCCGTGAAGGAAGAGGAGTATAACCATTAGTAGGGCTAAGTTCAATCTGGTGTCCTGACCCATGAGGGAGCAATATGTAGAGGTGGTTACAAAATGGGTCCAGCAGGCCCAATTTTTGGCACTATAAACAAAAAAAGTTTTGAATTTTTTTTTTAATTATAATTTCTAATTTCTGTCATAAAAATATCCAAAAAAAAAAAAATAATTTTGTCATAAATTTAGACCAAAATGTATTCTGCTCCATGTTTTTGGTTAAAAAAATCCCAATAAGTGTATATTGATTGCTTTGTGTGCAAGTTATAACGTCTACAACCTATGGTATAGATACTGCAATTTACACAGCTTTTACTTTCTGACTGCCCATCATATTTCTTGAGGTGCTAAAATACCAGGACAGTACAAACCCCCAAATGGCTCCTTTTTAGAAAGTAGACACCCCAAGCTATCTGCTGAGAGGCATATTGAGTCCATGAAAGATTTATTTTTTTCCACAAGTTTCTGGAAATTGACAAAAACATTTTTTTTTTTACTTTTACACAAAGATGTCATTTAAATGATATATTTCTCACACAAGCCATGGGTGTATGTGGAATTAAACCCCAAAATACATTCTGCTTCTTCTCCTGAGTATGGGGATACCACATATGTGAGACTTTTTGGGAGCCTAGCTACATACAGGAGCCTGAAATCCAATGACCACTTTGAAAGCCTGAAGGTGCGTAACTTCCTCATTTCACTTCCTTACTACCTATCACAGTTTTGGAGGCCCTGAAATGCCAGGATAGCACCAAACCCCCCCCCCCCCCCCCAAATAACCCCTTTTTGGAAAGTAGACACCCCAAGGAATTTAAAAAGAGGCATAGTGAATATTTTGCAGATCTCATTTTTTATCACAAGGTTTTGAAATATAAACAAAGAAAATAAAAGATGTTTTTGTTTTCTTTCTTCATTTTCCAAAAACTTGAGGCAACAAACGAGATCTGCAAAATACTCACCATGCTTCTTATCAAATTCCTTGGGGTGTCTATTTTTCACAAAGGGGTAATTTTGGGGGGTTTGGTGCTATCCTGGCATTTCAGGGTCCTCCGAAACTGTGATAGGTAATCAGGAAGTGTAATGAAGAAACAAAGCCCTTTAAAAACCTGAAGGTGCTTATTGGATTTTGGGGTCCTGTACTTGGCTAGACTGGCAAAAAGTCTCTCAGATGTGGTACCCCCATACTCGGAAGAAGTAGTAGAATGTATTTTGGGGAGTAATTCCACATATACTCATGGCATGTGTGAGCAATAAATCATCTGCCAATCCCTCCACTGGCTTCCGATTGCCCAACGTATAAAATTCAAAATACTAACATTGACGTACAAAGCTGTTCATAACGCTTCCCCAAACTACGTCACTGACCTGATATCCATCTACCACCCAAAACGCACTCTCCACTCTAGTGAATAAAATGGTGGGTGCAGACTTTTTTTACGTCACATAGTACTCGTGCAGCGATTTTTCAAACGCAATTTTGTTTTTTAAATACAGTTTTTTTACTTTTAATGCACAAAAAACCAGTATATTGGCCAATTATTTGGTACAATATAAAAGATGATGGTATGCCGAGTAAATAGATACCAAACATGACATGCTTTAAAACTGTGCATGTCCCGTGCAATGGCGACAAACTGCATACATTTTTAATATCCATAGGCAACATTTTAAAAGCCTTTACAAGCTACCATTTTAGATTTACAGAGGAGGTCTAGTGTTAGAATTTCTGCCCTTGATCTGAGTTTCGTGGCGATTCCTCACATTCATGGTGCAACCGCTGTTTACATACCGTCACAGGGTCAACGCTCGTGCACCTGTGCGTGTGCACGCGCAAGGGGGCGAGGGTGCTTTTTTTTTTTTTTTTTTTTTTGGGCATTGTCATATATTATTTTTTGAGAAATCTGGGGTCTATCAGACTCTGGATATCTCCTCTGCCCTTACATTATCTAATCAAACCAAAATCAGTGTGATCAGATGCTTTCCCAATTTACAAATGGGGCTGTTTATAACCTGCAAAACTGAAGTGATGAAATGCTCATAGCTTCCAATTTCTTATGAGGGCCATACATGGTTCGAATTCTGAATGATTTCCATGCGAAAATCAGACTTAATAGTAATCAGATGCTTTTCACTCTGGTAGTGGGGCAATGGCATTGGCTGATTTTCATGTTGCCTCCCCATTTCATTTATCGGGCATGCTGGAAAATTTGTGAAAAACAACCAATTTTCAAAATCATTGGTGGCACCATCAGATCACAGAACGAACGACATTTTGATTTTTGAACAAAAAAACATTCGGAATTGGAACCATGCATGGCCTGCATTAGACTATAGAGATGATTGGCACCATTCTGGTCTCCAATCAGCTCTATGGTCAGCTGGCAATAACACTGGCTGCATTCTCAGGTTCCCCGGATGGCACGAGACTGCCCGAGAAGGCCGTGGAAGGCAGCCGGGGAGAAGGGGGGGCATCATCTCTTGCTGCTTGTAAAAACAATCCTGCAGCTAGTAGCCACTAGGATTGCTTTTGCATAAAAGCCGATTGCCAGCTGAAAAAAATGATACCAGGATGATGCCTGCAGCTGTAGGCATCATCCTGGTATAACCATTCAAGGTCCAGTGATGTACCAGTACGTCGCGGTCCTTGTTGGGTATATATGCTGTGTTCTTTCTTTTTTTATGTAGCCTGTGGACTGAATGAAAAAAAGAGAAGAAATCTCTGCCAAAAAAAAAAGTGTGTGGTATGCCCACCATTAGAGTATACCACCCTGCATCCACCCACTTCTAATGGTGGGCACACATTAGGTCACACTTTGCCACAAGTGCCAGTTCCAAGATTGTACAAATGTCTAAATAGTGGCACGCTTGAATAAAAATTGTCCACGTATAAGTGGTACCCCATATGGAAAAAGGATGACACCAAGTCCCAAAATATTATGCCACTGCTCCCTATGTAGTCTGGGCATCTGGGGGGCTCCATGTGTCTATCTTTTCCCTCGTAAATCCAAAACTTATATGCATAGCCTGTTGTCCTCTCACAGGTCTTCTACATCTTGACCCCATATCTGGCACGCTTGCAGGGGAGAAATTGTTTGAATGCAAGGCGGCCAGGACTCATCAAGGCAGATTTTTTCCTGGGGAGTATAGACGTCTGCAAATTTTTGGTTAAGGTGATTTGCGAGGGGCTGAGTTTTGTGGAGCCGGTCAAATTCAGGGTCACCCCGAGGATGACAGAGTGTATTGTCGTTGAAATGCATAAAACACATTATACTCTCATATCTATGCCTGGCCATGGCAGCAGAGAACACGGTATATGATGAATCGGGTCTGTGGACGAATATTAACGCAATTAATTTTTTTTAGTGATTCCCATGTTGAGGGTTAGGCCCAAAAAAAAATTTACATTCGGAAACCGTAAGGAGTTTCAATGCGAATGGTCTGGCAAGGTTTGGATTTGGGTTGGCGGCGATAAATTGTTGTGCATATAAAATACTTTGATCCACAATCAATGCATACAGATCTTCCGTGAAAAACAGCTCCAAAAAATCAAGGGGAGGAGTTAATTTTGCTATTTCCACCTGAATTCTGGGTTAGGCAGTGAATGGGGGAAGTACGGGTGCTGCAGAATTTGTGGGCTGCCAATTGGGATTTGCAAGCACATCCGGAAGGATACTAAGGGCTCTATGGGCCTGTGTGCAAATTCTTGGTGGTTGCGGGACAATACTTGTGTTTGCCACCGCACCAGCTTGTACTGCACTTATGGGACTCGCCACGTCACCAAGTCATACTGCAGTGCTGGTATTATTATTATTAATAATATTATACAGGATTTATGGCACCAACAGTGTGCTCAGCGCTGTACAATATAACGAGAGACAATACAGCAACAATACAGTTAAATACAAGAGGGTTAGGAGTGCCTGATCCTGGGAGCTCACAATCTAAGAGGTATGTGAAATACCAGGATGTACTACACTGCTGGTGCTCGCCAGTTCATCAAAAGGTAGCGCAGCACTAGTACTGGCACTCTGCTGCATATGAGAGTTATCAAAATTTACCGACAAGTGCTAACAGAGATCAGGGCTGATTCTGCCAACACTGCGGTTTGTGTGCAATGTATCAAGTGACAATGAACTACTGACACCACACTTGCTGGAGGAGAAGGGGGGGTAAGTGTAGAGGCTAAACGCAGGTGCCGGGACTGATCCCGCTAATGCTGCGTTTTTGATGACACTATACTAATGTGAATGCTGGTATAGTGCTGATCTGATCAAAGATATTGATCCGTTCAGACACTATACTAGCAATGGAGGTTTATTGTGTATGAGCGTGCTCCTGGCAATCAAGGGGTTAAATGTAATGACTGGTGTACTGACAGGCAATCTGATGCCATCTGGGAGGGGCATGAAAACCATGGGAGTGTGAATCATGTATATATATGTAATTTTGCTCACCCATGCCGCCCTGTAGCAGTATTTCTAGTCAGGAAGCAGAAGCAGATATAGATTGAATTATATACCACTATTAAATGAGATTAAAGATGAAATAAAGAAAATAGGATGGGGATCTCAGTCATGGATCGGATGGATAAACTTGATAAAAATGGTGATTGTTCCAAAAATCTTATATAAATTCCAAATGACACCAATTAAATTACCTGAGACATTCTTTAGTATAATTTAAAGAATCCTGACAAGATTTATTTTGAGGAATAAAAAGCTGAGAATTAGCTATGACATCTTAAGTAGAGACAAAGAAAATGGAGGTCTGGGAGTACCAGACATAAAAAGATACTATAACTCAGTAATACTGGCGAGAATTTTTGATTGGACACAATGCACAAGGGAAGAGTTGAGTATTAAGTCACATGAATTTAAGTAAAAATATTTGATTACCTCCTCAATACCGTGGATTAGAAGACAACACAAGTTTGTATACACGTAATGTTTTGAGAGTATGGGATGTTTTACATAAGCAAATGGGGTGGGAATTTAATTCACTGTTAATGCCTTTTGGGAATACAGAGTTTTTTCCTCCAGGCAAAGAAAACATTACAGGGAAATGGATAAGGAAGAAAGATGTTCAATTAAGAGAGATAATGGATGGAGAGGAAATATGCTCACGTAAATAATTGGAACGTAAGAGGGAAATATTCACGAGAATGGTTGAATGGCGTTATTTTCAGTTGAAACAGTTTATAGGGAACATCCCAAAACCAATAAGAAAAAAAGAGGATTGGAACCCTTTTGAGAACGTATTAGAAACACGAGGAAATGGGAAACATGGGGCTTCTAGAATGTATAAGATTCTCACAGGTTTAAGTACGGTTATAAGACCACCATTTATAGAACAATCGGAAAAGGATCTAGGAGTAATAATTGATAAGGAAAAACAGAAGAAAATGTATCGGTTAACGGGAATGTAAATATGAAGGAGGTAGAAATTAATTATAAATGTTTGGCAAGATGGTACATCACACCGAATGTAGCATAGAGGAAAAGTGGGGATAACTCACCTTTATGTTGGTTTGGATGTGGAGAAAGAGGCACAGTGTTTCACTTGTGGTGGGAGGGTCACAAAATTCAGGAGTATTGCGAAGATATAGTACATGTAATACAGGAAATAATGGAGGTTAATATCCCGAAGGAGCCAGAGATTTGTCTTTTCTATGGGTTTGAGTACTCAGCAAAAAAATCCAAAAAATGGGATTGGTGTACTATTTAAATGCAGCGAAGAGTCTGATTCCTAAATTTTGGAGGGAACAACAGGCACCGAGAGTAAAGGATTGGATAGAAAGAGTAGAGAAGACTTATAGACTGGAGGAACGTTACCATATAGATGAAGATAGAATGGAGATTTTCCATATAAGATGGGAAAAGTGGAAAAAATTTAAAAAGTCAAATGTATACCTGGAATATATGTAATAAAGAAAGGAAGAAGGAAGATATTTGTAATATTAAAATGGTAGTATTCTTTGAATAAGATCAATTATTATTATTATTATTATCATACAGTATTTATAAAGTGCCGATAGTTCGCTCAGCGCTGTACATTACAAAGGGGGACAGAACATGTGACAGAACAATACCAATACAATGCAAAACATGAGGGGATCGAGGGCCCTGCTCTTTCGAGCTTACAATCTAGCAGGGAGGGGATGGTGGCACAGGAGGAGATAGCTGTGGGGGATGGAGTGGTAGGAAGAGTGGAGGAGGTCGGCAGGTTAGCAGGGGGTGGGGTAGGCTTCCCTGAAGAGATGGGTTTTCAGGGTGCGCCTAAAGGAGAGGAGAGTAGGTGATAACCTGATTGGTTGGGGCAGAGAGTTCCAGAGGATGGGTGACACCCTGGAGAAGTCCTGGAGGCGGGCATGGGAGGAGGAGACCAGGGAACTAGAGTGAAGGAGGTCTTGTGAGTAGCGGAGTGTGCGTGCTGGGTGGTACTTGGATATTAGATCAGTGATGTAGTTCGGGGCAGTATGGTGGACGGCTTTGTACATCAGTGTTAGGATTTTGAATTTGATCCGTTGAGCAATTGGAAGCCAGTGGAGGGATTGGCAGAGGGGGGTGGAGGACACTGAATGGAGGCCAGTGGAGGGATTGGCAGAGGGGGGTGGCGGAGACGGAGCGGTTGGAAAGGTTAATGAGTCTGGCAGCCGTATTCAGGATCGACTGAAGCGGGGATAGCCAGCGGCAAGGCAGGCCAGTGAGGAGGGAGTTGCAGTAGTCGAGTCGTGATATGATGATGGAGTGGATGAGCTGTTCAGTGGTTTCTGGGGTTAGGAACACGCGTATTTTGGCGATGTTGCGGAGGTGGAGTCTGCACAAGCTTGTTAAAGATTGGACTTGGGGCTGGAAGGATAGGTTGGAGTCCAGAATGACACCAAGTACTCTGGCCTGCGGGGCGGGTTTGATGGTGGCGTTGTTGAACATGATGGAGAAGTCAATGGGGGGTGGTGTCCGGGCTGGAGGAAAGACAAGAAACTCGGTCTTGGAGAGGTTCAGTTTAAGGAAGTGGAGCGACATCCAGTCTGATATGTCGCTCAGTAGGTGTGTGATTCGGGCAGAGACTGAGGGGGTGAGGTGGGGGGTTGAGAGATAGATTTGTGTGTCGTCGGCATAGAGGTGGTAGTTGAAGCCGTGAGAGTGTATGAGTTGGCCAAGGGAGGAGGTGTAGATGGAGAAGAGAAGGGGCCCGAGGACGGAGCCTTGAGGGACCCCAACATAGAGGGGGAGTGAAAGGGAGGTGGTAGCATTATAGGTAACGCTGAAAGAGAGTTGTGACAGGTAGGATGAGAGCCAGGAGAGAGCAGAATCTCTGAGGCCGAGGGAGTGTAGTTTTTTTTTGAGGAGGAGGGGGTGGTCGACTGTGTCAAAGGCTGCAGAGAGATCAAGGAGTAGGAGCACTGAATAGTGGCCATTAGCTTTGGCGGTTAGAAGGTCGTTGAAGAGTTTGAGTAAGGCAGTTTCGGTGGAGTGTAGGGGACGGAAGCCGGACTGTAGGGGGTCGAGGAGGTTGTTGTCGTTGAGGTGAGAGCATAGGCGGGTGTAGACTAGACTAGATCAATAGAATAAACAGAAAATAACACAGTTAGGGCCGAGTAGAAAGAGCTGAGGGGTTGGGGGGTATAGGGTTTGGGATAGGTAGGGTGGGTGGTGAAAGAGAGAGGGGGAAAAAAAAGGGATACCAAGAGCAAAGTTAATGCTTTGATATAACTCCAGATAAATATGAGTATTATATTTTATATTAGTATGTATTTATTGGCTTTTGTATATATAAAATGGTATAATGGAAATTCATACTAAAACAGTTAAATTTAAAAAAAAAAGAATTAGGAGATGATGAGTGCAGTGATAAGAGGAGGACAGAAGTGAGGGGGATATATACAGATTGTGGGGTGGAGAAGAGGGGTGAAGGAAGGAGAGTTTAAGGAGAGAGGACACAAGTGTGAAAGGAGAAGTAGAAAGCGCATGTTACAGAGAGGAAGGGGAAGTGAATGGGGAAACGAGGTCACCTGCAGTCTGGTGTTTTGTAAAGTAGCTTGCTGTAGATTAGTGTTGGGCTCGATGTTTGAGTCGAACGTAACATCATCTCGAACATCAGCTGTTGGAATGTTCGCTGAACATCGAATGGTAAGGGTGTTGGGGCAGAATGTTCCCTCGCTGAGCACCCCACAATGCACTGCGTTCTCACAGTGCTTTTTGAGAGGCATGATTGGCCAAAGCAACAATCCTTTGGCCAACGACAGCACAATGCATTGTGAGAGCCTTGATTGGCCAAATTCATGGTGACTTTGGCCAATCATGGGTCACAGCTAAGTCCGCGCCCCACACTATATCAGGTTTCTTACACAGCAGCCTTGTGTAGTGTGTTGCTGGAGTTTAGTGGAGTTAGTGGTGTGTTAGGAGTGGAGTGCCGTGTTGTGAAGAGCAGTGTAGTGGTGTCAGTGAAGTGTCAGTGTGTTTTATAGCACTTCTGGGTCACCACAGTAACCTTTTATTGTTTGTTAATTTTTTTTTTTTTTGCATCATCAGATTCTATTGCTGCATCATTAGTGTTCCCTTCTGTGTTGCAGGTGTTCCTCCTTCTGCTTCAGCAGTGGTTTCCTTTTTCTTTTTTGCTTTCTTCATTTTTTTTTTTTGTCTCTGCAGCTGCAGTAAAAATATTTAGGGCATAATTGCTGTTCCCCCTTTTGCATTGCAGGTGTTCCTCATTTCTGCATCAGCAGTGGTTCCCTTTTTTTTTAACTTTCTGAATTTTTTTATTTATTTTCTTTTTTTCCAGCAGCAGCAAATAAATGTTCTCTGAATTTCTGTTCCTCCTTTTGAGTTGCAGGTGTTCTTCCTTCTGTATCACCGGTGGGGTTTTTTGGCTTTATTAATTTTTTTTACATTTATTTTATTTTACTTTTTTTTGCAGCAGCAGTAAAAAAAATCTCCATAACTGCTGTACCTCCTATTTTCTTTATTAAAAAAAAAAAAATCAGTTTATAGTGCACCAAGCACAGAGGTATTGCACCCAAGCCCTCAATTCCCGTCCTATGCTCTAAAATAAAAAGTTATAAAAATCCCCCCCAAAAAATCCCCATCATGTCTGAAAGACCAACAAGGAGAGGCAGCCACTCACAGGCAGCTAAAAGAGGGCAAGCAGCCTCTGTGTCCACTGTGAAAAGTGGTGGTCATGGACATGGTGTATCCTCTGCAGGCAGGGCATGCTTGTCCTTTGTTTCTGGTTCTGGCTGTATTATTGAGCCCCAACATGCAGAAGAGGTGGTGGAGGGATAACTCAGCCATCCTCATCCTCCTCATCCTCTGTCACCCAGGCTCATACTAGTTTGCCTTCCACCGCAGCTGAAAAAGTGGCCTGTTCCTGCAAAGTTGCACATCTGTACAATGCATAGAACCTGCTGCAGCAGGACTGACAATTTCATTTTATTAATGACATTTTTATAAGAAAAAAATAAAAATACACCATGGTGTCCCCCCTAATTCATACCAGACCCTTTTGGTCTGGTAGGAAGGTTAGGAGGGATCCCCACAGTATTTTTTTTTATAACTGCTTGGGGTTCCCCCTAAAGTCCCTTTAGGCCTGTTAGGACATTTAAGGAGAACCCCACCCGCAAACAATGGGGGGGGGGAGAGTGTGGGGTCCCCCCTAAATTCCTACCAGACCCTTGATCTGAGCACAGGCCTGGAAGGGCAGGAAAAGGGGGGGGGGGGGGCAGTGATCGAACGGCCACTCCCACCCTGCGGCTTACCAGGCTATGTGCCCTCAGCATTTGGATGGTGTTCCCATGTCGATGGGGGCAATGGCCTCTTCCCCACAACCCTCACCCGGTGGTTGTGCTGGCAGAGGCGCCATGATTCATGTCCCTCAGGACAGTCCCCAAGTCCTCATACCCCTTTTATGGCCAATACCTTACATAAAAACCTTCAAAATGGGCACTTTTGAATTTACAACTTCCAGTCCCATAGACTTTCATTGAGTTCAAAGTTTGCGGTCAAACATTCATCAGGTTCCAACGTTCGGCCGCAAACCAAACTCAAAAAAAGCCTATTAAAAAGGTACCAGGGGCATCTCATGGGGCCCCCTACTGACCCCGGGCCCTCGGGCAGTGCCCGAGTTTCCAAATGGTTAGTCCGCCCCTGGTCTTTATAAAATTGTGATTTCATGATGAGAACAATAAATGGCCTGATAGACGGCAGCCGGCTGTAAATAAAATATAAAGAAAACATACAAATATGACTACATTTAGAAAACTGACACTGTGGGGGTGACTGTAGGGGCAGCACAATGGTGAGCACTTCCACCTGGCAGCACTAGGGTCATTGGTTCAAATCCCAACCACAGCACCACCTGCCTGGAGTCTGCATGCTCTCCCTGCGTGATTTTTCTCCAGGTACTCTGGCCTCCTCCCACACTCCAAAGACATGCTGGTAGGTGAATTGGCTCCTGTCTAAATTGGCCCTAGTCTGTGTATATATGAATGTGAGTTAGGGACCTTAGATTGTACACTCCTCGGGGGTGGGGACTGATGTGAATGGACAATATATATGTAAATTGAAGGCACTATATAAGTACATGAAATAAATCTTATAAAAGGTGTAACTCTCCTACCTCCCAGACCCCTGGGTTGGTCCTGTTATGTTTGACAAAGCCCCCCTCGGGGATCACAGAACTCTGGTGCATCTGCAGCTCTGGAGCTTCAAATGTTTCATTGAATGTATGCATGAATGTAAAGAGTCGCTTCTCCGGGAAGAAGAATGTATTGCCTCCTTGAAGATCAGAGCCGTATATTAAAGCTTGTATCACCCCTGTCTGAAGTGGCGGTTGGCATTACAGAATTATCACCGTGGATATTGGGAGTTGTGTGTGCTCCTGAGAAAACTGTGCCACCGGTAACGTTTTTGGCTGTGTTCACAATTGTCTGACACAGAACAGACTCTGCTGGAGCCTTTCACCTTGTGACTTGCTACAAAGTTGTGCAATATGATCATGGAGGGGGGATGGGACAAAATGTAACACTGATCTATCAGCACTGACTTCTGCACCCCCCATCCACTGAAACTTCAACACCCCCACAATGACCAGGAATACATCTCCATGTCATGATTTCTGTGTTCTATCACCGACACATCACATGTACAAGAGAGAAAAAACTTTATTCACATTAACATCTCCTTTCCTGATTCCTCCTCCATCACCAGGACACATCGAGTGATCATATGATACAACACCAGAATGATACATTGTATTAGGATCCATTATAAAATGGATCCAGTAGGATTCTATTGGGGATCCATTCTATGGGGACACATGATATTGGGGACACATTCCAGTTCCATTCATCAGACATTATTATAGTCAGATCATTATATTGGGGATAGATCCCATGTTTTCTGTCACTAGTAAATCTCGGGACCATTTCTTTGTGTTTCCTCAGAGATTTTCCCATCGATTGTCATCTCTTTCTCTCTATTTGTAGATTGATTATTCGTTTGTAATTCTTCACACAATAAAATCATCCATAGAACAAACTCATTGTAAATGTATTAATAATAATGATAGATAGATAGATAGATAGATAGATAGATAGATAGATAGATAGATAGATAATAGATAGATAGATAGATAGATAGATAGATAGATAGATAGATAGATAATAGATACATAGATAGATAATAGATAGATAATAGATAGATAGATAGATAGATAATAGATAGATAATAGATAGATAGATAGATAGATAGATAGATAGATAGATAGATAGATAGATAGATAGAGAGATAGATAATAGATAGATAATAGATACATAGATAGATAGATGGATAATAGATAGATAATAGATAGATAGATAGATAGATAGATAGATAGATAGATAGATAGACAGATAGCACATCCCTCCTCACTGGCCAATAGGAACATGTCAGTCCAGTAGCTGGACTGATATTCTACCCAATCACAGTGATCAGCGACAGAGGGAGAAATCTCACTTATTATTATTTAATGTAGAAAAGCCTGAAGGACAGCAACTGAGGCCCCGCCCACTGCTTTATCCCATTGGCTGAATATTCCACCAAATCACATCTCTCCTCTCTGTGACATCACCAATCTCTGGGCGGAGTTCTCACATCTCCCGATTCCCCCCACAGATCTTTATACAACCTCCCCATACACCTAACCCGGCATGGAGGGGCTCAGTGAAGGTGGTGGTGAAGGTGTGGAGGTGTCGGATCGGGTCACACAGATCATAAAAGGAGATCCGCCCGGCCACATAATCCAGATCTATCCTGACTCTGGTACTGGGGGGATTGGAGGGTAAGAGGATCTTCAAATCGCCATGTATCACCCCATACTGATCACCAATCCTGTACAAACCCCAGGACTTGATATTATCTCCAATCCGTGACTGCCATCCTCTCCTGTCTATACTGGGGTAACACATCCCGACTCTCCAGTCATCTGACCCCCCAACATCCACATCCCAGTAATGTCTCCCTGAGGAGAAACTCCGACTGCTCAACACCTGAGAATGATCCTGAAATCTCTCTGGTGTTTCTGGATGATTCTGGTATCTATCTGACCTGGATACAGTTTTCCTGTCATCTGATATATGGAGCTTATTATGAGCTGTGTTTCCATCCAGTAATATGTCCTCAGCTCCCTGTATATAGAAGGATACATTTACCCCTGTTATTATATCAGATAAACCTGTGTGTAATGTGTGTGATATCCCAGCCACATCCAGCCCCCCTCCATCATGGAGGAGTTCCTCATGTCTCTCTCTGTCCTCATTATCTCCATCCTCAGTATCACACAAGTCACCTGTGTCTGATTCCTGTAGGACAGTCAGTGGATCCGTCATGTTACACAGCTCCTCAATGTCACGCATCTTCCTGGACAGATCCTCCTTCTTTATTTCCAGATCCCGGATGAAGATGGAGAGCAGCTCTGCCCGCTCTGTCCGCTCTGCCCGCTCGGAGATTTCCCTCAGGACTCTCTTTTCCAGGTCTTTCAGATGTCTCCTGAGATCTCTAAACAGGCCAGTGACTCTCTCGGTGTCACCAGCTGCTTTTTCTTCTACTTCCCTCCTGTGTTCCTGCAGACTCTGGACTCTTTCCTCCATCTCCTCTCTCTTTGTCAGAAGTTTCTGCAGAACATTCCTAAGTGCCTCCTTCTTCTTCTCAGAAGCCTCATTCAATGACTCCATCTGGTGTCCTTTATGTCCTCCAATCATACAACAAGACACACAGATACAGGTCTCATCCTCAATGCAGAAATACTTCAAGACTTCCTTATGGATGGAACATTTCCTGCTCTCCATGGACAAGGTGGGGTCAGTTAAGATGTGTTCTGGGGACTTTTTGTGGACTCTCAGGTGTTTATCACACAGAGTAACCTCACAGAGCAGACAGGATCTAACAGCAGGTGCAGGAGAGTCCACACAGTAAGTACAGAAGACCCCGGACTCCTCTTGATCTGGCTGAGCAGAAAGCAACTTCTCCGTTATATTACGCAGTGTTATGTTCCTCTGCAGAGAAGGCCGATCCGGAAACTTCTGTCTGCATTCAGGACAGGAATATCCTCCAGACCCCCCCTGTGTATCCAGCACACGATCAATACAGACCCGGCAGAAGTTGTGTCCACATCTCAGGTTTACAGGATCTGTATAAATGTTCAGACAGATGGAACATTCTAGCTCGGCTCTCAGATCAGCAGATGCCATTACTGACAGCAGAAGAGAGAAATGAAAGTGAAAGTCTCTGACTTCGGGGAAGAATGCAGTTGGGAGGGTCACATCCTCCTACACAGGGTGAGGCTGGATCCGTGATATTTGATGCAGATAGCAAAGTACAGAAGAGGGAGGATTTTTCTCACAGCAGTAATAATAATCAGATTAGAAGAGAGAAAGACGGGTGTAGAGAGGGGAAAGGTGGACATGGCTGCACCAACCTGGATAGTGGGGTGGTTATACAGAATCTGAGTCTACTCTCACTATACACTGCACACATATACAGCCCTTGTATCCCTGCAATATACTCCAATTATTCTGCAGCACCCTGAGATGAAGAGAATTCTGATGGCATTCTTTATAAACAATTGAATTGGCCAATTGTAAAATCTAAGGTCATATCCAGAAATGAGGTGTAGAAGCCACAACACCTCTTTCTTCTTCCTGTACATATTATGTTTTCCATCACATGAATGGAGGAGGGGGATTCTTCATTCATACAGGGAGTTATTGGGCATCAATGATAAGCAGGCTGTCTATTAGATTAGAAGCCGAACTTTGGTAATGTCAATGAGAATCCGGGATTATGTCATTCATCAAATTCAGTCTATGACATCAACTGGGATTCCCTGCTGTATATGTCATTTACTGTTGCTGGGAATCTGTCATTTAGGGGTGGGTTTTGGCATGTACAGACTGGCAGGCAAGAGTTTTTCTATCATGGTTGACATGGATTACCTCTCTGGACACTGGGATTGATTTAGTTTATGTAGCGCTACCCCCACAGGAGCCGCTGGTAATTTTGGGCTCTCTGCTCTTGTCTAGCACTGTGTAAGGTCTCACCCTCACTGACACCAGCAGAATACCTTCTCTGTAGGCCCCCAGCAGACACACAAGAATTGTACACGTCACCCTTTAAAAGATGAACAGACTGCATTGGCAGATTGGAGTCGTGAAGTAAGACAGAGGAAATCGGCACATGAATGTCAATACACATAAACACAACAGTAACTGTATAACACATTCCACAGGGGTGCCTATGAAAAATCAAATTTCAGCTTACACTGTGACCTCAAGAGAATAAACAGTAGCTCTCTGTATGTGATTATATACCTCAAGTGACCAGCAGGGGTGTACAAAAAATCCTGGCACACTATGTCACTTGAGAGCTCTCTAAAAGGCTAGGTTTAGCCAAGTTTAAACTTTATATATATGAACACAGTTCCACCCTCAGAACAGGGGTAACTTGGGCAACTCTTTGTAATAATCTTCTGCCAGCTTTGTTGGGGTCTTTTAAAACTGTTGGTGCGCAAGGTGGTGAGTAGATGGGGTTTAGCAGCACTATGCTATGAATGGGCTTAGTAAGAGAATAAACTCTTTTTAAACAATGAGTACAGAGAAAGGGGTGGGCCCAGATTCAGCACCTGGGGGGTGGCTAGGATGTTATGCAGCAGTATCAGTCATATATGACAGCAAGAACAAAGTCAGCACTCCGGAATACAGAAATACTTCTGCAGTAGATACACTCAAGTTCAGCCTCCTGGCTCTAGTGTAGTCCAGTCTAGGAAATCCAGCACAGCAGCCCCCTCACCCGACACAGGACAACACCTTCTCTCCAGTCCTGCTCCAGTTGGCATGCTCCACAACTGCCCCGACTCTTTCCTGGGCTTTTCCTTATATCTGCCCTCTCCTGCTCTGAAGTGTCCATGGGCACAGGGAAGATTATGATTTGAATCCTCTTCCAAACTGCATCTTCCAGACTGCTCCTGTGTAAATCCAGCCATAGCTAAATAATGAATTGCTGGCATTGCCACAATAATGCACTGCTTTGCCTTTGAACTTAGGTTAGCTGGCTAAGAAGGACCAATAAGTGGGATTTTGAATAAGCAAGCCCCCTCAGTATAAAGGGTGGGTTCTGAGCATCCATATGGACAATTAGGAAAGAGAAAAACTTTATATCCAAATGTAAATTGGACTAAACATTCACTGGTACAATGTCCAGATTAGATCAAAACTTTAAGGACTTTCTGCAGGAATTCCTACTGCCAAGCATCCCACAATGCATTTCTTGTTCAAACAATTTTTATTAACAATAAACCATAATGACACAAACAAGGAGACTTTGATAATGTACATTGGACATTGAAGTGGCAGTAGGACATAGTAGGACATAGAAAAAAATATATGAGGATCACATTACAAATGTCTATACATTTCTAGCGGAAACAGGTACATAGGAGTCGACAACAAATGACATTATTGTCCCAGCCAATCAGAGTAGTGCCTCCCGAGTGCATTAAAGAAATAGGGGGAAGTTTGAAGGGGGGGGGGTCAGACGGGGTGGAAAGTAGGGAAGGGGGAAGAGGAACAGCAACGATGACTCCATGAGCATTCATCAAGGTTACAGCAGACTCCATGTGCTGCCTACGAAGGGCTATTGACAATATCCTTGGCACACAGTATACAGATCAAGGGAGAAGGAGTGATTCATCAAAGTGAGGCGGGAGGAAGCGTTCTACCCAGGGGCTCCATATGCACAAGAATTTAGGAATCTCGTCTAGAATTGTGGCTTCCACCTTTGCATGTATCATGGCGTGTGTTATTCTGGTTTTGACGGCCGCAACACTTAGGGTGGGAGATTTCCAGGATTTCACTATAACTTGTTTACCTGCCATCATAACTTGCATAAGGAGCTTAAATTGCGAGTTGGAGACGTCAGGGGGGCACTGATTGAGTAGGGCTGTTGTTGGGTCGGGTCATAGAGTGATAGTGCTAAGTTTAGATATCATGGTGAAAATTTCATCCCAAAAGACTCGGGCCACTGGGCATTCCCACCACATATGGTAGTGTGTTCCTGGGTCCGTACAGCCTCTAAAACAGTTGGGTGAGTAATTAGGGGTAAATTTTGCGATTCTCGCTGGGACCAAGTACCAGCGGGTTAAAACTTTATAATTCGTTTCCAATGCTACAATGTTCTGTGAAGATGATTTTGTATTAGCCCAAATGTGATCCCAATCAGATGGGTCAAGTTTCTTACCTAAATCCACTTCCCACTTATGGGTATACAGAGGGGGAGATGTGGTAATCAAAGTAGTGAAAAGTGAATATAAGCAAGAGATAAGCCCACGTCTATGGGGGTCTTTGCAGCACGCTCGTTCAAAGAGAGACATGGTGTCTGGCCGATTGGTTGTTGTGGCGTAGGGGGCGTAAAAGTGTTGTAGCTGTAAGTATCTAAATATCTCAGAAGCTGGGAGGCTATGCGTTTTCCGCAGCAAGGCAAAGGATTTAAACTTATTCCTCTGTAGGAAATGATGCGTGCGGAGAAAATTAGCAGAGGACCAGGCTCTGAACAAAAGGGGTGCCTGCCAGGTCGGGGGAAAAGCTGGGTTTCGTAAGAACGAGAGCATAGGATTATGTAGTGACTGAAGGAGATATCGGGTTTTCAGTTTGTCCCATAAGGATAAGAAGTGAGAAGTGATGGGGTTGGTTATAGAACGGCGGTCTATAGGCCTCAACCAGAGTAAGTTAGCTGTAGATAAGGGGTCACATTCTATTGACTCAAGTGCCACCCATTGAGGGATTTCAAAGGTTGCATGATATTTAGGTAATTGGGCTAAATGCGCTGCTTGATAGTATTTGCTGATGTTGGGTAAGCCTAGGCCACCATTGACCTTAGGACGGTATAGGGTGGAGCGAGGCATACGAGGATGAGTATTGCCCCATACATAGGAAAAAATGCGACGCTGCAGTGTGCGGAGGTAGTGAGGGGAGACTGGGACTGGGAGGACTCTAAATAGATATAGGATTTTTGGAAGGATTGACATCTTGATAACTGCTATTCTGCCTAGCCATGCGAGGGGAAGGGAAGACCATTTAATCAAAAGGGCAGAAAGATGTTTTAGCATCGGAAGATAGTTAGCTGCGTAAAGGTCTGATAACTTAGGGGTCAGTTTGATTCCCAAGAAAGGGATATGGCACTGTGACCAAGGGAATGGTAAAATCTGCTTTAGATGCGTCGACTCTATAGGGGGGAGAGAGATGTTGAGTGCTGTTGATTTATTGGGGTTTATTATTAGACCAGACAGCGAGCCAAACGCCTTGAGAAGCCGGAGTAGGGAAGGAGAGGAAGTCAATGGAGATGTGAGGAAGAGCAAGACGTCATCCGCGAAGAGACATAACTTATGATGCGTGCCTCCTATCTCGAGTCCCCTAACATCTGGGTTAGCTCTGATTTTAGAGGGCCAGAGGCTCTATAGCCAGGGCAAAGAGCAAAGGGGACAGAGGGCAGCCCTGTCTCGTGCCTCTGGAGATCGGGAACTGAGCTGACCTGTGCCCCAGATACCTAATTCTGGCCGAGGGTTCTCGATACAGCAAGAAGATCCAGGTTAAAAAATGTGGGCCGAAACCCCAACGATGCAATATATAGCTGAGGTAAGGCCATGAGACTGTATTGAATGCTTTCCGGATATCTAGGAACAGGAAACGGGTAGGAATATTGCGAGACCTGGCTAAATTAGCCAAAAGAGATGCACGCCTAATGTTATCTCCCGCTTGTCTAGTTGGGATAAAGCCCACTTGGTCGTTATGAATTAGAGAGCCAATACACAGGTTAAGACGTGAAGAGAGGATTTTGGCTAACAGTTTGATGTCAATGTTGAGGAGAGAGATTGGCCTATAATTGGACCACTGCGTGTCGTCAGAATTCGGCTTTGGGATCATTGATATGTTCGCTTGCACTGTTTCATGGTTGAAGGTTTGGCCAGACAGTAAAGCATTAAAAGCGTTAGTGAGGATAGGTGTAAGGAGATGAGCACATTTTTTATAATAAGTGGCTGAGAAGCCATCTGGTCCTGGGCATTTACGTAGTTTTAGATTTTTAATGGCGTCTAAGGTTTCGGCTGGGGAGATGGGTCGCTCAAGTGCCATTAGCTGGCACTCTGAGAGTTTCAGGAAAGAAATGGAAGTTAAAAGGATATCAGCTTGTGTGGGGTCAAAAGGTGTGGAAGAGGAATAAAGCTGTGACAGGTGTTTATGGAAAGTCTGTAGAATGTGTTCTGGGTTACTAGTGAGGTTGCCAGAAGAGGTGCCTATCCTGATAGGTCTAGTGAGCTGGTCCAGCCTGCGAAGTGAGAGGGCCAGGAATGTGTTGGGTTTATTTGCCCTAGTATAATATTTGTGCCTAGACCTACGGAGTGAGAGTTCCGCTTGATCTGTGAGAAAGAGATCTAGAGCCAATCTAGATCGCTCCAGGATCCCACGATTGGCAGGCGTAGGAGCCGCCTGGAAGGCTTGATAGGAGCAGTCGTAGGCCTGCTCCAGGGAGAGGCATTGTTGCCTTTTTGGTTTATTTAAGAAGGATGCTTTGCTAATGCAACACCCTCACAATACCGGTTTATGCGCTTCCCATAACAGGAGAGGAGAAATATCAGGTGATTGGTTAAGAGAGAAATAGTCTTTAAGGACTGCTTCGATTTCTAGACAGTGAGTTGGATTTGCAAGCAGGTTATCATTAATAATCCAAGAGGGTTCAGCGGGGGATGGGGCTAGCGAGGTCATAGCCGTGATTATGGCACAATGGTCGGACCAAGGGATTGGAATTATTTCAGAGGTCAGGAGCCGGGGGGTAGAGGCGGTGGTAATGAAAATATGATCTATCCTGGAGAATGACTGGTGGGGGTGAGAATAGAAGGTGTATTGGCGTTTAGCCGGGTTGAGTTCCCGCCATGCATCTATCAGAGAATAACGGTGTAGTATGGCTTGGAAAGTTTGTTTAGAGGCAGGGACAGGAGATGGTTGAGGGGATTTGTCGAGAAAGGGATATATTACACTGTTAGAGTCTCCGCTAACAATTAAAGTTCCGCACTTATAGTGGCCTATAACAGAGAGTATGTGGAAAAAGAATGGTAAGGGGTCTTGGTTTGGGGCATAGTATGTAACAATGGTCTACGTCCAGGAGTTGTCCTACTAACAGGAGGTAACGACCCTCCGGGTCTTTGATTTCAGTGCATAGCGTGAAAGGTGTTGTGCGGTAGAAGGCAATCAGTACCCCCCTGCGTTTGGTGGAGGCAGAGGCTGTATAGACCTGAGGATATTGGGGTCCAAAAAACTTAGGAGTGGAGTTGGGAGTGAAGTGTGTTTCCTGTAGACAGACCACGTGTGCTTTAAGTGTAGCAAAGGTTCGGAAAGCCTTATTACGCTTCTGTGGAATATTGAGGCCCTGTACATTCAGGGTAAGGATATTTAATGAGCCCATGGGGAAGGTGCATAGTGGTTAGGATAGCATTTCACTACCTCTCGGGGTGGAGCCTGACAGTTACTGTAGGAGATGAGAACGCAGTGGAGTGTGTTGTGCAGAGTCATGGAGTCATGTAGGAGGGAAGGAGGAGGGGTACGGTATGAGGGAGGTAACAGGAAAGAAAGGGTATAAGAGGCCATTTAAGGCCTAAAAGGTGGGTTCCCAAGGACACCCTGGACCAGGGTGGGCTAGGGAACAATAGTAGCCCAAGTGTTATTAAATGACCAATAACACAGGGGCTAGGTTGGAGTGTGCAGGTACACAGACCGTAAGGATGACAGCAACGAGATTGATAAATGGTAGCGAGGTCCCGGTAGAAAAAACAGGTGTATAAAAAAAAAAATTAAAAAAAACACATTCAAGAAAATCATCAGCAATACTAGTGAGATATCATGGGGGAACGGATATGGCATCGCATGCCGTCAAAGCCTAGGCTCCCAAATATAAATTAAACTGGAATAAAGCCCAGGAGGGGGGGTGTAGAACAATCCTCAGGTTGCGGAGCAACCAAAATTTAACAGGCAGAGGGAGAGAGGGTATCAACGGTGTTAACCGTAATGACAGTCAAAAGAGTACACCGTTTGGTGTGTGTGGCCAGAAAAAAAAATGAGGGAAAAAGAAGGATAAACATGGGGCATAGTTCAGTCCATGGTATCTTGTGAGGATAGACCCGGAGACGAAAAGCGTCCACGTTTGTGGAGGTTGAGTGGGCTTTCAGTAGCACTCACAGGGAAGGACTTCCACGGCGAGCAGGATGTGGACCTCCGCTTGGTGCTCTCCGAAGGGATCGCTGGGGAATGTAGTTGCAGGATCCGCAGGGTGTCTAGTAGGTCTTCTGGAGTCTTGCAGGTGTAATCTCGGGTTTGGTATCTGAATCGCACTGCAAAGGGGAAGCTCCACCTATATTGTATAGCATGTTGTTGAAGTACTTGTAGGTGAGGTTTCATAGCCCTGCGCTTGGTGATGGTTGTGGGGCAGAGATCTTGGAATAATTGGTAGGTATGTCCTTGGAACTGTAGAGATTCTGCGTTGCGGGCAGCTTGTAGAAGTTGCTCTTTGGTGCGGTAAAAGTGGAGCTTGGCTATAATGTCACGTGGTGGACCGTCCGTGCGTCGTGACGCTAGCGCCCTGTGGACTCTATCCAATTCTAATCTCTCATTTGGGATAGCTGGGGCAAGCTCTTGGAACAGAGCTGTTACCGTTGATTGGACATTGACGATCGTTTCCGGAAGGCCACGGATACGCAGGTTTGAGCGCCGTGCCCGGTTTTCAAAGTCCTCCAGTCGCGTCAGTAATGTTGCATTTTCATCACGCAGGAGATCAAGGTCATCCGTATGTGTCTGAAGCGAGGCATCAAGACCATCTACCCTCTGTTCTAGGTGCGTTGTCCTAGTTCACGGATTTCCCTAGATAGAGTGGCAGTGATACGGTCCGAGGTTTGCTTCAAAGCTTTCTGTAGCATTTTTTCAAAGCATGATAATAGGTCAGGGGGTGTAAGGTCAGACGTCAGGGCTTGTGCGGGGACATCAGTTTCAGTGTCAGACTCACCCTCAGACGTGCAGGGATGGCTGGGCTGCGGATCCTGCAGGGCTGCATATGCCCCTGCTGTCTGTTTGCTTCCACGTGCTGGGGCGGTGGCCATCTTTGAGGATGCCTTTGCCAGGGCCTCCTTAATTGTTTTGGTTGAAGGGGGGACCTGGTGCCAGGGTGCCCCCTTAACCATTGTGTTGCTTGTCAGGGGGGGGCTGTTATAATGATCTCAGCCCCCCTGTTCTCTCTCTCCTCTGCCTGGGAGCAGTGTAGGCAGCGGTGGGCGGGCCTATGTACAGCTCACCACAGGACACGAGGAGTCCCGTCTGATTTTACTGACCCGCTGCAGGGGACAAGCCGCAAACCAGGGCGGATTGGACCCTGGGAGGATTGCTTCGGGGATCGGATCCCCTCCTGTATTTATTGCGGGCCGGGACCCGCTGTTTATAGGCGCTGTCACCCGACGGGGAGACAGAGCCTTATCAGGACATGTCCGTCCCACAGGCCGCGCATGCGCACTCCCACAATGCATTTCTTAAGCCATCATTCGTCTGGTCAAGTGCAAGACTTTGGCCAATGTTAGTTCACAGTGAAGTTGCAGCCCACACACTATAAAAGGCTGCTTTCCCAGTGAATGTGTGAGGGAGGGACTACTGACATTTGTTTAAGGGAAACACAGGTTAGTGTTGTGTGCTTTCAGTATCATAGTAGTTGTAGAGTTTAGTGCTACATACATGTAGGCAGGTGCAGTCTATAATCTGTAGGTGGAGCTTGACTGCAGTGGCATTGCGGTTGGAGGAAAAGTCAAGCGGAACATGATTTATCTATGGTTCCTGGGTCACCTGGGAAGCTATCTGATTGGATGCTGCTACTCCATGCGACTTTTGTAGCCATCTTGGGTCAGACAGAGGCTATTTCCCGGTTTGGCGTGCATTTCGTGTGTGGGTAGTATAGGGACAGGTCACTCGTCTGACAGGGAGGGATTAGTGGCAGGGAGAGGTTCCAGTTGAGCAGAGAAAGGATAGGTCTTCTCCCTGAAGACCTCATTTGGGTTGCATTCTTCTTCTCAAGGCAGACGCTGTTGATACATCTGAGACCTGCTCTGCTACACATCACTGCTTAATTTTGTGAGTGTTTCCATCAGGTCTCTTCCCACTGGGCTTGAGTGAATTGCCAAATTGTGTGTTAACCACTACAGCATGCTGCACCGCCCCACACTTGGTGGCAGTCTACAGGATATGCCCCTTCTTGCAGTGATTGCAGAAAGAGCTGGAACAATCATAGCACTATTAGGATCCACTCTGGCTCTGGTGCCCAAGTTTAATGGCTCCAATATTCCTCTGGCTGAGTGGGAGAAGAGAATTGAAAGTGCTTTTGTGATTCTATCAGGTTCCTGACCAGCTAATCTCAAAGCTGGCTATTAATGACAAGGAGGATGACAGACACAGGGGTGATGGTGCTGCCTGAGGAGGATCAGGCCACCTTGGAACAAATAGTGACATGCCTGGAGGGCCTGTTCAAAAAAATGTGGCAGTCTCAGAGTTGATGTGGAGATTATTTGTCCGGAGGCAGGGGGATGAGAGCCTCAGTCACATTGCGGTAGCACTCCAGAATCTCTGGAAGCACTTAGAAAAGAAGAGATGTGCACAGCTGTGCCAATATTACTACCTCAGATTATGTACTGAGGGACCGGTTTTTGTGGTGGGAAAGAAAAATGGACCAGTCAGGAGAGCCCTACAGGAATAAATTAGAGAGCAACCCTGCATCCCTTTTCATGATGCAGTGGTAAATGCGTTCTTGGGAACAGGAAAATGCAGCAGTAACTGTGGTAGTGACAAAAAGGTATAACCCATTGCACTTGAAAGAGAGGGCCTTGGCTCCTTCTCCTCTGTCAGTCATACACACAGCATTGAGTTAACTCACCTAGGACATGGCCTCCCTGAAACAAGAAATGTGCTCAATCAAATGAGATTCAGCCTCTCCCAAAATCTGTTACAGAGGGACCCAGAGGAGAACCAGAAGTGCTGGTCACTTTGGACACATAGCTAAGAATGTGGCTGGCCTAAATCCAGCACACCTAAGCCACCGGTAAACTAGTGGCTCCTGGGGAAGAGGGATGACTCCCAGGACAGTCAACACAAAGTCCCAGCAAAATAGAGTCCATGGACTAGAGGCCTCATGCCTGATTGACTCATGTTCCAAGGTCACTGTCATGAGATTGACTTCTACTCCAAGCAGTTCAGGACATGAGACCAATTGGACCGCTCATGGATATCCTTCAAAGCAGCCAAGAACTTGCTTAAATTAGAAGAAATTATCACCTGGGTGAAGATCCAGATATACAGTATGACTGGGTGTTGGACTGAGTAGGGGTGGTGGTGACTCATGGCCCAGTAAGTTCAGCTGTGCCTATGTCCTGGGCATGAATGTCTAGAAGAACTTGGGCTTACCCTGCTCACTGTTTAATTTGAGCATTCCAGACTGCGTGCGAAGGGCTGTGGTCTGCAAGCTGTTAGGCTCAACGTGATGTGGGCCTATGAGACCCAAAAAAGAGCAGCAAGGAAACAGCTCAAACAGGTGGGGGTTGTCTGCACACCTCATAAGCAAAAGTTGCTCCTGGCACCCCTCCAAAAGGTAGTCTGGTCTCTTCCCATCAGGGCTCACAGGAAACTTCAAGGGGTCATCGTAGAAGTAAAAACCCGCAGACTCAGTGGCGCAGGGGTGTGGCTGGTCACTCACACTCTGTCCAAGGTGCACAAGGGGAAGGTCCTGGTGCAACTTATCAACTGCAATGACCCTAACTTGCAGACGTGTATTTAATGTCCCATCACTGTATCTCTCAGACTGAGGTAGAAGCCATATGTGCCGCTCTACAGGCAGCCATGGCTTTGTTGGATGAGTCTAATTACCAACTACTGCTAGAACAGATGGACATTACCTTCTGGGACTACCCTCTGCCACAACAACGGCTGCTTCACCAACTGCTGGGAAAGCACCTATTTATTTTTTGTTGGATGGGCAGAAACAATGCCTACTTGTTTTTGTCACCAGTCTGGAAGAGTAGGGGTAGAGAGAGGCCATCAACTACCCAATCCACACGGGCAATGCTCCACCCATCCGGGAGCAGTGCCGTCATATTCCCACAGTGCTGTGCCAGGTGGTCAATGACCTGCTCCACAACATGTTACAAAGCAGGGAGATTCGGGATAGTCATAGTCCTTGGGCTGCTCTCTTAGTCCTGGTCACAAGACGGACAGAAGTCTGTGATTCATTGTGGATTACTGCAAGCTAAATGCATGTACTCACAAGGATGCCTAGCCCTTGCCCCGGGTAAAGGACTTTGGTTATGCTACTGGGCCAAGCCAGGTACTTCTCCATCCTTGACTTGGCGAGTGGCTTCTGGAAAGCTCCAATGAGGGATTGAGAAAAGACTGCCTTCATTTCACCCTTGAGACTTTGTGAACTTAACTGCATTCCCTTTGGGCTAAGTAATGCTCCTAGCATGTTTCAGCACTTAATAGAGCGGTGCTTAGGAGACTTCAACTTTGAGACTGTGCTAGACTGCTTGGACAACATCGTCATTTTCTCCAAGACCTTCGAGGACCATGTTAAGCATATGGGTGTTTGACTATTTAGCACACTGTTATTATTATTATTATTATTATGTAAGATTTATAAAGTGCCAACAGCTTGGGCAGCACTTTACAACAAGAGGGCAAACAGTACAGTTAGAATACAATTCAATACAGAAGGAATCTGATGGCCCTGCTCGCTGCAGCTTACAATCTAAAAGGGGAGGGTTAAGTGATACAAAGGTAATACCTGTGGGGGATGAACTAATGAAGAAAATACATGTACATTTGTTAGGTGGATAGACTTCTCAAAGTAAAAAAGTTATCAGGGATCGCCTAAAAGTGGACTGAGTAGTAGATGGCCAGACAAATTAGGGTAAGGAATTCCATAGGATGTGAGAGGCTCGGGAGAGGTCCTGGAGGTGAGCATGGGAGGAGATGACAGGGGAACTAGAGAGCAGGAGGTCTTGGGAAGGTTGGTGATGTAGCTGGGGACCAAGTTGTGTATGGCTTTGTAAGTTGTTGTTAGTACTTTGAATTTAATTTGTTGGGTGAGTGGCAGCCAATGGAGGGAGGGGTAGCAAACAATGAACGGTTGGTAAGGTGGATGACTCTGGCATCAGCATTCATGATGGAATGGAGGGGAGATATCCTATGTAAAGGTAAGCCAATAAGGAGGCAGTTGCAGTAGTCAAGGCGAGAGATAACTTGGAAGTGAATTTGGAGCTTTGTGGTGTCATTGGTTAGGAAGGTTAGTATTTTGGAGGTTGAGATGGCAAACTTTGGAAATTCATTGGATGTGGGGCTGAAAGGAAAGTTCAGAGTCTAGGATTACACCCAGCACCCTGGCGTGTGGGGACGGGTTGATGGTTGTACCATTGATCTTGACAGAGAAGTCAGGGGAAGGGGCATGTAGAGGAGGAAATATTAAGAGCCCAGTTTTGTATAAATTGAGTTTGAGGAAGTGGTGTGACATCCAGACTGACATGTCAGTCAGTAAGTTTGTGCTGCGAAAGGAGACTGATCTTGTGAGCTGAGGGGTAACAATATAACCATATTTATTGAAATATCTGACCCAGGGAGGAGGTGTAGATTTAGAATAGGAGAGGTTCAAGAACAAAACCTTGTGGGACCCTGATGGAGAATGTAAGAGGAGAGTAGAAGTAGAGAGAGAGATTGTAAGTGAAACTGAAGGTGCGGTGGGATAGGTAGGATGAGAACCAACAAAGAAAACAGTCATGGAGACCAAGTAAAGAAGTTTTTCTAGAAGGAGGGGGTGATCAACCATATCAAAGGCAGCCAAAAGGTCCAGAAGTAGAAGTACTGAATAGTGTCTATTGTTTTTTCCTTTTAGTAAATCATTTTTGAGTTTTAGGAGAGCAGTCTCCGAGGAGTGTTGAGGGTGAAATCCACACTGAAGGGGATCAAGAAGGCTATTTTTAATTAGGTGGTCACTCAGTTGGCTGTAGACTAGGCGTTCAAACAGTTTGGAGGAAAACAGGAGCAAGGAGATGAGGCGTAGATTGGTAGGGTCCAAGAAAAGCTTTTTAAGAATGGGGGAAAAACATGGAAAGACCCTCTTTTTGTGGAACTTTAAAGGCACAAACAAAACCAATAACTTCATATCAGAATATTAAACTTAACAAACAATGTTTTATAATAACAAAAGATTAAAATGACATAAACACAGAAAAATGTGGCGGTAATACATGATACAGCTGTCACATTGGATACAGGGATACAAGAAGCAGGAAACAAATCATGCATGCACTTGATGTGTTTTGAGACAGACAATGCTATCTGTCAGTTCAGAGCACGCTGAACCTGAGAGAAGACTTTACTCTCGGGATCAGCATGTTCCTGTAAGGTACACCCCCCCCCCCTCGCCCACTAGTAAAACACTCCCCTCACACAGTCAACCCTTTCATTGAATAAAAAAGTTAACCCCTTCCTCCCCAGTACCATTAGTACAGTATCATTGTTTTTTTTTTTGCACTGATCACTGTATTGGTGTCACTGGGGATGTCAGTGACCCCAAGTCAGTTCCCCCAGTGACCCCAAGTTCAGTCCCGCCATAAGTCGCTGATCACTGTCATAAATCACTGATCACCGCCATAAGTCGCTGATCGCCGCTATTAGTATAATGAAAAAAAATCCCAGTATCTTTCCCGTCATTTGTAGACACTATAACTTTTACGTAAACCAATTAATTTACACATATTGGGATTTTTTTTCACATCGAAGCATGCATCTCGGCATCCCCCCCCCAAACCATATCAAGCCATATGCCCTCAACATCTGGGGGTGCTTTTGGGTAAGTGGGGCACCCCCAAAGCACCTTGTACCCATGTTGATGAGGGCACTGACCTCTTCCCCACAACCCTGGCTCAGTGGTTGTGGGTGGGGATTTATCAAAATGCGGAAGCCCCCTTTGACTAGGGGGTCCTGAGATTCCACCTCCCGCATGTGAATGAGTACGGGATACTTGATGAGTAAGTGTGTGTGTGTGTATATGTGTATATATAGTGTGTGTCCACACTCAACGCTGGCTCTAGTCATTATCGGCCCATCATGCCCAGGTGATGACGTCACAGTGGGCGGTCCAAGCTAGTGACATCACCTGGTGGCCCCGCTCCATAGATTTTTATTATTTTTCAGTGGCAGCTATGATGCATAGCTGTCAGTTGGCAGGAACCAGCTTTTTCTTTTTTTTCTTTTGCAGAGCATTGTTCATCGTGATTGACAATGAATCTACACCTGGGACAACTAGATCCTGTCTTTATTTACACCCTTTTTTTTGGGGGGGGGGGGATGAGGTAGGAGTCTTATGTACAACATATTCACTCACATGGGGAGGGCTGGGATCTGGGGCCCCCCTTGTTAGAAGGGGATATCAGGTTCTGATAAGGCACCCACACAACCACTGGGCCAGGGTTGTGGTGAAGAGACCCTTGTCCTCATCCACATTCTTAAAAAGAAGGAACGCACCGGTGAGCTCAGCAACACCAAAAGACCCGGAAGACCACGGAAAACAACTGTGGTGGATGAGCGAATAATTCTTTCCCTGGTGAAGAAAACACCCTTCACAACAGTTGGCCAGATCAAGAACACTCTCCAGGAGGTAGGTGTATGTGTGTCAAAGTCACCAATCAAGAGAAGACTTCACCAGAGTGAATACAGAGGGTTCACCACAACATGGAAACCATTGGTGAGCCTCAAACACAGGAAGGCCAGATTAGAGTTTGCCAAACAACATGTAAAAAAGCCTTCACAGTTCTGGAACAACATCCTATGGACAGATGAGACCGACATCAACTTGTACCAGAGTGATGGGAAGAGAAGAGGATGGAGAAGGAACTGCTCATGGTCCTCAGCATACCACCTCATCAGTGATCATGGTGGTGGTAGTGTCATGGCGTGGGCATGTATGGCTGCCAATGGAACTGCTTCTCTTGTATTTATTGATGATGTGACTGCTGACAGAAGCAGCCGGATGAATTGTGAAGTGTTTCAGGAATATTATCTGCTCATATTCAGCCAAATGCTTCACAACTCATTGGACGCTTCACAGTGCAGATGGACAATGACCCAAAGCAGACTGCAAAAGCAGCCAAAGAAGTGGAATGTTCTGCAATGGCCAAGTCCATCACCTGACCTGAATCCGATTGAGCATTTCACTTGCTGAAGACAAAACTGAAGGGAAAATGCCCCAAGAACAAGCAGGAACTGAAGACAGTTGCAGTAGAGGCCTGGCAGAGCATCACCAGGGATGATACCCAGCGTCTGGTGATGTCTATGCATTCCACACTTCAGGCTGTAATTGACTGCAAAGGATTTGCAACCAAGTATTAAAAAGTGAAAGTTTGATTTATGATTATTATTCTGTCCCATTACTTTTGGTCCCTTAACAAGTGGGAGGCACATATGCAAACTGTTGTCATTCCTACACCGTTCACCTGATTTGGATGTAAATACCCTCAAATTAAAGCTGACAGTCTGCAGTTAAAGCACATCTTGTTCGTTTCATTTCAAATCCATTGTGGTGGTGTATAGAGCCAAAAATGTTAGAATTGTGTTGAAGTCCCAATATTTATGGACCTGACTGTAGATTGCTTTGTGTGAAAGTTATAGCGTCTACAAACTATGGTATAGATAATGGAATTTATGCCATTTTTTTGCTATACAGCGCTGTGCTAGTTTAAAAGACAATTGCGCGGTCATGCAATATGGTACATAAATGAAATTTATGTCCTTTTTTTCACACAAATAGAGATTTCTTTTGGTGGTATTTGATCACCTGTGTGATTTTTATGTTTGGTGCTATAAACAGAAAAAGTTTTGAAGAAAAACAAAAATGTTTGAAAAAAACAATATTTTCTCATTTCAGTCATAAAAAATATATCTAAAAAAACTAAAATGTTGTCATAAATTTAGGTGAAAATGTATTCTGCTCCATGTTTTTGGTTAAAAAAATCCCAATAAGTGTATATTGATTGCCTTGTGTGACAGTTATAGCGTCTACAAACTATGGTATAGATACTGGAATTTACACAGCTTTTACTTTCTGTCTGCCCATCACATTTCTTGAGGTGCTAAAATACCAGGACAGTACAAATACCCCCAAATGACCCCTTTTCAGAAAGTAGACACCCTAAGCTATCTGCTGAGAGGAATATTGAGTCCATGGAAGATTTATCTTTTTTCCACAAGTTTCTGGAAAATGACAAAAACATATTTTTTTACACAAAGTTGTCATTTAAATGATTTATTTCTTGCACAAGCCATGGGTATATGTGGAATTACACCCCAAAATACATTCTGCTACTTCTACTGAGTATGAAGATACCACATGTGTGAGACTTTTTGGGAGCCTAGCCACATACAGGAGCCTGCAATCCAATGACCACTTTGAAAGCCTGAAGGTGCGTAACTTCCTCATTTCACTCCCTCACTACCTATCACAGCTTCTGAGGCCCTGAAATGCCAGGATATCACCCCCCCCCCCCAAATGACCCCTTTTTGGAAAGTAGACACCTCAAGGAATTTAAAAAGAGGCATGTTGAGTATTTTGCAGATCTCATTTTTTTCTCACAAGGTTTGGAAATATAAAAAAAGAGTAGAAAAAATGTATTTTTGTTTTTTTTCTTCATTTTCCAAAAACTTGTGGCAACAAATGAGATCTGCAAAATACTCACCATGCTTCTTATCAAATTCCTTTGGGTGTCTACTTTCCAAAATGGGGTCATTTGGGGGGTTGGTGTTATCCTGGCATTTCAGGGCCTCCGAAACTGTGATAGGTAGTCAGGAAGTGTAATGAGGAAATAAAGCCCTTTAAAAGCCTGAAGGTGCTTATTGGATTTTGGGGTCCTGTACTTGGCTAGACTGCCAAAACATCTCTCACATGTGGTACCCCCATACTCGGGAGAAGTAGCAGAATGTATTTTGGGGAGTAATTCCACATATACTCATGGCATGTGTGAGCAGTAAATCATTTAAGTGACAATTATGTGTAAAAAAAAAAAATGTAATTTTCCAAAAACTTGTGGTAAAAAAATTAATTCTTCCATTGATTCAACATTCCTCTCAGCAATTAGTTTGGGGTTTTCTACTTTCAAAAAAGGGGTCGTTTGGGGGGTGGGGGCATTTTATGCCCAGCATTAGAAGTTTATGCCACACATCATTCACTCTTCTAAGCACCTGAAGATCAAGCCTTTTTTGACACTTTTTGTTCACATGAAAAAACTGAGCATTTTTTTCTATGAAATTAATTTATACCCCCAAACATTATATATTTTTTTTAAAGCAGACACCCTAGTGAATAAAATGGTGAGTACTACAATTTTTTTATGTCACATAGTACTCGCGCAGCGATTTTTCAAATGAAAATTAAAACAAAATAAACTTTTTTTTACTTTTTAATGCACAAAAATACAATATATTGGCCAATTATTTGGTCAAATATAAAAGATAATGGTATGTTGAGTAAATAGATACCAAACATGACATGCTTTAAAACTGCACATGCCCCATGCAATGGTGACAAACTGCAAACATTTTTAATATCCATAGGCAATGCTTTAAAAGCCTTCAAAAGCTACCGTTTTAGATTTACAGAGGAGGTCTAGTGTTAGAATTACTGCCCTCGATCTGACGTTCACTGCGATACCTCACATGCATGGTGCAACCGCTGTTTACATAACGGCACAGGGTCAGGGCTTATGCACACAGGTGTGCGCGTGTGGGAGGGGCAAGTTTGTTTTTTGTTTTTTTGGGGGGGTTGTAAGTTATTTTGATTTTTTTTATTATTTTTACATTGTTCCTTTCATTTTTTTTTTGATCACTTTTAATGCTATCACAGGGAATGCAAATATCCCCTATAACTTCAATGGGCATTGTCATATATTATTTTTTGAGAAATCTGGGGTCTATCAGACTCTGGATCTCTCCTCTGCCCTTACATTATGTAATCAAACCAAGATCGGTGATCAGATGCTTTCCCAATTTACAAATGGTGCTGTTTATATCCTGCAAAACTGAAGTGATGAAATGCTCGTAGCTTCCGATTTATTAGACTATAGAGATGATTGGCACCATTCTGGTCTCCATCAGCTCTATGGTCAGCTGGCAGAAACATCGGCTGCATTCTCAGGTTCCCCCGATGGCACGGGACTGCCGGAGAAGGCCGTGGAATGCAACGGGGGAGGGGGGCATCATCTTCAACTGCTTGTAAAAGCAATCCTGCAGCTAATTAGCCACTAGGAATGTTTTTATATGAAAGCTGATTTACGGCTGAAAAACATGATACCAGGATGATGCCAGCAGCTGTAGGCATCATCCTGGTATAACCAAAGTCCAGTGATATACCAGTCCGTCGCTGGTCCTTGTTGGGTATATATGATATGTTCTTTTTTTATTTGTATGCAGCCTGTGGACTGACTGAAAAAAATAGAAGAAATCTCTGCCAGAAAAAGTGTGGGGTATGCCCACCATCAGAATATTCCTCCCTGCATCCACCCACTTCTAATGGTGGGCACACATTAGGTCACACGGTGCCACATGCGCCAGTTCCAAGATTGTACAAATGTCTAAATAGTGGCACACCTGAATAAAAATTGTCCACATATAAGTGGTACCCCATATGGAGAAAGGATGACACCAAGTCCCAAACTATCTTGCCACTGCTCCCCATTTAGTCTGGGCGATCAGTGACTTATGGTGGGACTGTGAGGGGGTGTATATATTTATTTATTTCAGGTACTTATATAGCGCCGTCAATTTTTGCAGCGCTTTGCATATATATTGTTCATTCACATCAGTCCCTAACCCTCAAGGGGTGTACACTCTAAGGTCCCTAACCCCCAAGGGGTGTACAATCTAAGGTCCCTCACTCACATTCATACATACACATACTAAGGACAATTTAGAGAGAAACCAATTAACCTACTAGCATGTCTTTGGAGTGTGGGAGGAAACCAGAGTACCCGAAGGAAACCCACGCAGGCACAGGGAGAACATGCAAACTCCGGTCAGGTGGTGCCGTGGTTGGGATTCAAACCAACGACCCGAGTACTGCCAGGCGGAAGTGCTAACCATATAACCACTGTGCTGCACATACATATACGTGATTTTGCACAGCGGTGCCGCCCTGTTGCAGTGTATGTACTGTGGCTGGTCAGCAACTGGTTAAAGGAGAAGTTCTCCTTTTTGGGCAGAATTTCTATTTTCATAATAAATTGAAGTATTCTCCAATGCCATTTCTGGCCCGGCCCCCCCAAAATGTGCTTTTCTCTCACTCACCTCATCCACGGGACGTTTCATTTCTTGTCAGTTTATTAGAATTTTTAAAATGATTTTCAGGTTCCATCACTTCCTGTTGATGGTCTCTCGGCATTCACTTCCTGTAGGCCATCTCCCAGAAGCCTTCACTTCCTTGTTGCGTCACGGAAGAGGGCATGGCAGTTCCACTCTGGACCACACCTCCCTCATTACTACCTCCCACCCACTTTCTATACAATCTGATTGGACAACTATTCCATAGTAAGAAATTGTACAATTAGATTGCATACTGTATGGCCATCTTTATACAAGTATATTGGAGTGATGGATGAAGACACTCGCAGATGTGAATGGGGCCTGACCACCATGTAGTGATAACTCACATTCCTGCATGCGTTTGTTTTGGGTGTTTTCACTCGTCACTCATAGGGCAGCCCATTCACTTGAACGGTCTGCTCTACACACAACAATCACTCCGGGGCTTTGTATACGTGTGTTATCGCTGTTTTTGGTGCATTTTCCAAACTTGGGGTGCCTTTAACATGTATAACAGCACATGCACCATGTACATTTGCAGCATTTCTTAAACGCATGACGAAGCGAGCATTTACTGTGCATTTTCTGTGCGTTCAGAAACGCACAGATGTGAATGAAGCCTCGTTTTTCTGTGTAATTTCACTTTCAGGCTCCATTCACACCTAGGGTAATGGGGGTGGGGCACATTTTTTGTCTTGTTTTTCCAATGACACATATAGGGAAGCCCCTTTGATCTCAATGAGCTGTGCTACACGTGACAAAGTAGCTCATGGGACATTGTGGTGTGGTGCGTGTTGCACATTTTTTACTGCACATTTTACTTCATTTGTCACCAATTTTTTCATGTGGCAAAATGTGTGTTTGCTTCTGTGTTTGGTGTGCCGTTAGCAATTAATGACACCGAAAGCACAACTAGGTCATTGTAGGTGTATAAAGGAGGCCATACACTATACAATCTGATTGTACAATCTCTGTACAATCTTCTTTAGATTTACCAAAATTATATACAGTAATAGGAGGATTCAGCATCTATCCAATCGCTCTGTATCCAATCAGGCAGGCCCTTGCCCTACATCAGAGGAGTCCCATGGGCTGCATGTGGCCCCAGGGAGTTTAGCATGTGGCCTGAGCCCCTCTGAAGAGATGGTGACAAAGCCAGGCAAGTGCACACATGGAGAGATGTCGGGGATGCTGTGTGTATTGAAATGATGTCAGTGCAGGATGTGTATGCTAATGAGGTCAGCCGGTAAACTCCTTCGGGCATCTTACTGGTTTCTCCGTCCTAAATCTACATCCCAGCAAGTGATGAAGCTGTCTATGAAATCCAGCAAGAACCAAGGCGAGGCCTTCTTCTCAAAGTCAAAGAAAGCTATTTAATTTTTCTGCAACCGAGGTACATTAATGGTATATTGGTACATGGGGGCGGGGCCAGTCCATGGGGGGGGGGGGGTTGGAATGTAGAAAAACAAAGGTGAACTTATCCTGTAAGAGTGATGACCACACCCGCACTTTCTGCCCTCCTCCTCCGTTCACAGACATTGTACTATAGCTTTAATACATAAAAAACGTTTTGTGACTTCTAGATCTCACTTCTGGATATTACACTTTATTTTACAATTGACCAATTAAATGATACCGATGAAATTATACTAAATTAATTATATAAAATAAATGAAATATTAATTAAATAAACTATTAAAATGGGATATAATTGACCAATAAAAGAATGCCATCATAATTCTCTGCCTGTCAGGGTGTTGGCAGAATCATGAAATAAAATATAATAAAGAAGAATAATTTGGGGGTAAAAGGTGTGCCGTGTATGTGAGCCGCGTACCGTGTGAGAAGACTCAGATCCTGTATAACCACAAATCCCTTTTCAGGTCACATCCACCTCTCACCTGAGTGCACTTAGTGTGCCGTGTTTCTTTTCTACGCTTGTCTTTCTCTCTCTCTTCCAGTGTTGGGAGTGTAACCCATTGAAATGTAATTACTTGTTATACATATAATGGGAATGAGATGGTGGTGGATTGCTCTTCAGGGTTACTCACATTGATAGAACAGCCCTCTGGAACTTGTATTTCTGTGCAGCAGGACTTGGCTGATAAGCAGAGTGTCGGGGACTACGTCTCCTAGGAGGGGCAGCGTGTGGGCGAGGCATATAAATATCAAATCCCAGGAGATGGGCCAGGAGTATGAGGAGGGAGATGGAAGGAGAAAGAGGTGTGATGATGGCTGAGAGGCTGAGTTAGCCCGCAGAGCCAGGATTCAGGGGGAGAGAATGAAGAGAAAGAACTTGCCAGCCAGCAGGCACTCAACCCTACCAAGCAAGCTACTCAGACAGCAAGAGACCAAGTGGGACACCAAGTTTGAACCAGAGGGTCCATGGACTGTCCCCATCCACCGGAGAAGGCGGATTGTGGCAATTGGCCTAATCACATTGATCGTGTGAGAGAGACCCATGCATCCACTAGCTGAGTGAACATTGACATCTACTACCCCAGTTATCTGCTTGCACAGAGTTGTGAACATTGTACACAGTTTCCCCAGTTTGTGGCCGAGCTATACCAGCACCGCTGATGGAACATATCTGCAGTACAGTTATCAATCAAGCTGACCGCAGGATATACAGTTATAGACCAAGATATAGCAGTGCCTACTGAAGCAACAAGTCTATCTCCCTTTTTGCATGCCAGGATCTGTTTCATGTACAGGAATGCAGACAACACAAGCTGCTGGTGTGAGAAATCATGTTGTACAACAGAACTGCATCAGGTCAGCATAGAACAGGAAACAGGAAGTATAAGGCGATGCAATATTTCCGGATACAAGTCGGGTCACAGTATTTGTAGAATGACTCTATAACATCTCCCTTTATTACATTCAATTCAAACCTTGTAAACAATGCAACTAAAACAGATCCTGAACAGTCTTGAACATGGCATACTGTGTTACTGGTAGATACACTACAGATTGAGTCTATCTGGTGGTCTTGAAACTCGACCACTACGCAAGACCACAGGGATTTTCCTGGGGAAATCCGTTCAGCTCCAGAAGGTGTTGATAAGTGTTGGTTATGTGTTAGAGAAGACACTGGTAGTGATGAGGCAGAACACTGTTTTACTTGTGTGGCTTAAGTTGCAAACATACAAAGCACATTTCAGCAGACATCTTGGTTTTTGAAGAGAGAGAGAAGAGAGAGAACCAACAAGTTTTACACATATGCACAACTAGTAACCTTAGTGTACAGTGCCATCTACTGGTCAAGTGATATTGACATACAATACTATATAGTACATGCTGTTGTATTCCCAACACCCCTTCTCAACGGCATGTGCATAATTATATGACATTTAGTCTCTTTTGTAGAAAACAATGATGTTCCCTTGGCAAAGGTTTGGTGAGTGCGCCTGCAGTCATCTCCTCTGATGGGCAGTACTGGATGTCGATAACCCCTTGTTCTTGCATGTCTCTGAGCAGATGATATCTTACATGTGCTTGGTTCTTGGGTTAATCTTCTCAGAGTATGTAAGCTTTATGCATCCCTGATTGTCTTCCATGATGGGTGTGGGTTGTGACATATTCAGTCCCATGTCTAGTAGAAGTTGATGAATCCAAATGGCTTCTTGACATGCATGTGCTGCTGCTATGTATTCCGCTTCAGTTGAAGAGAGTGCAACAGTCACTTGTTTCCGACTAGACCAGCTTATGGTTCCTTGTCCATACTGGAAGATGTAACCACTTGTAGATTTGCGGTCAGTGGTGTCTCCATCCCAATTGGCGTCCACATATCCAATCAGTTTTGGGTTTGACGATGCTGGAAGTCGCAGCTTTATCCAATTTGTTCCCTTTAGGTACTGCATTACCCTCTTCACTGCATTCCAGTCATGCTGACACGGTGTTGCGACTTTCCTGCAAAGTATTCCCACTGCTACGGCGATGTCTGGTCTTGTCACGTTGGCGATGTATAGCAATTTTCCGATTGCCCTGCGGTAATAATCATTGTTAGGTAACAAGTTTTCTGTTCCACTGTTTTTTGGATAATCTGGTTCCATTGGTGTTTTCGCTTCCTTTGCATCTTGCATGTGAAACTGTTCTAACATTTCTGTAATTTTCTGACTTTGGTTAAGAAGATAGCTTCCATCCTCTTCCCACTCTATTTGAATTCCTAGGTAGTGAGTAATGTTCCCCAACTCTTTAATTTCAAAATTTTGTTTCAGTTTGTGAACTATTTGGTCATAGTCCCCTTTTTGTTCAAAACACGTCAAGATGTCATCGACCTATATTAGGATGTATGTCCATTTGTTCTCTTGATTCTTTGAATACAGACATGGATCTGCTTTACTTTTTGAGAACCCTTCCTTTCTGAGTATTTCGTTCACTTTTTCATTCCATGCTCTCGCCGCTTGCTTGAGCCCATGGATGCTCTTTTGCAGTTTGCATACAAGATTCTTTTCTCTCTTTCTCAAATCCTGGTGGCTGTTCCATGTACAGATCCTCCTTGATGTCTCCATACAAAAAGGCAGTTTTGACATCTAGATGCTTTACTTGCATTCCCTTTCCGGCAGCAATACTAAGGAGTGTTCTTATAGTAGAATGTTTCACAACTGGAGCGAATGTCTCATCGTAATCTTCTCCAAATTTCTGGGAGTATCCCTTGGCAACTAATCTTGCTTTGTACCTATAGATGTTTCCTTCTGCATCATATTTCACTTTAAAAGTCCATTTGCTTCCGATGGTTTTGCGACTGGGAGGGAGTTCTGTTAGTGACCAAGTTTTATTTTCTTGAAGTGATTTTATTTCTTCTTCAGTTGCTTTTCTCCACTGATCGGCTTCCCTTCTCGGCAAAGTTTCTATGTCTTCCCAGGATGTTGGCTCCTGTGTTTGATGTGTTTTAGCAGCGTATGATAACCTGCGGGGTGGGATCCCTTTTGTCATTCGAGAGGATCTTCTGATTTCTTGTTGTTCAGGGGGTTCTATTGGCTCGTTGATTGTAAGTTCCACTTCTTGTTCTGGCTCTTGTCCTGCTTTGCATGGGTCAGTGTCTCTTGCTGATTCAGCGCGTAAATCCTCTCCACATTTTTAAAGAATTGTATTATTTGCTGCTTCACTTTCATTAAAATAAACACTGCGGCTTACTGTGACCTTGTTGGTCTTTGGACAAAGGATTCTATATCCCTTACTCTGCTCACTGTAGCCCACCAGAATGCCTTCTATGGCTTTGTTCTCCAACTTGGAGCGTTTCTGACTTGGAATGTGGGCATATTCTTTACAGCCGAACACTCTGATGTGTCCTACGTTAGGTTTTGATCCATTCCACATTTCATATGGTGTACTCTCAATAGCTTTTGATGGGAGCCTGTTTTGTAGGTATGTTGCAGTCATTATTGCTTCTCCCCAGTATTTGTTAGGTAAGGCAGCGTCCAAAATCATACATCTGGTCATTTCTACAAGAGTGCGATTCTTTCTTTCCGCTACACCGTTTTGCTCAGGAGTGTATGGTACAGTTGTTTGGTGTATAATACCTTGTTTCTTTAGGTATGATTCCATCTCTTTATCCATATATTCCCCTCCATTGTCAGTGCGTATTATTCCAGGTTTCCTTTGAAACTTGTTGCTTGTCATAGCTACAAACTCTTGAAGTTTTTCTAATGTCTCACTTTTGTGCTTCATTAGATACGTTATTGTGTACCGGGAATAATCGTCGATGAAAGTCAGTATATATCTGTTCCCGCCAGGTGTGATGGTTTTCATTGGTCCGAACGCATCACTGTGTATCAGTTCCATGGGTTTAATGGTTTTACTCTGACTGGTCTGTGGAAGAGAGGTTCGGGTGGCCTTTGCTTTGATGCAACACGTGCACTTGCTGAGTGTGTGGCAAGTCAATATTTTCATGTCTTCTGATAGACCTCTCTTTGCAAAGTCCTTTATAGCTTCTGGGTTTCGATGCCCCAATCTTCTATGCCACAGGTGGATGCACTTGTCATGTGGGTTATGAGTTGCTGCATTAGCCTTCTCACTTTCAGTGACGAGTTTGTACAGATGTTCATTTAATCTTCCTCTTGCTAGAATTTGCTTTTTCCATTTTGAATTGTGCATTCATTACCTCTGAATTGGACAGTGAGTCCATTGCTTGCAAGGGTTTTAACTGATAGGAGGCTTCCTTCTAGGCTTGGAACATATAGAACATTCTTTACAAGGATGCTCTGCTTGCCCCCTGATGGCGTTTTGCAGTTCAGAAATCCCTGACCTTTACCTTCCGCTGTAATACTTTTCCCATTTGCTAGGAAGACTTTATCTTTTACACTAAAATCAATTTCTGTGAAGAATGTCTCGTCGCTTGTCATGTGACTTGTTGCCCCTGAATCAATGTACCATCCGTGTGAGGTACTATTCTGAGTCACTTTAAAAGTACCACTCCATGATGCACTTTCATTTTCTTTCATGACCGCTTTAGCTCTTTCTCTTGTGGGTAGCTCCTGCTTTCGCTGCTCAGCTTTCCAGAGTGAACAGTTCTTTTTCAGGTGACCGGCCTTTTTGCAGCGAAAACATACCCTGGTTTCCTTGCTTTGTCTTATGCCTTCATGCACCTTCAGAGCTGCCTCTGGTCTCTCGTTCTCTTCACTATGCAAATTTTCCTTTCTTCTGCTGTATTCATCAATTAATTTTCCCTTAACATATTCTAGCGTCAGTTCAGTTTCCGGTCTAGTTTCTAGAGCATTTATAAGGGCACTGTATGATTCTGGAAGGCTGCATAGCAGTAGTGCTACTACATGATTGTCTTTCATTTCTTCACCTATTGCACCCAGCTGGTCCACAATTTCTAGCATAGCATTTGCATGTTCACCCATTTCCTGCCCTTTTTCCAGCCTCATCTTATACAGTTTGCGCAGCAGATATAGTTTACTGTTTAGGTTTGCACGTTCATGCAGTTTTTGTAATGCAGTCCACATACCTTTAGCTGTGCTTTCTTTCCTTATATGAATGAGTTGATCGTCCTCCACTAACAGGCTTATGACTGCTTTTACTTGCCTATTTTTTCTGTCCCATTCTTCTGGGTTGTCATTGGGTCTGTCCCATTCTTCCGGGTTGTCATTGGGTCTGTCCCATTCTTCCGGGTTGTCATTGGGTCTGTGTGTATCTAGTACCGGCCACAAGTCATCTTTGGATAACAGCATTTCAAGCTTAAACTTCCATAGCTGGTAGTTGGTATTGTTGAGCTTTGCTATTGTAAACTTCATATCTGAAGCACTTGCCATCTTTCAGTGAATTGGATACAGCTCTTGTTTCCTCATACAGGATTTGGTAGGATTGGAAATGCAGCACTTACTTGCTTGTAGTTCTCCTTTTTCCAATGTCTGGAGCTGGGCCCATAACCTGTTGGTTATGTGTTAGAGAAGACACTGGTAGTGATGAGGCAGAACACTGTTTTACTTGTGTGGCTTAAGTTGCAAACATACAAAGCACATTTCAGCAGACATCTTGGTTTTTGAAGAGAGAGAGAAGAGAGGGAGAGAGAGAACCAACAAGTTTTACACATATGCACAACTAGTAACCTTAGTGTACAGTGCCATCTACTGGTCAAGTGATATTAACATACAATACTGTATATAGTACATGCTGTTGTATTCCCAACAATAAGGAGCTACCCTCTTTCCTGGCTGGTGTATTTGGCAAAGAAGAACTTGACGGGATATGTGGCTGCATTGTGTCATCGTCACTGTATCCCGATATGACAGCAGAGTTCTCTCTGCTTTGAGTATATGGTTCAGTAGGACTCGGGGCATTGAGCACCTCAAGAGGATCACGTGCAGGATGCTCATAGGCTTGTGTGGTGAATCGTTCTGCCCTTCGCAGGTACACTCAATTGCGGCGGTAAAGACTGCCTTCTACATCAAGATATGATCGAGGAGCAACCCTCTGAACACAGGAATCCAGTCTCCAGCGACCGGTACTGTCACCTGGAAGCGGCTTCATATGGAATGGCTCTCTAATGAGTTCAGGTAAGTCTTTAGCAGACACATCGTATGACAGTTTGGCAATCTGTTTCCTCCACTGCAGTTTCGCACACCACCAAGGATCAAGTAATTTGTCGGCCACAGGCAATTAAGTCTTCAGTCTCCTAGACATCAAGCGCTGTGCAGGACCATGCCTTCAGATGGGGTGTTCCTCCAATGTAGAATGGCCTTCCATGGATCAGTACCATCAAACTTGGCCTTCTTACAAAGATTCTTCACTATCTTGACAGCCGATTCCGCTTTACCATTGGCTTGCGGGTGCCTCGGGGATGAGGTAACATGCTCAAATCCCCAATCTGTAGAGAACCGTCTGAATTGCTCACATGCAAATTGAGGTCCATTATCCGAGATAACTCTATCCGGCTGGCCATAACGTGCAAACTGCTTTACAACGCTTGATGGTACTATCAGCAGACAGGTCAGGAAGTAGCTCAATCTCCCAAAAGTCAGAATAGTGATCAACAATTAGTAGAAAATCCTGGCCAGCATAATTCAGTAAGTCCATGCTTACAATTTGCCAAGGTCGGGTGGGCAGCACATGCGACATCATAGGTTCTTTCTGTTGTGCCTGCGCATATTCATTGCATTCCGAACAACAGCTAACAAAGTCTCTAATCTTGTTCTGCATGTTGGGCCAGTATAGGGTATCACGTGCTTGCCTATAGCATATATCTATAAATGTTGCGCTCCTATGATCCAACTATATAAAGTGTGTGAAATATACTATTATATATACAAAACTTACAAAAAAATCAATATATCAATAAAGTGATCATAATAAAAAACAAAAATAAATCCGTTTATCCAAAAAAAAGTCCAAATTTGTGATAAAGTGATTAAAACATAATACAGTAACTTTCTGTGAAACCTTCAGTGAAATTAAATGTGCGCTCACCTCCTTCTAAGCCTATTATACAGGCTTAATAAACTTTTGGTTAACAAATCCTGGAACCTACTAAAATTGCTGCAGTATATCATGGATGTTGGGAACTTGTCTATAGCATGCTTCTCCACCAATGTGACTGGCATGAATACGAGTCAGCATCTCCCATCTTAAAGATTTAGGAATGATGACCCTTGGCCCCTTGTACAGTATACCATCTTGAATGGCGATTTCATCTCTGAAAGTCCAATATTCTCTCACAAGTAATGGGGCTTCCAACTTGGAATCAGGCCAACCGTTCAGAACAACATATTTAAGAGCCTGCAAAGTCTCATCGGTTTCAGTGTGCTGTTTTATCTGAAGCAATCGTTGGTCCGTGACGTTTAAATAGTCTGTATGATTAATCTGTGACAGGACCTCCAGGTCCCGCTGAACATTGCAAACTGTGTGTTGTGCATACTCAGGTGTACCACCTACTGCTGTAGCTCTGCTAAGAGTGTCACTAATGTACATTTCAGGACCAGGTTTATAGACAACATTTAGGCAATAGTTTTGTAACGTGACAACATGCTCTGTAGACGTTTGGGTGAACACAAAAGTGGTTTCTTGAAAATAGAAATCAGAGGTTTATGGTTAGTTTCTGCCGTGATCTCGTCGCGCTCATAGAGGTAGTGGTGAAAGCGCTGGCAGGCAAACACTGTACTCAGACATTCCTCTTCTATTTGTGCGTAGTTTTGTTCCGTAAGAGTCAGTGCCCTTGAAGCAAAAGCGATAGGCTGGCCAGCTTGCAATAGGCAACACCCAAGTCCAGTTTTGCTTGCATCACTTTGAATAGTTACAGGTTTTGTAACGTCATAGTACTTCAGGACAGGTGTGTCCGTGACCAAGCGTTTGATGTCCTGCACTGCATTATCATGCTTAGGAAGCCAATGCCAAACAGCGTCCTTGTCCAGAAGCCTTCTCAATGGCTCGCAGACCTCTGAGAGGTGTGGTAGGAATTTTGCTAGGTAGGTAACAAATCCAATGAAGCGCTGCAGGGATTTCACATTTGCTGGCTGCGGCATATCCTGTATGGCTCTGATTTTTTCTGGGTCAGCCTTCAAACCCTCCCAGGTTAGAATGTGTCCATGAAAGCGGACCTCTTTGACTTTGAATTGCAGTTTTTTCAAGCCAAGTCTCAATTTTATCTGCCTACAACGATTCATCAATTCCAGCAGTTTGATATCATGATCTTGCTCTGCTTCCTCATCTGTGTCCCCACAGCCAACCACAAGGATGTCATCAGCTATTGGTTCAATACCACCGAGTCCAGCCAATAGTTCATGTTGTTTACGTTGATACAACTCTGGTGCAACTGATACTCCAAAAGGCAGTTTGAGCCATCTTTTCCTGCCCCACGGAGTCCAGAAGGTTGTAATGTAACTACTTGCATCATCCAACTTACACTGTAAAGATGTATACCAGGCATCAACAAGCGTGAACAGACGTGCCTTAGGCAGCTTGTACAAAACATCCTCGAGAGTTGGCATGATGTAGTGAGATCGTCTCAGTGCCATATTTAAGAATTTGGGATCTATGCATATTCGTAGCTTATTTGGCTTCCTTACAATCACCATGTTACTTATCCAGTCAGTTGGGTCAATCACTGGTGCCAAGTGTCCATTGGCCTCATACTGGTCAAGCTGTGCCTTAACTGCTTGTTTTGGTGCCACCGGCATATTGCATGGTCCACATTGGGCTGGAGGGACACTCACATCAGGGTCGAAATGAACTTCCCCTGGTACAGATTCTACTGGCCCAGTAAACACATCACTAAATTCCTTTAGCAGCAGTTGTTTTGTCAAGGGCCCCTTGGATAGATTGTCCATCACATTAAGCTCTGCAGGGACAGAGAAACGTATCATCCCTAGACGCTCACAGGTTGAGCCAGACAACAGTGGCTTTTGGCAGGCTTCCACAATTTCACACTCCAGCTTGTGTGTTAGTCCACGTATGGTGCATTCTGTCTTGAAGAGCCCTAGAGATTTCATCATCGCACCGGAGTATAACTTTAATCTGGTGTCACTTGGCAGTAGACGTGCTTCTGGTGCTGACACCATTTTTTCTCTTAAGCACATTACATCCCACGTTGCCCCTGAATCGAGCTGACAGGATTGGGGCTTATTATTTACATGTAAAGTGACAAACCATTTCTTTCCTCTGGATTGCACAGCGCCGATCAATTCACTGCTGTATATAACTTCAGTGGTGTGTGTCTCTTCCTCATATGTGGATGTGTTCTCCACGTTGTGTCATTTGCCTATTGATGGTCGTCGTTTACTTGACAAACAAACGTTAGCAAAATGGTTTGTTCTTCCACAAGACTTCCAAGACTCCCCATGAGCTGGACACGGCTCTTTAATTCTTTCATGCACAGTCCCACAGTATTTTCAGGCTGTAGGGTTGGCAGTATTTGTGCTCATCAGGTGGCGTTGCTGCACTTTGTTCATGTTGCCATGCTGCATTGCAATGTTTATGCTGTCGGTCTGCTGTCTGTCCTGTTCCATAACTTTCAGACGTCTGTCAGTGAGCTCTGCTGTACGGCACGTCTCAATGGCTGTGTGTAGAGTGAACTCATGTTATCTTAGGAGGCGCCTGCGTGTGCTCTCTCGCTAGCTATACCAACAACAATTGTGTCCCTTATCAATTCGTCTCTGAGTGCCATATTCACAAGTTGCTGCCTTTTCTCTCCAGTGTGTAACAAAGTGATCCAAAGATTCTCCCTCTTCTTGTTTGCAGCATCCAAACACATCCCTTTCATAAATGACATTTGTAGCAGGTATGAGATCATCTTCCAGTACATTTACAATGGCTGTAACATTGTGTTGCTGATCTGCTGTGAGGGTCACATTGTGTTTATACACATGCCTGCATTCACTGCCCATGACTCTTCTCAGAGTTGCTGCCGGCACTCCTGCACATTTCTCATTCCAGCCTGTAGCCAGACAATAATCTTCACATTCAGCTCTGAAACATTCCCAATTGCTGCTCCAATCCCCACTCATTGTCATCCCCTCTGGGGGAGGTATGCCATTCATGGCAGCCATATTGTCAGGAAGCCTCTGAGCTATCAAATCTCAGACAATCCTCAGTCTCAGGCTGTAGTTCACAAACCTGTGTTCCCCAAAGCTGCTGCGCTCCAAACAAGAGGCTCAGTCCTGATTCCAGTCACTTCTGACACCATGTTTCATGTACAGGAATGAAGACAACACAAGCTGCTGGTGTGAGGAATCATGTTGTACAACAGAACTGCATCCAGGTCAGCATAGAACAGGAAGCAGGAAGTATAAGGCCATGCAATATTCCCGGATACAAGTCGGGTCACAGTATTTGTAGAATGACTCTATAACAGGATCCCTTTCACTATTCATCTTTTGCCCTTTGACATTCGGAGGGAGTTGCCTTTGTCCACAGACAATTATGCCAGCTGCTGCTATCTACTACTTCCAGCTCACTTCATACATTGCGTTCTTAAAGGAAACTTGGCTCTAATTCTTCACCATCAATCAGGAAAAGTGTTAATAGTCTCCTTTTCCTTCAACATTTTTGGTGTGACTACTAAGGAACTATTAGCCACCCTTTGACTCAATTTCTCACAAATTGGGCCCCAACAGGAGTGCAGAAGATATTACAGAGCTCTGAAGGGGACATTATCAATTATAACTGAGAATTCTCTTATTTCACATTTAATCCTTGCTAACTAGTTCTGAGGACCCGCAGTGAGCGTATCTGTTCATTTGATAGTCATTCCTGCTCACTGCACATTCTCCTCAGACTGGAGGCAGTGGATCATTTCATAAAGCAGGCCTGCGAACAGTTCCTGTTGTTTTGTTGTGAATATCATTACTTTTGCTCACCATTGCCAAGAGTGATCACACTTACTGCCAATACCAGTGTTATTTTGTTATTCCTGTCCTATTCAGTTACCTCAGTAAACGTCATTTGGTTTATACTACTCTGTGTGTGTCTCCATTTTACAGGTGTGATTTATCGGGGTCACCATCGCATGGTGGTGTCAGCAGAGGTTGGACTTTCAACAAGAGGTCCAGATTGACAGGGAACCCAAATAAATGACTAAAGCAAACCTTAAGGGGTAGTGCTACATATTATTTTTACTAGTAAGATAAATATAAGTGCAGCGCTGAGATACTGATGACCAGAAATATAATGGTGGTGTAAATCATATGCAAATAAATAATTATTTAACTGAGTAGCTATTATGCTAATAGTGATATATGATGATAATAAATACTAATCAATGTCTGTGCAAATGATCAAAATGTCCATAAAGTGACAAAGTGCAAAATAAGTGCTAATGCAATATAGTGCTTAATAATGAACCATTTGTGTAACAGCAATATAAGGTGCTAATAAAGTGACAATGGTGAACAAATGACAATACAAAATTGTCAATACCATCTAAAAGACAATCCAATGTCTATAAAAGTGACAATGTGGAGATCCAGATGAAAATGATCTCAAAGTTAGTTCTTCACATGCTAGAATGAATTTGGTGATGTGCCAGGAATGTGGTAAGATTGAGCACTCACCAGATGCGTAATATAAATATGCATTTATAAGTAATGTGGTCAACCGGAGGTCCCCTTAAGGATGCACACAGCCTGGTCTGGTCAGAGAGATCCCCTTCCACTGGGTTATCTGCAGCACCTCAACCGTACTCCGTGATGGACTCGGCATCATTTTGGGTCCGTAAGGCATTTACGCTGAGGATGGAGGCAGAGCCCAGGACCAGACAAAGCTGGAGGTCCCGGGAGACAGAGCTGTACTGGGAGAGGTGGGACACTGCGGAGGGTCCCTGCCCCCATCTGAAATCCTTTGATTGTGTTCGTGATCCTGACCTTTAGCACGCCATCATTTTCCCTCCTGGGCTCTGCCTCCATCCTCAGCGCAAATGCAGTACGGACCCAAAATGATGCCAAGCCTTTCATGGAGTATGGCTGAGGTGCTGCAGATAACCCATTGGAAGGGGATCTCTCTGACCAGACCAGGCTGTGTGCATCCTTAAGGGGACCTCCGGTTGACAACATTACTTATAAATGTGCATTAATATTACGCATCTGGGGAGTGTGCAATCTTACCTCATTCCTGGCACATCACCGAATATTCATTCTAGCATGTGAAGCACTTACTTTGAGATCATTTTCATCTGGATCTCCACATTGTCACTTTTATAGACATTGGATTGTCTTTTATATGGTATTGACAATTTAGTATTGTCATTTGTTCACCATTGTCACTTTATTAGCACCTTATATTGCTGTTACACAAATGGTTCATTATTAAGCACTTTATTGCATTAGCACTTATTTTGCACTTTGTCACTTTATGGACATTTTGATCATTTGCACAGACATTGATTAATATTTATTATCATCATATATCACTATTAGCATAATAGCTACTCAGTTTAAATAATTATTTGCATATGATTTACACCACAATTATATGTCTGGTCATCAGTATCTCAGCGCTGCACCTATATTTATCTTACTAGTTTGGAGGTTGTTTGGTTACCTTTTTGGTGCATTAGCTGCTCATGTTTTAGCGCTCACATGTCTGCGTTTATTATTTTTACTGCTGTGTGAAAATCCTCCCTCTTCTGTACTTTGCTGTCTGCATCAAATATCACAGATCCAGCCTCACCCTGTGTAGGAGGATGTGACCCTCCCAACTGCATTCTTCCCCGAAGTCAGAGACTTTCACTTTCGTTTCTCTCTTCTGCTGTCAGAGATGGCATCTGCTGATCTGAGAGCTGAGCTGGAATGTTCCGTCTGTCTGGACATTTATACAGATCCTGTAACCCTGAGATGTGGACACAACTTCTGCCGGGTCTGTATTGATCGTGTGCTGGATACACAGGGGGGGTCTGGAGGTTATTCCTGTCCTCAATGCAGAGAGAAGTTTCCGGATCGGCCTTCTCTGCAGAGAAACATAACACTGCGTAATATAATGGAGAAGTTGCTTTCTGCTCAGCCAGATCAAGAGAAGTCCGGGGTCTTCTGTACTTACTGTGTGGACTCTCCTGTACCTGCTGTTAGATCCTGTCTACACTGTGAGGTTTCTCTGTGTGATAAACACCTGAGAGTCCACAAAAAGTCCCCAGAACACATCTTAACTGACCCCACCTTGTCCATGGAGAACAGGAAATGCTCCTTCCATAAGAAGATCCTGGAGTATTACTGCACTGAGGATGAGACCTGTATCTGTGTGTCCTGCACTTTGGCTGGAGAACATCGAGGACACCAGGTGGAGGTGCTGGATGAGGCTTCTGAGAAGAAGAAGGACACACTGAGGAATGTTCTGCAGAAACTTCTGACAAAGAGAGAGGAGATGGAGGAAAGAGTCCAGAGTCTGCAGAAACACAGGAGGAAAGTAGAAGATAAATCAGCTGGTGACACCAAGAGAGTCACTGCCCTGTTTAGAGATTTCAGGAGACGTCTGGATGACCAGGAGAAGAGAGTCCTGAGGGAAATCTCCGGGAGGGCAGAGCGGGTCTCCATCTTCATCCGGGATCTGGATATAAAGAAGAAGGAGCTGTCCAGGAAGATGCGTGACATTGAGGAGCTGTGTAACATGACGGATCCACTGACTGTCCTACAGGAATCAGACACAGGTGACTTGTGTGATACTGAGGATGGAGATAATGAGGACAGAGAGAGACATGAGGAGCTCCTCCATGATGGAGGGGGGCTGGATGTGGCTGGGATATCACACACATTACACACATTATCTGATATAATAACAGGGGTAAATGTATCCTTCTATATACAGGGAGCTGAGGACATATTACTGGATGGAAACACAGCTCATAATAATCTACAGATATCAGATGACAGGAAAACTGTATCCTTGTCATATAGAAACCAGAATCGTCCAGTAACACCAGAGAGATTTCAGGATTGTCCTCAGGTGTTGAGCAGTCAGAGTTTCTCCTCAGGGAGACATTACTGGGTAGTGGATGTTGGGAGGTCAGATGACTGGGGAGTCGGGATGTGTTACCCCAGTATAGACAGGAGAGGAGATGAGTCAGTGATTGGATATAACAACAAGTCCTGGGATTTGTACAGGAATGGTGATCAGTATGGGGCAATACATGACAGTAAAGAGATCCTCTTTCCCCGCAATCTCTCCAGTACCAGAGTCAGGATAGATCTGGATTATGAGGCCGGGAAGATCTCCTTTTATGATCTGTGTGACCCGATCCGACACCTCCACACCTTCACCACCACCTTCACTGAGCCCCTCCATGCCGGGTTAGGTGTAGGGATAGGTTGTATGAAGATCTGTGGGGGGAATCGGGAGATGTGAGAACTCCGCCCAGAGATTGGTGATGTCACAGGGTTGAGAGATGTGATTTGGTGGAATGTTCAGCCAATGGGATAAAGCAGTGGGTGGGGCCTCAGTTGGTGTCCTTCAGGCTTTTTTACTATAAATAATAATAAGTGAGATTTCTCCCTCTGTCGCTGATCACTGTGATTGGGTAGAATATCGGTCCAACTACAGGACTGACATCTATCTATCTATCTATCTATCTATCTATCTATCTATCTATCTATCTATTATCTATCTATCTATCTATCTATCTATCTATCTATCTATTATCTATCTATCTATCTATTATCTATCTATCTATTATCTATCTATCTATCTATCTATCTATCTATCTATCTATTATCTATCTATCTATCTATCTATCTATCTATCTATCTATTATCTATTATCTATCTATCTATTATCTATCTATCTATTATCTATCTATCTATCTATCTATCTATCTATCTATCTATCTATCTATTATCTATCTATTATCTATCTATCTATCTATCTATCTATCTATCTATCTATCTATTATCTATCTATTATCTATCTATCTATCTATCTATCTATCTATCTATCTATCTATCTATATCTCCATCCATGCCATGACAATCTGACATATTACTTTCTCTGTAATTATGACACAGAAAATGATCAGATATGACTTCAGCAATCTCCCTCCTCTTGCCCCCTCCCCCTCCTCTCTGCCCCTCCCCCACATGCAGTCACTCTGTGCAGGGTGCAGTGCGGTCACTGTGATTGGACGGGATGGGGTCTCCTCTCCCCTTGTTCCTTTCTCCTATTCCATACAATCTATACGAAGATATGATCAAACTTGCAGCCATGACCTTTTTCTTAGTTTTGGTTGGGGTGGGGGAGGGGTTAGAGCCCCAGTCAGATTTTTATATATCGGTCCTTTTGAAGATTTCCTGTCCGATTAAATGTTGTCAGCAGGACGGGAAGTGTGTCCTGACAATGGGAACATTCTACAGAGACACGTCATACATGAGGCTGGTAATATGGAGAATACAGGGGAGCCAAAGAGGGTGAGACCTGAGAACACGCTGAACAGCGACCTACATCACAGTGCTGCTAACAGTCACACCGTCTGATTGGCTGCTCCGGGTCTCACACTCTGCTCTGTGCTGAATAAGATGAGACGTATTAAGGGAAAAGGAGAACGTGGGGTTAATGTGTTCCTTCATCTTTACGAATCCTTCAATGAAAGCCGGGGGCCAAATATATCATATTCCCTGGGGGGCCGAATATGTCACATTGCCTGGGGCCCCGAATATGTCACATGACCTGGGGCCCCAATTATGTCACATGACCTGGGGCCCCGATTATGTCACATGACCTGGGGCCCCAAATATGTCACATGACCTGGGGCCCCAAATATGTCACATGACCTGGGGCCCCAAATATGTCACATGTCCTGGGGCCCCAAATATGTCACATTGTCTGAGGGACAGAAAAATGTCACAGCTCCATGTTGGATTATGTCAGAGCTTACACAGGATACAAGGCTGCTGATTGGCTGCTCAGGCCTGAACAGTGTATGCTGGGAGATCACATGACCCCTCATACCAAACATTTATTGTACTGCAGCTTACCATTTCTTTGATATGGTGGTTGCATTCGTTTTCTTCTTTAGGCTTTATTTCCTTTATGTTCACCTAGTGATCCAGCCAGTAAGTCTGTTTTTCTTCAAAAGTACAAGATGTCCTGCAGATCTAGCAGTTAGAGGGCTGAGACAAACCGTTTACCACTGGCAGGGGTGCTTACACTGGTCAGTCTTTATGTATTCATGCAAAACCTTTATCCTGATAAAATAATAATAAATACAAATGTTTTCGCTGATAGAATAAAAAATGTGCATTTATTATTTGTGTAAGGATTGAGCATGCAGAGCATTGCACCTGTGATCCGTGGAGGGGTGGGGCACGTGACATGTTATTAAAGGTGAACTCTAGTATTCTGGCCAATGGAATCCATTAACGCTGAAATGCTTGACGCGCCTAAACATGTGAGCGCAATACGCAGCTTTAGGCGCATGTTCTCCCTCTGTGATAGAAAGTAATCAGAGCAGCAAAGCAAACGCCCCGTGTGCATAGAAGTGAGCGATGATCGCCTCCCCTCCCCCCTGATCCAGGAAACATTGGCCAGGAGTTTGTTCTATGGATGATTTTATTGTGTGAAGAATTACAAACAAATAATCGATCTACAAATAGAGAGAAAGAGATGAAAATCGATGGAGAAATCTCAGAGGAAACATGAAGAAATGATCCCGAGATTTACTAGTGACAGAAAACATGGGATCTATCCCCAATATAATGATCTGACTATAATAATGTCTGATGAATGGAACCGGAATGTGTCCCCAATATCATGTGTTCCCATAGAATGGATCCCCAATAGAATCCTACTGGATCCCTTTTATAATGGATCCTAATATAATGTGTCCCCATAGAATGGATCCCCAATAGAATCCTACTGGATCCCTTTTATAATGGATCCTAATATAATGTGTCCCCATAGAATGGATCCCCAATAGAGTCCTACTGGATCCCTTTTATAATGGATCCTAATATAATGTGTCCCCATAGAATGGATCCCCAATAGAATCCTACTGGATCCCTTTTATAATGGATCCTAATATAATGTGTCCCCATAGAATGGATCCCCAATAGAGTCCTACTGGATCCCTTTTATAATGGATCCTAATATAATGTGTCCCATAGAATGGATTCACAAAATAATCCTACTGAATCAATAGCGGTCAGTGAAGCAACCAATCAGACTGATCTGTGTCTGACCGCATACATTGGAGGCAAGAGGAGAAATATGGGGTCTAATAGACCCCAGACCTCTCCATAAAGAGGACCTGTCATGGCCCATGAAATCACAAGGGATGTTGTTCATCCCTTGTAAGAGAAATAAAGTTGATAAAAAAAAGTTAAAGGTACAGTGTTTAAAGAAAAAAATTAATAAAGATATAATAAAATAGCAAAAAAAAAAGTTCCGTTCCCTGTGCTCACACGCAACACGCTCATAGGTCCCTCACACATATGTAAATGGCGATCGCACCACACATGTGAGGTATCACCATGAATGTCAGAGTGAGAGCAATCATTCTAGCAGCAGACCTCCTGTGTAACTCTAGACTGGTAACTTGTAAAATGTTGCCTATGGAGATTTTTAGGTACCGTAATTTGGCTGCAAACTCTAAACCATGGCTGGAGTGGAACAAATTCAGATGGTGGGGGTGGCGATTTTAGTCTTGCCTAGGGCAGCACAAAATGAAAATCACTGGGGGCAGAGGATGGGAGGTCAGTAGGGCAGTGTACAGGGGGTCAGCAGGACAGAGGATGGGGCCAGCAGTGTGTAGGGCAGTGTACAGAGTGTCATCAGGGCAGAGGACAGGGATCAGCAGGGCAGAGGATGGGAGGCCAGCAGGGAAATGTACAGGAATGGGAAAGGCAGAGTACTGGGGGTCAGTAGAGCAGAGGATAGGAGTCATCAGGCAGAGAACAGGAGTCAGAAGGGCAGAGGACAGGGGTCAGCAGGGCAGAGGATGGGAGGCCAGCAGGAAAATGCAGTGTACTTGGGGTTAGTAGAGCAGTGGACAGGAGCTATCAGGCAAAGAACAGCGGTCAGTAGGGTGGAGGAAAGGGGTCAGCAGGGCAAAGGATGGGAGGCCAGCAGGGAAATGCAGTGTATTGGGGGTCAGCAGAGCAGAGGACAGGAGTCATCAGGAAAAGAACAAGGGTCAGCAGGGTGGAGGACAGGGGTCAGCAGGGCAGTGAAAAGAGGTCAGTAGAGCCACGTATAGGGGTCAATTGAGAGCACAGCGGTCACTGCTGGCAGGGCAGAGGACAAGAGTCACTGCTGGCAAGAGAAAGGACAGCGGTCACTGCTGGCAGGGCAGAGAACAGGGGTCACCATTGGCAGGGAATAGGACAGGAGTCACTGCTGGCAATAGAGTACAGGAAACAAAGTAAGTGCAGCGCTGGAAATCAAGTAACAGACTGGATAAATGATAAATCAAATGGATATAAAAGTGAAATCACATGTCACTAATAGTGACTAATAATAAATAAGATGAATGTCCCAAAGTATGAGAAGACAATGTGAGGATCTGTTATGATCCTAAAATATGTGCGTGGAGGACTTGATCCAAAGTGGTAGATGAAATAAAATAAATGAGTAAATTGCGCACTCACCAGAAGTGCGTTATATATACGCCTTTGAGATTTGCCTGCAAGTGTATAATCCAAATGCACACGTTCCTGCATTAAAAATGGCTGTGTGTATAAGTGGGTGCTGCAGTGACCGTCGGCTGGAACCAAACAAAATAAGCAAGGAAAAAATGTCACCAGCACACCGAGGATCACCAATACGGGTCCAAAGGTTTTAATAAACGATCACATAGTTACAGCAAGACAACATTTCGGAGTCTCGCAGGACCCCTTCATCAGGCATGTGATGATGTGGTCACATGCCTGATGAAGGGGTCCTGTGAGACTCCGAAACAATGCCTTGCTGTAAATATGTGATCATTTATTAAAACCTTTGGACCCGTATTGGTGATCCTCGGTGTGCTGGTGACATTTTTTCCTTCCCTTTTGAGATTTGCCTGTCTCACCAGGTGTGTACAAGGTCATCAGTACTCATGTAAGGGTCAGGATCCTGTACGCCTTCTGGTCACGTCTCAGGTGTAGTACTCAGATATGAAACACATTCAAAGGTCCCATATATAATTCAGGATGGCCACCAGCAGTGGTTAGATGTCCAGCTACTGTAGCCCTCTGACGCGTTTCGAGCGATGCTCATCATCATAGGGTGCAGGGCCCTTTGAATGTGCGGTATTCAGGGGCGTATTTGCAGCGAGGCAAACAAGGAACACTTCCGTGGGACAGGGCCAGGGGCTTCTGTGTCTTACCTGTGTCCACGACTCCATGTCCCACTTCTATCCGGTCCACGAGGCACTGCTGGAGGAGGGGTGGAGAAGGTGTCCGTCCGGTGTCTTCATCACCCTGGATCTTGATCGCAATGTGGGCGGATGACATGCCACCCCTGTCATCTGGCCACACCCCTGGGAACACTGGATATCCTATGGCAGCCTGTCCCTCACTCTGCAAGATCTGCCTTCTCCTTGGTGATTGGCCGCCTGATCTGTAACTCAGGAAAGCACACATGCGGCTAATTACCAGCGAGGAGGCGGAGCTTGGAGAGGAGGAGCCGAGTGGCAGCGCAAAGATCGAAGAACATCGAGTGAGGGACCATCCAGAGCCAGTGAAGAGGAGGAGAACGGCCAGAGTAGGAAGACAGCTGATTGGTAAGGTAAGTGGCTGTGTGGCCAGGATCTGGGCAGAGCAGATGGTGCTGCTGCAGCCGGGTATGCTGGCTGTGGATGGGAGAGGAAGGGAGCCCGGGCTGGAGCAGGGGTTAGCACAGCAATGTAAGCATCATTGGTGTCAGTGGGAGGAATAGTGTCCCATCATTGGTGTCAGTGAGAGGAATAGTCCCCCATCATTGGTGTCAGTGGGAGGAATAGTGTCCCATCATTGGTGTCAGTAGGAGGAATAGTGTCCCATCATTGGTGTCAGTGGGAGGAATAGTGTCCCATCATTGGTGTCAGTGGGAGGAATAGTGTCCTATCATTGGTGTCAGTGGGAGGAATAGTGCCCCATCATTGGTGTCAGTGGGAGGAATAGTGTCCCATCATTGGTGTCAGTGCAAGGAATAGTGTCCCATCATTGGTGTCAGTGGGAGGAAGTTAGAGAGAGTGACCCCGGTTCTTCAGTAAGCTGACTGAGAGGAGATGTCTGCCAAAGCTCTGTCTGGTATCACCGGAGGGTTTCACTTGGACTATTGGAAGGAGGCAACCATTCTGTCCATGGGCCTTGTGAGTACTGCCATTGAGGAATTTGGGGACTCTGAGTGTGTGATACCTCCCCTGGTGTTTGCTAGTCAGCGTGGGTCTGGAAAAAGGGAACACTGGATAGTGTTCTTAGAGCTTGTCCGAGTGTTGCTACCTTTGGGTTGTCGCAGTCTGTCACAACTGGCTCATACCTGAGGAGCTCAGCCCTGTAACTATTACTACCAGCAGGGACTTTACTCACTGCTAAACTACTTGCTGCTGTATGTGACAAGGAGGTCTACTATCTACTGTTAGTCAAGACTTCTACAGCCAGAAATGAATTATTGTGGCTCCAAATGATATGTGTTAATATATTAACCCCCTAAAGGGGTGTTTGCAGCTGCCCCTGAACAGTGAATGCGACACTTACAAGTGAATTAGTGATGAATAGATAGGCGCTGTGCTCACATCGGGTAAGTAGCATAACGTGTGCACCCTATACTCCCCATATAATAGAGAAATGATGAGTTTTGTGGATGAATATCAATAAATAAATATCAAACAATACAAATACCAAACATAAATCAATTAAACATATAAAGTGACGGAATATTCCCAATTGTTTAAACGTCCTTATGCTTCCACCAAGTGCTGCATGAATTCCAATTGTGACCGTCCTTCTTTGACTTCAGACTTTGGTGACCTATAAATCCATGTATCCCCACCTCAGCAAACAAATGGATCACTCACCAGACCTATATGACCCCCATTACAGCGGTCATATATGGCATTGTGTGTTATAAATCTCTGGAGGTTCCTCCCGTATGATCACCAACACCCGCACTTCCAGGATGGATGGCCAGAGGGACTGATGTATCATTTCCAATGAATTCCACAAACGATAGTTGAAGGGAATCGGATAGATAATCCGGGCTTTCTGTGCCATAATACTCAAAAAACCCCACAACAGTAATGACGATGTAAGTGTAGTATTTAATGTGCCAAGAGTAAGAATAGTAACAAAGTCAATGCAGTCACATGATTAGGTACCTAGGAAGCCGGCACCAGCATGTATTGCCTGTATATTTTACATCAAAGATGGCCGACGTGCGTTCCAAGCCTCTGTCCCGGCCGTACGTGACGTCACCAGAGCCCAGATATGACGGTATTACGCTTTCTTCGACGTTCGTTTCATCTGGCGGCGTCTTCAGGAAGACTTCCTATGTGATTGTTGCGGGAGGAGAAGCCCTAGATCAAGGGGCCCCAAACATTCTAAGCAAAGGGCCGGATTACTGCCCTTCAGGCTTTAGGGAGGCCAGACTGTGGACAGTGGAAGTAGACAATGGCCCGGCATCAGTGCCCCATCATTGGTTTTAGTGGGAGGAATAGTGCCCCATTGTTCATATCAATGAGAAGAATAGTGCCCCATTGATGGCATCAGTAGGAAGAATGGGGCCCCATCATTGGTGTCAGTTGGGCCAGATAAATCCAATCAAAGGGCCACATCCAGCCCCGGGCTGCAGTTTGGAGACCACTGCTCTAGATATATAGGGGTGTAGAGGGAGAACAGTGCCAACTGATTCACACTTGGTGAAGTACTGGTGAAAAGAGCCCCTCCCTCCAACTCATGGCCTGGATCCTCCCACATTTCTAAATGCTATCACAATTTTAAAACTTTGAAACATTTTTTATTGTATTTTCAGTTTCATTAAATGTATTTTTTTGTTACAGATTTACCTTTTTATACTTTTGTTTATTTTTTTTTTCTCCCTTTTAAAGTGTTCATAAACACAAGAACCCGGCATTCACTATATCCGCTCTCCCCGGACCCCGCATTCACTATATACACTCTCCCCGCACCCCGCATTCACTATATACACTCTCCCCGCACCCCGCATTCACTATATCCGCTCTCCCCGGACCCCGCATTCACTATATCCGCTCTCCCCGGACCCCGCATTCACTATATACACTCTCCCCGCACCCTGCATTCACTATATCCGCTCTCCCCGGACCCCGCATTCACTATATCCGCTCTCCACGGACCTCGCATTCACTATATCCGCTCTCCCCGGACCCCGCATTCACTATATACACTCTCCCCGCACCCCGCATTCACTATATCCGCTCTCCACGGGCCCCGCATTCACTATATCCGCTCTCCCCGGACCCCGCATTCACTATATCCGCTCTCCCCGGACCTCGCATTCACTATATCCGCTCTCCCCGGACCCCGCATTCACTATATCCACTCTCCCCAGACCCCGCATTCACTATATCCGTTGTCCCCAGATCCCCGCATTCACTATATCCGTTCTCCCCGGACCCCGCATTCACTATATCCGCTCTCCCAGGACCCCGCATTCACTATATCCGCTCTCCCTGGACCCCACATTCACTATATCCGCTCTCCCCGGACCCCGCATTCACTATATCCGCTCTCCCCGGACCCCGCATTCACTATATCCGCTCTTCCCGGACCCCGCATTCACTATATCCCCTCTCCCCGGACCCCGCACTCACTATATCCGCTCTCCCCGGACCCCGCATTCACTATATCCGCTTTCCCCGGACCCCGCATTCACTATATCCGCTCTCCCCGGACCCCGCATTCACTATATCCGCTCTCCCCGGACCGCGCATTCACTATATCCGCTCTCCCCGGAACCCGCATTCACTACATCCACTCTCCCCAGACCCCACATTCACTATATCCGCTTTCCCCGGACCCCGCATTCACTATATCCGCTCTCCACGGACCCCGCATTCACTATATCCGTTCTCCCCGGACCCCGCATTCACTACATCCGCTCTCCCCGGACCCCACATTCACTATATCCGCTTTCCCCGGACCCCGCATTCACTATATTCGCTTTCCCCGGACCCCGCATTCACTATATCCGCTCTCCCCGGACCCCGCATTCACTATATCGGTTCTCCCCGGACCCCGCATTCACTACATCCGCTCTCCCCGGACCCCGCATTCACTATATCCGCTCTCCCCGGACCCCACATTCACTATATCAGCTCTCCCTGGACCCCGCATTCACTATATTTAGTCTCCCCGAACCCCGCATTCACTATATCCGCTCTCCCTGGACCCCGCATTCACTATATCTGCTCTCCCCGGACCACGCATTCACTATATCCGCTCTCCCTGGACCCCGCATTCACTATATTTAGTCTCCCCGGACCCCGCATTCACTATATCCGCTCTCCCCGGACCCCGCATTCACTATATCCGCTCTCCCCGGACCCCGCATTCACTATATCCGCTCTCCCTGGACCCCACATTCACTATATCCGCTCTCCCTGGACCCCGCATTCACTATATTTAGTCTCCCCGAACCCCGCATTCACTATATCCGCTCTCCCCGGACCCTGCATTCACTATATCCGCTCTCCCCGGACCCCGCATTCACTATATCCGCTCTCCCCTGACCCCACATTCACTATATCAGCTCTCCCCGGACCCCGCATTCACTATATCCGCTCTCCCCGGACCCCGCATTCACTATATCAGCTCTCCCCGGACCACGTATTCACTATATCTGGTCTCCCCGGACCCCGCATTCACTATATCCGCTCTCCCTGGACCCCGCATTCACTATATCCGCTCTCCCCGGACCCTGCATTCACTATATCCGCTCTCCCCGGACCCCGCATTCACTATATCCGCTCTCCCCGGACCCCGCATTCACTATATCCGCTCTCCCCGGACCCTGCATTCACTATATCCGCTCTCCCCGGACCCCGCATTCACTATATCCGCTCTCCCCGGACCCCGCATTCACTATATCCGCTCTCCCCGGACCCCGCATTCACTATATCCGCTCTCCCCGGACCCCGCATTCACTATATCCGCTCTCCCCGGACCCCGCATTCACTATATCCGCTCTCCCCGGACCCCGCATTCACTATATCCGCTCTCCCCGGACCCCACGTTCGCTATATCCACTCTCCCCGGACCCCGCATTCACTATATCTGGTCTCACACAGTACACAGAACATAGAAATGCAATTATTTTAGTAAATATAAACTGCTAAATACCTTTTCTCATCAGCAGTATATTGCAGTCTTGTGACTTCTATCAGTGTCCAGCAGAGCACTGGCTATACTTGTAGGAGGGGTTTTCATTCTGCTCTGTCTGTCCTATGAGGCCACATAACCCCTGGCCCTCTATCTGGACAGCGCTGATTGGCCCTGTGCTCATCACATGCACCCTCCCAAAGAAAAAAAAAAACTCTTTATCAATACACACCAAACTGAGCATGTGCAGAATGACTCCTAGAGCTCTGTACTATCAGCAGATGGATAGGGTACAGTAGAAGAAGGGGAGGATCAGAGAAGACAAGATCAAACAGGCTTTTTACACAATGTGGAGTATTAACCCATTAGGTCCCACAGTGAGTATAACAATCATGCTTTCCTGCATCTACAGACTGATTGTATGTTGGGGGTTTAGTAGCACGTTAAGGCCATTCCTGGCCAAGTTAGGCCGACACGGGCAGGGATGGTATTGAGAACTGGGCAGACATCTTGTGTGTTCCACACTGCCTTAGTCCATATGCCACGCTGTACATTCCCTGTTCTGCATCACCTCATTCTGCATTGTTGCTGCTGGGGGATTTATTGTTGCTGCTGGGGGATTTATTGTTGCTGCTGGGGGATTTATTGTTGCTGCTGGGGAATTTATTGATGATAATAAAACATAAGGAATGCTGCGCTACATTCAAATCAATTTGTGAATGTGGGATCCCAAAATATTAAATCAAAGAGTGTGACAATATTACCAATATTAATCTATAGGTGCTTACTGATACTATCAAAATCAATTGAATCACTTAAAAATTATATAGAAACACAAAAAACTGTATCTATACGTATGTGCATAAATACAAACACATATATATATACTTAAATCACACGTGCCTGTTGTGAAGTGAAAAAGAATGACCAAAATATTGATACACGCAAACTTATATCTCAAAGTCCAAAAAATAAAATATTGTAAGTGAAAAAACAGTAAACGGTGCTTCCAAATTATACTGTTAGTGACCACGAGTGAAAAAAATCGTGCAGGTTTCTGGGTGTATATAGATCTATGAGTCCAACCACCTTCTGGATTGGCCTCTCACCTCATCCCTTCGACCCTTGCGGGTCAAAGAGCAGTAGTGGATCCCTCTCACAGATCCTCCAGGTACCAAAGCACTCCAAGACAGCTCTCAGAATATAATATTCCCACTCAGGCTCTTCTCCAGGAAAAGTTGAAATATCAATCTCTCAGAATGAGACAAAGGAATCCTCCCATAGTGTAGTATATTTATTATACCATAGGAACATGTAACAAGTGTAAATAAGAACTCACGTAGCAGCCAGTCCACATTAAAGCCTCATGCTTTCAGATGAGGATATGTCTGTTGGGTGTACAGCTGAATGCACAGGTGTACCAAGATGGCCGCCACGCCGGAAATACGTCACCGTGCTACGCCAACGCGTTACGTCACAATGTCATGTGACTTCATCAGGCCATCTTGGTACACCTGTGCATTCAGCTGTACACCCAACAGACATATCCTCATCTGAAAGCATGAGGCTTTAATGTGGACTGGCTGCTACGTGAGTTCTTATTTACACTTGTTACATGTTCCTATGGTATAATAAATATACTACACTATGGGAGGATTCCTTTGTCTCATTCTGAGAGATTGATATTTCAACTTTTCCTGGAGAAGAGCCTGAGTGGGAATATTATATTCTGAGAGCTGTCTTGGAGTGCTTTGGTACCTGGAGGATCTGTGAGAGGGATCCACTACTGCTCTTTGACCCGCAAGGGTCGAAGGGATGAGGTGAGAGGCCAATCCAGAAGGTGGTTGGATTCATAGATCTATATACACCCAGAAACCTGCACGATTTTTTTTACTCGTGGTCACTAACAGTATAATTTGGAAGCACCGTTTACTGTTTTTTCACTTACAATATTTTATTTTTTGGACTTTGAGATATAAGTTTGCGTGTATCAATATTTTGGTCATTCTTTTTCACTTCACAACAGGCACGTGTGATTTAAGTATATATATATGTGTTTGTATTTATGCACATACGTATAGATACAGTTTTTTGTGTTTCTATATAATTTTTAAGTGATTCAATTGATTTTGATAGTATCAGTAAGCACCTATAGATTAATATTGGTAATATTGTCACACTCTTTGATTTAATATTTTGGGATCCCACATTCACAAATTGATTTGAATGTAGCGCAGCATTCCTTATGTTTTATATTCACTTGATCACTGGTATATGATTTAATGCTAGCAGCTCCCTTTGGGATACATACACCCATTTATTCATTTGGTTTAATATCATTTTTAAACACACACTTGAAGCGCAGGAGGGTCACACCACTATTGCTACAATTTATTGATGATGCTGGTGGATTTATTGGTGATTCTGGGGGATTTATTGATGATGCCGGGGGATTTATTGATGATGCCGGGGGAGTTATTGATGATGCTGGGGGATTTATTGGTGATTCTGGGGGATTTATTGATGATGCTGGGGGATTTATTGATGATGCCGGGGGATTTATTGATGATGCCGGGGGAGTTATTGATGATGCTGGGGGATTTATTGGTGATTCTGGGGGATTTATTGATGATGCCGGGGGATTTATTGATGCTGGGTGATTTATTGATGCTGGGTGATTTATTGGTGCTGGGGAATTTATTGATGCTGGGGGATTTATTGGTGCTGGGGGATTTATTGGTGCTGGGGGATTTATTGGTGCTGGGGGATTTATTGATGCTGGGGGATTTATTGATGCTGGGGGATTTATTGGTGCTGGGGGATTTATTGATGCTGGGGGATTTATTGGTGCTAGGGGATTTATTGGTGCTGGGGGATTTATTGATGCTGGGGGATTTATTGATGCTGGGGGTTCATTGTTGCTGGGGGATTTATTGTTGCTGGGTGATTTATTGATGCTGGGGGATTTATTGATGCTGGGGGATTTATTGATGTTGGGGGATTTATTTGTGCTGGGGGATTTATTTGTGCTGGGGGATTTATTGATGCTGGGGGATTTATTTGTGCTGGGGGATTTATTGATGCTGAGTGATTTATTGGGGCTGGGGGATTTATTGATGCTGGGGGATTGATTTGTGCTGGGGGATTTATTGATGCTGAGTGATTTATTGGTGCTGGGGGATTTATTGATGCTGGGGGGTTTATTGTTGCTGGGGGTTTATTGGTGCTGGGGGATATATTGGAGCTGGGGGGTTTATTGATGCTGGGTGATTTATTGGTGCTGGGGGGTTTATTGATGCTGGGTGATTTATTGGAGCTGGGGGGTTTATTGTTGCTCTGTGATTTATTGGTGCTGGGGGATTTATTGGTGCTGGGGGGTTTATTGGTGCTGGGGGATTTATTGGTGCTGGGGGGTTTATTGGTGCTGGGGGATTTATTGGAGCTGGAGGGTTTATTGTTGCTGCTGGAGGGTTTATTGTTGCTGCTGGGGGGTTTATTGTTGCTGCTGGGAGATTTGATATTGTTGTTGGGGTTTTATTGTTGCTAGTTGGGAATTTATTATTGCGGCTGTGTTTTTGGCTTTTTTTTTGCTGCTTTCATATTTATAGTTGCTTCTGGGGAATTTTTTCTTGCTGCTGGGGGTCTTATTGTGGCTGGTGGTGGGATCTATTGTTTCTGCTGGGAATTTATTTTTCCTGCTGATGGATTTATTTTTCATAAAAGGTGGGGTTCTGGGATGTGGGAGGGGTACGGAGACAAAGGGTGACCCCGGGGTGAAGAGTTCCGGCACCTAAAGCCCTGCTATCCTGCCTCTCCTAATCATTATTTCCCGGGTGTATTGGATATACCGCACTGCCATTTATATTGCAGAAAGCACGCTTGCCTTGTTTGTGTCGGCAGCGGTTGAACCTTTCTATTACCTTACTGCTGGAACCGTAGAAGATGCTTAAATTTTTTGTGTCTTTTACTCTTCAATCTGCTCACAAAACTGCTCAGCTGCTGGTCAATTTTTCCATGAATGTCTCTGAGATGACACACCTGAATCTGCAGTGTAGCAGAACGCTGGCTTTGTTTGTGTTTCCAGATTGCAGACAATTCTACCTGGCCACATGTATGTACCGCCCCGCCGCTGACCAGATTTAACCAACCCGTCTCTAAGGGCTGTTGCTCTGGTTTTGAAAAAAAAAAAAAAACAAAAAAAAACGGGTATAATGGGATATAAAAAACAAAAAAGCCTCAAAATAAACCAGAGCTCAAATATCTACCAACATGTTGTCTTTGGACAAAGTCCCCTCATAAGTGTTCACTAATAATAATAATCAGCCTTTTATAAAATCATAAAACGCCTCTGTCTATACAATAACACGGCCCCACCCGTCTCCGTGTCCCCCTCCCCCACACTATGCATGACTGCCACTTCCTTCTATGTGATAGAATCCCTTTATCTCTGGATCTGCACTCTGCTCTGCATTCCTACACCTCCTGAAAGGCAAACTCACCAGACAAGTCGCACTTCTTGTTGTAAAAGTTCACTCCAGCTTAATGCTCTTCACAAGGGCTGATGAGAGGGGGACAAGCAATGCCCCCATAATGGGCACCATTGGGTGAGCCCAGCAGAGGCTGTCAATGTTCATTGGATTTTCCTGGAGGGTGCAGTCCACACTGGGTACCACCACTGGAACCTGCCACTGACCATCGATGGTGGGGGATGTAATATACTCTCAGCCTGCCACTGACCATCAATGCTGGGGGATGTATTATACCCTGAGCCTGCCACTGACCATCGATGGTGGGGGATGTATTATACCCTGCCACTGATCATTGATGGTGGGGGATGTATTATACCCTGAGTCTGCCACTGACCATCGATGGTGGGGAATGCATTATACCCTGAGCCTGCCACTGACCATGGATGGTGGGGGATGCATTATACCCTGAGCCTGCCACTGACCATCGATGGTGGGGGATGTATTATACCCTGAGCCTGCCACTGACCATCGATGGTGGGGGATGCATTATACCCTGAGTCTGCCACTGACCATCGATGGTGGGGGATGCATTATACCCTGAGCCTGCCACTGACCATCGATGCTGGGGGGATGTATTATATCCTGAGCCTGCCACTGACCATCAATGGTGGGGGATGTATTATACCCTGAGCCTGTCACTGACCATCAATGCTGGGGGGGGATGTATTATACCCTGCCACTGATCATCGATGGTGGGGGATGTATTATACCCTGCCACCTATCATCGATGGTGGGGGGTGTATTATACCCTGAGTCTGCCACTGACCATCGATGGTATGGGATGTATTATACCCTGAGCCTGCCACTGACCATCGATGCTGGGGGGATGTATTATATCCTGAGCCTGCCACTGACCATCAATGGTGGGGGGGGGGATGTATTATACCCTGCCACTGATCATCGATGGTGGGGGATGTATTATACCCTGCCACTGATCATCGATGGTGGGGGATGTATTATACCCTGAGCCTGCCACTGACCATCGATGGTGGGGGAATGCATTATACCCTGAGCCTGCCACTGACCATCGATGGTGGGGGATGTATTATACCCTGAGCCTGCCACTGACCATCAATGATGGGGGATGTATTATACCCTGAGCCTGCCACTGACCATCGATGGTGGGGGATGTATTATACCCTGAGCCTGCCACTGACCATCAATGATGGGGGATGTATTATACCCTGAGTCTGCCACTGACCATCAATGGTGGGGGATGTATTATATCCTGAGCCTGCCACTGATCATCGATGATGGGGGATGTATTATACCCTGAGCCTGCCACTGACCATCGATGGTGGGGGATGCATTATACCCTGAGCCTGCCACTGACCATCGATGGTGGGGGATGCATTATACCCTGAGCCTGCCACTGACTATCGATGCTGGGAGGATGTATTATACACTGAGCCTGCCACCGACCATCGATGGTGGGGGATATATTATACCCTGAACCTGCCACTGATCATCGATGCTGGGGGATGTATTATACCCTGAGCCTGCCACTGACCATCGATGGTGGGGGATGTATTATACCCTGAGCCTGCCACTGACCATCAATGATGGGGGATGTATTATACCCTGAGCCTGCCACTGACCATCGATGGTGGGGGATGCATTATACCCTGAGCCTGCCACTGACCATCGATGGTGGGGGATGCATTATACCCTGAGCCTGCCACTTACTATCAATGCTGGGAGGATGTATTATACACTGAGCCTGCCACCGACCATCGATGGTGGGGGATATATTATACCCTGAACCTGCCACTGATCATCGATGCTGGGGGATGTATTATACCCTGAGCCTGCCACTGACCATCGATGGTGGGGGATGTATTATACCCTGAGTCTGCCACTGACCATCGATGCCGGGGGATGTATTATACCCTGAGCCTGCCACTGACCATTGATGGTGGGGGATGTATTATATCCTGAGCCTGCCACTGATCATTGATGGTGGGGGATGTATTATACCCTGAGCCTGCCACTGACTATCGATGCCGGGGGATGTATTATACCCTGAGCCTGCCACTGACCATCGATGCCGGGGGATGTATTATATCCTGAGCCTGCCACTGATCATCGATGGTGGGGGATGTATTATATCCTGAGCCTGCCACTGACCATCAATGGTGGGGGATGTATTATATCCTGAGCCTGCCACTGATCATCGATGGTGGGGGATGTATTATATCCTGAGCCTGCCACTGACCATCAATGGTGGGGGATGTATTATACCCTGAGCCTGCCACTGACCATCAATGTTGGGGGATGTATTATATCCTGATTCTACCACTGACCATCGATGCCGGGGGATGTATTATACCCTGAGCCTGCCACTGACCATCAATGCTGGGGGATGTATTATATCCTGATTCTACCACTGACCATCGATGCTGGGGGATGTATTATACCCTGAGCCTGCCACTGACCATCAATGCTGGGGGATGTATTATATCCTGATTCTACCACTGACCATCGATGCTGGGGGGATGTATTATATTCTGATCCTACCACTGACCATCGATGCTGGGGGGATGTATTATACCCTGAGCCTGCTACTGACCATCAGTACTGAGGGGGTATTATTACAGCTATATTAAACCTGACATCACCATCTTTTGTGTGTAGTCTGTCATATCCTCTATACACATCAACAACAGATCATCAGCAAAAGACAAATTAATAGTCCAGGCAAGAACAAGTCCAAAAAGGTTCCTGGGTCATTCCAGGCAGCAGGCAGAGATATGGTCAGCACAGCCAAAGTACTGGTTCAGGTAGCAGGCAGGAACATGGTCCATAAAAACTCCTGGGTCATTACAGGCAGCAGGCAGAGATATGGCCAGCACAGTATTATTATTATACAGTATTTATAAAGCGCCAATAGTTCGCTCAGCGCTGTACATTACAAAGGGGGACAGAACATGTGACAGAACAATAACAATACAATGCAAAACATGAGGGGTTCGAGGGCCCTGCTCTTTCAAGCTTACAATCTAGGAGGGAGGGGATGGTGGTACAGGAGGAGATAGCTATGGGGGATGGAGTGGTAGGAAGAGTGGAGGAGATCGGCAAGTTAGCAGGGGATGGGGTAGGCTTCCCTGAAGAGGTGGGTTTTCAGGGTATGCCTAAAGGAGAGGAGAGTAGTGAGTAGCGTATTTTGGTAATGTTGCAGAGGTGGAGTCTGCATGAGTTTGTTAGTGATTGGACTTGGGGCTGGAAGGATAGGTTGGAGTCCAGAATGACACCAAGTACTCTGGCCTGCGGGGCGGGTCTGATGATGGCATTGTTAGAGAAGTCAATGGGGGGAAGACTAGGAGCTCGGTTTTGGAGTGGTTCAGTTTAAGGAAGTGGAGCGACATCCAGCCTGATATGTAGTTCAGTAGGTTTGTGATTTGGGCAGAGACCAAGGGGGTGAGGTGGGGGGTTGAGAGATAGATTTGTGTGTCGTCGGCATAGAGGTGGTAATTGAGGCCGTGAGAGTGTATGAGTTGGCCAAAGGAGGAGGTGTAGATGGAAAAGAGAAGGGGCCTGAGGACGGAGCCTTGGGGGACCCCAACAGAGAGGGGGAGAGAGGGGGAGGTGGTAGCGTTATAGGTAACGCTGAAAGAGTGTTGTAATAGGTTGGATGAGAGCTAGGAGAGAGCGGAATATCTGAGGCCGAGGGAGTGTAGTTTTTTTTTTTGAGGAGGGGGTGGTCGACTGTGTCGAAGGCCGCGGAGAGGTCAAGGAGAAGGAGCACTGAATAGTGGCCGTTAGCTTTGGCAGTTAGAAGGTCGTTGGAGAGTTTGAGTAAGGCAGTTTCAGTGGAGTGTAGGGGACGGAAGCCGAACTGTAGGGGATCGAGGAGGTTGTTGTCGTTGAGGTGAGAGCTTAGGCGGGTGTAGACTAAGTGCTCTAGGAGTTTGGATGTGAATGGGAGCAGGGAGATGGGTCTGAGGTTGTTCGGGTCATTGGGGTCCAGGGAGGGCTTTTTAAGTATGGGGGTGATGTGTGCATGCTTCAGAGGGGAGGGGAATGTGTCGGAGGAGAAGAAGAGATTAAAGATGTGGGTGAGGGAGCGTAGGATGGAGGGGGAGGGAGGTCGTAGCTGTTGTGAGGGGATAGGGTCATGGGGGCAAGTGGTGAGGCAGGTATCAGAGAAGACCTTGGAGACCTCCTTGATGGTAGTAAGGTCAAAGGTGTGGAGTGTTGAGGGGGCTTCAGTGTGAGCGATGTCTGGTGGGGTGGAGGTGGAGGTCAGAGCAGTGGTGGGGCCGTGGGAGAGGGATGAGGAGGGGGTGGCTGTGTGAGAGGGGACGGGGTTGGAGGGAGTTTGAGCAGTGATGAAGTCCCTGCATGTTGTGTCGAGGGAGAGGGGTGATGAGGGGGTAGCTGTGTGAGAGGGGACGGGTTGAGAGGGAGTGTGAGTTGCGACGATGTTCTTGCAAATTGTGTCAATCTTGTTTTTGAAGTGATTGGCAATCTCAAGGGCGGTGAGTGAGGTGCTGGGTGGAGCTGGGGGTGGAGAGAGTAGAGAGTTAAAGGTGGAGAAGAGTCGGCGAGGATTGGAGGAGAGTATTCAGTATTGGTTCAGGCAGCAGGAAGGGACATCAGCCTTAGGGCCTTGGTCAGGTAAGACCTGGCCACAGAGGTAGAGGCTTCGTCCAACCCATTCTCTTTGAAGACTAACAGACCCTGATCTGGGAATTACAAAACCCGGTAAAAAACAAAAACTGTTTTTCTCTACTCTGAAGCCCATCACATATGTGAGACCCCGGAGTTATCTTGTACCCACTACTACAGTAGCAGGGCAAAAGATCAGTTCAAGCGGCAGGCAAAAAACATGGTCGATTAACAGGCCGAGGTCAGTGCAGGTAGAAGGCAGAAAAGTGGTTTAGAAACAATATAAATGGCAGGCAAAATCATTGTTGATAAATAGGCCAAGGTCAGTTAACATGGCAGGCAGAGGCATAGTCAGTAAACAGGCCAGGGTCAGTCAACGTGGAAGGCAGAGGCATGGTCCATCAAGGCTGCACACAAATGATCAGCATGGATTTTAGAAACTGGGAAATGGCAGGATGGTAAAAATAAAAAAAATTAGGGAACTAATATTTTAGTGACGTGTGATAATGTCGGACGCAGTCTCCGATGTATAGGCCCGGTTGGGAGGGACATTGGGGTCTCTCCTAACTCCTCTTCTGCTGCATAACTGACATTTTTTACATCTTTTTTCTGATTCTGTTGGTGGAATATTTTCTGGAAGAGGAGATTGCAACTGTGAGTGACCGCTGTGTGTTTCTATTTATGATTGGCTGTGGCAGGTCAATTTCATTGTCTCTTTACCTTCAGCGGGGAAGCGCTGTGTCCGAGGGACAGCCTGACAGTAACAGCCACGCTGCATGATACCCGGTCACGGGGAGAAGAGGACCACCTGGCCGTCAATTTGCTATAGTCTGGGCGGGAACGTGTTAAGATCCATTAGTGTTTGAGTTTATTCAGCATGATATGGAGCTTAGTTATGTAGCATGAGGCTGGATATTCTGCAATATGGACATTTTTGGTAAACGCATTCAGTGACTCCAAGCTCTGCAAGCTGAGATAACATGCACTGCATTGATGCATTCACACCATTTCACAGGAACCAGGAGACAAAACATGAAATACAAGAATTGGAGTCATCCTCCAGCGATGTGTGATGAGCCTATGAACATAAAATCGGATCTGATATGGCCGTTTTACTAACCTGACGGCTTATTATTCTAAAAAGGAAACCTTCATTTGGTTTGCAAATATTAAAGATTCTATACCATCAAAAATGAGTCGGATTCCTTACATTTAAAGAGCACCTGTCATTTTAGCTCTATCATGACAGTGCCTGTTAGTGGGCATCCACTCACCTGCTGCAGCCACGTCCCTAAACTTGTTGTGTTCCTGCCGCATCAACAGCCATCCCATTAAAGTGAATGGGACTGTCGGTGAGTCAACAGCAGGTCAGAGGAGGAGCCTCTGCGGGACAGAGAGGACAGCTGCTCTTTAAAAATTATAATTTAAATCAAGCCTTTTCACTAGTGATATAAATCAAATCCACTCTGCTTCTGTGAGAGATTAGTGACATTAGTTGGTGTGACAATTGTGAGACAACTACCAATGATGGGTCCACTGGTGAGAGTAGACCTGTGAGAGATCTAATGATACCAGGACAGAGAGAAGATAGAGACCTCCACACTGTGTTTGATGTTAACCAAAAAACTAAATGCCCCAAATACTCAAATATTGGGAGCACGTGACACTACACCTCCTGAGTCTTCTATTTTCTTTCTGCGGGGGAGGTGAGTCCTTCTTCTTCTTCCTAATAGATTGGGCCTACTGGATCATTGAATCAAGTCCCCAACCCTGAAAGTAGTTAAACATACGCTGGCCATATTCTGATTTTCGGATTTTTTTCAAATTTATTTTGTTTTGAAAAATTTTCTCTGATTTTCTACTGGTTAGTGGGGTCAAAATGACATTCATTTTCAAGCACAGTGATGAGAAAATTTGAGAGAGCAGAATGGAAAATTTTCTTAGAACTAACAGGGTATGCGGTTTTCATGCAGTAAAGTCCATTTGTTCCAAAATCCAACTTTAACATCAAATATTTTTTATAAGTGCTTTTAATCCAATGTTAAAATCAAATGTTAAATGCAAACAATTTTTCTTCTAGTACTTTTGAATGAAATTTGTCAAGTCAGCGAATGCACTGAGAATTTTTGTACAAAATGTTCCAACAAATGTTCTTAAAATGTTCCTTTAAATATCTACTAGTGTATGGCCAGTTTTAGGTGAGTATTGAAAACCTTCTTTGTTTAAAAAAAACCCTGATAATTGGCTGAGAAGGGGAGATGATAGAGCTATGATGGAGCTGTGACAGGCCTAGTGCTTCCAGGATGGAGAAGATAGAGACAATGCAGGGTATGGAGGCATAGAGATCCGAGACAGGACAGATGTACAGAAATTAGCATTGTGCAGGGAAGGATATAGAAAAGATTAGTCACAACGGGGCCCCTAGGCTGGAATACCATAACACCAGCACGGCAACATTTCTCAAATAAATGAGAATCCAGAATCTTTCTTATCACTGAACTAAAGTAAATAAACGCAAATGAGAAAAATGTGACCTTCAAGGGTGGAGGAACAGGATCGGTAACTACATGTTACACCGAAGGCTCATGCGGGTGGATAAAATGTGGATAAAATTCACACATGAAAAAAAAAAGAACTGATTCTGTAGGACTCGATCTAAGGGTTCCCTTCCCAGTTCTTCCATTCTTTATATTTAAAAGATAACTATGATATGGAAGTTTGTGCCGGCTTTTAGCAAACAATGGGAAAATCACCCGTACCTTCTTTGACAAATCAACAGGGTTGTCTTAATTCATGAGCACTGCCCAGGGGCCCCAGGTGCATGGGGGCCCCATGATAACTTTGCATTACATCATTCTTACCAACTGTCCCAGATTTGCTGGGACATTCAAGATTTTAACTAAGCTGTCCCAAGATGGCCGTGTCCCAAGCAACGGTCCAGAACCTGTACTGTGCCCTACTGATCCTAATACTATTCCCTTCTGATCCCAGTATTGTGCCCTCCTGACCCCCCCAATACTGTGCCCTTCTGCCTCCCCCTGTACTGTACCTATTGTGTTGATAAGTATTTATGGCACATTTCCTTTTTGTTTAAAATGTTTTTTTTTTAAGTACTAATAAATATGCATTTAATACTATTAGCTATTAAAGTGGTTGTAAAGACTCGAGGTTTTTTACCTTCATGCATTCCATGCATGGATTCCATTGCAAATTCCTCTATTGTACTTCAAAAACACAGGATCACCTTGGTTTCCTTAATACTTTTTTTTCCCTTAAATGATTAAATGACAAATGTATGTTTCCTCAGACCGCTGTCTCATATCTGGGGGGAACCACATCTGTGCAAACCAGCTGCCCTATGACATGTGAAAAGACCTCATACTGAAAGGGCAAATACACTATATTGCCGGAAGTATTGGGCCAGTCCTCCAAATTATGTGATTCAGGTGTTCCAATCCCCTCCATATCATGTGATTCAGGTGTTCCAATCCCCTCCATGGACACAGGCATATACAATCAAGCCCCTAGGCATGAAAACTGCTTCTACAAACATTGGTGAAAGAATGGGTCGCTCTCAGGAGCTCAGTGACTCCAAGCGTGGTCCCGTGATAGGTGGCCACCTGTGCAATAGGTCCATCCGTGACATTTCCTGGCTACTAAATATTCCACGCTCAACTGTTGGTGGGATTATAACAAAGTGGAAGCAACTGGGAACAACAGCAACTCCACCAAATGGTAGGCCACGTCACATGACAGAGGGGGGTCAGTGCATGCTGAAGCGCACAGTGCGCAGAAGTCGACAACTGTCTGCAGAGTAAATAGCTAAAGACCTTCAAACTTGGTGTGGCCTTCAGATGAGCCCAACAACAGTGTGTAGAGAGCTTCATGGAATGGGTTTCCATGGCCAAGCAGCTGCATCCAAACCTTCCATCACCAAGTGCAATGCAAAGTTTTGGATGCCGTGGTGTAAAGCACGCCGCCACTGGACTCTAGAGCAGAGGAGACATGTTCTCTGGAGTGACCAATCATGCTTCTCTGTCTGGCAATCTGATGGATATGTCTGGGAATGGCGGTTGCCATGAGAACGGTACTTGCCTAAGTGCATTGTGCCAAGTGTAAAGTTTGGTGGAGGGGGGATTGTGGTGTGGGGTTGTATTTCAGGGTTGGGCCTGGCCCCCTAGTTCCAGTGAAGGGAACTCTTAAGGTGTCAGCATACCAAGACATTTTGGACAATTCCATGCTCCCAACTTTTTGAGGTCGGCCCCCCATTACAGTGATGAGGTCTGGCCCCCCTGTTACAGTGATGAGGTTAGCCCCCCATTACAGTGATGAGGTTGGGCCCCCAATTACAGTGATGAGGTCGGCCCCCTACAGGAGGCCCGGAGGTACCCCCTTATCACCGCCCCCGGGTAGTGAGGACACATTCAGGCAGGAACCCTGGCGATCCTTCATCCACATTGGGAACTGACCTCCTATATAACAGCCCTACCTTTTAGTTCTGATATCCCCCGATAGAATGGGAAGGAGAAATATGTTTTGGTCGATGTTGATGTTACTCTTTGTAGATTGTTTAGAATGGAGTATTTGCTAGTCTCAGACTGGAGGGGGGGGGATGGTAATTTGCTGACTTGCTGATAGTCTTCTGACAGATGAAGAAATGATGGCATGTGCTGATGATGTCATTGCCTGTATGTTGTATACACATTTCATCATCCAACAGTCTGTACAATTCAATGTATGGAGGGAAATACCCAGAAAACACCTATTGTTAACCACATGCCTACCGGGCACTTATACCCCCTTCCTTACTAGGCCAATTTTCAGCTTTCAGCGCTGTCGCACTTTGAATGACAATTCCACAGTCATTCAAGATTGTACTCATTTTTATAATTTTTTCTCATAAATAGAGCTTTCTTTTGGTGGTATTTAATCACTGCTGGGTGTTTTACTTTTTTGCGCTATAAACAAAAAAAAAATCAAAAAATGTGAAAAAAAAAAGTTTTTTCATTTCTATTATAAAATTTTGCAAACAGGTAATTTTTCTCCTTCACCGATGTGCGTTGATGAGGCAGCAGTGATGGGCACAGATAGGCAGCACTGAAGGGCACTGATAAGCGGCACTGATAGGCAGCACTAATGAGGTGGCACTGATAGGCGGCACTGATAGGCGGCACTGACTGGTGTCACTGCTGGGCATTGACTGGCGCAACTGCTGGGCACTGACTGGCACAACTTCTGGGCACTGACTTGTGGCACTGACTGGCAGCACTGCTGGGCTGCACTGATGGGCACTGGTGGGTGGCATTGGTGGGCACAGGTGGGTAGCACTATTGGGCACAGGTAGGTGGCACTGCTGGGCACAGGTGGGCGGCACTGCTGGGCACAGGTGGGTGGCACTGCTGGGCACACTTGGGCAGAGCTGGTGGGTGGCACCGATCATCAGAGCACTGATCATCAGTGCCCTGATGATCGGTGCTGATCACTGCTCTGACAACTGCCGGTTCTCAGCAGTACTTTCCTCATGCTCTGACAGCGTGAGGAAAGTGCAGCTGAGAACCGGCAATTGCATTTCCCTGTGATCAGTGTGTCACTGGACATGGCTGATCATGTGGTAAAAGGCCGCTGTGATTGGCCTTTTACCCCATCACGTGATCAGCTGTGTCTGTAGGAGATTGCCGGGGGCTAGCCCCCGGGGGCATGCAGGAGAGCGCATTCTGGGAGGACATATGATGCCTTCCCAGAACTGGCTGGCGGCAGTGCCATCATTCAGTTATCTACTGTTAACAACTGGTTAAACAAAGAACCATCATCGGGGATGTGGCTGCCAGACGGCAGGAGCCGGCATCGTGAGCGGAGCTCTTTTTTTTTCTTTTTTCGGGTAGCGGCGGACATCATGACTGATGTTGGATCCACTTCGGGGGACATTTTTTACATTTTTATTTTAATAAAGAACTTGTCAGAGACTGTTTCCTGTCTTTTTTTTTATACTACACTTTTTTATTCTATGAATGGGTAGTGGTACTGTATACTCATTCACATGGGGGGGGGGGGGCAGGATCTGGGGCCCCCTTGTTAAAGGGCCCTTCCAGATTCCGATAAGCCCGCAAACCCCCACAACCACCAGCTAGGGTTGTGGAGAAGAGGCCTTTGTCTCCGTCATCATGGGGACAAGGTGCTTTGGGGGGGACCATGGTGGAGGGCATGTGGCCTGGCATGATTCAGGAGGGGGGGCGCTCGCACGTCCCCCCCTTTCCTGACCTGCTGGTCTTAGATTGTGTAGGGAAATATTAGCTAGGGCTATTGCTTCAGGTATACCATTTTGTATTCATTATGCATGCATTGTGATAAGAGTTAGAGTGATGCTTTAAGTAGATGAAATTATTATGTCTTAAGTAAATGTTATAAGAAATGCCAGCATTATTTTCGAGCTTATATGGAAAATTTTAAATGGTATATGTATGTAACAAGTACAACCACAAAGTGACAGGATGAACGCCTAGACTGCAGGTGTCTGTAAAAAATATCGTAGAGAACAGAGATAGATGTTCAGATAAGAGATCTGGGGACACAGCCAAAAATGGCAGGATGTACTGACTGAGGTTAACATTTTTACAGTTTAACCTCCTTGGCGGTATGATTCCTTCCGATTTTTTGTGCTGAAAGCGGTACCATTTTTTCGCATGGAAATAGTTTTTTATTGTAGGCTGTAATTTTTAGGAAAATTTCCCCACAAATCATTATCACTCAATTCTGCAAGTGGTTCTGATTTACTATCGCTGTTCTCTAGCCGGTCTAAAACGGCTTTTGACGTAAAGGGACGCTTTTTGGACGCCATGGACTTTTCTAAGTTTCCAGGCAGAAAGAACAGACAAAATGTAGGCAGGGCACAGGGCAAAGCACTAGGGACAATATGTATGTGAAATGGGATGAAACAGCAATGTTTTACTATTTAAAATTGAAAAAAAAAAAATGAAATTTTTTAAATTTTTTAAATTTCCCGCCGCCGGCGGCGGCGCCCGTATGTCCCAACGTCACGGGGACTGGAACACAGAAGCCGGATGCCGGCATCGGCCAGAGGAGATGGCCGGGGATGCTGCAGGGGACACATCGTGGGAACGAAGGACAAGGTAAGTGCTGCAGGGACCCCCAGAGCAGCGCTGCATGGTAAGCCCGAGTGTAGCTCGGGGTTACCGCTTGTGGTATAGAAATTTTACCCCGAGCTACACTCGGGAAAACCGCCAGGGAGGTTAAGTAAAAGGTGCACCTTGTCTAGTATCTGGGTAGAAGTTAAAGGTACGCTTTACTATTGGATAATTTGAGTTTGTGGTTTTTACCTTTATAAACTGTTGTGTACGTAATAAACTTTGCAATCTTCCTGTATCCTACTGGATACGGTGACGTCTCACGTATAGTGAAACTGAAAGTAGTTTAGTGTATTGTAAAGGGGGGATCCACCTTACTCCAATATGCAGACGACCTAATGGTCAGCCATGAAGACTGTGAGGTAGACTCAAGACACTTGCTAGATTACCTAGCCGGAAAGGGCCATTTGGCCTCAAGAAAGAAGATACAATGTGTACAGGAACAGGTGGAATACCTGGGTTGCCTGATTTCAGGAGGAGACAGGTCTGTCTCCCCAGCCAGGGTAAAAGCCCTAATGTCCCTCACACTACCAACAACCAAGGCTGCAATGATGTCCTTCCTTGGGTCAATAGTGTATTGCAGGCAGTGGATACCTGACTGTTCCCACTATGATTCGATCCTCAGGGATACAACAAAACAAGAGGCCCCACAACAGATAGAGTGGACCCCGGAGAGGAAGAAAGCTTTTGGTAGACTGATCAGATCACTGACTAATGCCCCAGCCTTAGCACTGCCGGACTATGAGAAGGAGTTTCAGCTTTACAGTGCAGTGTCAGCGGACGCATTTGCAGCCGTACTCACACAGGAACACGGTGGGAAAAATAGACCAGTGGCTTACCTTTCCAAGAAGTTGCCTTGTGTGGTTTTGGGCCTCATTGCCTTCAAGCGATGGCTGCTTGTGCTATGGCTGTAAAGGATGCAAGTAAACTGACACAGGGATCACCGACTGTGTTCTACACCACACATTCAATAGCAGCGCTAGTGCACAATATGACGACACAGCACATGACAGCACAGAGACTGAGTGGATATGAAGCAATCTTACTTAGCACTGCCAACTTGCAGATTACGACTTGTCCGGAAACGGCTCCGGTGCTTAGGTTGCTGCTAAATTTGGGTGAGACGGGAGGAGAAATGGTGACTGTACCCCCTCTACATGACTGTGAGGAAATGGTGTTAGAGAATACTTCACCCAGAGATGATCTAAAGGACATACCCCAATCGGGCAGTATAGATGCTTTTGTTGATGGCAGCTGTGTCAGACCAGATGATCATACCTACCAAACGGGTTATGCTGTTGTGATGCTACCAGACATAATCATTGAAGCCAAACCGCTTCATGCTAATTCAGCTCAGCAAGCTGAGTTAGTCGCGTTAACGCGTTAACTTTTTTCTGACCAAAGAGTGAACATTTACACTGAGAGCAGATATGCATTTGGGGTAGTACATGATTATAACATGATCCGTTAGCCAGAGGTAACAATTTAGCAGACAGAGCAGCGAAGGAAGCAGCTGCGTCATCCACACCCACACACAACATGACATTGTTTATGCAAGATTTCAAGAACGCATGAACAGGACAATAAAAGACAGACTGAAGAAAGCCACAGGGGGAACTTTAAAGAACTGGCTGTTATATCTCCCCGCAGTTCTTTACCAAAAAGACCACCCCTAATAAAAAGACTGGACTTTCCCCATATGAAATAATGATGGGTAGACCACCAAATGACTGCCAAACCCCAGGTGACAAAACTAACTTTTCTGCTTTACAGGAGGAATACGTAAAACATCTGGTAAGTGTGTTATCTGAAAACCAAGAAAAGGTGTCTGTCACCTGTCCTCCTCTTTCCACAGATCCCACTCATCCATTCCTGCTGGGTGACAAAGTTCTGATCAAACAACTGGCTGCAAGGAAAAAGACGGGACCCATTTTTCAAGGCCCATTTGAAGTCCTTAAAGTCACCAGAACAGCAGTTCTAACTGATCAGACTCCACAATGGATCCATGCATCGAGGTTGAAGAAATACCCGGAGATGAAGGACTCCCCAAGAGGTTCGGCAGAACAAGAGAACACAGTTTCTATGCCCCCCAACATCCCATCCCAGAACTCTTGAAGCTGATACCCCCAGCACAACAGCACACTTTCACCCGTTGGATGAATGGATACCCCACCCCATTGCATCCCACTGACCCACAGACATTGGGTTATACATAACCGAGACTGTTAACATACATATGATCAGTATGCTAGAAGATCCAACTATTAAGACACTGAATGAACCTCATCCACTTAGTGCACATTTTCAGTTCAAAATTAGACTTACTGATGACAAATGAAAGAATCCTATAAGACAGACATCTTACATCCCAAAGGCCTCAAGAGAACCCAAAGAAGATGAATCTCAGGACAAAGGGGATTCCGAGATAACAGAGGACCCCCTTTCTTCTGACAACCAATCAAATAATGGAAGGTGCCAAAATATTCGGAGGTGGTACCGGGTTATTCCAAAGATTTATAAAATAATTAATTGCACATTATACACTAGCACTTCTTTTTGCAATTTTTATTTATTTAAAATTTGCTATATGGGGAGTGGGTAAGACTATGAAGCACAAGAGCTCAGACTCCACCTCTCCAACAGACGGCTCCAGACTTACTTTGTTTGGACAATCCAGAGAGGAGGTGTGGTATTCTGAGTGATCATGTTGAACAAAGGTTCAATATGATCAAAGAGGGGGTTGTGGGGAAATATGAGCTAGGGCTATTGCTTCAGGTATACCATTTTGTATTCATTATGCATGCATTGTGATAAGAGTTAGAGTGATGCTTTAAGTAGATGAAATTATTATGTCTTAAGTAAATGTTATAAGAAATGCCAGCATTATTTTCGAGCTTATATGGAAAATTTTAAATGGCATATGTATGTAACAAGTACAACCACAAAGTGACAGGATGGACGCCTAGACTGCAGGTGTCTGTAAAAAATATCGTAGAGAACAGAGATAGATGTTCAGATAAGAGATCTGGGGACACAGCCAAAAATGGCAGGATGTACTGACTGAGGTTAACATTTTAACAGTTTAAGTAAAAGGTGCACCTTGTCTAGTATCTGGGTAGAAGTTAATGGTACGCTTTACTATTGGATAATTTGAGTTTGTCTTACTATTGGATAATTTGGGTTTGTGGTTTTTACCTTTATAAACTGTTGTGTACGTAATAAACTTTGCAATCTTCCTGTATCCTACTTGTGTGTTGGTTATGTTGATTGCCCGATCACGATCGAGCCCGTGCCACACCCAGACGCTGCGCAGCACAAAGAGAATATAAGAAATAAGAATATAAGGATTCCAGGAAAGGGGGAATTCCTTACAGATTGTAAGCTCCAAGGATCTGGGTCCTTGTATTGAACATTATGGTTGCTGTATTATCTGCCTTTATATTGTACAGCGCTGAGAACACTGTTGGTGCCATAAATCCTGAATAATAATAATAATATTGTACATGTGACGTGTCGCTGATAGAACACAGAAATCACGACATGCAGATGTATGGATGAACGCTGTGTGATTTCTGTGCTGCTGATCAGTGTACAGAGTGGTATTAGTGAGTGGGGGGGGAGGTATCTGTATTAATGGATCAGTGTGGAGGTGTTGTGGTGTCAGTGAGTGGGGGTGGAGGTGCCTGGGCTAATGGATCAGTGTGGGGGGTATTGTGGTGTCAGTAAATGGGGGTGGAGGTGCCTGTACTAATGGATCAGTGTTGGGTGTGTTGTGGTGTCATTGAGTGGAGGTGTCTGTACTAATGGATCAGTGTGGGGGTTGTTGTGGTGTCATTGAGTGGAGGTGTCTGTACTAATGGACCAGTGTGGGGGTTGTTGTGATGTCAGTGAGTGGGGTTGGAGGTGTCTGTACTAATGGATCAGTGTGGGGGGGGTGTTGTGGTGTCAGTGAGTGGGGGGTGGAGGTGTCTGTACTAATGTATCAGTGTGGGGGGTGTTGTGATGTCAGTGAGTGGGGGGTACACATGTCTATGTGATGGATGGGGGAGGGGTCAGTGGGGCGATATAAAAATATGAAATGTATTATAATAAGAGGTGTTGAACCCTCAGCACGTTTAGCGCACCACTCTGAGTACAGTAAATACAAATCCCCCAGTAAACTCTTTGGTAAAACTCTTCCCCCAGTACTTTCAGGTTGCAGCTTTCAGTGCTTCTGGCTCCTGATCTCTCAGTGCTGCTTTCCTGAATGTCAGCTCTTCCCAGGAAGGAGTTAACAGTGGACAGTACAGCCTCCAATCAGGGAGTTAGTTTGAAGAAGAAGGGGGCAGGGGAGGGTCTTGCCATCCTAGGCTAGGGGGCTGTGTGTGTGCTAAATCTAGATATCTGTAGAATAACATGTCGGGGACATCACTACTTTTGGTGTAATGCAGAACGATTACAAATTAATTGGCTAAAGATGCACTGCACTCAGATTGTGTTCCTGTGCAATTTTTTGGTAGAACAGCCCCTTAATGAGGGACCCCCATACATAAAATACATACTGGACCCATATCTTTGATGAGGGTCAGATATGGATGTCAAGGGGGAACCCCCTGCAAAAAAAAAATGTAGCCCCCCAAATTCCATACCAAATGCTGATATGAGCAGCTGCCCAGCAGAGCAATTATAGCAGAAGCTGTTGGTGGCGGACCTGTTGGACAATTGTCCTGTACTCCTACCAGAATGTCTATCAGACCTACAGAGAAGACACAACGAGGGAGGAGCCATCCTCCCCGGGTTCAGTTTGGCAATCTTGCTTGGCATTTGCTGCAAAGTCTATGAGGAGCAAATCCTCCTATTCAGTTCTGACCATTTATAGGGCTAATAAGCAAGCTGTTGTCATACAAAAGGTATGGAAAGTCAGGTGCTGCCATGGGTGCCGTACCAATGCCAAAATACAAGACGTATCTCTCTTAGATTGTCCACTCTCCTTAAGGATCCAACAAACACTGACAATATGCCTGTGGGGGTCTCAGGCTTTTATAGAAAGGGGGCAGAGTTATCCATTCCTTCAAATGATTGGCTCTTAGGACTCAGCTGACCAGAGGCAATGGCTGTGCATCGTGTTATAGGTTGTTCCTTATTCCTGGTGGAGAACCTGCAAAGTTTTTGGCCAAATATTTGCAATTCATGAGTAAATTCCTGGGATACAACATAATAAATGACCCTGAACCTCATTCCTGGACCAGACACACCGACAGGGGCACCTAGGACCCTCCTCTGTGTAATCTTCATGTAAAGTAGAGGGAAATGACTCTTATATTTCCTGCACACAGTTACCAAGAAATCTTCTTAACTTTTTCCAAGCACTTAGAAGGCCTCCAAACTCCGGCATATGTGTCTGTCTGTATGGCTGGTGGGTCAGGTGGCCATGAACTCTTTCAGGGCTGGTAATGTCTTAGAGCTATGAACACAGGATTCCATGGCACTGTCTTCCCACCACACAAACTCACTAGAGCTTTGCAGTCATGTGACCACTTGGAACAAATAAAGACAAAGGTATTTGCATTGAAATGTATTGGTAATTGTATGCAGGAAATATAAGATTAGTGGGGAGGTAACATTGGAAAGTCAGGTGACTGTATCGGCTTTCCTTCTACTTTAATGTAGACAGATTTTCCTCACAAACTGGGTGACATCAAACAGGGGAATCCCTACTGAACTGAGAGAAGTCTTCACACCCCCAATTCTGTCATATCACCTTCAATGTATATATGTGGGAGATGTTATAAGGTTTTATTTCTAAATACATTTCTGAAGTCTCACTCAATGGTCCAAACTGGATCCTATGTTGTGTCTTGTTTGAATCTTGGAAAAATATAATCACGATAAACCTGCTATGAAGCAAACAGAAACATTGTCAGGTAAAACATTACAAATGGAAATTGATTTAGACCGGGGGGGGGGGAGGAACCTCTAAGGTGGTGGGGAGATATGATGTGAATGGAGGGGGCTTCTCAGTAAATGGGGGGCTATGATGATGTATAGGGGGTACTTTGACATGTCAGGGTGAATCTGTCATATTATGGGGACACTGATGTGGTGGGGACCTCTTAGGTGATGGGTGGACCTCTGAGATGATGGGTGGATTCTGATATGATGGAGGGACCTCTAAGGTGGTGGGGAGATCTTTGATATGAAGGGAGGGGGCTTCTCAGTAATGGGGAGACTATGATGTATAGTCATGTAGACATGTTGACATGTAGGGGTGAATATGTCATATTATGGGGACACTGATGTGGTGGGGACCTCTTAGGTGATGGTTGGACTTCTGAAATGAGGGGTGTCACGAGTTCACCCACACGCCACACCCACAGCGACTATCTAACCGATGCGCGCATGTATGGCCGTGACTTGGGGTAAGAGGGACTTAACTTTGAATATATCTACGTATATAAGACTGGCCGTGATACACTTTCACAGCCCGCATTATCTCTTGGCCACCACCAGAGGGAGACTCCACTTCAATCCAGCCGATAGACCACACACTGGCAGATACAAATCTTATATACAATCTTGTGCACTAATTAGAGTTGAGGAGCAGTTTAGCAATCACACACCCTTCTAGGATCCCTTCAGCTATCCTACAAGCCAGAACCCCGGTGTTAATCACTCTTCCACTGTCCACACCCCCCCACACCAGACACACCACAAACGGTAGCTTGCCACCACCCAACGGTTTATCTGCAGAACGGTCTGTTGGGACACCCCACACACACAGATATCCATCTGGCAGATCTGTTACCTTTACAATCTGCACGCAATCTGCCCACACGCAGTGCAATTTCATACAGATTGGCAATGAGCTTGACCGAGCATATAAAGGCACTAAAATGCCATACAATCTAATCTCTCTGGAGATATGAGCCCGAGCTTAAGAACCTAGAATTCACTTATTAATTTTAAGATTTAATATCCCGAAAGTGGGCAGTGCATAAAGTATGTACAAAGTATAAAAAGTTACAGAAAATACAAGAAGACACACATTGACATTCTCTATAAAATAAAAGGGAATACAAAACAGAAATATAACTTTTACCAAGATTTATCCTGCGACTGGAGCAAGTCAGAGAGTCCGTAATCCGTTAGTCGATCGAACCAGCTCCATACGAATTACCATGTCCAAATGTCAGGGTCCTCAATTTATGGGGATATGGACGTAGGCGGGACATTAGTTCTTGGCCCACAGGCTGTTCTGGGTGCTGAACTGCCCAAAATCAATTGGACCAGAAACGGCTTGAATCACCAAGTCGGGGATTGAATTTCCGACACCAGCGCAACAGTCCGATCGCGACAGTACCAATCACTGTTCAGCTGTCGCAATCCAGCGCCACATAACCATTTCCTGCATTTTTATGGCATTCTACATAGGCCAAAAATATGTTTTTTACATGCAGATGCAGCCCACAGAGTGTCCAATCAGAAGGAAGTATGTTCATCTCTCTGCAACTAATATTTTAGCTTTTATGAGGGATGAAACATACTCCTTTGATCTATGTACTGTATATACTTTAGAGCTCCCTAGACAGATCAGAGCCCCCCTGGTGTCATGAAGCCGAAACGTCTGTGTTCCTCTTTTAAACTTCAGGAAGGTGGCAAAGTCTGATTACATATAGGTGACAAAATCATATTAGCACCCAGGTGCCACTTCCAGCCTGAGGAAATCTGTCTTTTCAGATGCTAATGGTTGAGCACATGTCTCTGAATACTTATGGATGAAAATATCTTTAATAACAAAGAATGAACTAAATTTACGATTACATATTGCTACAGGTCACATCTCAGCTACTCAAATCTGTACATTTATGTCACAAGGGGGGACTCTGATGTGATGGAGAACCTCTGATGTGAAGAGGATCTATGATATAATTTGATCAGGAACCTCTGAGGTGATGGGGAACCTCTGATATGAAGGTAATTTCAACAAGGCAGCTGAGTGCATCGTCCCAGGCTCAGGTTCCCCTTTGATATGTAATGTTTACTTTTTTACATTTTAGACTGAGGGGCCTTGAGATTTTCAATTATTTTATGGGTACTTGAGGTGATTGTAGCCGTATTAGTGCTACTGAAAAAATGTTGAGAAATGCTGATTTAGACTGACACAGAAAATCTCTCCTCACCTGGGGAGGAGAACAAAGCAGATAACATCAGCAGCTCATAAACGTTTATTGCCTCCATCAATCCTGAAACAGAAAGTCCTACAAATAAGTTTCTGGAATGTTGTGTTATGGCTCAGTTCTTGGAAGTATTTCCAAACACTATTGCAGCTGCACCCCTAACATGGATCTACACCTAAAGAAATAATTGTATTTATTTATTTCAGCTTCCCAACCCTTGGATGTGGTATCTCCATGGGACTGCACAGATATACCCACCTTACAGTCTAACCCCAGCTTTCATTTACCTTTCAATAGTTTGTCCAAACCAAGCTGGCCCAAATAACCTATTTCCATAGCTATAAAGTGCAGCTGCTGTCAATGCTGTACAAAGTGTGTGGCATCAGCTACATCCAGTATACAGTGTTGCGTTCCGGCAGAAGTACAAGGACTTCCTGTCCCATTCCCAAAGCAAAATGTCTCAGCCAAATGAAAAAAAGAGCAAAAATGTAGAAAAAAAAGGTTTTCTTAATTTCCATTATAACATTTTGCAAACAGGTAATTTTTATCCTTCAGTGATGTGTTCTGCTGAGGCTGCACTGATGGGCACTGATAGGCAGCACTGATGGGCACTGATAGGCAGCACTGATGGGCACTGATGAGGTGGCACTGATACGCAGCACTGATGGGTACTTATGAGGTGGCTTTGATGGGCATTGGTAGGCAGCACTGATGGGCACTGATGAGGTGGCACTGATAGGCAGCACTGATGGGCACTGATAGGCAGCACTGATGGGCACTGATGAGGTGGCACTGATAGGCAGCACTGATGGGTACTTATGAGGTGGCTCTGATGGGCATTGGTAGGCAGCACTGATGGGCACTGATGAGGTTGCACCAGTGGGCAATGATGAGGAGGCACTGGTATTGGACACAGCTGATCACATGGTAAGAGGCAGCTGTTACTGGCTCTTTATAGTGATACGTGATCAGCTGTGTCTGAAGGACACAGGGGTCACAGAGAGTGCCGGGTGCACTCTGTAGCAGGGTGTGGGGGGGTGTGTCTCAGGGAGGACATTCAGCCATCATTTGGAACTTCCCCTTTTGGGTGGAGCTCCACTTTAAATCCACCAAATACTTCCAGGACTTGACATGTAACCAAAACTGTGAATGGAATATGGTGAGGCCTCATCAATGGGTAGGGAGGAGGTTCTGACATGGCAAATTCACCAGAGGAACTCTAATGTACTGACCAACGTCTGGACTTCGGTCAGCTGGCTTAGAAGAGCCATGTAGTGATAACTCACATTCCTGCATGCATTTTGTTTTGGCTGTTTTGGAGCGTTTTCACTCGTCACTCATAGGACAGCCCATTCACTTGAACAGTCTGTTCTGCACACAACATTCTCTCCGGACTTTTTGTGCATTTTATCGCTGTTTTTGGTGTATTTTCCACATTTGGGGTGTCTTTAACATGTAATGACAACACAAAGCACATTTGCAGCATTTCTGAAACGCATGGCAAAGTGTGCATTTTCTGTGCGGTTTTCCATGCGTTCAGAAACACACAGATGTGAATGGAGCATCGTTGTTCTGTGTAATTTCACCTTCAGGCTCCATTCATACCTAAAGTAGTGTGGGGGGGGGCATGTTTTTTTACTCATTTTTCCAATTACACATATAGGGAAGCCCCTTTTTTATGTGGCAAAATGTGTCTTTGCTTCTGTGTTTGGTGTTCCATTAGCAATTAATGACACTGAAAGCACAACTAGGTCATTTTAGGTGTATAAAGGAGGCCATCCACTATACAATCTGATTGTACAATTTCTGTACAATCTTCTTTAGATTTACTAATATTATAAAATAGGACACAACATCTATCCAATCACTCTTTATCCAATCAGGCAGGCCCTTGCAGTACATAAGGGGTGTCCTGAGGACTGTATGTGGCCCCAGAGAGTTTAGTATCCACTGGAGAAGGTGGATTGTGGTGATTGGCTGAACCACATTGATCGGGTGAGAGAGACCCATGCATCCACTAGCTGAGTGAACATTGACATCTACTACCCCAGTTATCTGCTTGCACATAGTTGTGAACATTGTACACAGTTCCCCCAGTTTGTGGCCGAGCTATACCAGCACCGCTGATGGAACATATCTGCAGTACAGTTATCAATCAAGCTGACCGCAGGATATACAGTTATAGACCAAGATATAGCAGTGCCTACTAAAGCAACAAGTCTATCTCCCTCTTTGCAGAGCAGGATCCCTTTCACTAATCATCTTTTGCCCTCTGACATTCGGAGGGAGTTGCCTTCATCCATAGACATTTATGCCAGCTGCTGCCATCTACTACTTCCAGCTCACTTCAGAAATTGAGTTCTTAAAAGAAACTTGGCTCTAATTCTTCCCCATCAATCAGGAAAGTGCTAAAATGTCTTCTTTTTCCCTCACTATTTTTGGTGTGACTACCCTAAGTAACTATTAGCCACCCTTTGACTCAATTTCTCACAAATTGGGCCCCAACAGGCGTGCAGAAGATATTACAGAGCTCTAAAGGGGACATTGCCAATTATAACTGAGAATTCTCTTCTTTCACATTCAATCCTTGCTAACTAGTTCTAAGGACCCGCAGTGAGCTTATCAGTTCACTTGATAGTCATTCCTGCTCACTGGGGATTGCACATTCTCCTCAGACTGGAGGCAGTGGATCATTTCATAAAGCAGGCCTGTGAACAGTTCCTGTTGTTTTGTTGTGAATGTCATTACTTTTACTCACCATTGCCAAGAGTGATCACACTTACTGCCAATACCAGTGTTATTTTGTTTTTCCTGTCCTATTCAGTTACCTCCAATTCCAAAATAAACTTCATTTTGGTTTATGCTACTCTGTGTGTGACTCCATTTTACAGGTGTGATTTATCGGGGTCCCCATCACACGGTGGTGTCAGCAGAGGTTGGGCTTTCAATGAGAGGTCCAGATTGACAGGGAACCCAAATCAATGACTAAAGCAACCATGAAGGGGTAGTGCTACATATTATTTTTACTGCTGTGAGAAAAATCCTCCCTCTTCTGGACTTTGATGTCTGCATCAAATATCACGGATCCAGCCTCACCCTGTGTAGGAGGATGTGACCCTCCCAACTGCATTCTTCCCCGAAGTCAGAGACCTTCATTGCCATTTCTCTTTCTGCTGTCAGTGATGGCGTCTGCAGATCTGAGAGTTGAGCTGGAATGTTCCCTCTGTCTGAACATTTATACAGATCCTGTAAACCTGAGATGTGGACACAACTTCTGCCGGGTCTGTATTGATCGTGTGCTGGATACACAGGGGGGGTCTGGAGGATATTCCTGTCCTGAATGCAGGCAGAAGTTTCCGGATCGGCCTTCTCTGCAGAGGAACATAACACTGCGTAATATAATGGAGAAGTTGCTTTCTGCTCAGCCTGATCAGGAGGAGTCCGGGGTCTTCTGTACTTACTGTGTGGACTATCCTGTACCTGCTGTTAGATCCTGTGTACTCTGTGAGGTTTCTCTGTGTGATAAACATCTGAGAGTCCACAAAAAGTTTCCAGAACACATCTTAACTGACCCCACCTTGTCCATGGAGAGCAGGAAATGCTCCTTCCATAAGAAGATCCTGGAGTATTACTGCACTGAGGATGAGACCTGTATCTGTGTGTCCTGCACTTTGGCTGGAGAACATCGAGGACACCAGGTGGAGATGCTGAATGAGGCTTCTGAGAAGGACACACTGAGGAATGTTCTGCAGAAACTTCTGACAAAGAGAGAGGAGATGGAGGAAAGAGTCCAGAGTCTGCAGGAACACAGGAGGAAAGTAGAAGAAGAAGCAGCTGGTGACACTGAGAGAGTCACTGCCCTGTTTAGAGATCTCAGGAGACGTCTAGAAGACCTGGAGAAGAGAGTCCTGAGGGAAATCTCCGGGAGGGCAGAGCGGATCTCCATCTTCATCCGGGTTCTGGAAATAAAGAAGGAGGAGCTGTCCAGGAAGATGCGTGACATTGAGGAGCTGTGTAACATGACGGATCCACTGACTGTCCTACAGGAATCAGACACAGGTGACTTGTGTGATACTGAGGATGGAGATAATGAGGACAGAGAGAGACATGAGGAACTCCTCCATGATGGAGGGGGGGTGGATGTGGCTGGGATATCACACACATTACACACATTATCTGATATAATAACAGGAGTAAATGTATCCTTCTATATACAGGGAGCTGAGGACATATTACTGGATGAAAACACAGCTCATAATATTCTACAGATATCAGATGACAGGAAAACTGTATCCAGGTCAGATATAGACCAGAATCATCCAGAAACACCAGAGAGATTTCAGTATTATTCTCAGGTGTTGAGCAGTCGGAGTTTCTCCTCAGGGAGACATTACTGGGAAGTGGATGTTGGGAGGTCAGATAGATGGAGAGTCGGGATGTGTTACCCCAGTATAGACAGGAGAGGATGGCAGGCAGTGATTGGATGGAATAAGAAGTCCTAGTGTTTGTACAGGAATGGTGGTCGGTATGGGGTGATACATGACAATAAAGTGATCTACTTACCCTCCAATCCCCCCAGTACCAGAGTCAGAATATATCTGGATTATGTGGCCGGGCGGATCTCCTTTTATGATCTGTGTGACCCGATCCGACACCTCCACACCTTCACCACCACCTTCACTGAGCCCCTCCATGCTGGGGTTTGTATAGGGAGAGGTTGTATAAAGATCTGTGGGGGGAATCGGGAGATGTGAGAACTCCGCCCAGAGATTGGTGATGTCACAGGGAGGAGAGATGTGATTTGGTGGAATGTTCAGCCAATAGGATAAAGCAGTGGGTGGGGCCTCAGTTGGTGTCCTTCAGGCTTTTCTACTATAATCAATAATAAGTGAGATTTCTCCTCTGTCGCTGATCACTGTGATTGGGTAGAATATCGGTCAGACTACCGGACTGACATGTTCCTATTGGCCAGTGAGGACGGATGTGCTATCTATCTATCTATCTATCTATCTATCTATCTATCTATCTATCTATTATCTATCTATCTATCTATCTATCTATCTATCTATCTATCTATTATCTATCTATCTATCTATCTATCTATCTATCTATCTATCTATTATCTATCTATCTATCTATCTATCTATCTATCTATCTATCTATCTATTATCTATCTATCTATCTATCTATTATCTATCTATTATCTATATATCTATCTATCTATCTATCTATCTATCTATCTATCTATCTATCTATCTATCTATATATCTATTATCTATCTATCTATCTTCTATCTATCTATCTATCTATCTATCTATCTATCTATCTATCTATCTATTATCTATCTATCTATCTATCTATCTATCTATCTATCTATTATCTATCTATCTATCTATCTATCTATCTATCTATCTATCTATCTATCTATTTATCTATCTCTCCATCCATGCCATGACAATCTGACATATTACTTTCTCTGTAATTATGACACAGAAAATGACCAGATATGCCTTCAGCAATCTACCTCCTCCTGCCCTTCCCCCTCCTCTCTGCCCCTCCCCCACATGCAGTCACTCTGTGCAGGGTGCAGTGCGGTCACTGTGATTGGACGGGATGGGGTCTCCTCTCCCCTTGTTCCTCCCTCCTATTTCATACAATCTATACTAAGAAATGATCAAACTTGCAGCCAGATTCTTTTTCTTAGTTGTGGATGGGGTGGGGGAGGGGTTAGAGCCCCGGTCAGATTTTTATATATCGGTCCTTTTGAAGATTCCCTGTCTGGTTAAATGTTGTCAGCAGGATGGGAAGTGTCTCCTGACAATGGGAACATTCTACAGAGACACGTCATACATGAGGCTGGTAATATGGAGAATACAGGGGAAGCCAAAGTGGGTGAGACCGGAGAACACGCTGAACAGTGATCTACATCACAGTGCTGCTAACAGTAACACCGTCTGATTGGCTGCTCCGGGTCTCACACACTACTCTGTGCTGAATAAGATAAGATATATTAAGGGAAAAGGAGAAGGCGGGGTTAATGTATTCCTTCATCTTTATGGAATCCTCCAATGAAAGCCAGGGTCCAAATATATCATAGTCTCTGGGGACCAAACATGTCACATGGCCTGGGGCCCCGCATTTGTCATATGACCTGGGGCCCCAAATATGTCACATTGTCTGGGGGACAGAAAAATGTCACATTGCCTAGGATAGGTCCCCAACTATGTCCCAGCCCCTGGAGACAGAATATGTCACATTGCCAGGAAACCTAAAGTATGTAACATTGCCTGGGGCCCCAAATATTTTGGAAGGTCTTGGGATGGGGAGCGGAGCCAAAGGGTTGGAAGAATAGGTGGCTGCTATGGGTGTTTCAGTGGGGGAGGGACAAAAAATGGTAGGGCTTATGCTGCTGATGTAGTTTGCAGATCATGGGGGGAGGGGGCACTTTGCATTTTTTGTCTTGGGTGAGAGAGGATTTTATCCCATCACTGTCTGGGGGGCCTCTTACACTGATTTTGGGCCCCAGGCACCTTAAATAGACTCTGTCACTAGCCCATCCAAGAGAGTGATAGGTTCTCTTGAAAGCCCTCACCTGACCTGCTATAGAGATGGGACGGTGAAGAAATGTATAGAGTGCCGGACCCGAGACAGAGCGCAGAGTGTAACCCGACATATTGTCTGTCTCCGAGCTTTGATGTCATACTAGAGGAGTGGCTGCCGTGGGATCCAGATACAGGTGTACTGGCCCTTTAAGTGAAAATCTATCTATCTATCTATCTATCTATCTATCTATTATCTATCTATCTATCTATCTATCTATTATCTATCTATCTATCTATCTATCTATCTATCTATTATCTATCTATCTATCTATCTATCTATCTATCTATTATCTATCTATCTATCTATCTATCTATCTATCTATCTATCTATCTATTATCTATCTATCTATCTATTATCTATCATCTATCTATCTATCTATTATCTATCTATCTATCTATCTATCTATCTATCTATCTATCTATTATCTATCTATCTATCTATCTATCTATCTATCTATCTATCTATCTAATGTGAGATTTCTCCCTCTGTCACTGATCACTGTGATTGGGTAGAATATCCATCCAACTACCAGACTGACATGTTCCTATTGGCCAGTGAGGAGGGATGTGCTATCTATCTATCTATCTATCTATCTATCTATCTATCTATCTATCTATCTATCTATCTATCTATCTATCTATTATCTATTATCTATCTATCATCTATCTATTATCTATTTATCTATCTATCTATCTATCTATCTATCTATCTATCTATCTATCTATCTATGTCTGTCTATCTATCTATCTATCTATCTATCTATCTATCTATCTATTATCTATCATCTATCTATTATCTATCATCTATCATCTATCTATCATCTATCTATTATCTATCATCTATCATCTATCTATTATCTATCATCTATCTATCATCTATCTATTATCTATTATCTATCATCTATCATCTATCTATCTATCTATCTATCTATCTATCTATCTATCTATCTATCTATCTATCTATTATCTATCTATTATCTATCTATCTATCTATCTATCTATCTATCTATCTATCTATCTATCTATCTATCTATCTATCTATCTATCTATCATTATTATTAATACATTTACAATGAGTTTGTTCTATGGATGATTTTATTGTGTGAAGAAATACAAATGAATAATTGCTCTACAAATAGAGAAAGAGATGAAAATCGCTGGAAAAATCTCCAAGGAAACATATGAAGAAATGATCCCGAGATGGGATCTATTCCCAATATAATGATCTGACTATAAAAAAAATGTCTGATGAATGGAACCGGAATGTGTCCTCAATATCATGTGTTCCCATAGAATGGATCCCCAATAGAATCCTACTGGAACTCTTTTATAATGGATCCTAATATCATGTGTTCCCATAGAATGGATCCCCAATAGAATCCTACTGGATCCCCTTTATAACGGATTATAATATAATGTGTCCCCATAGAATGGATCGCAAATAGAATTTTATTGGATCTGTTTTATAATGGATCTTAATATAATGTGTCCCCATAGAATGGATCCCCCATAGAATTATATTGGATCTCTTTTATAATGGATCCTAATATACTGTTACCATAGAATGGATCTACCAATATAATTCTGTTGGATTCATTTTATAATGGATCCTGATATAATGTGTTACCATATAATGAATCTACCAATATAATTATTTTGGATCCCTTTTATAATGGATCCTTTTATAACATGTCCCCATAGAATGGATCCCCAATATAATTATACTGGATCCCTTTTATAATGTATCCTAATATACTGTGTCCCCATAGAATGGATCAACAATATAGTTCCACTGGATCTCTTTTAAATTGTATCCTAATATATTGTGTTCCCATAGAATGGATCCCCAATAGAATCCTATAGGATCCCTCTTATAATGGATCCTAATACAATGTATCATTGTGACATTGTATCTTATGATCACTCAATGTGTCCTGGTGATGGAGGAGGAGTCAGGAAAGGAGATATTAATGTGAATAAAGTTTTTTTCTCTCTTGTACATGTGACATGTCGGTGATAGAACACAGAAATCATGACATGGAGATGTATTCCTGGTAATTGTGGGGGTGTTGAAGCTTCAGTGGATGGGGGGTGCAGAAGTCAGTGCTGATAGATCAGTGTTACATTCACCATTGGCAGAGTTTTCTCAGGAGCACACACAACTCCCAATATCCACGGTGATAATTCTGTAATGCCAACCGCCACTTCAGACAGGGGTGATACAAGCTTTAATATATGGCTGTTCTTCAAGGAGGCAATACATTCTTCTTCCCGGAGAAGCGACTCTTTACATTCATACATACATTCAATGAAACATTTGAAGCTCCAGAGCTGCAGATGCACCAGAGTTCTGTGATCCCCGAGGGGGGCTTTGTCAAACATAACAGGAGCAACCCAGGAGTCTGGGAGATAGGAGAGTTACACATTTATAAGATTTATTTCAGGTACTTATACAGTGCCTTCAATTTACATATATATTGTACATTCACATAAGTGTACACTCCCTCGCCCCCACCCCGGATTCAGGGACTGTCCTGAGGGACATGAATCAGTGAAAACATGTTTTTCAAAAGAAGTGTTTTTAAGGGGCAGTAATTTTTCATTGCTTAAAGTTAAAAAAAGAGAAAAATTCCTTTAAATATCATGCCTGGGGGGGTTCCCTTAACCTACCTGCAAAGCTGCACATCTGTACAATGTATAGAACCTGCTGCAGCTGGACTGATATTTATTTTTAATTTAAAAGAAATAAAAAAGCGTGGGGTCTCCCCCTTATCCATTCCAGACTCTTTAGGTCTGGTAGGAAGATTAGGAGGGACCCCATAGTAATACTTTTTGTAAAAAGTGGGAGGGGTTCCCCCTAAAAGCCAAACCATGTCCATTAGGCTTGGTAGGACTTTTAAGGGTAACCCCACCCCCAAAAATGGGGGGGGGGGTGAGCGTGGGGGTCTCCCCTTGACCTTCCCAGACCCTTGACCTGAGCACAGGCATAACATGGCAGGAAAGGGGGGGGGATAGGCGTGGCTAGTGGTGATGTCACTGCTGATATCACTGCTAGCTCCTCCCAGTTGTGTACATCTGACCTGTAACTGTCAGACCTGTCATTATGCGGTGAGTGCTCGATGGGTGCGGACGGGTCAGCGAGCGTCCTTTTTTTAATTTTTTTATTTCAGCGAGTCGGTGTCATTGGGACAACACAGGATGCCATGATCGATGATGGATTACAATGATGGAATCATTTTTTTTTTTTTTTTTTTGGCTTTTTCTTTTTAAAGCTTTTATTGTATAATAGACCATAAGAAATGCAGTCACAATCCGGAGGTGCATACCGCACCATGTATGATGAACATCCAGTAATGACCTTCTTTAGGCACTAGATGGCAGTATCATCCCCTGCAGCATAGACCAGTCCAGGCTCCAAAACGTCCCCACACTGTGTAATGCAAGGCAAGGGCCCGTATCATTACTGCCATCTAGTGCCTAAAGAAGGTCATTACTGGATGTTCATCATACATGGTGCGGTATGCTCCTCCGGAATGTGACTGCATTTCTTATGGTTTAAACGGATTGTGCTCTAACTCATTAAACTAACGCACTGTACACTAACGCACTGTATACTAACGCACTGTACACTAACGCACTGTACACTAACACACTGTATACTAACGCACTGTACACTAACGCACTGTACACTAACACACTGTATACTAACGCATTGTACACTAACGCACTGTACACTAACACACTGTACACTAACACACTGTACACTAATGCACTGTACTCGCGCCCGCACTTTGGTCTAACTGCCCTTTTGGTCCCAAACGTATGGACTCATTATTCAGCAAGTTGATCTTCAGAGTCCATACGTTTGGGACCAAAAGGGCAGTTAGACCAAAGTGCGGGCGCAAGTACAGTGCATTAGTGTACAATGCGTTAGTGTACAGTGCATTAGTGTACAGTGCGTTAGTATACAGTGTGTTAGTGTACAATGCGTTAGTGTACAGTGTGTTAGTGTACAGTGTGTTAGTGTACAGTGTGTTAGTGTACAATGCGTTAGTGTACAGTGTGTTAGTGTACAGTGTGTTAGTGTACAGTGCGTTAGTGTACAGTGCGTTAGTGTACAGTATGTTAGTGTACAGTATGTTAGTGTACAGTGCGTTAGTGTACAGTGCGTTAGTGTACAGTACAGTGCGTTAGTGTACAGTATTTTCGTGTAAGGAGTTAGAGTACAATCCGTTTAAACCATAAGAAATGCAGTCACATTCCGGAGGTGCATACCGCACCATGTATGATGAAAATCCAGTAATGTACTTCTTTAGGCACTAGATGGCAGTATCATCCCCAGCAGCATAGACCAGTCCAGGCTCCAAAACGTACCCACACTGTGTAATGCAAGGCGAGGGCCTGTATCATTACTGCCATCTAGTGTCTAAAGAAGGTCAATACTGGATGTTCATCATACATGGTGCGGTATGCTCCTCCGGAATGTGACTGCATTTCTTATGGTTTAAACGGATTGTACTCTAACTCATTACACTAACACATTGTACACTAACACACTGTACACTAATGCACTGTATACTAACGCACTGTACACTAACACACTGTACACTAACACACTGTACACTAACACACTGTACACTAACACATTGTACACTAACACACTGTACACTAACACACTGTACACTAACACACTGTACACTAACACATTGTACACTAACACACTGTACACTAACACATTGTACACTAACACACTGTACACTAACACACTGTACACTAACACACTGTACACTAATGCACTGTATACTAACGCACTGTATGCTAACGCACTGTACACTAACACACTGTACACTAACGCATTGTACACTAACACACTGTACACTAACACACTGTACACTAACACATTGTACACTAACACACTGTACACTAACGCACTGTACACTAACGCACTGTACACTAACACACTGCACACTAACGCATTGTACACTAACACACTGTACACTAACGCACTGTATACTAACGCACTGTATACTAACGCACTGTACACTAACACACTGTACACTAACGCATTGTACACTAACACACTGTACACTAACACACTGTACACTAACGCACTGTACACTAACGCACTGTACACTAACACACTGTACACTAACACACTGTACACTAACGCATTTCACACTAATACACTGTACACTAACACACTGTACACTAACACACTGTACACTAACGCACTGTACACTAACGCACTGTATACTAACGCATTGTACACTAACACACTGTACACTAACACACTGTACACTAATGCACTGAACTCGCGCCCGCACTTTGGTCTAACTGCCCTTTTGGTCCCAAACGTATGGAGTCATTAATCAGCAAGTTGATCTTCAGAGTCCATACGTTTGGGACCAAAAGGGCAGTTAGACCAAAGGGTAGGAGGGAGTACAGTGCATTAGTGTACAGTGTGTTAGTGTACAGTGTGTTAGTGTACAGTGTGTTAGTGTACAATGCGTTAGTGTACAGTGCGTTAGTGTACAGTGCGTAAGTGTACAGTGCGTTAGTGTACAGTGTGTTAGTGTACAGTGCGTAAGTGTACAGTGCGTTAGTGTACAGTGCGTTAGTGTACAGTGCGTAAGTGTACAGTGCGTTAGTGTACAGTGCGTTAGTGTACAGTGTGTTAGTGTAATGAGTTAGAGTACAATCCGTTTAAACCATAAGAAATGCACTCACATTCCGGAGGTGCATACCGCACCATGTATGATGAACATCCAGTAATGTACTTCTTTAGGCACTAGATGGCAGTATCATCCCCAGCAGTATAGACCAGTCCAGGTTCCAAAACACTAACACTGTGTAATGCAAGGCAAGGGCCCGTATCATTACTGCCATCTAGTGCCTAAAGAAGGTCATTACTGGATGTTCATCATACATGGTGCGGTATGCTCCTCCGGAATGTCAGTGCATTTCTTATGGTTTAAACGGATTGTACTCTAACTCATTACACTAACACACTGTACACTAACACACTGTACACTAACGCACTGTACACTAACACACTGTACACTAACGCACTGTACACTAACGCACTATACACTAACACACTGTACACTAAGGCACTGTACACCTTAACGCACTGTACACAAACGTACTGTACACTAACACACTGTACACTAACACACTGTACACTAACACACTGTACACTAAGGCACTGTACACCCTAACGCACTGTACACTAACGCACTGTACACTGATGAACTGTACACTAAGGTGCTGTACACTCTAACGCACTGTACATTAACGCACTGCACACTAACGCACTGTACACTAACACACTGTACACTAATACACTGTACACTAACACACTGTACACTAACACACCATACACTAACACACTGTACTCTATCGCACTGTACACTAATGCACTGTACACTAACGCACTGTACACTAACACACTGTACACTAACACACTGTGCACTAAAAAATTGTACACTAACGCACTGTACACTAATGCACTGTACACTAACGCACTGTACACTAACGCACTGTACAATAACGCACTGTATACTAATGCATTGTACACTAACACACTGTACACTAACATACTGTACACTAACGCACTGTACACACTAACACACTGTACACTTAGGCACTGTACACCCTAACGCACTGTACACTAATGCACTGTACACTAACGCACTGTACACTAACGCACTGTACACTAACACACTGTGCACTAACACATTGTACACTAACACACTGTACACTAATGCACTGTACACTAACGCACTGTGCACTAACACATTGTACACTAACGCACTGTACACTAACGCATTGTACTCTATCGCACTGTACACTAACGCACTGTACACTAACACACTGTACACTAACGCACTGTACACTAACGTAATGTACACTAACACACTGTACACTAACACACTGTACACTAACGCATTTTACACTAACGTACTGTACACTAACACACTGTACACTAACACATTGTACACTAACGCACTGTACACTAACGCACTGTACACTAACACACTGTACACTAACACATTGTACACTAACACATTGTACACTAACGCACTGTACACTAACAATGTACACTAACACACTGTACACTAATGCACTGTACACTAACACACTGTACACTAACACATTGTACACTAACGCACTGTACACTAACAATGTACACTAACACACTGTACACTAACGAACTGTACACTAACACACTGTACCCTAACGGACTGTACACTAAGGTACTGTACACTCTAACGCACTGTACATCAACGCACTGCACACTAACGCACTGTACACTAACGCACTGTACACTAACGAACTGTACACTAAGGTACTGTACACTCTAACGCACTATACATTAACGCACTGCACACTAACGCACTGTACACTAACACACTGTACACCAACACACTGTACACTAACGCACTGTACACTAACGCACTGTACACTAACACACCGTACACTAACACACTGTACTCTATCACACTGTACACTAATGCACTGTACACTAACGCACTGTACACTAACGTACCGTACACTAAAGCACTGTACACTAACACACTGTGCACTAACACACTGTACACTAACACACTGTACACTAAAAAATTGTACACTAACGCACTGTACAATAATGCACTGTACACTAACGCACTGTACAATAATGCACTGTACACTAACACATTGTACACTAACACACTGTACACTAACGCATTGTACACTAACACACTGTACACTAACACACTGTACATTAAAGCATTGTACTCTATCGCACTGTACAATAACGCACTGTACACTAAAGCATTGTACTCTATCGCACTGTACAATAACGCACTGTACACTAACGTACTGTACACTAATGCATTGTACACTAACGCACTGCACTCTATCGCACTGTATACTAATGCACTGTACACTAACGAACTGTACACTCTAACACACTGTACACTAACACACTGTACACTAACACATTGTACACTAACACATTGTACACTAACGCACTGTACACTAACACATTGTACACTAACAATGTACACTAACACACTGTACACTAACGCACTGTACACTAACACACTGTACACTGACACACTGTACACTAACGCACTGTACACTAACACATTGTACACTAACACACTGTACACTCTAACACACTGCACACTAACGCACTGTACACTAACGCATTGTACACTAACGTACAGTACACTAACGCACTGTACGCTAACGCACTGTGCACTAACACACTGTACACTAACGCATTGTACACTAACGCACTGTACTCTAACGCATTGTACACTAACGCACTGTACACTAACACAATGTACACTAACACACTGTACACTAACACACTGTACACTAATGCACTGTACTTGTGCCCGCCCTTTGGTCTAACTGCCCTTTTGGTCCCAAACGTATGGACTCTGAATAATATCTCCCAGGATGCCCCTCCAGATAACCACCTCAGGGTCAGCTGTAATTCCTCATAAACAAAAGCTCAGCATAGTGCTTTATCCTGTAATTACTTTTATTGCACAATAAACCATAAGAAATGCAGTCACATTCCGGAGGAGCATACCGCACCATGTATGATGAACATCCAGTAATGTACTTCTTTAGGCACTAGATGGCAGTATCATCCCCAGCAGCATAGACCAGTCCAGGCTCCAAAACTTCCCCACACTGTGTAATGCAAGGCAAGGGCCCGTATCATTACTGCCATCTAGTGCCTAAAGAAGGTCATTACTGGATGTTCATCATACATGGTGCGGTAAGCTCCTCCGGAATGTGAGTGCATTTCTTATGGTTTAAACGCACTGTACTCTAACTCATTACACTAATGCACTGTACACTAACGCACTGTACACTAACGCACTGTACACTAACACACTGTACACTAACACACTGTACACTAACGCACTGTACACGAACGCACTGTACACTAACGTACTGTACACTAACGCATTGTACTCTATCGCACTGTACACTAACACACTGTACACTAACGCACTGTTCACTAACACACTGTACACTAACACACTGTACACTAACACACTGTACACTAACACATTGTACACTAACGCACTGTACACTAACACACTGTACACTAACACACTGTACACTAACGCATTGTACTCTATCGCACTGTACACTAATGCACTGTACACTAACACACTGTACACTAACACACTCTAAACTAACGCACTGTACACTAACGCACTGTACACTAACACACTGTACACTAACACACGGTACACTAACGCATTGTACTCTATCGGACTGTACACTAACGCACTGTAAACTAACGTAATGTACACTAACACACTGTACACTAACGCATTGTACACTAACGCACTGTACACTAACACACTGCACACTAACGCACTGTACACTAACACACTGTACACTAAGGCATTGTACACTAACGCACTGTACACTAACACATTGTACACTAACGTACTATACACTAACGCACTGTACACCCTAACGCACTGTACACCCTAACGCACTGTACACCCTAACGCATTGTACACTAACGCACTGTACACTAACACACTGCACACTAACGCACTGTACACTAACACACTGTACACTAACGCACTGTACACTAACACACTGCACACTAACGCACTGTACACTAACACATTGTACACTAACAAACTGTACACTAAGGTACTGTACACTCTAACGCACTGTACATTAACGCACTGCACACTAACGCACTATACACTAACGCACTGTACACTAACGCATTGTACACTAACACACTGTACACTAACACACTGTGCACTAACACACTGTGCACTAACACATTGTACACTAACGCACTATACACTAACGCACTATACACTAACGTACTGTACACTAACGCGCTGTACACTATCGCACTGTACACTAACGCACTGTGCTCTCTAACACACTGTACACTAACGCACTGTACACTAAGGCACTGTACACCCTAATGCACTGTACACTAACGCACTGTACACTAACACATTGTACACTAACAAACTGTACACTAACACACTGTAAATTAACGCACTGTACACTAACACAATGTACACTAACACACTGTACACTAATGCACTGTACTTGTGCCCGCCCTTTGGTCTAACTGCCCTTTTGGTCCCAAATGTATGGACTCTGAAGATCAACTTGCTGAATAATATCTCCCAGGATGCCCCCTCCAGATAACCACCTCAAGGTCAGCCGTAATTCCTCATAAACAAAAGCTCAGCATAGTGCTTTATCCTGTAATTACTTTTATTGTACAATAAACCATAAGAAATGAAGTCACATTCCGGAGGTGCATACCGCACCATGTATGATGAACACCCAGTAATGACCTTCTTTAGGCACTAGATGGCAGTATCATCCCCAGCAGCATTGACCAGTCCAGGCTCCAAAACGTCACCACACTGTGTAATGCAAGGCAAGGGCCCGTATCATTACTGCCATCTAGTGCCTAAAGAAGGTCATTACTGGATGTTCATCATACATGGTGCGGTATGCTCCTCCGGAATGTGACTGCATTTCTTATGGTTTAAACGCATTGTACTCTCATTACACTAACGCACTGTACACTAACGCACTGTACACTAACGCACTGTACACTAACGCACTGTACACTAACGCACTGTACACTAACGCACTGTACACTAACACACTGTACACTAACGCACTGTACACTAACGCACTGTACACTCTATCATACTGTACACTAACACACTGTACACTAATGCACTGTACACTAACACACTGTACACTAACGCACTGTACACTAACACACTGTACACTAACGCACTGTACACTAACACACTGTACACTAACGCACTGTACACTAACGCACTGTACACTAACACACTGTATACTAACGCACTGAACACTAATGCATTGTACACTAACGCACTCTACAGTCTAACACACTGTACACTCTAACGCACTGTACACTCTGACACATTGTACACAAACGCACTGCACACTAACGCACTGCACACTAGCGTACTGTACACTAACGCACTGTACACTCTGACACATTGTACACTCTCACACATTGTACACTAACACACTGTACACTAACACATTGTACACTAACACACTGTACACTCTGACACATTGTACACTAACACACTGTACACTAACACACTGTACACTAACACATTGTACACTAACACACTGTACACTAACGCACTGCACACTAACACACTGTACACTAACACACTATACACTAACGCACTGTACACTAACGCACTATACACTAATGCATTGTACACTAACGCACTGTACACTCTAACGCACTGTACACTCTGACACATTGTACACTAACGCACTGAACACTAACACACTGCACACTAATGCACTGTATACTAACGCACTGTACACTCTGACACATTGTACACTAATGCACTGTACACTAACGCATTGTACTAGTGCCAACCCTAAAGTTTTGGTCTAACTTCACTTTTGGTGCCAAACGCATGGACTCTGAAGATCAACTTGCTGAATAATATCTCCCAGGATGCCCCCTCCAGATAACCACCTCAGGGTCAGCCATAATTCCTCATAATCAAAAGCTCAGCATAGTGCTTTACCTTTAACCACTAGGGGACCTCCCGCAGTACATATTCTGCTACAAGGCATCCCCTGTGTGCAGGATCATGTATATTCATGTGATCTTGCATTCCGGGTTAGGGGGCGCATGCAAGGCGCATGACTGCCATACCCGTGGCACGCAAGTGTCAATCACCGGGTCTCGGCCGGTGATTACCCGCCAGAGCCCGGCAATTGCTGGCAAACACAGACTGGGAGGAAGGCTGCATTGTTTTCAATGGAGCTCTCCTCCCTGTCAGCATCAGTACACTGTTCCGGGATTGCTGGTCATAGCCTTCTGGGACAGTGTGTAACAGAGAGGCACACACCCCTGCCCCCTATTAAAACACTCCCCTCACACAGTTAACCCTTTGATTGTCTCCAGAAGTAAACCCCTTCCTCCCTTTGCCATTAGTACAATATCAGTGGGTTTTTTTTTGCACTAATCACTGTATTTGTGTCACTGGAGATGTCAGTGACCCCAAGTCAGTTCCCCACCAGTGTCAGAATGTCTGCCGCAGTCCCGCCATAAGTCGCTGATCGCCACTATTATTAGTATTTAAAAAAATCTAGTATCTGTACTGCCATTTGTAAACACTATAAGTTTCACATAAACAATTAATTTACACGTATTGGGATTTTTGTTAGCAAAGACATGTCACAGAATACATTTAGGGTGAAATTTATGACGGAATTTGATTTTTAAATTTTTTTACTGGACATGATTTATAGCAAAAGTCCAAAATATTGTTTATTTTCCTCAAAATTGTCAGGCTTTTTTTTATAGCGCAAAAAATAACAATTGCACAGGTGATCACATACCACCAAAAGAAAGCACAATTCATGGGGAAAGAAGGATGTAAATTTTATCTTGGTGCAGCGTTGCATGACCGCGCAATTGTCAGTTAAAGTAAAGCAGGAGAAACACTGCTACAGTGCGGCACAGGTGCGCAAAATCACACACACAAATATATATATATATATATATATATATATACAGTTGCAAGAAAAAGTATGTGAACCCCTTTGGATTACGTGGAGTTTTGCATGAATTGGGCATAAAATGTGCTCTGAACGTCATCTAAGTCACAACAATAGAAGAACACAGTCTGCTGAACATAATACTACACAAACATTAGATGTTGCCATGGTTTAATTGCACATAACATGTAAACATTCACAGTGCAGGGAGGAAAAAGTATGTGAACCTTTGGACTTAATAACTGGTTGACCCTCCTTTGGCAGCAATAACCTCAACCAAACGTTTCCTGTAGTTGCAGATCAGACCTGCACAACGATCTGGAGTCATTTTGGACCACTCCTCTTCACAAAACTGTTTCAGTGTCGCAATATTCTTGGGATGTTTGGTGTGAATCGCTCTCTTTAGGTCATGCCACAGCATTTCAATCGGGTTGAGGTCAGGACTCTGACTGGGCCACTCCAGAAGGCGTATTCTGTGCTGTTGCAGCCATTGTTTTGTTGAATTACTTGTATGCTTTGGGTCATTGTCCTGTTGCATCACCCATCCTCTGCAGAGCTTCAGTTGGTGGACAGATGGTCGTACGTTTTCCTGCAAAATGTCTTGATACACTCTGGATTTCATTTTCCCATCAATGACAACAATCCATCCAGGCCCTGAGGCAGCAAAGCAGCCCCAAACCATGATGCTCCCTCCGCCATGTTTCACAGTGGGGATGAGGTTTTGATGTTGGTGTGCTGTGCCTTTTTTTCTCCACACATAGTGTTGTGTGTCCTTCCCAAACAACTCAATCTTGGTTTCATCTGTCCACAGTATATTTTGCCAGTAGTGCTGTGGAACATCCAGGTGCTCTTTTGCAAACTTCAAACGTGCTGCAATCTTCTTTTTGGACAGCAATGGCTTCCTCCGTGGTGTCCTCCCATGTACTCCATTCTTGTTTAATGTTTTCCTTATTGTAGATGTGTCAACAAAAATGTTAGCATGTGCCAGAGATTTCTGTAGGTCTTTAGCTGACACTCTGGGATTCTTCTTTACCTCATGCAGCATTCTGCGCTGTGCTCTTGCAGTCATTTTTACAGGACGACCATGCCTAGGGAGAGTAGCAACAGTGCTAAACTTTCTCCATTTGTAGACAGTCTGTCTTACCGTGGACACATGAACATCAAGGCTCAAGGAGATACTTTTGTAACCCTTTCCAGCTTCATGCAAGTCAACAATTCTTGATCGTAGGTCTTCTGAGAGCTCTTTTCTGCGAGGCATGGTTCACATCAGACAGTGCTTCTTGAAACCAGTAAACCCAAAACAGGTGTGTGTTTTTTAAGGGCAGGACAGCTGTCAGCAACACATCCAATATCATCACACTGATTGGAGTCAAGGTTGGCTCACTCCTGGCTCCAATTAGCTCTGGGAGAAGTCATTAAGCTAGGGCTTCACATACTTTTTCCTCCCTGCACTGTGAATGTTTACATGTTATGTGCAATTAAACCATGGCGACATCTAATGTTTGTGTAGTATTATGTTCAGCAGACTGTGTTCTTCTATTGTTGTGACTTAGATGACATTCAGAGCACATTTTATGCCCAATTCATGCTAAACTCCATGTAATCCCAAGGGGTTCACATACTTTTTCTTGCAACTGTATGATTTGCACTCCTGTTGTGTTCATGCCCCTCCCAGATAGCGTCAGATTGCCTGTCAGTACACCAGTCATCACATTTAACCCTTTGATTGCCGGGTACATGCTCATACACAATAAACCTCCATTGCAAGTATAGTGTCTGAACGGATCAATATCTTTGATCAGATCAGCACTATACCAGTGTTCAGATTAGTATAGCATCCCCAAAAATGCAGCATTAGCGGGATCAGCCCCAGCACCTGCCAGCACCTGCGTTTAGCCCCTACACTTACCCCCCCTTCTCCCCCAGCAAGTGCAGTGCCAGTAGGTCACTGTCACTTGATACATTGCACACAAAACCGCAGTGTTGGCAGAATCAGGTCTGATCTCTGTTAGCACTTGCCAATAAATTGTGATGTCTCTCATATGCAGCAGAGTGCCAGTACTAGTGCCGCACTACCTTTTGGTGAACTGGAGAGCACCAGTGGTCTACTACATCCTGGTCTTTCACATACCTCTTAGATTATAAGCTCCCAGGATCAGGCACTCCTATCCCTCTTGTATTGAACTGTATTATTGCTGTATTGTCTCCCGTTATATTGTACAGCGCTGAGCAAACTGTTGGCGCCATAAATCCTGTCTAATAATAATAACAATATTAATAATACCAGCACTGCAGTATGACTTGGTGATGTGGCGAGTCCCATAAGTGCAGTACAAGCTGGTACGGTGGTGAGCTTTAGTATTGTCCCGCAACCACCAAGAATTTGCACACAGGCCCATAGAGCCTCTAGTATCCTTCTGGATGTGCTTGCAAATCCCAATTGGCAGCCCACAAATTTTTCAGCACCCGTACTTCCCCCATTCACTGCCCAACCCGGAATTCAGGTAGAAATAGCACATTTAACTCCTCCCCTTGATTTTTTGGAGCTGTTTTTTATGGAAGATCTGTATGCATTGATTTTGGATCAAAGCATTTTATATGTACAACAATTTATCGCCGCCAACCCAAATCCAAATTTTGCCAGACCATTCGCATGGAAACTAATTACAGTTTTCCTAATTTATATATTTTTTGGGCATAACCCTCAACATGGGCATTACTAAAAAAAATGAATTGCGGTTGTATTGGTCCCCAGACCTGATTCATCATATTCTTGTGTCCTCTGCTGCCATGGCCAGGCATAGATATGAGAGTATAATGTGTTTTATGCATTTCAACAACAATACACTCTGTCATCCTCGGGGTGACCCTGAATTTGACCGGCTCCACAAAATTCAGCCCCTCACAAATCACCTTAACCAAAAATTTGCAGATGTCTATACTCCCCATAAAAACATCTGCATTGATGAGTTCCTCATTAATTTTTCTGGCCACCTTGCACTCAAACAATTTTTCCCCAGCAAGCGTGCCAGATATGGGGTCAAGATGTAGAAGACCTGTGAGAGGACAACAGGCTAAGTTTTGGATTTACAAGGGAAAAGATAGTCACGTGGAGCCCCCCCTCCCATGCCCAAACTACATGGGGAGCAGTGGCAAGATAGTTTGGGACTTGGTGTCATCCTTTTTCCATATGAGGTACCAATTATACGTGGACAATTTTTATTGAAGCATGCCACTATTTAGACATTTGTACAATCTTGGAATTGGTGCATGTGGCATTGTGTGACCTAATGTGTGCCACCATTAGAAGTGGGTGGATGCAGGGCGGTATATTCTAATGGTGGGCATACCACACACTTTTCTGGCAGAGATTTCTTCTCATTTTTTTATTCAGCTCACAGGCTGCATACAAAAAAAAAGAACATAGAATATATACCCAACAAGGATCAGCAACGTACTAGTAATCACTGGACTTTGAATGGTTATACCAGGATGATCAAAATTGTGATAAATAAATAGAGAAAAAACACAAATAATAGTGCAACCCTTATAACAAAGTAAATAAATAAACAGATGAATATAAATATATATATATATTTATATATAAATAAATAAATCAATATATAAATATATTAATTAATAATAATCCACCACCATATGTGTGCAAAAAATGTTCAATAAATAAAATGTAATGAATCTTCATGAAGTACATTCAAAAAAAGTCTATAAGTTTTCAAATATGATCCTCAATAAATGAAGTCATGAAATCTTCCTCCACCAATGTGATATCCAGTGCATTGACACCCCATCAAAATGCACACTCACAAAAAGCTGGTAATAAACCAACGTATCTGTACATATCCAGCACTCCACCAATGAACTTCAGCTTATGGGAATCCATAACACTCCATATAGTATATGTAGATAGAAAAAATACTCGCTATAGTGCAAATAACATATATAAAATTTATTCCAGTTAATCCCCCCTTATAAAACGGCACTCACAATGAGTCACAAATAAACCAGCATTTTGTTATATAGGAGCACACAGCTCTCACTCCAGCATCTCACCAGCCTGCCTGCAACCAAGATGGCGTTGTATATATAACTTCATTACTATATACCTAGACATACCTTCAAAATGAAACCTGTCTAGGTATATAGTATTGAAGTTATTTATACAACGCCATCTTGGTTGCAGGCAGGCTGGTGAGATGCTGGAGTGAGAGCTGTGTGCTCCTATATAACAAAATGCTGATTTATTTGTGACTCATTGTGAGTGCGGTTTTATAAGGGGGGATTCATTGGAATAAACTTTATGTATATATTGATTTATATATATATATATATATTTATTCATCTATTTATTTACTTTGTTATAAGGGTTGCGCTATTATTTGTGTTTCTTTTTCTATTTATTTATCACAATTTTTATTATTAGTTACAGCGGGTTTATAATAGCAGCACCCATTCTAGTTCATTGTGGTTTCATACATCTAAGTACATAGGCGCAATGGTTTAATCTGATGGTGTCTTTTGGATTGATCTAAATAAGACACCAGTTAACAGTTTATCTATAAGGTTTATACCAAGATGATGCCTACAGCTGCAGGCATCATCCTGGTATCATTTTTTTCAGCCGGTAATTGCCTTTCATGTAAAAGCAATCCTAGTGTCTAATTTGCTGCAGGATTTCTTGTACAAGCAGCGGGAGATGATGCCCCTCCCCTGCTGCCTTCCATGGCCTTTACGGGCAGTCCCATGCCATCAGGGGAACCTGAGAATGCAGCCAGTTTTCTGACACCTCACCATAGAGCTGATCAGAGACCAGAATGGTGCTAATCATCTCTATAGGCTAAGAAATCAGATCACTTCAGTTTTGGATCTTGGTTTGATTAGATAATGTAAGGGCAGAGGAGAGATCTAGAGTCTGATAGACCCCAGTTTTCTAAAAAAAAAGAATACAGTATATGACCCACTATTTTATTCACTAGGGTCTTTGCTTTAAAAAAATATATCGTGTTTGGGGGTTTAAATTAATTTCATAGCAAAAAATACAGATTTTTTTCATGGGAACAAAAAGTGTCAGAAAAGGCTTGATCTTCAGGTGGCATAAACTTCTAATGCTGGGCATAAAATGCCCCCACCCCCCAAAACGAGCCCTTTTTTTTTTTTTTTTTACACAAAATTGCCACTTATATAATTTACTGCTCACACATGTCATGGGTATATGTGGAATTACTCCCAAAAATACATTCTGCTACTTCTCCCGAGTATGGGGGTACCACATATGAGAGACATTTTGGCAGTCTAGCCAAGTACAGGACCCCAAAATCCAATAAGCACCTTCTGGCTTTTAAATTGCTTTTTTCCTCATTACACTTCCTGACTACCTATCACAGTTTCGGAGGCCCTGAAATGCCAGGATAACACCAACCCCCCAAATAACCCCTTTTGGAAAGTAGACACACCAAGGAATTTGATAAGAAGCATGATGAGTATTTTGCAGATATTGTTTGTTGCCACAAGTTTTTGGAAAGTGAAATAAAAAAAACAAAAACATATTTTTTCTTTTCTTCTTTTATATTTCCAAACCTTGTGAGAAAAAAATGAGATCTGAAAAATACTCACCGTGCCTTTTTTTACATTCCTTGGGGTGTGAACTTTCCAAAAAGGGGTAATTTGGGGAGGGGGTGCTATCCTGGCATTTCAGGGCCTCAGAAACTGTGATAGGTAGTGAGGAAAGGAAATGAGGAAGTTACGCACCTTCCGGGTTTCAAAGTGGTCATTGGATTTCAGGCTCCTGTATGTGGCTAGGCTCCCAAAAAGTCTCACACATGTGGTATCCCTATACTCGGTAGGAGTAGCAGAATGTATTTTGGGGTGTAATTCCACATATACCCATGGCTTGTGCAAAAAAAATGTAATTTAAATGACAACTTTGTGTAAAAAAAAAAAAGTTTGTCATTTTCCAGAATTTTTCTGAAAAAACATAATCTTCCATGGACTCAATATGCCTCTCAGCAGATAGGTTAGTTTGTCTACTTTCTGAAAAGGGGTCATTTGGGGGTGTTTGTACTGTCCTGGTATTTTAGCACCTCAAGAAATGTGATAAGCAATCAGAAAGTAAAAGCTTTGTAAATTCCATTATCTATACCATAGTTTGTAGATGCTATAACTTTTAAAAAAGCAATCAATATACACTTATTGGGATTTTTTTTAACCAAAAACATGGAGCAGAATACATTTTAGCCAAAATTTTAGTTTTTTGGATATTTTTTATGACAGAAATGAGAAAATATTGTATTTTTCAAAAACATTTTTTTTTCAAAATTTCTTTGTTTATAGCACCAAAAATAAAAATCACACAGGTGATCAACTAACAGCAAAACAAATCTCTATTTGTGTGAAAAAAAGGACATCAATTTCATTTATGTACCATATTGCATGACCGCGCAATTGTCAGTTAAACCAGTGCAGCGCTGTATTTCCAAAAAATGGTGTAAATTCCATTATCTATACCATAGTTTGTAGACGCTATAACTTTCACACAAAGCAATCATTATACATTTATTGGGATTTTTATACCAAACACATGGAGCAGAATACATTTTGGCTTAAATTTATGACTACCTTTGAGTTTACTATATATTTTTTATAGTCAAAAGTAAAAAATATTGTTTTTCTTCAAAATGTTCAGACTTTTTTTTGTTTACAGCACTGTCACGGAGTTGGTCCTTCCTCCCCCATCCTCTAGGCTTGCTGTCTACCACCCCCCACCCCTCAGCAGCCCCTCACTCTTCTGTTCCATCCTTGCTGGGACTTCTAATCCTCCATGTCCCTGACACAGGCAGCCCTCAGCAGCCCCTCACCCACCTGGCTTGTGGTCTGGCCTCCTGCTGAAGGAATCCACAAACAGGCCCCCTCCTCCCTCATGCACAAATTCCTGAGCTCCCTGGGCAAGTCTGGAGACCTGGGAAACAGGGTCTGTTGCCATGGTAACCTGACAGGAAGTCTCTGATTACCAGCTCTATACTTAAGGGTGAGCAGGAAAACCCCCGTGGGTTCTCCTGGCTGCGTGTGTGAGAGAAGGCTGTGCTGAGGACCAGCTTCTCTCATCCGACCATCCCCCATCCTCCTCCTCATCTCCTGCACTGTCTGTACTGCTTGGAATCTGGGCAAGGTGGATGAATCTTCTGCTGTCCCTTGAATCTGCCTGGCTGGATCTATCCCCTGCCTGAACTTAACCCCTTGCTCTCCGTGAACCTGCCTGGACTTAACCCCTTGCTCTCCATGAACCTGCCTGGACTTAACCCTTCCCTGCCTGGAGCCTCCTGTGTGGATCAACCCTGTGGATTACCATACCCCTGTTGTTCCATATTGCCTTCCAGAGAACTGTATTGTGTTGCTGTGTCTGGTGTGGATCTGTGGACTAAAGCAACTGTTGTCTGTGCCCCAAAAACCTCCCCAATAAAAGCACATTGGGTTTCGTGCAATCTGTCTCTGTGTGCTCTCTGGTTCTCTTGACAACTGGTTGGAAGCGGCGAGACGAGAGCACTCGAGATGGCAGATGAGAGTCTGCATACAATGGAAGCAGTGGCCCCGGAATATCAACACTGGACGGTAACCAGCTTACAAGAAAAGGCCAGAACTTTGGGCCTCAGCTACAAGGGACTTAACAAAGATCAGCTGGTCTGGATGCTAGAGGAAGCCAGCCAACAGCAAAGGAAAGATGCGGGCACAGACAGGAGCCAAGCGGTCCTGAGAGGAGATGGACCAGAGCTTCAAAGCACAAGTGGCAAGAGCCCTTGGGTCATCTGGTACGAGGAAGAGATGGCCATTCTAGGGGAGGATGCCACCCTAGATAGAAAGCTGGCGGCCATTGAAAGGCTCAAAAGAGACAAACAGAGTGGGAAGCTGCAAAGAATCAAGCAGCTGCTCTTGTGGCTGTCCCTGTGGAATGGGAGGCCCAGAGAATATCCAGGAAGGACTTTAAGCCCTACCAAGAGCCCACCGGAGATGTGGATGGGTTCTTCCAGGACTTTGAATACCAGTGCAAACTACTGGAGGTCCCACCCACAGACTGGACTCGCCATGTGGTAGGGCTGCTTGACGGAGGGGCTGCTGAAGCCTACCGAATGATGGACCCCCTCAAGAGATGGAACTATGAGGAGATAAAAAGGGCCGTACTGGACTACTACGTGGTCTCATTGGAGTCATATCGGGCCCAGTTCCGGACTACCCCTGCCTCCCAGAGGCCTCCTTCAAAATGTTTGCACACAAGTTGTTGGTAGCCTGCCGCCGTTGGCTGGAAGGGGAGAAGGCAACCTCCGCTGAGCAGATCATCCAGGCCATCCTGAAGGAACAATTCCTTTTCAAGTGCCTCCCCAAGCTCTGACAGTGGGTGCATGAGCGGAAACCTGCCACCATGGAAGAAGCTGCAGCCTTAGTGGATGAGGCTCTCCTCATTAACCCACAATGGAAGAAGTCTGCTGCCAAGGCACCCCAAGCGGCCAGGATGCCCCATTCTACACCGGTGCCCCACACGCCTCCCCATCGCCGGATGGCCCCACAAACAGCACCAGCGCTACGGCCCTTACTACCACCTCATTCAGCGACCTCACAACGGGGCCCCAGACCGGCCTTAGATAGGCGGTGCTTTGGCTGTGAACAGATTGGTCACTACCAGGCCAGCTGCCCCACCAAAAAACAGACTCTCGGGCCTAGCTTGCCCCCGCCAGTGAATTCTGTGGAACTGTACCAAGCTCCCGAGGACTTGCCACCACCCCCTTCAGACTGGGATCTTGCTCCCGCGGACAAGAACACCCCCCAGGAGTCTTTGGCGTACAGCCGGTGGGGGACCCTACCCAGAGCCTCCAAGGAAAGCATTTGCAAGAGGTCACTGTGGATGGACAAAAGGCGGTGGGCTTCCGAGACTCAGGGGCCTTCCTCACCATTGTGGACCCCCGAGTGGTGCACCCTGATGCTGTACAGCCTGGCCCTGGGATAGTGATTCAGCTAGCAGGGGGCACCAAACGCTTCATCCCTCTTGCTACTGTCAATCTGGACTATGGTTGGGGCCTAAACGCTGCAACGTGGGTGTCATGGGAGGACTGCCTGCAGATGTGCTTCTTGGGAATGATGTGGGCGATCTTCAATGCCACTTTGTTCCATATTGCCTTCCAGAGAACTGTACTGTGCTGCTGTGTCTGGTGTGGATCTGTGGACCAAAGGAACTGTTGTCTGTGCCCCAAAAACCTCCCTAATAAAAGCATGTTGGGTTCCGTGCAATCTGTCTTTGTGTGTTCTCTGGTTCTCTTGACAAGCACAAGAAATAAAAAGCGCACAGGTAATCAAATATCACTGAAAGAAAGCTCTATTTGTGTGAAAAAAAGGGCATACATTATGTTAGGGTACAGTGTTGCATGACCGCGCAATTATTAGTTGAATTAATGCAGCACCGAATAGTAAAAAGAGGCCTGGTCATTAAGGGGGGTAAATCCTCTGGAGGGTGAGGGGTTAATATTTTTTTATATTTATGTAAATACATTTTTTGGGTCTACGCGCTCCTATGATTTTTTATGTGGAATAACCAGTTGCTCATACATAGAACCACTAGAGGACGCTGTCTCTCCTTGAGGTTTGTTCCTTCAGTAACTGGCCAATTCATCTTACAAATAATGGAGGATACAATCTTTTTTGTATATATATTTATGTTTTTCATACTTAAACTTTTTTCATATACATTTTTTCACATGTAAATTTAATTTTGATATATTTTAAGGAGAGAGTCACTAAATGTACTGCTTTGTGTGATCATTGATATCCTTCCTGGGGTCACATGTATGCACTGGTCCCACGGCAGTACTTTTGGTATTGTACATCACATGATCCTATTCACCCAAATATAAATGTAATATTTAATACAAAAGATTTGATCTCACTACACTATGAGGCTCCTCCCTGTTTGCACTTTATACATCTGATTGGTGGTTGGCGCTGTTTGGCGTGGCCAAGGCGTGATTTCCTTGTGTGGGGACCATATTACCATATCCCATTGATGGGATCATGGAGCCCCCTGGGGGTCTGATGGTGAGAGTGTCGGCCATCCTTGGATAGAGAAGACGCATCTGATCTCTGTAATCCCAGATCATTCCTGGTTGGTAAGAGGCCCTTTGGCTTGAGAAGCACTGTTTGCACCGGAACACTTTTACTGCAGAACTTTTGAGCACGAAGCACTTTAATTTCACATCAATATGAGGATAGGAGTTGCCTGTCTATAAAGTTTCAGTATTAATGTCCAGAACACTTACAACTTCTAATACTCAAAGTAAAATAGTGATCATCTGCCAAGATATGGGATGAAGGCAATAACCCCCCACATGTACTGATCTCTGAAGACCTGGACTGAAAACACAAGAAGGAATTGGTTGCTTAAGGCCGTCTACAAGTCTGTATTTTCAGTCCATTTCCTGCACTGTACTCAGCTTTTTACATATGTTTGATATTGCCATTGATGTCCGGCATTTGTTGTACATGTAGCCAGAATGGAGAGAGAGAAGAACAGCGGCTGAAGCTACTCTCTGTAGTCGCTGCCCTGCGTTGCCCAACTGCCTAACAGCGGTCTCTGTGAGAGGAGGGAGCTGCTGAGCAGGAAGATTTCTATAGACAGAGTCACACAGATATACTGGAGATATTCAGCAGATCAGCACAGCAGGGCAGCAGTGACAGAGAGCAGCTGCAGCAGATTGGGAGTGCTCCAGTGTTAGTAAATCCCCCCCATTGGCTGGAGGTATGCAGCAGTACAGGCCACTGTTCTTGCCTTGATTTCAGTGCCCCCCCCCCCCAATAAATGGTGATGGATAATTGCTTATTTGCACGTTTTTCAGGATCTACTAGCATCTGCTTGTGTCTTTTAGTCCACTAAAGATTTCCAGCTTGGTTCTAGGATTCCAGCTTTCCACAGTGGGATGCCTCCTTACTAGCTTTATTACACAGGATTGTTTTACCACCCCCCAAAACCTTCTACCTATCAGCAGCCACAGCAGGAGTTGCAGGACTCAGCAGAACCGTCAGAGTCAAATGATGTTTCTGGAATATTTTATACCATGTTATCAGGCAGCACAGTGGCTAAGTGGTTGGCACTTCTACCTGGCAGCACTAGGGTCATTGGTTCAAACCCCAACCACAGCACCACTTCCTGAAGTTTGCATGTTCTCCCTTTGTCTGTTCGGGTTTCCTCCCACACTGAAAAGACATGCTGGTAGGTAGATTGGCCCTAGTATGTGTATGGATGTGATTAGGGACCTTAGATTGTCCGCTGGTTGAGGACTGATGTGAATGTACAATATATACTGTATGGAAAGTGCTGTGTACATTGATGGCGCTATATAAGCACCTGTAATAATGAAATAAAATGTGTCATTGGTGTCTATCACTGGATTCTCTGCAAGAGCTGTCAGGTTGCTGCACTTTACAGTCAGTGCTGTTGTAGCCAAACAAATGGGGGAATAATGTTCCCAATTCCCAATATCTTCTTAGCTGTTTCTGTCCTGATGAGAAATCTTCCTGTAGAAACATTCCTAACAATGAAATGTCATGTACAGACTGTACAGCACTGCGTACATTGGAGGCGCTGAATATATATGCCTGCTACAAAGAAGTCATGTTCATGTAGAACCACACCCATAATCAATGAATGCCACGCCCCTAATTAAAGTACAAGCTCCGCCTGCATGGGCTTTCCAGAAACTCAGAAAAAAAGGTTTCCCTAAAAATGTTTTGGAAATGTTGGCAACTATGGGCCAGTATTCGACCCGACACCCAGACCGCTAAGGCTCATACATGAACGTTGACTGTCACATCTTGCGGATTGCTCTGCTCGCTCTCACAATTGCTCCGCCATGACAGTGCCAATTGGTCATTGCAATCTAACGTGTGTCACCATTCATGTGGCATAAGGTCTCATGTGGACTGGAACTGCTGGAACTCTATGGCTTGTCCTGCTCTATCTTCTGATAGCTCTGCTATGACTGTGCTTGCTGGACATTGTAGTACACCCTGCTGAGCGACCACTAGAGCTACAATTGTCGCTACACCAATTGTCAGCTTCCATTTCTACAGCCGATTCCATGCTGAGCGATCGATGGAAATGCTGAAAAGGGGGACACTGCACCGGCTGGACTTTCATATGGACTCTGCTCCCTGTCGGCTTTAGTCTCCTTATCTGCAGATGGAACAATATCAGAGACAATTCTTATTGTAATCCTGGAAGATGACACTAGATGTGTTCCTTTATACATGGATTGCTTTGTTTTGTCTGTTACTTGTTGCAGCTCATAAACACACTCTATAGTGTAGCCTCAGCTGGCCTTATATAGCAGTTGTTGTTTTCCTGAGAGGCCATTTATTATATGGGGGGAGGGGAAGCTGGTACAGTAGGGGGTCACCCCATTGTCTAGCTGACCCACCCATTTGATGTGGCCACATCTGGATGTCTGAAGTCATGTGGGAAGACAACATTGTCTTGGGTTAATGGTGACAGATGTGTTTTTTATTTAATGGTGATAAATGTGGTTTTATATTTGAAAAAAGTCATTTTTAGACAAAAAAAATTAAAATTATATTTTTTATAAACATATTCTAGTTTATGCCGCTTAGTCTCTGAAGGTAACCTCTGTCCTTGTGGTGCGGACTCTCCTGTCCACCCATTGTTTCTTTATATGTTATGGAGAGCGCCCCCCACTGTCCGCACCTCACTGTCACCGTGTGTTCAGTGTCTTCTACTTGTGTAGGAGGAATCTTCATTTCATGAACAGGAATTTCCCAGCGTGCTGGTCTCACCAGTGGTAGCAGTTTTGGTGTGAAAATCTAAAAATCCCATTTTTATTTTGTAGTAATGGATACATTGAGGAGTAACAATACAATATAAAGTGGAGGAATGGGAGGAAGGACAGATCCCCGCTCAGATCATTCCGGAATAACGGTCAGTAGATATCAGTCAGAAGAATCATCATCATCTGAATGTGAAGAAAAGGAAAATGATGAATAATCAGTGCCATGAACAGGAGAATCTGATATAATTCCATTCTGGACATTCTCTTCATATCAGGATCCGTGTATTACCTGCATGGGGGGGGGGGGGGAGGACTTCCCACACATCATTTTCTACAGTTCTTCTGTGTATAGATACATTCCATATTCCAATCCTTCAATGAAGAATACAATGAGAGTGTTAGAGGAGGAAATGTTGCTGTGACGATGGAAAAGGGGGAGCTGGTGCTGAGCTCTGCAAGAAATGATGGACATTTTTATACACACTAATGGGAAGTATTCTTCTGTCTTCCTGGAAATGTGTGCGATGTGTAATGTACAAATCTGCAGCCGTACAATGTACGTCAGTGGTCTCCTATGCTGGGAGGAGATCTGACGTAGATTGGATGTAGATGGTGGGATGTGGGATCTCATCTCTTCATAACTGACCCCAGTATGCAAATACACCAAACCCTCCCCTCTGTCCTCACACTTTAGGGGTTTGATAAGTGTCCCCCATTTATAGGGCCCCACCACCTTGTGAACTACCCACCTAATACCGAGGGTCCCTTACCATGGCAGGGGCCCACACACTCATGGCCATCCAACCATTGGGATATCAGACTGTACACCTGGTGTGCTGGGCTGTCATGTGTACAGGCTGAGAACACATCTGATTGGCTCAGTTATACTGACACATTGAATAGACAGCGGGGGATGGGGGGATTTTTTAATGGAAGTTCTTTTTCTTTAAAGGTAAAACCTTGTGGAAAGGGGAGTGTGATCTGCCGAGATCCAAGATGGCTGCGTGACACAGGAGCTCCTGCCAGCCTGAGACCTTGCATCAATATTAGCAGAGGAGCGGGTGAGACAGAGCCATTACATGATGGTGAGAGTGGATGGGAAGTTCACCGGCTCCTGTTCCCGCTCCCCACGGGCACATAACCCCCAGTAGTCCAGACATATTCAGGAGCTGTTCAGCTCCCATCAGAGGGACAGGCCACATGCAGCATCCCCATCTCCCTTCCTCCTCCATCTACTACAGCAACATGTGCTCAGGGTGTACAGAGCACAGACACTGGGGCTGGCATGGAATCTGTCCCACAGCGTGATCTCTCTTCAGACACTCATACGCTTTCTTTAAGAGATCTGCAGGCAGTTGCAGCTGACATTAAAGCTACTTTTACCACAGCCCTCAGTGACCTAAGGGAAGACCTCCATTTGTTAAGTACAAGAATAGAGGAGGTGGAATGTACAAGCAGATCGAATGCTGATGCCATAGTGGAGATCCAGCAGTTGTCAGTATCGCACACATCTCATATTCGTGATTTTTATAGACAGATTGAAGATCTGGGTAAAATCAAATAGATATGTGTACTTGCGAGCCACTATGGTGAAAAATCACTTGTGACTAATAATTGAATCAATAAACACATGTGGTTCGCTGGCACTCACACCAACTCCTATAACAGTGTCACGTGACTCAAAATAAATATGTTCAATAGTGCCGCGCTCCTGTGTTAGGTAGTGAAAGCAGTGTATATAATAAAAATGAATGTATGTGGTAATATGAACAAATTAAAATTGATAATATAATAAATCAATCATTAGGACACATATAAAATGCAAACAATAACTGTGAAATGTGATAATAAACTAATGTCCATAAAACTCATAATCCAAATGAATATATATAAAAAATCATAGTCCTCTTTAAATTCAGAAAATTGCCACTCTGAGATCCTGATATGGTGTGTAATTATTATGCGCTCACCTTATAATTTGCCTAATAACTTTAGGCTAAGCACACTTTTTGGTCCTCAGGGGCCAGTATGATAATAATCCTCCTGCATAGGATACTCTCCAATTAACTGGTATATAATGGAAAGCTGTAATTCTCCTGGGATCTCTTCAATGAATATATACTTGTATTAGGGAATGAATGGATGAGTGGATGTCTCCTCTTTCCCCTCCAGGGGTCGCCTCTTTACAACACCACTCTCCAATGTGATGCGGGTGGATAGCATAAAGGAAAGAAAAGGTCTATAGTGCTTTATCCTTTTTTATAGGAAATTTATTGAGGATAACATATATGCACTCACATGTAACAAGATTAAAACATGCTCTTATCAGGAAGTATTGCCTGCTGTGTGTACTCTATACTCGCCGTACTAGCCGATGGAACATCGTGACGTCAGAGCCCCTCCCCTACGCGTTGCGTCACCGGGTTACGTGACTTCATCAGGGGGAAAAATTTTTTTTTTTTTTTTTTCCATAAAAGTTTATTTAGAAGTGACAACATGTTACAGGAAAATATAAAGAAATGCACAGACAGCATCAATCAGGTCATAGATACAGCTTAAACCAAAATACAGGAAGAAACAACATGGTAGAGTGCGACACTGTGGATAACAGAAGCATGGCAAATTACGGCAGAGATAGGCCTGTAGTACTCAAGGTTCAAAAATGTACAATAGAGAAGGTAATAACAGCTTACTTCCACCAAGTGAATATTGGCGTACTGGCCTATGCATGGAGGAAATGAACCTTTAGAGCCTAAACCAAAAGCAGTACGCTATCATGAGGCCAAATGAGCATCGCAGTATAAGAGAAGATGTCATGAGTACCATTGACTATCCTAGAGGAGATAAGCTAACCATACACCAAGTAATCCTGGATAAAATGTAGGCTAAGCCTGATCGAAGACTAAGAGGTTGTCGAGAAAGAAAAGAAAAAAGGGGAATAGAAAGAAAGAAAAGGATAAGAAAAGGAAAATAATGGGAGTCATAGTAGAGAGAGAGAAGAGAAAGAGGGGGAAAAAAGGGGGGGGGGAGAGGAGGGGGAGAGGAGAAGGGGGGATAAGAGGCCAAAAAAAAAAAAAGGGGGAAGCAAGGGAAGCGAAAGGTCCGGGCTGCGAAGTGTGTGTCAACAGTGTTAATGGAGATCATAAATGAGAGTGTCAAGAATTTAAACACTCACCAAAGCTAAGCAGGCAAATATAAATTACCAGAAAGGAGGTCATAACCACGCAGATTATGAAAGAACCAAGGGCATAACCAGAGGTAGGCTGAGCTCGATCAGGTATCCCGACCCATGAGAGATCCGAATTCAGGGGTAGTTACAAAGTGGGTCCAGCAAGCCCAAACATGTGAGTATTTAGTTGGCATGTCAAGTGCAGTCGCAATCAGTTCCTCCATTTCCGCCACTTTGCTTATTCGATTGAGCCAATCGCGTATAGTTGGGGGGTGAGTGGAGCCCCATAGCACAGGAAGACAGAGTCGGGCCGCGTTGATCATATGCATTGCTAGGGACTTGAAATATTGACTCCTAGGAATGGGGGTATGATGAAGCAATAGCTGAGCAGCAGAGAAAACTATGGGCAAAGTGGTCACTGAAGTCACCAACCGGTGGACCTCCAGCCAGAATGGTTGAATAAGTGGACAGGACCACCAAATATGCAAGAAAGAGCCATCAGGTGTCCCACATCTCCAGCATACATCAGGGACAGAAGAGTTAAACCGATGAAGTCTGGAGGGAGTACGATACCATCTAGTGGCTAATTTGTAGCCATTTTCCTGCGTCAAAACATTATTCGAGCAGGAGTGGGAGTACATAAAAATGCGGTCCCAATCCGACTCCGATAAATCCGTCTTTAGGTCTCTGTTCCACGCACGGCAAGAGGGGAAAGAAGTGCAAGTCCTGCTGTCCCCTAGGAGAGGATAAATCTCAGAGATCAAATGCGTCCGCGGTTCGGATTTAGAGCATAAGGATTCAAATGGAGTAACAGGGCGAGTCCAATTATGGCGGGATTTATGGAAAAGCAGGAAGTGTCTAATCTGAAGAAAGGCCCAGAGAGGGAATTCGCGGATATTCAAGCTAACCTTCAGCTCCTGTAATGTTTTCACTAGAGATGAGCGAATCGAAGTATCCGAAGTGGAATTCGAGTCGAATATCGGAAAAATTTCGATTCGTGCCGAATCCGAAAAATAGCCTAATTCGGACGCGCGAATCAAAATTTTTCAGAAAATGGCGGCTGACATGTGCGGCGACGGAGCGGGGATGTCTGGGAAGGCGCGCAGACAAGGCGCGCTGACCCATAATGCATTCCTCAACTACATGTGATCGCATCAGCCAATCAGCAGCCAGCCAGCCAGCACTGTGTAATGGTCGAGCTATAAATAGCGGCCATTTTGGAATTCTTCATTTGCCTGCAGTTATTGAAGAGAGGCAGACCGCTCTGTACTAGGGACAGGGACAGAGTTAGGGCCACAGAAACGATAATTGGGGACAGAGAAAAGTTACTTAGGGACAGAGAACCATTACTCAGGGACACAGAATTGTTAATGAGGGCCACAGAATCGTTATTTAGGGACAAAGAAACGCTAGTTAGGGCCACAGAATTCATACTCAGGGACAGACAGAATTGTTACTCAGTGCCAGAGAATTGTTACTTAGGGCCACAGAAACATTATTAGGGCCACAGAATTTTTACTCAGGGACAGACAGAATTGTTACTGAGTGCCAGAGAATTGTTACTCAGGGAAAGACAGAATTGTTACTGAGTGCCAGAGAATTGTTACTTAGGGCCACAGAAACTTTACTTAGGGCCACAGAATTTTTACTCAGGGACAGACAGAATTGTTACTGAGTGCCAGAGAATTGTTACTCAGGGACAGACAGAATTGTTACTGAGTGCCAGAGAATTGTTACTCAGGGCCCCAGAAACTTTACTTAGGGCCACAGAATTTTTACTCAGGGACAGACAGAATTGTTACTGAGTGCCAGAGAATTGTTACTCAGGGACAGACAGAATTGTTACTGAGTGCCAGAGAATTGTTACTTAGGGCCACAGAAACTTTACTTAGGGCCACAGAATTGTTACTCGCACAGACACAGAATTGTTACTCGCACAGACACAGAATTGTTACTGAAGGCCACAGAACTGTTACTTAGGGCCACAGAATTGTTACTCGCACAGACACAGAATTGTTACTCGCACAGACACAGAACTGTTACTGTGGGCCACAGAACTGTTACTTAGGGCCACAGAATTGTTACTCGCACAGACACAGAATTGTTACTCGCACAGACACAGAATTGTTACTGAAGGCCACAGAACTGTTACTTAGGGCCACAGAATTGTTACTCGCACAGACACAGAATTGTTACTCGCACAGACACAGAACTGTTACTGTGGGCCACAGAACTGTTACTTAGGGCCACAGAATTGTTACTCGCACAGACACAGTATTGTTACTCAGGGCCACAGAACTGTTACTTAGGGACAAAGAAACGCTAGTTAGGGCCACAGAATTCATACTCAGGGACAGACAGAATTGTTACGGAGTGCCAGAGAATTGTTACTCAGGGCCACAGAAACTTTACTTAGGGCCACAGAATTTTTACTCAGGGACAGACAGAATTGTTACTGAGTGCCAGAGAATTGTTACTCAGGGACAGACAGAATTGTTACGGAGTGCCAGAGAATTGTTACTCAGGGCCACAGAAACTTTACTTAGGGCCACAGAATTTTTACTCAGGAACAGACAGAATTGTTACTGAGTGCCAGAGAATTGTTACTCAGGGACAGACAGAATTGTTACTGAGTGCCAGAGAATTGTTACTTAGGGCCACAGAAACTTTACTTAGGGCCACAGAATTGTTACTCGCACAGACACAGAATTGTTACTCGCAAAGACACAGAACTGTTACTGAGGGCCACAGAAACTTTACTTAGGGCCACAGAATTGTTACTCGCACAGACACAGAATTGTTACTCGCACAGACACAGAACTGTTACTGAGGGCCACAGAACTGTTACTTAGGGCCACAGAATTGTTACTCGCACAGACACAGAATTGTTACTCAGGGCCACAGAACTGTTACTTAGGGACAAAGAAAGGCTAGTTAGGGCCACAGAATTCATACTCAGGGACAGACAGAATTGTTACGGAGTGCCAGAGAATTGTTACTCAGGGCCACAGAAACTTTACTTAGGGCCACAGAATTTTTACTCAGGGACAGACAGAATTGTTACTGAGTGCCAGAGAATTGTTACTCAGGGACAGACAGAATTGTTACGGAGTGCCAGAGAATTGTTACTCAGGGCCACAGAAACTTTACTTAGGGCCACAGAATTTTTACTCAGGGACAGACAGAATTGTTACTGAGTGCCAGAGAATTGTTACTCAGGGACAGACAGAATTGTTACTGAGTGCCAGAGAATTGTTACTTAGGGCCACAGAAACTTTACTTAGGGCCACAGAATTGTTACTCGCACAGACACAGAATTGTTACTCGCAAAGACACAGAACTGTTACTGAGGGCCACAGAAACTTTACTTAGGGCCACAGAATTGTTACTCGCACAGACACAGAATTGTTACTCGCACAGACACAGAACTGTTACTGAGGGCCACAGAACTGTTACTTAGGGCCACAGAATTGTTACTCGCACAGACACAGAATTGTTACTCAGGGCCACAGAACTGTTACTTAGGGACAAAGAAACGCTAGTTAGGGCCACAGAATTCATACTCAGGGACAGACAGAATTGTTACGGAGTGCCAGAGAATTGTTACTCAGGGCCACAGAAACTTTACTTAGGGCCACAGAATTTTTACTCAGGGACAGACAGAATTGTTACTGAGTGCCAGAGAATTGTTACTCAGGGACAGACAGAATTGTTACGGAGTGCCAGAGAATTGTTACTCAGGGCCACAGAAACTTTACTTAGGGCCACAGAATTTTTACTCAGGGACAGACAGAATTGTTACTGAGTGCCAGAGAATTGTTACTCAGGGACAGACAGAATTGTTACTGAGTGCCAGAGAATTGTTACTTAGGGCCACAGAAACTTTACTTAGGGCCACAGAATTGTTACTCGCACAGACACAGAATTGTTACTCGCACAGACACAGAACTGTTACTGAGGGCCACAGAAACTTTACTTAGGGCCACAGAATTGTTACTCGCACAGACACAGAATTGTTACACAGGGACACAGAACTGTTACTGAGGGCCACAGAACCGTTACTTAGGGCCACAGAATTTTTACTCGCACAGACACAGAATTGTTACTCGCACAGACACAGAATTGTTACTCAGGGACACAGAACTGTTACTTGGGGCCACAGAACTGTTACTTAGGGCCACAGAATTGTTACTCGCACAGACACAGAATTGTTACACAGGGACACAGAATTGTTACTGAGGGCCACAGAACCGTTACTTAGGGCCACAGAATTGTTACTGAGGGCAACAGAACTGTTACTTAGGGCCACAGAATTGTTACTCACACAGACACAGAATTGTTACTCAGGGACACAGAACTGTTACTGAGGGCCACAGAACTGTTACTTAGGGCCACAGAATTGTTACTCGCACAGACACAGAATTGTTACTCAGGGACACAGAACTGTTACTGAGGGCCACAGAACTGTTACTTAGGGCCACAGAATTGTTACTCGCACAGACACAGAATTGTTACTCAGGGACACAGAACTGTTACTGAGGGCCACAGAACTGTTACTTAGGGCCACAGAATTGTTACTCGCACAGACACAGAATTGTTACACAGGGACACAGAATTGTTACTGAGGGCCACAGAACCGTTACTTAGGGACACATAATTGTTACTGAGGGCCACAGAACTGTTACTTAGGGCCACCGAATTGTTACTCGCACAGACACAGAATTGTTACTCAGGGACACAGAACTGTTACTGAGGGCCACAGAACCGTTACTTAGGGCCACAGAATTGTTACTCAGGGACACAGAATCGTTTAATTAAAGAGTATGTCAGACAACATGCAGAGGAGTGGCAGAGGAGGCAATGTTTTAGGAGCGAGCAGACGTGGCAGCAGAGGAAGGGGTCGAGGCAGCACTATTCGCAGCCAGAGGCTAGTGCTCCCGGTGTCATCCAGTACAGTGAGGAAGAGCTAACAGAGGGCGGTCAGGAACGGGGGGAGACATGGCGAGGAGAGTGGCTCGGTAGTGGCGAGGAGAGTAGCTCGGTAGCCGGTGTAGAGACAGGTCTGTCTCCTGACCCACACGCAGCCGAGGGGGCTAGTAGTGAGGCGGAGACCCTAATTGATGATGATGAGGCTGATTGCACTTGGCAGCCTCGTCGTCATCAGGCTATTGCTTCCGCATCATCAGGAGAAGAGGGTGGCAGCTTGGCAGCGAGCAAAACAGTCGGTGGGTTGTCTCCATCGCCACACTCTGCCATGTGCCACTTTCAGGTCTCCTCACACACTGCTGGTGTGTTGAATTTTTTGACATAGGGTGCTGGCAGATTACGGGCCTCCCATAGCTGCTGCCAGGCCCCTAATCTGCCATGGGCCCCTATACCGCCTCCTCATGCTGCTGCCAGGTCCACAGTCTCTCATGCCATGTGCCACTTTCAGGTCTCCTCACACTGCTGGTGTGTTGAATTTTTTGACATAGGGTGCTGGCAGATTACGGGCCTCCCATAGCTGCTGCCAGGCCCCTAATCTGCCATGGGCCCCTATATACCGCCTCCTCATGCTGCTGCCAAGTCCAAAGTCTCTCATGGGTCCCTGTACGGCCTCCCATTGCTGCTGTCTCCATCGCCACACTCTGCCATGTGCCACTTTCAGGTCTCCTCACACACTGCTGGTGTGTTGAATTTTTTGACATAGGGTGCTGGCAGATTACGGGCCTCCCATAGCTGCTGCCAGGCCCCTAATCTGCCATGGGCCCCTATACCGCCTCCTCATGCTGCTGCCAGGTCCACAGTCTCTCATGCCATGTGCCACTTTCAGGTCTCCTCACACTGCTGGTGTGTTGAATTTTTTGACATAGGGTGCTGGCAGATTACGGGCCTCCCATAGCTGCTGCCAGGCCCCTAATCTGCCATGGGCCCCTATATACCGCCTCCTCATGCTGCTGCCAAGTCCAAAGTCTCTCATGGGTCCCTGTACGGCCTCCCATTGCTGCTGTCTCCATCGCCACACTCTGCCATGTGCCACTTTCAGGTCTCCTCACACACTGCTGGTGTGTTGAATTTTTTGACATAGGGTGCTGGCAGATTACGGGCCTCCCATAGCTGCTGCCAGGCCCCTAATCTGCCATGGGCCCCTATACCGCCTCCTCATGCTGCTGCCAGGTCCACAGTCTCTCATGCCATGTGCCACTTTCAGGTCTCCTCACACTGCTGGTGTGTTGAATTTTTTGACATAGGGTGCTGGCAGATTACGGGCCTCCCATAGCTGCTGCCAGGCCCCTAATCTGCCATGGGCCCCTATATACCGCCTCCTCATGCTGCTGCCAGGTCCAGAGTCTGTCATGGGTCCCTGTTCGGCCTCCCATTGCTGCTGTCTCCATCGCCACACTCTGCCATGTGCCACTTTCAGGTCTCCTCACACACTGCTGGTGTGTAGAATTTTTTGACATAGGGTGCTGGCAGATTACGGGCCTCCCATTGCTGCTGCCAGGCCCCTAATCTGCCATGGGCCCCTATACCGCCTCCTCATGCTGCTGCCAAGTCCAGAGTCTCTCATGGGTCCCTGTACGGCCTCCCATTGCTGCTGTCTCCATCGCCACACTCTGCCATGTGCCACTTTCAGGTCTCCTCACACTGCTGGTGTGTAGAATTTTTTGACATAGGGTGCTGGCAGATTACGGGCCTCCCATTGCTGCTGCCAGGCACGTAATCTGCCATGGGCCCCTGTACCGACTCCTCATGCTGTGACGTTGCAACAAGGTGGAATTCAACCCTACATATGTTAGACCGCCTTTACGAGCAGCGAAAGGCCATCACCGATTTCCTGATGTTACAAGCGGATAAAGGTACTCCCTGTGTAACTTCGATGTCAACCATTGGCAGCTCATGCGTGACACCTGCCGCTTGCTCAGGCCCTTTGAGGAGGCCACGCTATTCGTGAGTCGGCAGGACTATGGGATGAACGACGTCATTCCTCTGTTGCACGTCCTTGAACAAATGCTGTTAACAATGGCTGGTCAGGGTGCGGTAGACGTGGCGCACAGATCTCAACGCCACATGACCCCTGTGGGGCCAGGACAGGAAGAAGAGGAGGAGGTAGAGGAGGACATTTGTGCTCAGGAATTATTGAGTGAAATGGGTGGTTTTTCCACTCAGCGGACAGGAGTGGAGGAGCAGGAGCATCTGGTAGAGGAGGAGGAGGAGGAGACAGAGGACCCAGACGCACCGTGGCAGTATGCTGTGGAGATGGAGGCAGGGAGTCCCTCGCATTCCTTGGCACAAATGGCCCATAGCATGCTCGGTTGCTTGCGTAGCGACAGCCGAATAATAACCATCAGACAGAGGGATGACTTTTGGCTGTCCACCTTGTTGGACCCTCGCTACCATTCCAAAATGGTGGCCTTTTTCACACCTGCTGAGAGGGAGGCCAAAATAACGTACTATAAAAACCACCTATGTAGTCAGTTGGTCTCTGCCTTTGTGCGCCAACGTCCATCCTCAGACACTGTGGGCCCTGTGCGCTCGCGTTCCGCTGCCATGGCAGCAGGGGAGGGGTGGGGTGGTAGGAGCAGTGGCAGCTCCACCAGCAGCGGCTGCCTCAGTCTGCAGTCGATGATGAGTAGCTTTCTTCACCAGCGCAGTGAGGATACTACTAACCAGCCGCAGCAGCAGCAGCAGCAGCATCAGGTGGACCTGGAGCAGGACCTCAAACAACAGGCTTGGGCCTACTTGGACAGCACCCTGCCAACCGAGGTAGACAATCCCCTTGACTACTGGTCAACGAAACTTGACCTTTGGCCCCAACTAGCTGAATTTGCCCTTGAAAGGCTGTCATGCCCGGCCAGTAGCGTGGCATCGGAGCGCGTGTTTAGTGCGGCAGGAGGTATTGTAACTCCGCGGAGGACACGACTGTCCACCCAAAGTGTGGAGAGACTCACGTTTGTGAAAATGAATCAGGCGTGGATTAGTCTGGATTTCAAACCACCAGTTCCTGACACAACTGACTAAATCCGCCATGAATCATGCCTCAAACATGTGCCACTTTCAGGTCTCCTCACACACTGCTGGTGTGTAGAATTTTTTGACATAGGGTGCTGGCAGATTACAGGCCTCCCATAGCTGCTGCCAGGACCCTAATCTGCCATAGGCCCCTATATACCGCCTCCTCATGCTGCTGCCAGGTCCAAAGTCTGTCATGGGTCCCTGTACGGCCTCCCATTGCTGCTGTCTCCATCGCCACACTCTGCCATGTGCCACTTTCAGGTCTCCTCACACTGCTGGTGTGTAGAATTTTTTGACATAGGGTGCTGGCAGATTACGGGCCTCCTATAGCAACTGCCAGGCCCCTAATCTGCCATAGGCCCCTATATACCGCCTCCTCATGCTGCTGCCAGGTCCAGAGTCTCTCATGGGTCCCTGTACGGCCTCCCATTGCTGCTGTCTCCATCGCCACACTCTGCCATGTGCCACTTTCAGGTCTCCTCACACTGCTGGTGTGTTCAATTTTTTGACATAGGGTGCTGGCAGATTACGGGCCTCCCATAGCTGCTGCCAGGCCCCTAATCTGCCATAGGCCCCTATATACCGCCTCCTCATGCTGCTGCCAGGTCCAGAGTCTCTCATGGGTCCCTGTACGGCCTCCCATTGCTGCTGTCTCCATCGCCACACTCTGCCATGTGCCACTTTCAGGTCTCCTCACACTGCTGGTGTGTTCAATTTTTTGACATAGGGTGCTGGCAGATTACGGGCCTCCCATAGCTGCTGCCAGGCCCCTAATCTGCCATGGGCCCCTATACCGCCTCTTCATGCTGCTGCCAGGTCCACAGTCTCTAATGCCATGTGCCACTTTCAGGTCTCCTCACACTGCTGGTGTGATGAATTTTTTGACATAGGGTGCTGGCAGATTACGGGCCTCCCATTGCTGCTGCCAGGCCCCTAATCTGCCATAGGCCCCTATATACCGCCTCCTCATGCTGCTGCCAGGTCCAGAGTCTGTCATGGGTCCCTGTACGGCCTCCCATTGCTGCTGTCTCCATCGCCACACTCTGCCATGTGCCACTTTCAGGTCTCCTCACACTGCTGGTGTGCAGAATTTTTTGACATAGGGTGCTGGCAGATTACGGGCCTCCCATAGCTGCTGCCAGGCCCCTAATCTGCCATAGGCCCCTATATACCGCCTCCTCATGCTGCTGCCAGGTCCAGAGTCTGTCATGGGTCCCTGTACGGCCTCCCATTGCTGCTGTCTCCATCGCCACACTCTGCCATGTGCCACTTTCAGGTCTCCTCACACTGCTGGTGTGTAGAATTTTTTGACATAGGGTGCTGGCAGATTACGGGCCTCCTATAGCTGCTGCCAGGCCCCTAATCTGCCATAGGCCCCTATATACCGCCTCCTCATGCTGCTGCCAGGTCCAGAGTCTCTCATGGGTCCCTGTACGGCCTCCCATTGCTGCTGTCTCCATCGCCACACTCTGCCATGTGCCACTTTCAGGTCTCCTCACACTGCTGGTGTGTTCAATTTTTTGACATAGGGTGCTGGCAGATTACGGGCCTCCCATAGCTGCTGCCAGGCCCCTAATCTGCCATAGGCCCCTATATACCGCCTCCTCATGCTGCTGCCAGGTCCAGAGTCTCTCATGGGTCCCTGTACGGCCTCCCATTGCTGCTGTCTCCATCGCCACACTCTGCCATGTGCCACTTTCAGGTCTCCTCACACTGCTGGTGTGTTCAATTTTTTGACATAGGGTGCTGGCAGATTACGTTCCTCCCATAGCTGCTGCCAGGCCTCTAATCTGCCATGGGCCCCTATACCGCCTCTTCATGCTGCTGCCAGGTCCACAGTCTCTCATGCCATGTGCCACTTTCAGGTCTCCTCACACTGCTGGTGTGTTGAATTTTTTGACATAGGGTGCTGGCAGATTACGGGCCTCCCATTGCTGCTGCCAGGCCCCTAATCTGCCATAGGCCCCTATATACCGCCTCCTCATGCTGCTGCCAGGTCCAGAGTCTCTCATGGGTCCCTGTACGGCCTCCCATTGCTGCTGTCTCCATCGCCACACTCTGCCATGTGCCACTTTCAGGTCTCCTCACACACTGCTGGTGTGTTGAATTTTTTGACATAGGGTGCTGGCAGATTACGGGCCTCCCATAGCTGCTGCCAGGCCCCTAATCTGCCATAGGCCCCTATATACCGCCTCCTCATGCTGCTGCCAGGTCCAGAGTCTGTCATGGGTCCCTGTACGGCCTCCCATTGCTGCTGTCTCCATCGCCACACTCTGCCATGTGCCACTTTCAGGTCTCCTCACACTGCTGGTGTGTAGAATTTTTTGACATAGGGTGCTGGCAGATTACGGGCCTCCTATAGCTGCTGCCAGGCCCCTAATCTGCCATAGGCCCCTATATACCGCCTCCTCATGCTGCTGCCAGGTCCAGAGTCTCTCATGGGTCCCTGTACGGTCTCCCATTGCTGCTGTCTCCATCGTCACACTCTGCCATGTGCCACTTTCAGGTCTCCTCACACTGCTGGTGTGTAGAATTTTTTGACATAGGGTGCTGGCAGATTACGGGCCTCCCATAGCTGCTGCCAGGCCCCTAATCTGCAATAGGCCCCTATATACCGCCTCCTCATGCTGCTGCCAGGTCCAGAGTCTCTCATGGGTCCCTGTACGGCCTCCCATTGCTGCTGTCTCCATCGCCACACTCTGCCATGTGCCACTTTCAGGTCTCCTCACACTGCTGGTGTGTAGAATTTTTTGACATAGGGTGCTGGCAGATTACGGGCCTCCCATAGCTGCTGCCAGGCCCCTAATCTGCCATAGGCCCCTATATACCGCCTCCTCATGCTGCTGCCAGGTCCAGAGTCTCTCATGGGTCCCTGTACGGCCTCCCATTGCTGCTGTCTCCATCGCCACACTCTGCCATGTGCCACTTTCAGGTCTCCTCACACTGCTGGTGTGTTCAATTTTTTGACATAGGGTGCTGGCAGATTACGGGCCTCCCATAGCTGCTGCCAGGCCCCTAATCTGCCATGGGCCCCTATACCGCCTCTTCATGCTGCTGGCAGGTCCACAGTCTCTCATGCCATGTGCCACTTTCAGGTCTCCTCACACTGCTGGTGTGTTGAATTTTTTGACATAGGGTGCTGGCAGATTACGGGCCTCCCATTGCTGCTGCCAGGCCCCTAATCTGCCATAGGCCCCTATATACCGCCTCCTCATGCTGCTGCCAGGTCCAGAGTCTGTCATGGGTCCCTGTACGGCCTCCCATTGCTGCTGTCTCCATCGCCACACTCTGCCATGTGCCACTTTCAGGTCTCCTCACACTGCTGGTGTGTAGAATTTTTTGACATAGGGTGCTGGCAGATTACGGGCCTCCCATAGCTGCTGCCAGGCCCCTAATCTGCCATAGGCCCCTATATACCGCCTCCTCATGCTGCTGCCAGGTCCAGAGTCTGTCATGGGTCCCTGTACGGCCTCCCATTGCTGCTGTCTCCATCGCCACACTCTGCCATGTGCCACTTTCAGGTCTCCTCACACTGCTGGTGTGTAGAATTTTTTGACATAGGGTGCTGGCAGATTACGGGCCTCCTATAGCTGCTGCCAGGCCCCTAATCTGCCATAGGCCCCTATATACCGCCTCCTCATGCTGCTGCCAGGTCCAGAGTCTCTCATGGGTCCCTGTACGGCCTCCCATTGCTGCTGTCTCCATCGCCACACTCTGCCATGTGCCACTTTCAGGTCTCCTCACACTGCTGGTGTGTAGAATTTTTTGACATAGGGTGCTGGCAGATTACGGGCCTCCCATAGCTGCTGCCAGGCCCCTAATCTGCCATAGGCCCCTATATACCGCCTCCTCATGCTGCTGCCAGGTCCAGAGTCTCTCATGGGTCCCTGTACGGCCTCCCATTGCTGCTGTCTCCATTGCCACACTCTGCCATGTGCCACTTTCAGGTCTCCTCACACTGCTGGTGTGTAGAATTTTTTGACATAGGGTGCTGGCAGATTACGGGCCTCCCAAAACTGCTGCCAGGCCCCTAATCTGCCATAGGCCCCTATATACCGCCTCCTCATGCTGCTGCCAGGTCCAGAGTCTCTCATGGGTCCCTGTACGGCCTCCCATTGCTGCTGTCTCCATCGCCACACTCTGCCATGTGCCACTTTCAGGTCTCCTCACACTGCTGGTGTGTTCAATTTTTTGACATAGGGTGCTGGCAGATTACGGGCCTCCCATAGCTGCTGCCAATCCCCTAATCTGCCATGGGCCCCTATACCGCCTCTTCATGCTGCTGCCAGGTCCACAGTCTCTCATTCCATGTGCCACTTTCAGGTCTCCTCACACTGCTGGTGTGTAGAATTTTTTGACATAGGGTGCTGGCAGATTACGGGCCTCCCAAAACTGCTGCCAGGCCCCTAATCTGCCATGGGCCCCTATACCGCCTCCTCATGCTGCTGCCAAGTCCAGAGTGTGTCATGGGTCCCTGTACGGCCTCCCATTGCTGCTGTCTCCATAGCCACACTCTGCCATGTGCCACTTTCAGGTCTCCTCACACTGCTGGTGTGTTGAATTTTTTGACATAGGGTGCTGGCAGATTACGGGCCTCCCATTGCTGCTGCCAGGCACGTAATCTGCCATGGGCCCCCGTACCGACTCCTCATGCTGTGACGTTGCAACAAGGTGGAATTCAACCCTACATATGTTAGACCGCCTTTACGAACAGCGAAAGGCCATCACCGATTTCCTGATGTTAAAAGCGGATAAAGGTACTCCCTGTGTAACTTAGATGTCAGCCATTGGCAGCTCATGCGTGACACCTGCGCTTGCTCAGGCCCTTTGAGGAGGCCACGCTATTCGTGAGTCGGCAGGACTATGGGATGAACGACGTCATTCCTCTGTTGCACGTCCTGGAACAAATGCTGTTAACAATGGCTGGTCAGGGTGCGGTAGACGTGGCGCACAGATCTCAACGCCACATGACCCCTGTGGGGGCAGGACAGGAAGAAGAGGAGGAGGTAGAGGAGGACATTGGTGCTCAGGAATTATTGAGTGAAATGGGTGGTTTTTCCACTCAGCGGACAGGAGTGGAGGAGCAGGAGCATCTGGTAGAGGAGGAGGAGGAGGAGACAGAGGACCCAGACGCACCGTGGCAGTATGCTGTGGAGATGGAGGCAGGGAGTCCCTCGCATTCCTTGGCACAAATGGCCCATAGCATGCTCGGTTGCTTGCGTAGCGACAGCCGAATAATAACCATCAGACAGAGGGATGACTTTTGGCTGTCCACCTTGTTGGACCCTCGCTACCGTTCAAAAATGGTGGCCTTTTTCACACCTGCTGAGAGGGAGGCCAAAATAACGTACTATAAAAACCACCTATGTAGTCAGCTGGTCTCTGCCTGTCTGCGCCAACGTCAATCCTCAGACACTGTGGGCCCTGTGCGCTCGCGTTCCGCTGCCATGGCAGCAGGGGAGGGGTGGGGTGGTAGGAGCAGTGGCAGCTCCACCAGCAGCGGCTGCCTCAGTCTGCAGTCGATGATGAGTAGCTTTCTTCACCAGCGCAGTGAGGAAACTACTAACCAGCCGCAGCAGCAGCAGCAGCAGCAGCATCAGGTGGACCTGGAGCAGGACCTCAAACAACAGGCTTAGGCCTACTTGGACAGCACCCTGCCAACCGAGGTAGACAATCCCCTTGACTACTGGGCAGCGAAACTTGACCTTTGGCCCCAACTAGCTGAATTTGCCCTTGAAAGGCTGTCATGCCCGGCCAGTAGCGTGGCATCGGAGCGCGTGTTTAGTGCGGCAGGAGGTATTGCAACTCCGCGGAGGACACGACTGTCCACCCAAAGTGTGGAGAGACTGACGTTTGTGAAAATGAATCAGGCGTGGATTAGTCTGGATTTCAAACCACCAGTTCCTGACACAACTGACTAAATCCGCCATGAATCATGCCCCAAACATGTGCCACTTTCAGGTCTCCTCACACTGCTGGTGTGTTCCATTTTTTGTCATAGGGTGCTGGCAGATTACGGGCCTCCCATAGCTTCTGCCAGGCCCCTAATCTGCCATGGGCCCCTATACCGCCTCCTCATGCTGCTGCCAAGTCCAGAGTCTCTCATGGGTCCCTGTACGGCCTCCCATTGCTGCTGTCTCCATCGCCACACTCTGCCATGTGCCACTTTCAGGTCTCCTCACACTGCTGGTGTATTCCATTTTTTGTCATAGTGTGCTGGCAGATTTCGGGCCTCCCATAGCTGCTGCCAGGCCCCTAATCTGCCATGGGCCCCTATACCGCCTCCTCATGCTGCTGCCAGGTCCAGAGTCTCTCATGGGTCCCTGTACGGCCTCCCATTGCTGCTGTCTCCATCGCCACACTCTGCCATGTGCCACTTTCAGGTCTCCTCACACTGCTGGTGGGTTCCATTTTTTGTCATAGGGTGCTGGCAGATTACGGGCCTCCCATAGCTGCTGCCAGGCCCCTAATCTGCCATGGGCCCCCGTACCGACTCCTCATGCTGCTGCCAGGCCCGTAATCTGTCATGGGCCCCTGTTGTCGCTTGTTGGCATATTCCGCTCGTTCAGATGCTCCTTCTCCTGCTACTCCTCTTCACGGATTCCGTCAGCAGTCTTTCTTGGAATCCGTTTCCAAGAGACAACAGTTTGCGAGCACGCACCAGACGGTGCAGAAACTGAATGTCCTCCTGTCCAAGTTGCTGCTGCCAGGCTCGTAATCTGTCATGCGCCCCTGTACCGCCTCCTCATGCTGCTGCCAGGTCCAGAGTGTGTCATGGGCCCCCGTACCGACTCCAAATGCTGCTGCCAGGCCCGTAATCTGTCATGGGCCCCTGTACCGCCTCCCCATGCTGCTGCCAGGTCCAGATTGTGTCATGGGTCCCTGTACGGCCTCCCATTGCTGCTGCCAGGCCCGTAATCTGCCATGGGCCCCCGTACCGACTCCTCATGCTGCTGCCAGGCCCGTAATCTGCCATGGGCCCCTGTACCGCCTCCTCATGCTGCTGCCAGGTCCAGAGTGTGTCATGGGTCCCTGTACGGCCTCCCATTGCTGCTGTCTCTATCGCCACACTCTGCCATGTGCCACTTTCAGGTCTCCTCACACTGCTGGTGGTTTCCATTTTTGTCATAGGGTGCTGTATGGCCTCCCATTGCTGCTGCCTCCACCGCCACACTGTGGCTCCACACTCTGGTTTTGGCCCCGTGACTGCCCAAATGAGTGAAGTGTGCGGTGATTCTAAGATCGACGGCACTCATCTGCATGTCATACTGACTGACAGTATTATTTCTCTTCCCCAGCAGACTCCAAGGGCATTTAAATTAAAGGTACAGTGTTCAGCACTAATATTAAGTCTCTCTGGAAAACAGAGATCCTGAATATTAATATATCAAAGAACGAAAAAGAAAAACTACAAAAAGAATTCCCCTTTATATGGAGAGAAAAAGAGATAAAATACCTAGGAATAAAACTCACTGCCTCATATAAGCATCTGTATAGATTAAACTATATCTCTTTGATAAATGAGATTAGGGAAGATTTAAAAAGACTGGAAGGTGGAAATCCATCCTGGATAGGACGTATAAACTTAGTCAAAATGGTAATTATGCCTAAAATACTGTATAGATTTCAAATGGTACCAATTAAAATCCCAGAAGCCTTCTTTAAGATAATGAAAAAAATGTTAACAAGATACATATGGAAGAATAAAAAACCCAGAATAGCATATGAAACATTGAGCAGGACTAAAGAGAAAGGGGGATTGGGTCTACCAGATGTCAAGAGATACTATAAAGCAGTGGTTTTAGCAAGAATATATGACTGGACATTTAACCATAAGGGGAAAAGTTGGGTAACAATTGAAAATGATCTTAGTGGCGTTAGATTGAACCAGATGATATGGGTTCCACCACAGTTTAGGGGAATCAAAGAAAGCACAAGTATCTACACTCTAAATGTTCTTAGGATATGGGACAATTTACACAAAAACATGAAATGGGAATTTAATTCTATTTTAATGCCTCTCACAAATACTGATTACTTTCCTCCGGGAAAAAATAAGATATCAGGGAGATGGTTTAGAAAGGAGGATGCCCAACTGAGAGATGTTCTGGTGGAGGGGGAATTGAGACCACTTAAAGATTTAATAGAGAATAAGGGAGATATTTTTATTAGAATAGATGAGTGGAAATATCATCAATTGAAATGTTTTATTGGAATTCTACCGAAACCCCTGAGAGTAAAACAGGAGTGGAATATGTTGGAAAGGTTGTTAGAGACACGAAGGGATGGGAAGCACGGTATTTCAAAAGTGTATAGAATACTCACAGAATTAGACACAAACACAAAGTCAATTTTTATCACAAAATGGGAAAGAGATATGGGAGTTGGGTTTGATGAAGATAGACAGAGAAAGATGTTTAGATTGATACACGATAATGTGAGTATGAGAGAGGTTGAGGTTAATTATAAGTGCATGACACGATGGCACATTACACCGAGTGTAGAGCACAAGATGAATGGGGAGAATTCAAATAAGTGTTGGAGAGGATGTGGAGAGATGGGCACGGTGTTTCACATATGGTGGGAATGTCCGAAAATCCTGGCTTTTTGGAAGATAATAGTCAAATTGATTAAAGAAATAACTGAAATTGACATAGGCTTAGACCCAACGACGTGCCTCCTACACAATGTGGAGACATCAGTAAATAAATATAAAGATTCAGGTATTTGGTATTTCTTGAATGCGGCGAAAGGGTTGATACCTAAGTTTTGGCGGAAGGCTGAGGTACCGAAGGAGGAAGACTGGATTAATAGAGTAAACCAGATAGGTAGAATGGAAAGATCATACCATTTACAGGAAGATAAGATGAGAGTTTATTTCAGGAGATGGGAAAAATGGGAAAGAGCAGGATTGAAAGAGAAATATAGGAAAATATGAACTAGGATGTTAGCAAAAAATTAATAAGCCTCAAGAGAGTAGACTGGGCTAGAGTCTGCAGAGGGGGGGGAGGGGGGATGAGGGGGGGGAAGGGGGGGTAGTGGGATGGGGAAGAAAAGAGTTTTTAGTAAGGGAAAGATAGAAATGTTATAAATGTTTATTTGTTTGAGAATTTTTTCCCTTTTTGGGTTTTTGTATTAACATGAAAAATTTAATAAATATTTAAATAAAAAAAAAAAAAATAATAATATTAAGTCTCTCTGAAGCCTAGAAACACCCTTTTTTAAGTTAAATTCACAGCGAATATATTCGACTCGAATCGAAAATTTTCCACGAATTCGCCGAATCAGTCGAATCGAATTTTTGAATACTTCCCTCATCTCTAGTTTTCACCTTGCCGGAGTGAAGAAAATGTTTTACTAGAATCTGATCGTGTGGCCAGTAATTTGATAAAAAATCCTTGTGCAACCCTGGGGGAAAATCTGGATTCAGGCGGAGCGACGTCAAGGGACTAGGAGAGTCTGAAACGGACGACGTTTTACAAGCCTTGCGGAAAACTTCTAACGTGGGACCTATCAAAGGATGGGAGAGGAGAACCTGAGGTGTGTGTTTCGGCAATAGCCAAAGGATCGATGGTAGGGGAGTGGGCGAAAAAGCCTTCTCCAAAAGGACCCAGTCTTTGGAAGCAGAATGAATGTGCCAGTCGACTATGCGGGAAAGATGACACGCCCAGTAATAGCGGTGTAGGTCAGGGAGCCCAATGCCCCCGCTGAGTTTGGGACGAGTTAGCTGAGAGAACGAGACCCGCGGACGCTTGTGATTCCATAAAAAGAATGAACATAGTTTCTTACAAGAAGCAAAGAATGTCATTGGAAGTAGAATTGGCAAAGTTTGGAAGAGATAGAGGAGACGCGGAAGTATATTCATTTTAATAATTGCAGCCCTACCAAACCAAGAGAAGCAAGGGCGATGCCACTTGTTTAGGTCTTCCTGTATGACTTTGAAAACCGGTACGAAATTTTTGGCATAAAGGTCGTCCAGATTACGGGTGAGATGTATACCAAGATATGGAAGGGCATCCCTCACCCACTGAAATGGAAAATGAGATTCACAGAAGGAGACGAGATCAGTGGGAAGGGTTATGTTGAGGGCGAATGACTTTGAAAAATTAATTTTCAGGTTCGACAAAAAGCGGAAAAAAGCACAGTCTTTCAGCAAACTCGGTAGAGTGGTGCGAGGGTCAGCCAAAAAAAGAAGGATATCATCCGCATAAGCAGCAATTTTGTATTCTTTGTCTGCTATCCTGATCCCCTTAATATCTGGATTAGCGCGAAGTTGTCTCAAAAGAGGTTCAAGGGAAATGACGAACAAAAGCGGGGATAGGGGGCAACCCTGACGAGTGCCATTTCCAAGGCGAAAAGGGTTTGATAAGTGTCCATTAACCCGAACTTGAGCTGTAGGGCCCGAGTATAGGGTCATAATAAAGTTCAGCATTTTCTCGCCCAGGTCCAAAGCTACCAGCGATCCCCGCAAATAATCCCAAGCAATCCTGTCAAAGGCCTTCTCAGCGTCCAATGAAAGGAAGAAGGCCGGAGAGTTTGATTTGCAAAGCCAGTGTTGGAGATTAAGGGCCTTGATAGTGTTGTCCCTTGCTTCTCTACCAGGGATAAATCCCACCTGATCCAAGTTAATGAGGGATGGGAGCAAAGGGAGAAGTCGGTTAGCAAGCATCTTTGCAAACAACTTAATATCCACATTTAGCAGGGAGATGGGTCTGTAATTAGACACCTGAGAGATATCTTTACCGCTTTTGGGGATGACGGAAATGTGTGCTTCCAACAGCCTATGATGTGGCCTAGGGGACTGAGAAAGAGTATTGAAAGCGGAAAGAAATGGAGTACTCAGAATGTCCAGAAAGGATTTATAATAAGCCGCAGACAAGCCGTCAGGACCCGGACTTTTGCCCGCTTTCAACTGCCGTACTGCGCACTGCAATTCGCTGAAGGTCAGATCTTGGTCCAGCGATAAAACCGTCTCCTCAGAGAGAGCGTTTGGACCATGAAGACGAAGAAATTCAGAGATTAGGGACACTCTAGGCCTGTCAATGTGCATTGGGGGACGTTCTGGTGGAAGATTATAAAGGGACTTATAAAAATGTTCGAACTGAGAGGCAATATCAGGATTGGATGTGGCCATCACACCCCCAGGGCCTCTTATTTTATGTATAGTCATATGGGAACGTTTTTCCCGAAGAGCCCGAGCTAGAAACCTCCCGCTTTTATTGGCAAACTCATAATAAAGCTTTTGGGAGAGGATGAATCTTTTCTTGACCACTTTGCCCAGCTCAGTGAGAAGTCGCAAGCGAGCATTTGTGAGTTCCGAAAGAGTCGACGCAGCCAGAGTCTGTTTATGTGCCCTCTCCAGAGAGCGTATCCTATCTGTAAGTAGCTGCAAACGTTGCTGTCTGTCTTTCTTACGTCTCGTTGCTGCCGCTATAAGGCAACCCCGGATAACACATTTATGAGCTTCCCACTGCGTAAGGGGGGAGGTATCCGAAGAGCCATTTAAAGAGAAATATTCACGCAGATCAGAGCGAATGTCTTGTTCTATAGCACAGTCTGCTAGAAGCGAGGCGTCTAAGCGCCATAGCTTCGAGCGAGCATATTTCTCCGGGAGCCGCAAGGTTACGGTTATGGGGTGGTGATCGGAGAGGACCATCGGCTCTATAGAAGCAGCATGTAGAAATGGGAGGTCCGATTGTGACAGAAAAAGGTAATCAATCCTAGAATACTTATTGTGCGGCGGAGAAAAGAACGTGTAATCCTTAACAGTGGGGTGGAGTGTGCGCCAGGAGTCATGCAATTGCAAGTGTTGCAACTGCAAATGTATCTGCCTAAGGGCCTTAAAAGGCAAAAACGAACTGCCGGAGGAGGAGTCTAGCAATGGGTTTAATGGGACATTCAAGACCCCCCCCAGTATCAGCATACCTGATTGAAACTCAGCCAAAGTAACAGCAGTCATACGCATGAACGTGACCTGTTTGGTATTGGGAGCATAAATGTTGGCAAGTGTGATGGGTCTGTTGGAAAAAGAGCCCTTTACAAACAGATATCTGCCCTCCGGGTCAGCAAGGGAATCCTGTAGCACGAATGGAAGATGTCTGGCAAACAGGATAGCCACTCCTTTCGATTTAGCCAGTGGATTGGTGGCATGAAGAACAGTAGGGTATCTGAAGTTAAAAAGCTTGGGTATGGAGTCCCTGCGAAAATGCGTTTCCTGGAGGAGGAGTATATCCGCCTTTTGCTTATGCGCGTAAGAAAGCAACATAGATCGCTTTTCGGGAGTGTTCAAACCCTGAACATTGAGTGAAAGAATTTTTAAGGACAGCAGTCCCGCGTTAGAGGCGGGAGAAAGCATGACTGTCGAGCTTATTCGCGGAAGCCTGATGACACAACTGCAAATGTGCAGGGAGGGAGGAGAAAAGAAAAAAAAAAAAAATGGGGGGGGGGTGGAGTAGGAGAAGAGGGAGAGAAGTAAGGGGGTAGAGAGCGAGAAAAAAAAAAAGAGAAGGAGAAAGAGAACTCCCAAGAGAGAGAAAAAAAAAAAAAAAAAGAGAGGGAGGAAAGGGGGGGAAAGTACTACACGGCTCGGGGAGAAGACCAGCTAGTCCACGTATGAAAGGAGAAGTACAGAAAGAAGGAGGAAAAACAGAAAAAGAAAAAAATTAGAGCCAAAGAGAGAGAAAAAAAAAAAAAAGGGGGGGGGGTGAGAAAAACGAGAGAGAAGAAAAAGTAGAGGAGAGAAAACTAATAATAGTAGCCTAATGTAGGAGGTCAGTGAAAGCTCACAGAGCTCACTGTGTGGGGAACGAAGTAAGCGTTGAGCCAAGAGTGAAGCAACCGCCGGCCGGTCGCCTTGTAAAGTGCATAATCAAAAAGACAAAACTAAAGGAGGGTGAGTGTTGAAAAAGGGGGGGCTCAAGCAAGGCATGTAATACTGTGTACGGTAAAGGCCAAGCTAAAAGGGAAAAGACCTTGGACAACCCCAAGAGGTGATAAGCCAGGAGGCGTATGCGGGTGCCCGCGGCGGGCACGCTGGCAAAAAGGGGCAACAGTGACGGGATAATAGGTCACAGATATTCCATTATACGGATTGAGAAGATATCGAGGGGCTAACCAATCCTGCACGAGGACAGGGCAAATTATATCCGTATAAGAACAGAACCTACAGGCAGGATATGTAAAACAGTAGATCTGTGAGAAGCCGTAAGGAGTAATACAGGCTTATCAATTAAAGAAGCAATAATACAACATAACATATGAACAAATGCCATACAGGAAAAACAAATTTCAATTTTCAATACAAAAACTGAGGTCAGGAGAGAACCCTAGAAAACAGTATACCCCAGCTTCAGGCATCCGTACTACTCAGGATCCCCAGACTCAGTGCCAGAACTGTTACCCCGTGGAGACGAGCTCATCTAATTATAGCAAAATATGGAACGGATTCTACCAAAACCCCTGTGACACCCACGAGAATGAGCAGCACCTCTCCCATAACCAATGCTGAAAGGAGGGGGGGGCACACCCCCAGGACTGGGGGGAAGCATAGAGCCCCAAGACAGCCGTAAGCGCTTACATAAAAGCAGGTCACAGGGGAGTACACCAACCGGCTCCGTGAGGCCTCAAACAAAGTGCGCAGAGGTGATGGTCATTCACGTGGCATCGTTCAGAATGTAACAGGGCTCCCATCAATCCCCTGGCAGCAGCAATGTGAGGTAGATCCCTCTCCCCCCCGTCCCACCCCCCTCCCCCTAAATAACAACTGCCCCTCATCAAAATCTCGTATCTAGTGCAGAACTCAAAAAGGATATCAAAAGTAACCACGGGTATCATATAGAGCACGTGTCCAAAGCAGGAGCAGAGGCAACTCCCTCCGGTCAAATAGACCCCAAAAGGCTGCAAAAATCCTTCAGATGAAGCCGGGTCGCGGCCTGGGCTTGTAGTGCAGTACAAACTGGAAGGAGCCGGCCTTCCCGAGAGCTTTCACCAAACCGGAACAAGAGGAGCTTAAGACAGGAAGTGAACCGGGCACCCGGAAGGAGATAGAGACCCCTGCCGTGGGAGTAAGACCATTCTTCTTCAGTAGGCAATATACTGCGTGGAGATAGCTCCACGATGCAATAGGCGCAGAGATCCAGAGCAAGAGCAGTAGGCTTGTTAGAGCAAGGAGAATCTGCAAACCAATGGGGTGTATACCGGGTGTCGATCTTGAACAAGTCTCCTGACCTGTACGCTAATAAATATCACCCCAAAACCTGGGGAGGTGGCATATCACATGGATGACTAAAGCCTGCGGGAGCGACTGTAACGAGGCAACAGTAACCGTTGGGGCAAACCAGTAGAGCCCTACTCAAAGCAAAAGTAGCTGGCCAATCACAAATCAACAGGAAAACTGGAAAAACGGAGGCTGAGAGCCTGCTGGTGTAGCGGATCATTGGTTCTCGTGCCGAGGCTTCCTGTGCGCCGGGGAGGCCGTGGGACTGGAAGTGTCCATAGAGGCCCCTGCAGGGAATCGTGGAGGTGTCGAAGGGACCATCCGGCGCCGTCGCTGAGCAGGGTTAGGCCCGCCCGTTGCACCATCTTCAGCTCTCAGATCTGGGGCACGTGGCAACCTCATAGACCCGTTCCAATCGGGTAAGGCAATCGGAGGAATATCCAAAGCAGAGCAAAAAGATGGCAGTTCTTCAGGAACACGTAGGTTGAAATTACGGCCATTCACTTGAGCAGAAAGGCAGAACGGAAACCGCCATCTATAGGGGATGTTGCGCGTGCGGAGAGTATCCAATAGGGGGCGCAGCGCCCGCCTTTGTTGCAGGGTCAGATTGGATAGGTCCTGATATAGCTGTATCTCCGCCCCCTCATAAGCAAGATGTCTTCTCCCCCTGGCGCATTTGAGGATATCCTCTTTAAGCGGATAACTTTCAAGACAGCAAATTACGTCCCTGGGAGGGTCTGTGTCTCCCCCCCTAGGACGGGTCGCCCGGTGTACACGTTCAATAGCAATCATGGTTGAAGGTGGGCGACCTAGGAGGTCATTAAAGATAGCTATTACCGCTTTAGGGACATCACAAGGTTCCACTGATTCAAGAAGGCCCCGGACCCTAATGTTGCGTCTGCGTCCACGATTGTCTAAGTCCTCAATGTGTCTATAAAAATCTCGAATGGTCGACACGTGCAGCGCTGATTGTTGTTGTAAATCAGAAATTGCCGCCTGATTCTGCCTGGTATCCAGCTCCACCCGCTCCACCCTTGTGCCCATAGAGCGGATGTCATCTCTCAATTCAGTGAGGGCAGAGGTTAATGTGGTGGTTAAGGTGGTCTTTATATCAGCTGCCACAGCCTGGAGGTCCCTTAATGATAGGGAATGTGTAGCACGTGAGGAATGTGAGGAATCCAGCTGTGGCACTGTGTCCAGCACAGCATATTCGGCTGTGCTTGCAGAGCCTGTGTCAGAGACTGCAGAGGGAGGGGGAGAGGGGGAGGGAGCTGGAGAGGGAGAGGGCTGCGGCCCGTCTTTCAGCTGGGAGCGGAAGAGCTCCTTTATATGCCTCCCCTGAGTGTTCTGACCCCGCGGGGACCGCGATCTGGCCCCAGAGGGTGCCCTGTCGGTCTTCCCCATAGCAGAGGGGAGATGTCTCACCCGTCAATGCAGAGCGGCAGCAAGGTAGGAACCGGCCGGCGGGAGCTCCGTGATTACACGGCCATCTTCACTCGCGGCTCGGCCACGCCCCTCGGAAAAAGATTTTTTATATATATTAATTTTTATTATAAGTTTTATGGACATTAGTTTATTATCACATTACACAGTTATTGTTTGCATTTTATATGTGTCCTAATGATTGATTTATTATATTATCAATTTTAATTTGTTCATATTACAACATACATTAATTTTTATTATATACACTGCTTTCACTACCTAATACAGGAGCGCAGCACTATTGAAGATCTGGATAATAGAGGTTGCAGACATAATATCAGATTGCGTGGCTTGCCTGAATCTGTGGAGCCGAGTGACATCCCTAAAACAGTAATTGTGATCTTCAATGATCTGCTGGGCCGTCCACCTGCTGCACCCATTGATCTGGAACGTGCACACAGAGCGCTTCGCTCCAGAGGCAGAGATTCTGACCCCCCAAAAGATGTGGTGTGTTGCTTGGTCAGCTTTCCAATCAAAGAAGACATTCTCAGAAGGGCAAGAGAAAGAAGATGCCTTTTATTTCAGTGTAATGAGATACACCTGTTCCAGGACCTCTCCTCCATAACCTTGCAACAAAGGCGAGAACTTTGCCCCCTGCTGGACACACTTCGCTCTCATAACATACCATAGAGGTGGCGATTTCCATTCTGTCTCCCCACTCATGCTCAGGGGCGCACAGCCTACCTGCGAGTTCCAGAGGATCTCCCTAGCTTCTGTTCCGCACTGGACATTCCTCTAGTTGAGCTTCCAGATTGGTACAGATCTTTGCGTCTTCCAAATGCTACTGAATCTGGTCGAGTACCAAGTGACACGGATTGGCAAGGCCCCCATCTCCGCTGCTGCCGATCGGTCCCTTCCACTCCTCTGAGACTTCCTGCCAGAGGCTCCACCACCAACAACAGCCCGACGGCCTCTCCTGCACATCACAGACCCCGCCATGATGCCTAAAGGCCTTTCTTCGATCTCTTCCCTGACTTTCTCTCATCAGCAATACTTATCCAGATTATGATTTTACCAGATCCCTCCCATCCAACTTCAGGACCATGCCGGTAGCACCTCGGGTCCTATTTGGCCCCTTAACTGGACACCTTCACCCTTTAATTTTCTGCTCTTTACCCCATCCGCCCTGGTCCAGGTCTTTTAATGCTTCTGCAGATGTTGCCAAATTCGCCTCATCGATCATGAAGACCTTTTCCCTCTCCGTCTCAGCTTCTGCAATGGACCGCCAGTCCTGATGTACCTCCGCAGGCACCCTCCATGTCACTGACCCTTTTATTGCTGCATTTTCACTACCTCTGATGGAAGCCTGGGGGATGGTCCTACAGTCTTTCTCTAGCCCTGTTTGTAATGTATATGCTGATTTGTCCGCTGCCTAGAGTCTCTGGAGAGTATGGATCTCCAGACCCTCTATGCCCAGCCTCTGTTTGGTTGTATGGCCTCCCAGGGGTCTTTTGATGGTCTTGCAGTAGTCAGAGGTGAATTCCATGCCCTCCATTACATATTGTCTGTATTTCCCTGACCATGATCCCTACTGTTCTTCATTAGAGTTTACTGTGAGAGGCTTCATACTCCAGCTCGCCTTTATACCTTTTCCAGGGGTAGTGTGGGATGGTGGGGGGAGACTGAGTTGGGAGGAGGAGGGGATCTGGGACCCGGGCTGTCATTTCCATACTATTATTATGTTACATATCTGTTTGAAATCAAGTATCACCTTGTTACACTCTCCAGGTGTTGCTCCCTGTGGGGTCCAGCCTCCTCCTCCACCTCATGTCATAACACCCATCTAAACCACATTTACAGCTTACAGGTTTTGAAACCATCATTCAGAGTTTCTGCTGAGCTCCCCCCTAGTCCAGTCCTCTCCCCTCTCCCCTTGCCTAGCTACCACTAACACATGGTTCTACTTGATTTTTAGAATGTTGTGGAGTCCTACGGGAGCGGGGTGGGAGATGGATGGTTTGAGTTTTTGAGAGGGAGTCTGGAAGAGAAGAGTTAGGACAGATGAGACATACCTTAGGGTTCCAAAAAGAAATGGTGCCCTATGTCTCATTTTTCCCAATTGTTTTCTTTGATGGTTGCTTTTTTTTTTTTTTTTTGAATGGTTGCCCTGCTGTTTCTGTGATGTTGCAATGTTTTTGCCCTAAACAGATTATGATACGATTTGCTTTTCATCTTAATTAGAGATGAGCGAATCGAACCAGGCGAAGTGGAATTCGTTTCGAATTTCAGGAAAAATTTGATTCGTGCCGAATCCGAATATTAGCCAACTTCGGATGCACGAATAAAATTTTCCCCGATCTTCCGATTTTCATCCCTTCTACAGCCGGCAAAAAGTGTATCTGCAGAGCTCCGCTATTTCTGACAGTTCTCTGACATTCACATTTACAGCGGTTGAAACATTGTATCTATTTGTTTCCATTTAGGATACAGATGTTTTTATTCTTCATTTATGGAAACAAATAGATACAATGTTTCAACCGCTGTAAATGTGAATGTCAGAGAACTGTCAGAAATAGCGGAGCTCTGCAGATACACTTTTTGCCGGCTTGGAATTCTTCTTATTTTCATCCTACTTCTTCTTCTTCTTCTTCATCCTCATCCTCAGAAGAAGAAGAAGAGGATGAGGATGAAGAAGAAGAAGAAGAAGTAGGATGAAAATAAGAAGAATTCCAAGCCGGCAAAAAGTGTATCTGCAGAGCTCCTCTAAGTGTATCTGCAGAGCTCCGCTATTCCTGACAGTTCTCTGACATTCACACTTACAGCGGTTGAAACATTGTATCTATTTGTTTCCATTTATGGAAACAAATAGATACAATGTTTCAACCGCTGTAAATGTGAATGTCAGAGAACTGTCAGAAATAGCGGAGCTCTGCAGATACACTTTTTGCCGGCTTGGAATTCTCCTTCTTCTCATCCTTCTTCTTCTTCTCATCCTTCTCCTTCTTCTCATCCTTCTTCTTCTTCTCATCCTTCTCCTTCTTCTCATCCTTCTCCTTCTTCTCATCCTTCTTCTTCTTCTCATCCTTCTCCTTCTTCTCATCCTTCTTCTTCTTCTCATCCTTCTTCTTCTTCTCATCCTTCTTCTTCTTCTCATCCTTCTCCTTCTTCTCATCCTTCTTCTTCTTCTCATCCTTCTTCTTCTTCTCATCCTTCTTCTTCTCATCCTTCTCCTTCTTCTCATCCTTCTCCTTCTTCTCATCCTTCTTCTCATCCTTCTCCTTCTTCTCATCCTTCTCCTTCTTCTCATCCTTCTCCTTCTTCTCATCCTTCTCCTTCTCCTTCTTCTCATCCTTCTCCTTCTCCTTCTTCTCATCCTTCTCCTTCTTCTCATCCTTCTTCTCATCCTTCTTCTTCTTCTCATCCTTCTCCTTCTTCTCATCCTTCTTCTTCTTCTCATCCTTCTTCTTCTTCTCATCCTTCTCCTTCTTCTCATCATTCTTCTTCTTCTCATCCTTCTTCTTCTCATCCTTCTCCTTCTTCTCATCCTTCTCCTTCTTCTCATCCTTCTTCTCATTCTTCTCCTTCTTCTCATCCTTCTCCTTCTTCTCATCCTTCTCCTTCTTCTCATCCTTCTCCTTCTTCTCATCCTTCTCCTTCTCCTTCTTCTCATCCTTCTCCTTCTTCTCATCCTCCTTCTCCTTCTCCTTCTCCTTCTCCTTCTTCTTCTCCTTCTCCTTCTTCTCATCCTTCTCCTTCTTCTCATCCTTCTCCTTCTTCTCATCCTTCTCCTTCTTCTCATCCTTCTCCTTCTTCTCATCCTTCTCCTTCTCCTTCTCCTTCCTCATCTCCAAGGGCATTTAAATTAAAGGTACAGTGTTCTGCACTAATATAAAGGCTCTCTGAAGCCTAGAAACCCTTTTTATAAGTTAAATTTGCAGCGAATAAATTCGCATCGAATCAAATTTCTTCCTCAAATTCGGCAAATCAGCCGAATTGAATTTTTGAATAATTCGCTCATCTCTAATCTTAATGATATGCAGCTTTTCCATCTGGCTTTCACTGATGTTTTATTTTCAGTATGGACTCACACTGGCCCTACCACGGCACACCTACGATGCCACAACTCTGCCCATAACTTTAGGATTATGCCACGACTGCATTCCACTTAGATGTGCATTTTCTCATTTCCCTACATACAATGCTTCCACTACAATACGCCCTAATTATATATATTCGGTCTCCTTGCCCTCATGACATTTGTTACTTTTTCCTTCTGATATTCCTAAGCTTGTTGCTGCGTCTTACCTCACCCATTATGCTGGACGATGGCTGTTGTGCCCCCACCTATATCTTCATTCAAATGAATTGTGCTCACCCTCCCTCCCCGATTCTTGCATTTTTTTAAGGTCCATGGCCTGGTGGACTCTTTCATTTTGAATCTAAGTCCACCGCATTTCCCACACAGCGAGCTTTGAGAGCTCTCGCTGAACGTTTTCCGGCCGTCTTTACTCCCTTGTCCTCTGCCTCTCGTCTCTTTTCTTTCCTTGTTCTTCTTTCTGCTATTTCCCTCCTACCCCTTCTTCTTTCTTGTTCTTCTTTCCTCCTTTCCACATCTTGGTGGGTCAGCTGGTCTACCCCCACTGCCGGTTATCTCTCTCACACTCTCTCTCTCTCTCTCTCTCTCTCTCTCTCTCTCTCTCTCTTTTCTCCCCTCATTTCCCTCTTCCTTTTCATTTCTTTTCTTTTCCTTCCCTTCTCCCTCCCCCCTTTTTTTTTCTTCTTACCCCCTTTCCCATCCCTTTAAGTTCCCTTTACTCTCCCAGACATGCCTTCTCTCAACTCCCTGTGAGGACATCTTTCGCTGAAAGTTCTGTCTATTAATGTGAAGGGTCTGAATACCCCTGAAAAGCGCTCTCTCCTGCTTTCACACCTTTTTAAACAGAGAACGGATATTGTCTTTCTTCAGGAAACGCACTTCCGTCACGATGCCATACCCAAGCTTACCAACTCCCATTTTCCGACAGTTTATCATGCTCCTAACCCTCATGCTGAATCTAAGGGCATTACCATTTTGATTTCAAAGCACCTCCCTCTGGCTATCTCAGAGTCACTTCCGGATCCGGATGGTAGATTCCTGTTTCTAAAAGGTAATTTTGCCAATAAGCCCATCACTTTAGCAAATCTTTACGCACCCAACACTAGACAGGTATCCTTTTTCCGCTCCATTACCTCTTCACTCTCCTCCTTCCAGACGGATATCCTAACCTTGGGAGGTGATCTTAACATTCCCTTATGCCCTTTATTGGACTCTTCCTCGGGAAGTTCTTTCTTGCCATATAAATTCATTAAACAGATTCACACTCAACTTCACTACTCTTGGCGAGTCCTACTCCCGAATGTCAAAGACTGTACATTTTTCTCCCCTCCACACAACAAATATTCCAGAATCGATTACCTCTTTATCATGCAAGCTGACCTCTCTTTCCTCCATGATTCCTCCATCGAACCGATGATCCTCTCTGATCATCACCCTATCATTATGATATTACGATTTCCAGAGAAACATTCCCGTTCTAAGATATGGCGTTTGGATGCCTCTCTTCTTTCTGACTTGCCCAATGAAGCAGAGGTTCGCTCCCAATTAACGGACTACTTTTCGAACAATCAAACTCCAGATACCTCTTCGTTAACTCAATGGGAGGCAAATAAATGCATCATTCGAGGAGTCCTAATAGCTATGGCCACAAAACGTAAAAAAGAGAGACAGACTCGCTTACAACAACTCTTAGATCGCATTAAATATCTGGAAAAGGTGCACAAACATAATCAGGCCGCCTTGACTTTATCTGATCTTACGAACACCCGCACACAGCTCTTAAATGAACTAGGTAAGGCAGCTAAGCGCAGATTAATTTTGTTACAAAAACTTTTTTATGAGTTTGCTAACAAAAGTGGGAGATTCTTAGCCAGATCCCTCCAGATAAAAAAGTTGAGTTTAACGGTTCACAAGATTAGGGGCTCGGATGGCTCTTTGACCACCTCAAATGCAGATATAGCATCTCACTTTGAGCAATACTACAAAACATTATACAATCTCCCTCCAGAACATCGCCCTTCTGAGGCCAATATGCCTAGAGACACCATAATCTCTGACTTTCTTCGCCTCTATAGTCCTTCCACTGTACCTGATGATACTGTTCAGGATTTGGAACATCACATCATGGTGGAGGAACTCTCCCGAGCCATCCAGCAAATGAAACCTGGTAAAAGTCCGGGCCCTGATGGTCTTTCTGTGGCATGTTACAAGGAGTTTCTAGATATTTTGAGTGAACCCTTCCTCTCCGCCTTCAACACTTTCTCTTCACCCTCCACGCAACATCATCGCCTCCTGCAAGCTCATATCACTGTGGGCTTCATCCCGGAAAGGGAAGTAAGGGATAACACCATCAAGGCTCTTAACCTTCTCCACCGACTTCACGATTCTCGCAGTCCAGGATTTATTCTTTCCCTAGATGCCTGGGATTACTTAAAGGCATCCCTACAGGTGATTGGTTTAGGGGACAACATGCTCAATTTCATTATGGCACTGTATTCTGGTCCAACGGCTCAGGTCCGTGTGAATGGGCATCTATCTCATCCATTCCCTCTTGGGAATGGTACGTGCCAAGGTTTCCCCCTATCCCCACATCTTTTTGTGATATCACTTGAACCATTGTTACACAAACTCCGCTTAAACCCAGATATCAGGGGTATTTCCGTGGCGAACAAGGAATACAAACTTGCTGCCTACGCAGACGACATTCTTTTGTTTCTGACGGAGCCCCGGATCACCTTGCCCAACCTACTTAAGGATTTTTCCTTCTTTCAATATCTCTCAAACCTCAAAATTAATCATTCCAAATCCTATGCCTTAAACATTACTCTTCCTCCAGACCTGGTTTCCTTTTGTCAGTCAAAGTTCCCGTTTCAATGGGAAAGGGACCCCCTTACCTATCTGTGAATACAGCTTACGAGTAACCTCTCTGATCTTTATGTCAAAACCTTTCTTCCAACCCTTGGTGCCGTCCGAGCAGAGCTAACTAGGTGGCATTGCCCATGCTTCTCCTGGTTTGGTAGGGCTGCTGTACTAAAAATGAATATCCTCCCCGTACCTCCTCTATCTGTTTCAAACCTTACCTATCCATTTACCACCCACCTTTTTTGTTTCATGCAGAAGAATGTGTGCTCTTTTTCTCTGGAATCATAAACGGCCACGTATTTCCTTCTCCCAACTTGTGCTTCCCAAATCGAAAGGGGGGATTGGACTACCTGACCTGCAACTTTACCATCTGGCCTGCCATCTTACTAGGATAATCGATTGGAATATTCACTTTACCACCAAAGCATGGGTCCAGTTGGAACACTCTTGTTCCACTTCCCCTTTGGCATCGATCCCGTGGCTTCTGACCAAACACATTCCTCAAGACCTCCTCCTACATCCAATAATCGGTCCTTCCCTTAAAACCTTTCGCTTAGCCTGTAAATCGGCCTCCATTTCGGATGCCCCCAACCCACTAACTTCTCTTCGCCTCAATCTGGACTTCCCTCCCGGTATGCATAAGTCCTTTCCATCAGCACATTGGCCACACAGTCAAGTATTGGGGAACCACTTTTTTCACAAAGGTCAGCTGAAGTCTTGTTCTTCCCTGGCAAGTACTATGGGTGATCTCACCTTTCCCTTTTGGGCCTATCTTCAATTCAGACATTTTCTTCTCTCTCCTGCATATCGCCATAAATGGGTCCGCCCTCTCACCTCCTTTGAGTCACTGTGTTCAAAGGCTGAACCACGGAGGCATTGTATCATTTACCTTTCTGCTTCTTCTTGGTGACAAAACCTCTGATTCACTTCCAGCCTGCAAAGCTTGGAAAAGAGACTTAAACATTGACTTTTCTTCCTCTGATTGGGACCAAATCTTTACCTTTTCTCATAAGTGCTCCTTGAATGTTTCGGCACAAGAAAACGGATACAAGTTGGCCATCATTTTAATCCATCCAGACCTAGTAATTGTTGGAGATGTGGGGCTCCTGTTGGATCTCTTCTTCATATCTGGTGGGACTGCCCTATGGTTCATCCCTTTTGGCAGGAGGTACATCGGATTACTTCTTCGGTGTCTACTCTTGATATTGAGTTCTCTCCGGCCCAACTCCTCCTCCACCACACTCCGCTTCCCAAACTTCTATATTTCAAATCTCTGGCTATGCATATGCTTAACACGGCTAAACTCTGCTTACCGGTTCTCTGGGGGTCTGTTCACCCCCACACAGTGCGAGATTGGTTCATACGTTTGAACAGAATTGCTGAAATGGAAGAGCTGATTGCTTCTTCTCTGGATAACCCTACTAAATTTTCTCATATGTGGTCCTGTTGGATTCACTTCCAAACGACCCCTGAATGTCGTTCTTTCATGGGCCTTGCTGACTGATTCTGAATCTCTCTGATACCCTGTAGTGTTTCTGGCGATATATCGGCTCTCTGTTTTTTTAAGGTTGTGATTGAGGTCCTTTGTCTCGATGTCCTGTACTGCTTGCAGCAAGTTACGCTTGGCACCCTGCTATGCCTGCAACTGTCCCCAGCTCGCTTCTGTGCCAGGGTTGCGCGTATCTCTCATGTCCTTGAGTAAAGGTGACTTACCTACCCTCCTACTCCTCCACACCTCCTCCCCATCCGACCCTTCCCCCAACCCCCCATCTCCCTCCCCCCCACCCCCCCCCCACCACCCTTTTTTTAAATTTTTTTTTCTTCTTCTCCTCTCTTCCCTTCTTTTTCATGCTTATTCTTAAATTCTTAATCCCCATTTCCTCGCTTTCCTACTCAGAGTTTAGCCTTCATTCTCCCCTTTTTATTTTAGCACACTTCTCTCCGCATAGGAGCCCTACTCCCTATCTGCAATCCAGCTGCGCATATGTTTACTTTTACATATCTCCTTTCCTGAACCCTTTACCCGCGTGCTGGCAACCTGTAGTGGGTTACCTCAGTTTCATCAAAAGTACAAGTCCATATCCTACATGCCCTTGCACCCCCCCCCCCCCTCCACACCTACTGTATACATTTCCAACGCATACCTTTGACTCACTGGCCCTGCTCTTTGCTGCTGCTCGGTAACCGAGGTTATATATCATTGACCCTGCCAGTGCTGTGATTCCAATATGCTGAATAAGGGCTTGAGACCAGATATGCCTTTAATGTTCCTGCGCTCGCATGTCCTCATTTTTCCTGTTTTCTTTTCCCTGGGATGACTTGCGTCTGATTCTTTGCCCATGTTTTGCTATGTTTATTTTTGTTTGCTGTATGTGTATTACCTCCTATTGTATTTCCGACTGATACCTTGTATTACCTGGACCTATTGTATGCTCTGAGTTTATTAATAAACTTTATGGAAAAAAAAAATAGAGTCCATGGTCACACTTAGTCCAGTGGTGGCCACCCTTGTTATTTGACTAGAGGCCCCATGCCTGATTGACTCATGTTCCAAGGTCACTGTCATGGGATTGACTTCTACTCCAAGCAGTTTGGGACATGAGACCAATAAAATAATAATAAAATAATTGGACCCCTCATGGCTATCCTTCAAAGCAACCACTAACTTGCCTAAATTAGTAGAAAGCATCATCTGTGTGAAGATCTAGATAGATGACTAGGTGTTGGATTGAGTAGGGGTGGTGGTGACTCATGGCCTAGTAAGTTCAGCTGTGCCTTTTGTCCTGGGCATGAATGTCTAGAAGGACTTGGGTTTACCCTGCTTAATCTTTAAATTTGAGCATTCCAGACAGCATGAGAAGGGCTGTGGTCTGCAAGCTGTGTGGCTCAACGTTATATGGGCCTATGAGGTCCAAAAAAGAGCAGCAAGGAAACAGCTCAAACAGGTGGGGGTTGTCTGCCCACCTCATAAGCAAAAGTTGCTCCTGGCATCCCTCCAAAAGGTAGTCTGGTCTCTTCCCATCAAGGCTCACAGGAAACTTCAAGGGGTCATCGTAATGGTTGAAACCTGCAGTCTCAGTGGAGTCAGGGGAGTGGCTGGTCACTCCCACTCTGTCCATGGTGCACAAGGGGAAGGTCCTGGTGCAGCTCATCAACTGTGATGACCCTAATTTCACTCCCAAACCATGCCACTCATTCCTACGTGTACGTAGTGTCTCTTCACTGTAATTCTCAGCCTGAGCTAGAAGCCATATACCCCGCTCTACAGGCAGCTATGGCTTTGTTGGATGAGTCTAATTAGCAACTACTGCTAGAACAGTTGGACATTACCTTCTGGGACTACCCTCTGCCAAAACAACGGCTGCTTCACCAACTGTTGGAAAAGCACCTACTTGGCAAACATGGGAGGAGATGACAGGGGAACTAGAGAGTAGGAGGTCTTGGGAAGAACAAAGAAAGCGATTTGGTTTGTACTTTGAGACTAGGTTGGTGAAGTAGCTAAAGGCCAAGTTGCGGATGGCTTTGTAAGTTGTTAGTATTTTGAATTTAATTTGTTGGGTGAGTGGTAGCCAATGAAGGGAGGGGTATCAGACACTGAACAGTTGGTAAGGTGAATGATTCTGTCAGCAGTATTCATGATAGACTGGAGGGGAGATATCCTATGTAAAGGTAAGCCAATGAGGAGACCGTTGCAGTAGTCGAGGCAAGAGATAACTTGCGAGTAGGAGCTTTGTGGTGTCATTAGGTTAAGAAGGGGCGTATTTTGGAGATGTTGTGGAGGTTGAGATGGCAAACATTGGAAAGTCATTGGATGTGGGGCTAAAAGGAGAGTTCAGAGTCCAGGATTACACCTAGAACCCTGGCATGTGGGGACGGGTTGTTGGTTATGCCATTGTTCTTGACAGAGAAGTCAGGGGAAGAGGCACAAAGGGGAGGAAATATTAAAAGCCCGGTTTTGGATAAACTGAGTTTGAGGAAGTGGTGTGACATCCAGACTGATATGTAAGTTAGTGCTGCATGAGGAGACTGATGTTGTGAGCTGAAGAATAGCTATACAGTCATATATATTGAAATATATGACTCAGGGAGGAGGTGTAGATTTAGAATAGGAGAGGTCTAAGAACAAAACCTTGGGGGACCCCGACGGAGAAAGGAAGAAGATTAAGAGACTGTAAGTTACACTGAAGGTACGGTGGGATAGGTAAGATGAGAACCAACAAAGAGCACAGTCATAGAGTCCAAAGGAGGGGGTGGAAAACCGTATCAAAGGCAGCCAACAGGTTAAGAATCAGGAGTACTGATTAGTGTCTGTTGGTTTTTGCTGTTAGTAAATCATTTGTGAGTTTTAGGAGAGCAGTCTCTGAGGAGTGTTGAGGGTGAAATCCAGACTGAAGGGGATTAAGAAGGCTATTTTTAATGGGGGGTCACTCAGTTGTAGACTAGGCATTCAAGGAATCTAGAGGAAAAAGGGAGCAAAGAGATGAGATGTAGGTTGTTAAGATTGGTGGGGTCCAAGGAAAGCCTTTTAAGTATGGGGGTGACTAACACATGTGTTAGAGAGTTGGGGAAGATGTCAGAAGAGAGGGAGAGATGGAAGATGTGAGTTACAGAGTGTGGGATAGAGCCAGATGGTGACCACAGAACTGGATAGACATCAAGGTCCAGGGGGCAGGTGGTTAAGTTGTCATTAGAAAAAATGTTTAAGAACTTCATCTATCATCAAGGAAAGTTGATCCTGGGGGCCAGTAGAGCACAGCAATTCCTAAGGAAATTTAAGAAAATATACAGGGGGCTTCAAACGATGAGAGAGGGCAGAGAGGGAGGAGAGTGAAGGACCTGAAAGGTGCTCTGTGGGGATAGGAGGATTCTCACACCACCTCCCTTGCATTCACTGGGTTTAGGTGGGTGAGTCCAGAGAAGGCCACCATGTAAGAGGGAAACAGGAGAAGCAGTGTCAGATTCATAAAGCCAGGTTTTGGTGATAGCAAGTAGAAAGAAGTTAGTGACAAAGAGGTCATGAACAGAGGTTGCAGACAGAGCAGGCATTCCAGAGGACAAAAGAGAAGGGGAGGCTGGTTTTGGGAAGAAGAGGAATGGAAACTAAAGTGTGTGGATTGAGGCTGCTGCCAGAGGGTACAGGGTGATGGGTGCATTGGGTGCAGTTAAATAAAGGAGGCCCAGGGTTTGGAGACATGTCTCCAGAGGTTAAGAGAAGCAGAAGGGTGAGGGAGGTAATATGGGAGTGTGAATAATATGAGGGGACGTGCCTCAGGATCCTGGGGTTTTATTAGTGTGTGGGATCAGAATTAGGAGGAGATGATGAGTGCAGTGATAAGGGGAGGACAGAAGTGAGGGGGATATATACAGATTGTGGGGTGGAGAAGAGGGGTGAAGGAAGGAGAGTTTAAGGAGAGAGGACACAAGTGTGTAAAGAAGAAGTAGAGAGCGCATGTTACAGAGAGGAAGGAGAAGTGAATGGGGAACCGAGGTCACCTGCAGTCTGGTGTTTTGTAAAGTAGCTTGCTGTAGATTAGTGTTGGGCTCGATGTTTGAGTCCAACGTAAGTTCAATTCGAACATCAGCTGTTGGAATGTTCGCTGAACATCGAACGGTAAGGGTGTTAGGGTAGGACGTCCCCTTGCTGAGCGCCCCACAATGCACTACATTCTCACAGTGCTTTTTGAGAGGCATGATTGGCCAAAGCAATGCACCTGACCACATTTATACATTGCAGGTGTTCCTCATTTCTGCATCAGCAGTGTTTCCCTTTTTCTTTTTTTTTTTGGCTTTCTGAATTTTTTAATTTATTTTCTTTTCTTCCAGCAGAAGCAAAACAGTTCTCTTAATTGCTGTTCTTTGAGTCGCTGGTGTTCTTCCTTCTGTATCACTGGTGGAGTTTTTTGGCTTGCTTAATTTTTTTACATTTATTTTATTTTAGTCTTTTGATGGGGGCAATGGCCTCTTCCCCACAACCCTGGCCCAGTGGTTGTGGGGGTCTGCTAGCAGAGGGGTTTACTAACATCAGGGTATCTCTTTAAATAAGGGGGCACCCTGCTGCTGCTGTTTCCCCTGAGAATGCGTAAGGAGTACTTGTACCCCTATCCATTCACTAAAGGGTTACATTTAGAACAAATAAAGATGCCAGACTTTTTAATAAATTTCTTTAACCACTTAAGCTCCTGAGGATTTACCCCCTGAATGACCACGCCTCTTTTTGCTACTCGGCGCTGCACTAATTCAACTGATAATTGCGCGGTCATGCAACGCTGCACCTAAACAAAATTTACATCCTTTTTTCACACAAATAGAGCTTTTTCTCAGTGGTATTTGATCAACTGTGCGCTTTTTATTTTTAATGCTATAAACAAAAAAAGACCAAATATTTTGAAGAAATACAATATTTTTTCCATTAAGCTATAAAAAATATTTAGTAAACTCAAAGTTAGTTATAAATTTAGGCCAAAATGTATTCTGCTACATGTGTTTGTTAAAAAAAATCCCAGTAAGTGTATATTGATTGCTTTGTGTGACAGTTATAGCGTCTACAAACTATGGTATAGATACTGCAATTTACAACATTTTTTTGCTATACAGCGCAGCGCTAGTTTAACGGACAATTACGTGGTCATGCAATACAGTACATAAATGAAATTTAAGTCCTTTTTTTTAACACAAATAGAGCATTCTTTTGGTGGTATTTGATCACCTGTGCGCTTTTTATTTTTGGCGCTATAACTAAAAAACATTTTGAAGAAAAAAATTTTGTTTTGAAAAAAACTATATTTTCTCATTTTGGTCATAAAAAATATCTAAAAAAACTAAAATTTTGTCATAAATTTAGGCCAAAATGTATTCTGCTACATGTTTTTGGTTAAAAAAAATCCCAATAAGTGTATATTGATTGCTTTTTGTGAAAGTTATAGCGTCTACAAGCTATGGTATAGATAATGGTCAACAATTCTTGATCGTAGGTCTTCTGAGAGCTCTTTTCTGCGAGGCATGGTTCACATCAGACAGTGCTTCTTGAAACCAGTAAACCCAAAACAGGTGTCAGCAACACATCCAATATCATCACACTGATTGGAGTCAAGGTTGGCTCACTCCTGGCTCCAATTAGCTCTGGGAGAAGTCATTAAGCTAGGGCCTCACATACTTTTTCCTCCCTGCACTGTGAATGTGTACATGTTATGTGCAATTAAACCATGGCAACATCTAATGTTTGTGTAGTATTATGTTCAGCAGACTTTGTTCTTCTATTGTTGTGACTTAGATGACGTTCAGAGCACATTTTATGCCCAATTCATGCAAAACTCCACGTAATCCCAAGAGTTCACATACTTTTTCTTGCAACTGTACATAGCTTTTACTTTCTGACTGCCCATCACATTTCTTGAGGTGCTAAAATACCAGGACAGTACAAACACCCTCAAATGACCCCTTTTCGGAAATTAGACACCCTAAGATATCTGCTGAGAGGCATATTGAGTCCATGGAAGATTTATTTTTTTTCCACAAGTTTCTGGAAAATTACAAAAACTTTTTTTTTTTTTACAGGAAGTTGTCATTTAAATGATTTATTTCTCCCACAAGCCATGGGTATCAGTGGAATTACACCCCAAAATACATTCTGCTACTTCTACTGAGTATGGGGATACCACATGTGTGAGACTTTTTGGGAGCCTAGCCACATACAGGAGCCTGAAATCCAATGACCACTTTGAAAGCCTGAAGGTGCGTAACTTCCTCATTACACTTCCTCACTACCTATCACAGTTTCGAAGGCCCTGACATGCTAGGATAGCCCCAACCCCCCCCCCCCCCAAATTACCCCTTTCTGGAAAGTAGACACCCCAAGGAATTTAAAAAGGGGCATGGTGAGTATTTTGCAGATCTCATTTTTTCTCACAAGGTTTTGAAATATAAAAAAATAGAAAAAATATGTTTTTGTTTTTTTCTTCATTTTCCAAAAACTTGTGGCAACAAATGAGATCTGCAAAATACTTACTGTGCTTTTTATCAAATTCCTTGGGGTGTCTACTTTCCAAAAAGCGGTAATTTGGGGGAGTTTGGTGCTATTCTGGCATTTCAGGGCCTCCGAAACTGTGATAGGTAGTCAGGAAGTGTAATAAGGAAATAAAGCCCTTTAAAAGCCTGAAGGTGCTTATTGGATTTTGGGGTCCTGTACTTGGCTAGACTGCCAAAAAGTCTCTCAGATGTGGTACCCCCATACTCGGGAGAAGTAGCAGAATGTATTTCGGGGAGTAATTCCACATATACCCATGGCATGTGTGAGCAGTAAATCATTTAATTGACAATTTTGTGTAAAAAAATATATACATATATTTATTTTTGTCATTTTCCAAAAACTTGTGGTAAAAAAATAAATTCTTCTATTGATTCAACATTCCTCTCAGCAAATAGTTTGGGGTTACTACTTTCCAAAAAGGGGTCATTTTGGGGGGTGGGGGCGTTTTATGCCCAGCATTAGAAGTTTATGCCACACATCATTCACTCTTCTAACCCCCTGAAGACCAAGCCTTTTTGTTCACATGAAAAAAATCAGTATTTTTTGCTAGGAAATTAATTTATACCCCCAAACATTATATATATTTTTTTTAAAGCAGACACCCTTGAATAAAATGGTGGGTACTAAAAGTTTTTATGGCACATAGTACTCGAGCAGCGATTTTTCAAAAGCAATTTTTAAAAAAAAATACACTTTTTTTACTTTTAATGCACAAAAAAACAATATATTGGCCAATTTTTTGGTAAGATATAAAAGATAATGGTATGCCAAGTAAATAGATACCAAACCTGACATGCTTTAAAACTGTGCATGCCCCGTGCAATGGCGACAAACTGCAAACATTTTTATTATCCATAGGCAGCGCTTTAAAAGCCTTTAAAAGCCACCATTTTAGATTTACAGAGGAGGTCTGGTGTTAGAATTACTGCCCTTGATCTGACGTTCACAGCAATACCTCACATGCATGGTGCAACCGCTGTTTACATAACGACACAGGGTCAAGGCTTCTGCACACAGGTGTGCGCGCATGGGAGGGGCAATTTTTTTTTTAGTTATTTTGATTTTTTAAAATTATTTTTACATTGTACCTTTCATTTTTTTTTTTATCACTTTTAATGCTATCACAGGGAATGCAAATATCCCCTATAACTTCAATGGGCATTGTAATATATTCTTTTTTGAGAAATCTGGGGTCTATCAGACTCTAGATATCTCCTCTGCCCTTACATTATCTAATCAAACGAAGATCAGTGATCAGATGCTTTCCCAATTTACAAATAGCGCTGTTTATATCCTGAGAAACTGAAGAGATGAAATGCTTGTAGCTTCCTAATTCTTAGACTATAGAGATGATTGGCACCATTCTGGTCTCCAACAGGGGCGGCCTGACCATTCGAGCACTCAGGCACTGCCCGAGGGCCCAGGGTCAGTAGGGGGCCCCATGAGATTTCCCTAGTACATTTCATTGGCTTTTTCATAGGCTTTTTTGGGTGTGTGCGAGGATACAGGGGCCCCATGATCCCCTATTGCCCGGGGGCCCCATGAGTTGTCAGTCCGCCCCTGTCTCCAATCAGCTCTATGGTCAGCTGGCAGAAACACCGGCTGCATTCTCAGGTTCCCCTGATGGCACGGGACTGCCCGTGAAGGCCGTGGAAGGCAGTGGGGGAGGGGGGACATCATCTCCCACTGCTTGTAAAAGCAATCTTCCAGCTAATTAGCCACTAGGATTGCTTTTACATAAAGCTGATCACCGGCTGAAAAAAACAACACCAGGATGATGCCTGCAGCTGTAGGCATCATCCTGGTATAACCATTCAAATCCAGTGATGTACCAGTACGTCGCTGGTCCTTGTTGGGTATATATGTTATGTTCTTTTTTTTTTGTATGCAGCCTGTGGACTGAATGAAAAAATGAGAAGAAATCTCTGCCAGAAAAAGTGTGTGGTATGCCCACCATTAGAATATACCGCCCTGCATCCACCCACTTCTAATGGTGGCACCCATTAGGTCACACGGTGCCACAAGCGCCAGTTCCAAGATTGAATAAATGTCTAAATAGTGGCACGCTTGAATAAAAATTGTCCATGTATAAGTGGTACCCCATATGGAAACAGGATGACACCAAGTCCCAAACTATCATGCCACTGCTCCCCATGTAGTCTGGGCATCCGGGGGGCTCCACGTGACTATCTTTTCCCTCGTAAATCCAAAACTTATATGTATAGCCTGCTGTCCTCTCACAGGTCTTCTACATCTTGACCCCATATCTGGCACGCTTGCTGGGGAGAAATTGTTTGAATGCAAGGTGGCCAGAAAAATGAATGAGGGACTCCTCAACGCAGATGTTTTTATGGGGAGTATAGACATCTGCAAATTTTAGGTTAAGGTGATTTACGAGGGGGCTGAATTTTGTGGAGCCGGTCAAATTCAGGGTCACCCCGAGGATGACAGAGTGTATTGTTGTTGAAATGCATAAAACACATTATACTCTCATATCTATGCCTGGCCATGGCAGCAGAGAACACGGGCATATGATGAATCGGGTCTGCGGACCAATACAACCGCAATTCATTTCTTTTAGTAATGCCCATGTTGAGGGTTAGGCCCAAAAAAAATGTAAATTTGAAAACTGTAATGAGTTTCCATGCGAATGGTCTGGCAAGGTTTGAATTTGGGTTGGTGGTAATAAATTGTTGTGCATATAAACTGCTTTGATCCACAATCAACGCATATAGATATTCCGTGAAAAACAGCTTCAAAAATCAAGGAGGTATGTGAAAGACCAGGATGTACTAGACCGCTGGTACTCGCCAGTTCACCAAAAGGTAGCGTGGCACTAGTACTGGCACTCTGCTGCATATGAGCGTCATCAACATTTACCGGCAAGTGCTAACAGAGATCAGGCCTGATTCTGCCAACACTGCGGTTTTGTGTGCAATGTATCAAGTGACAGTGACACTGCACTTGCTGGGGGAGAAGGGGGGGGGGTAAGCATAGGGGCTAAACGCAGGTGTTGGCAGGTGCCAGGTCTGATCCCGCTAACACTGCATCTTTAGGGACGCTATACTAATGTGAACGCTGGTATAGTGCTGATCTGATCAGAGATATTGACCCGTTCAGACACTATACTAGCAATTGAGGTTTATTGTACATGGGTGTGCTCCTGGCAATCAAGGGGTTAAATGTGATGACTGGTGTACTGACGGGCAAACTGATGCTATCTGGGAGGGGTGTGAAAACCACGGGAGCGCAAATCACGTGTGTATATATATATATATATATATATATATATGTGATTTTGCGCACTCATGCCGCCCTGTAGCAGTATTTCTGCTGTAGGGTGGTCAGGAAGCGGTTACAGAAGAGGTTTGTGTTACGGCGCTGCATTACTTTAACTGACAATTGCGCGGTCATGCAACACTGCACCCAAATTAAATTTACATCCTTTTTTTCCCACAAATTGAGCTTTCTTTCGGTGGTATTTGATCGCCTGTGCGTTTTAAATTTTTTGTGCTATAAAAAAAAAGGCTGACAATTTTGAGGAAAAAAACAATATTTTGGACTTTTTGCTATAAAACATGTCCAGTAAAAAAAATTTTAAAATCTAATTTTGTCACAAATTTCATCCAAAATGCATTCTGCGACATGTCTTTGCTAAGAAAAATCCCCATACGTGTAAATTAATTGGTTCACATGAAATTTATAGCGTCTACAAATGGCGGGAAAGATACTGGGATTTTAAATTTTTTTTATACTAATAATGGCGGCGATCAGCGACATATGGCGGTGATCAGCGACATATGGCGGCGATCAGCGACTTATGGCAGGACTGCGGCGGACATTTTGACACTGGGGGGGGACTGACCCACTGACACTGTACTAATGGCACTGGGGAGGAAGGGGTTAACATTTTTTAGGGTTAACTGTGTGAGGGGAGTGTTTTACTAGGGGGCGGGGATGTGGATGGGGGCAAGCTGATCGGGAGAGAGAAACTCTTCTCTCCCTCTTCAGCTTCTCAGGAGCTGACAGGCAACTGACAGATAGCAGGGCTGTGTGTAAACAATGCAGCCCTGCTCTCTGTCAGCGATTACCGCTAAACGCGGGGAAATGGACGGTAATGACCGGCCGCAACCCGGCGGCTAAGACTTGCTGCTGACACCCGCGGGACAGGTAGGGCAGGCGTGTGACTCGCGCGCGCCCCCTACCTGTTTTGCAAAACCACGTTTTAAAACATGGTTTTGCCCAGCCGTGCCGCCCTGCAACCGTTTTTATGCAGTGGCTGGGGCTGAAGCAGTTAATTGAAAAAATAATAAAACAGTTTTTGAAAAGTATTAAAAAAAAAGAATGATTCCATCATTGTAATCCATCATCGATCACGGTGTCCTGTGTTATCCCAATTACACCAACTCGCTGAAATAGAAAAAAAAAAAAACGACTCTCACCGACCCGTCTGCACCCACCGAGCACTCACAGCAATATGACAGGTCTGACAGTTGCCAGTCAGATGTAAACAATTGGGAGGAGCTAGCAGTGATGTCAGATGTGATGTCACCACTAGCCACGCCTATTTCCCACCCTTTTCTGCCATGTCAGGCCTGTGCTCAGATCAAGGGTATGGTAAGGTCAAGTGGGGGATTCCCACTCTATTTTCCCCCATTTTTTGGAGTGGGTTCCCTTAAACGTTCTACCAGGCCTAAAGGACATGGTATGGCTTTTAGGGGGAACCCCACCCACTTTAAAAAAAAAAAATATTACTGTGCAGTCCCTCCTAACCTTCCTTTTTCAAAAGCAATTTTTAAAAAAAAATACACTTTTTTTACTTTTAATGCACAAAGAAACAATATATTGGCCAATTTTTTGGTAAGATATAAAAGATAATGGTATGCCAAGTAAATAGATACCAAACCTGACATGCTTTAAAACTGTGGCTACTTCCGGTTCCGGCGCCGGATGCTGTAATTCGCGGGACCCGCGGCTCCCGGGATCCCGGCTCTACAAAGCCTGCCTACTGCCTCGGGGACCCCCGCTATACAGTCCTGGGGTGCCCCTTACCTTCCTGCAGCGGCTCCAGCATGGAGCGGTACCTTCTGCCGGCGCAGTCCGGCCATGAGTCGGCGGCCAGGGCGGAGGGATGCGGCTCTCCCCCCTCTGCAGCCAAGATGGCCGACGATGCCTGTCACAGCATGGACACAGGCACAGAACGGAATAACACCGAGGGAGCAGGTATGACAGAGCCTCTCCTCACCATCCACACTGCCTGCCCACTCACTTCTGCAACTGATAACACTCCTGAGCAGTATGTGCAAATAGCTCAGGCAGTGTCCTCTATCCTGCTCCCAAACATAACACAGGCTGTAGATAGAGCTGTCACAATGGGCATTGAACAGCTAAGGAAAGATTTAGGCGACCATTCTAAACGTTTATCTGAGGCTGAGCAGCGCATATCAGATTTAGAAGATGAATTTCATTCAATGCAAGCGGTCACTTCACAATCCAATCGTGTACAGCAAAGTATATTGGATAAAATCGATGATCTGGAAAATCGATCACGTAGGAATAACTTACGCATTGTGGGTCTTCCGGAATCTTTTAATACAGGTTCTCTCCCTGATCTCTGCTCAGCGCGGATCCCTGCAGCTTTGGGCCTATCTTCTTCTTGCCAGGTGGAGAGAGCTCATCGCCTGGGCCCCCCATCTAACGAGCGTCGTGCGCCACGCTCTGTGATTGTCCGCTATCTTAATTATGCTGACCGCGTAGCGATCCTCACCTCTTTCCGTAACTCCCGTTCTCTGCAAATTGAGGGTCACAAATTGCTATTATTTGCGGACTACTCACAGGAAGTATCACGTAAACGGAAAGCATTCCAGCAAGTCTGTGCTACTCTTTACCAGAAAGGAATAAAGTTCACACTTGCATATCCGGCCACGTTACGTTTTACTGCACCATCGGGGGATTCTAAATCTTTTGTTCATCCTGAAGAAGCCCACCAATATTTACAAGACCACCTAAGGGACGGGGATCCCGCGGGTAGGAATAGTGGTCCTAGAGACCAACGCAGCCCTCGCAAAGACCCCCCCAAACGTCAACGCACTAATCTAGCGTCCTCCAAATCTCGCCCGCCTTGAAGGTCTGAGGAACCATCGGTCTCTTCACAACTTCTTCCAGCCTTACTCCTGATCCGATTGGCTCAATTGGATGTGTTTCTTCCATTTTTTTGTTTTTTTGTTTTTTCTTTTCATTTTCATCTTGGAAAGATTCCTCTTATTATTTACTGCTATCTTATCACACTCCAATGTATGAATCTATTGATTGTTCAGCACGAGTTTATTTTTTGTAATTTCTGATGTTGAGGTGTTTCCTCGTAATCACCCGTTACATTGTTACTGTTTAATTTACCTACAGGCCTGATTTTACTACTCCCTTACTCCTGCATGTGCCTGATTCCATATTCAGCGTTGCTGTGGATGGCGGGATGCTGGAGCCGTTGTTGGGAATAAGTTTGCGGGGCGCCCTTCCTCGCCTCAACAAATCGGCAATGGTCCCTGGGGCAGGTCCCTCCCCTGCCATTCCCGGTTACGCTGGTATTGGTGGAAACAGCATGCGGAATGACGTGAAGTCCTGTTTACTGCTCTGGTATATTGTATGTTTTGATTTTTTGTTGGGCTCAAATAGGGCCCTTGCCTCTCTCTCTGTCTTCTCTTCTCTTCGTTCTTATCTCTACTTCTTGGGAGAGCTCCTTTGTCCTCTGAGACCAGATTCCAACCACCTCCATTTGCCCTACATAGCAACGCCACCCGTTCCTCCTTTTCTAATTGGTAAGATTCTTATCCTTTCACTATATATATTACAACAGTTAAAATGACACGTATATATTCATGGAATGTTAAGGGCCTCAGATCTCCTCACAAACGCATGGCGATACTAAGACACTTGCGGCGTTTACGCGCGGATATAGCTTTGCTCCAAGAAACCCATCTTACCCAATCGGATTTTGCCCGTATGCGTAAACTCTGGGTAGGCCAGATCTTTGGCTCCTCCTCCTTAAACAATAAAGCTGGGGTACTTATTCTTATACACAAACGGCTTAATCCTGAATTAATTTCCATGGACGCTGACACTGAGGGTCGTTTTATAGCAGTACATATTAAACTTGGATCCCAGGAGCTGGTTCTCTCCAACTTTTACGCACCCAACTCCCCGACGAGACAGGTTTTTCAAGCCCTCTCGACGCGGCTGGCGGCCTATATTCACAAGCCTCTCGTCCTGGGAGGGGACTTTAACTCCGTTATGCAAGAGCAGGAGGATAAATCACAGAGTGTTGAACGTGGACTTCGCTCCTCTCAGATTTCCCGTCCAACACCTACTTTACTATGTAGCTTCGTTGAAGCAATGCAAATTACAGATATATGGCGCTTAGCACATCCGGACGGCAAAGACTACACTTTTTATTCCCCTGTTCATCATTCTTTATCTAGAATCGATTACATTTTCTGTAACCCCGTACTACTGCATCATGTGGTATCTTCGACTGTACATGACATTAGAGATGAGCGAAGAAATGAAAAATTCGATTCGACTGATTCGGCGAATTCGTGGACAATATTCGATTCGAGTCGAATAAATTCGCTGTGAATTTAACTTAAAAAAGGGTGTTTCTAGGCTTCAGAGAGACTTAATATTAGTGCAGAACACTGTACCTTTAATTTAAATGCCCTTGGAGTCTGCTGGGGAAGAGAAATAATACTGTCTGTCAGTATGACATGCAGATGAGTGCCGTCGATCTTAGAATCACTGCACACTTCACTCCTTTGGCCAGTCACGGGGCCAAAACCAGTGTTTGGAGCCACAGTGTGGCGGTGGAGGAAGCAGCAATGGGAGGCCATACAGCAACCTATGACAAAATGGAAACCAGCAGGAGCGTGAGGAGACCTGAAAGTGGCACATGGCAGAGTGGGAGCAATGGGAGGCGGTACAGGGACCCAGGTCACACTGTGGGCCCAGCAGCAGCGTGACCAGGCGGTACGGGGGCCCATGGCCGATATGGGGCTTGGTGGCACCTATGGAAGGCCTGTAATCTGCCAGCGACCTATGACAAAATGGACAACCGCAGGAGTGTGAGGAGATTTCAAAGTGGCACATGGCAGAGTGGAAGCAATGGGAGGCCGTACAGGGACCCAGGTCACACTGTGGGCTCAGCAGCAGCGTGACCAGGAGGTACGGGGGCCCATGGTCGATATGGGGCCTGGCGGCACCTATGGAAGGCCGCTAATCTGCCAGCAACCTATGACAAAATGGACAACCGCAGGAGTGTGAGGAGATTTCAAAGAGGTACATGGCAGAGTGGAAGCAATGGGAGGCCGTACAGGGACCCAGGTCACACTGTGGGACCAGCATCAGCGTGAACAGGCGGTACGGGGGCCCATGGCCGATTTGACCTCATTCATCCCATAGTCCTGCCGACTCACGAATAGCGTGGCCTCCTCAAAGGGCCTGAGCAAGCGCAGGTGTCACACATGAGCTGACAATGGCTGACATCTAAGTTACACAGGGAGTACCTTTATCCGCTTTTAACATCAGGAAATCTGTGATGGCCTTTAGCTGTTCGTAAAGGCGGTCTAACATATGTAGGGTTGAATTACACCTTGTTGCAACGTCACAGCATGAGGAGTCGGTACGGGGGCCCATGGCAGATTACATGTCTGGCAGCAGAAATGGGAGGCCCGTAATCTGCCAGCACCCTATGTCAAAAAATTTAACACACCAGCAGTGTGAAGAGACCTGAAAGTGGCACATGGCAGCAGAGTGTGGCGATGGAGACAGCAGCAATGGGAGGCCGTACAGGGACCCATGAGAGACTCTGGACTTGGCAGCAGCATGAGGAGGCGGTATATAGGGGCCCATGGCAGATTAGGGGCCTGGCAGCAGCTATGTGAGGCCCGTAATCTGCCTGCACCCTATGTCAAAAAATTAAACACACCAGCAGTGTGAAGAGACCTGAAAGTGGCACATGGCAGCAGAGTGTGGCGATGGAGACAGCAGCAATGGGAGGCCGTACAGGGACCCATGAGAGACTCTAGACTTGGCAGCAGCATGAGGAGGCGGTATATAGGGGCCCATGGCAGATTAGGGGCCTGGCAGCAGCTATGTGAGGCCCGTAATCTGCCTGCACCCTATGTCAAAAAATTAAACACACCAGCAGTGTGAAGAGACCTGAAAGTGGCACATGGCAGCAGAGTGTGGCGATGGAGACAGCAGCAATGGGAGGCCGTACAGGGACCCATGAGAGACTCTGGACTTGGCAGCAGCATGAGGAGGCGGTATATAGGGGCCCATGGCAGATTAGGGGCCTGGCAGCAGCTATGTGAGGCCCGTAATCTGCCTGCACCCTATGTCAAAAAATTAAACACACCAGCAGTGTGAAGAGACCTGAAAGTGGCACATGGCAGCAGAGTGTGGCGATGGAGACAGCAGCAATGGGAGGCCGTACAGGGACCCATGAGAGACTCTAGACTTGGCAGCAGCATGAGGAGGCGGTATATAGGGGCCCATGGCAGATTAGGGGCCTGGCAGCAGCTATGTGAGGCCCGTAATCTGCCTGCACCCTATGTCAAAAAATTAAACACACCAGCAGTGTGAAGAGACCTGAAAGTGGCACATGGCAGCAGAGTGTGGCGATGGAGACAGCAGCAATGGGAGGCCGTACAGGGACCCATGAGAGACTCTGGACTTGGCAGCAGCATGAGGAGGCGGTATATAGGGGCCCATGGCAGATTAGGGGCCTGGCAGCAGCTATGTGAGGCCCGTAATCTGCCTGCACCCTATGTCAAAAAATTAAACACACCAGCAGTGTGAAGAGACCTGAAAGTGGCACATGGCAGAGTGTGACGATGGAGACAGCAGCAATGGGAGGCCGTACAGGGACCCATGACAGACTCTAGACTTGGCAGCAGCATGAGGAGGCGGTATATAGGGGCCCATGGCAGATTAGGGGCCTGGCAGCAGCTATGTGAGGCCCGTAATCTGCCTGCACCCTATGTCAAAAAATTTAACACACCAGCAGTGTGAAGAGACCTGAAAGTGGCACATGGCAGCAGAGTGTGGCGATGGAGACAGCAGCAATGGGAGGCCGTACAGGGACCCATGAGAGACTCTGGACTTGGCAGCAGCATGAGGAGGCGGTATATAGGGGCCCATGGCAGATTAGGGGCCTGGCAGCAGCTATGTGAGGCCCGTAATCTGCCTGCACCCTATGTCAAAAAATTTAACACACCAGCAGTGTGAAGAGACCTGAAAGTGGCACATGGCAGCAGAGTGTGGCGATGGAGACAGCAGCAATGGGAGGCCGTACAGGGACCCATGAGAGACTCTAGACTTGGCAGCAGCATGAGGAGGCGGTATATAGGGGCCCATGGCAGATTAGGGGCCTGGCAGCAGCTATGTGAGGCCCGTAATCTGCCTGCACCCTATGTCAAAAAATTAAACACACCAGCAGTGTGAAGAGACCTGAAAGTGGCACATGGCAGCAGAGTGTGGCGATGGAGACAGCAGCAATGGGAGGCCGTACAGGGACCCATGAGAGACTCTGGACTTGGCAGCAGCATGAGGAGGCGGTATATAGGGGCCCATGGCAGATTAGGGGCCTGGCAGCAGCTATGTGAGGCCCGTAATCTGCCTGCACCCTATGTCAAAAAATTAAACACACCAGCAGTGTGAAGAGACCTGAAAGTGGCACATGGCAGAGTGTGGCGATGGAGACAGCAGCAATGGGAGGCCGTACAGGGACCCATGACAGACTCTAGACTTGGCAGCAGCATGAGGAGGCGGTTTATAGGGGCCCATGGCAGATTAGGGGCCTGGCAGCAGCTATGTGAGGCCCGTAATCTGCCTGCACCCTATGTCAAAAAATTTAACACACCAGCAGTGTGAAGAGACCTGAAAGTGGCACATGGCAGCAGAGTGTGGCGATGGAGACAGCAGCAATGGGAGGCCGTACAGGGACCCATGAGAGACTCTGGACTTGGCAGCAGCATGAGGAGGCGGTATATAGGGGCCCATGGCAGATTAGGGGCCTGGCAGCAGCTATGTGAGGCCCGTTATCTTGCAGCACCCTATGTCAAAAAATTAAACACACCAGCAGTGTGAAGAGACCTGAAAGTGGCACATGGCAGCAGAGTGTGGCGATGGAGACAGCAGCAATGGGAGGCCGTACAGGGACCCATGAGAGACTCTAGACTTGGCAGCAGCATGAGGAGGCGGTATATAGGGGCCCATGGCAGATTAGGGGCCTGGCAGCAGCTATGTGAGGCCCGTAATCTGCCTGCACCCTATGTCAAAAAATTAAACACACCAGCAGTGTGAAGAGACCTGAAAGTGGCACATGGCAGCAGAGTGTGGCGATGGAGACAGCAACAATGGGAGGCCGTACAGGGACCCATGAGAGACTCTGGACTTGGCAGCAGCATGAGGAGGCGGTATATAGGGGCCCATGGCAGATTAGGGGCCTGGCAGCAGCTATGTGAGGCCCGTAATCTGCCTGCACCCTATGTCAAAAAATTAAACACACCAGCAGTGTGAAGAGACCTGAAAGTGGCACATGGCAGAGTGTGGCGATGGAGACAGCAGCAATGGGAGGCCGTACAGGGACCCATGACAGACTCTAGACTTGGCAGCAGCATGAGGAGGCGGTATATAGGGGCCCATGGCAGATTAGGGGCCTGGCAGCAGCTATGTGAGGCCCGTAATCTGCCTGCACCCTATGTCAAAAAATTTAACACACCAGCAGTGTGAAGAGACCTGAAAGTGGCACATGGCAGCAGAGTGTGGCGATGGAGACAGCAGCAATGGGAGGCCGTACAGGGACCCATGAGAGACTCTAGACTTGGCAGCAGCATGAGGAGGCGGTATATAGGGGCCCATGGCAGATTAGGGGCCTGGCAGCAGCTATGTGAGGCCCGTAATCTGCCTGCACCCTATGTCAAAAAATTAAACACACCAGCAGTGTGAAGAGACCTGAAAGTGGCACATGGCAGCAGAGTGTGGCGATGGAGACAGCAGCAATGGGAGGCCGTACAGGGACCCATGAGAGACTCTGGACTTGGCAGCAGCATGAGGAGGCGGTATATAGGGGCCCATGGCAGATTAGGGGCCTGGCAGCAGCTATGTGAGGCCCGTAATCTGCCTGCACCCTATGTCAAAAAATTAAACACACCAGCAGTGTGAAGAGACCTGAAAGTGGCACATGGCAGCAGAGTGTGGCGATGGAGACAGCAGCAATGGGAGGCCGTACAGGGACCCATGAGAGACTCTAGACTTGGCAGCAGCATGAGGAGGCGGTATATAGGGGCCCATGGCAGATTAGGGGCCTGGCAGCAGCTATGTGAGGCCCGTAATCTGCCTGCACCCTATGTCAAAAAATTAAACACACCAGCAGTGTGAAGAGACCTGAAAGTGGCACATGGCAGCAGAGTGTGGCGATGGAGACAGCAGCAATGGGAGGCCGTACAGGGACCCATGAGAGACTCTGGACTTGGCAGCAGCATGAGGAGGCGGTATATAGGGGCCCATGGCAGATTAGGGGCCTGGCAGCAGCTATGTGAGGCCCGTAATCTGCCTGCACCCTATGTCAAAAAATTAAACACACCAGCAGTGTGAAGAGACCTGAAAGTGGCACATGGCAGAGTGTGGCGATGGAGACAGCAGCAATGGGAGGCCGTACAGGGACCCATGACAGACTCTAGACTTGGCAGCAGCATGAGGAGGCGGTTTATAGGGGCCCATGGCAGATTAGGGGCCTGGCAGCAGCTATGTGAGGCCCGTAATCTGCCTGCACCCTATGTCAAAAAATTTAACACACCAGCAGTGTGAAGAGACCTGAAAGTGGCACATGGCAGCAGAGTGTGGCGATGGAGACAGCAGCAATGGGAGGCCGTACAGGGACCCATGAGAGACTCTGGACTTGGCAGCAGCATGAGGAGGCGGTATATAGGGGCCCATGGCAGATTAGGGGCCTGGCAGCAGCTATGTGAGGCCCGTAATCTGCCTGCACCCTATGTCAAAAAATTTAACACACCAGCAGTGTGAAGAGACCTGAAAGTGGCACATGGCAGCAGAGTGTGGCGATGGAGACAGCAGCAATGGGAGGCCGTACAGGGACCCATGAGAGACTCTGGACTTGGCAGCAGCATGAGGAGGCGGTATATAGGGGCCCATGGCAGATTAGGGGCCTGGCAGCAGCTATGTGAGGCCCGTAATCTGCCTGCACCCTATGTCAAAAAATTTAACACACCAGCAGTGTGAAGAGACCTGAAAGTGGCACATGGCAGCAGAGTGTGGCGATGGAGACAGCAGCAATGGGAGGCCGTACAGGGACCCATGAGAGACTCTGGACTTGGCAGCAGCATGAGGAGGCGGTATATAGGGGCCCATGGCAGATTAGGGGCCTGGCAGCAGCTATGTGAGGCCCGTTATCTTGCAGCACCCTATGTCAAAAAATTAAACACACCAGCAGTGTGAAGAGACCTGAAAGTGGCACATGGCAGCAGAGTGTGGCGATGGAGACAGCAGCAATGGGAGGCCGTACAGGGACCCATGAGAGACTCTGGACTTGGCAGCAGCATGAGGAGGCGGTATATAGGGGCCCATGGCAGATTAGGGGCCTGGCAGCAGCTATGTGAGGCCCGTAATCTGCCTGCACCCTATGTCAAAAAATTTAACACACCAGCAGTGTGAAGAGACCTGAAAGTGGCACATGGCAGCAGAGTGTGGCGATGGAGACAGCAGCAATGGGAGGCCGTACAGGGACCCATGAGAGACTCTGGACTTGGCAGCAGCATGAGGAGGCGGTATATAGGGGCCCATGGCAGATTAGGGGCCTGGCAGCAGCTATGTGAGGCCCGTAATCTGCCTGCACCCTATGTCAAAAAATTTAACACACCAGCAGTGTGAAGAGACCTGAAAGTGGCACATGGCAGCAGAGTGTGGCGATGGAGACAGCAGCAATGGGAGGCCGTACAGGGACCCATGAGAGACTCTGGACTTGGCAGCAGCATGAGGAGGCGGTATATAGGGGCCCATGGCAGATTAGGGGCCTGGCAGCAGCTATGTGAGGCCCGTAATCTGCCTGCACCCTATGTCAAAAAATTAAACACACCAGCAGTGTGAAGAGACCTGAAAGTGGCACATGGCAGCAGAGTGTGGCGATGGAGACAGCAGCAATGGGAGGCCGTACAGGGACCCATGAGAGACTCTGGACCTAGCAGCAGCATGAGGAGGCGGTATATAGGGGCCTATGGCAGATTAGGGGCCTGGCAGCAGCTATAGGAGGCCCGTAATCTGCCAGCACCCTATGTCAAAAAATTAAACACACCAGCAGTGTGAGGAGACCTGAAAGTGGCACATGTTTGAGGCATGATTCATGGCGGATTTAGTCAGTTGTGTCAGGAACTGGTGGTTTGAAATCCAGACTAATCCACGCCTGATTCATTTTCACAAACGTGAGTCTCTCCACACTTTGGGTGGACAGTCGTGTCCTCCGCGGAGTTACAATACCTCCTGCCGCACTAAACACGCGCTCCGATGCCACGCTACTGGCCGGGCATGACAGCCTTTCAAGGGCAAATTCAGCTAGTTGGGGCCAAAGGTCAAGTTTCGTTGCCCAGTAGTCAAGGGGATTGTCTACCTCGGTTGGCAGGGTGCTGTCCAAGTAGGCCCAAGCCTGTTGTTTGAGCTCCTGCTCCAGGTCCACCTGATGCTGCTGCTGCTGCTGCGGCTGGTTAGTAGTTTCCTCACTGCGCTGGTGAAGAAAGCTACTCATCATCGACTGCAGACTGAGGCAGCCACTGCTGGTGGAGCTGCCACTGCTCCTACCACCCCACCCCTCCCCTGCTGCCATGCCAGCGGAACGCGAGCGCACAGGGCCCACAGTGTCTGAGGATGGACGTTGGCGCACAAAGGCAGAGACCAACTGACTACATAGGTGGTTTTTATAGTACGTAATTTTGGCCTCCCTCTCAGCAGGTGTGAAAAAGGCCACCATTTTGGACCGGTAGCGAGGGTCCAACAAGGTGGACAGCCAAAAGTCATCCCTCTGTCTGATGGTTATTATTCGGCTGTCGCTACGCAAGCAACCGAGCATGCTATGGGCCATTTGTGCCAAGGAATGCGAGGGACTCCCTGCCTCCATCTCCACAGCATACTGCCACGGTGCGTCTGGGTCCTCTGTCTCCTCCTCCTCCTCCTCTACCAGATGCTCCTGCTCCTCCACTCCTGTCCGCTGAGTGGAAAAACCACCCATTTCACTCAATAATTCCTGAGCACAAATGTCCTCCTCTACCTCCTCCTCTTCTTCCTGTCCTGCCCCCACAGGGGTCATGTGGCGTTGACATCTGTGCGCCACGTCTACCGCACCCTGACCAGCCATTGTTAACAGCATTTGTTCCAGGACGTGCAACAGAGGAATGAAATCGTTCATCCCATAGTCCTGCCGACTCACGAATAGCGTGGCCTCCTCAAAGGGCCTGAGCAAGCGGCAGGTGTCACGCATGAGCTGCCAATGGCTGACATCTAAGTTACACAGGGGAGTACCTTTATCCGCTTGTAACATCAGGAAATCGGTGATGGCCTTTCGCTGCTCGTAAAGGCGGTCTAACATGTGTAGGGTTGAATTCCACCTTGTTGCAACGTCGCAGATCAGGCGATGCTGTGGAATTCCGTTCTGCCGCTGCAGCTCAATGAGGGTGTTCTTTGCGGTGTAGGAATGGCTGAAATGCATGCACAGTTTACGTGACATTTTAAGGATGTCTTGCAGTGGGATGGTGGATTTTAGGAACCGCTTGACAACCAGATTGAACACGTGAGCCATGCATGGCGCATGGCACAACCTTCCTTGACGCAGAGCAGACACCATGTTCTTTCCGTTGTCAGTCAACATGGTTCCGATTTTTAGTTTGCGCGGAGACAGCCATCTGTCGATTTCTCTGTTCATTACACTCAGCAGTTCCTCCCCTGTGTGACTACGTTCGCCAAGGCATACCAGGTGCAGCACAGCGTGACACCGTTGCGCCCTGCACATGTGATATGCCGGTCGGGTAATGGGACTTGGCACGGGGGTGGCGGCTGAGGACACGGCGGAAAAAGAGGTGGTAGAGGCGGACATGCTTGCTGGACCAAGGACGTGCAAACGTGGAGGCAAAAGCGTCGTGACCTGTCCAAGTTGCTGGTGCGGCTGTGCCGGCACCACGTTCACCCAGTGGGCCGTAAATGACATGTACTGTCCCTGACCGTAGTTACAGCTCCACACGTCGGCGCTGCCGTGCACTTTGGCAGAGACCGACATGCTCAAAGACTGGCCCACCATCTCTTCTACATGTGAATGCAGGGCTGGCACTGCCTTTTGGGCAAAGAAATGACGGCTTGGCACTCTCCACCGCGGCGCGGCACAAGCCATCATTTCTCGGAAAGGTGCTGAGTCCACCAGTTGGAAAGGGAGGGACTGCAGCACCAGCAACTTGGACAGGAGGACGTTCAGCTTTTGCACCGTCGGGTGCGTGCTCGCAAACTGTTTTCTCTTGGATACGGATTCCAAGAAAGACTGTTGACGGAATCCGAGAAGAGGAGTAGCAGGAGAAGGAGCATCTGAACGAGCGGAAGATGCCAACGAGCGACAACTCCCCTCAGCAGAGGTGTTGGAGCCTTGACTGGCTGATAGAGGGCGATTGACGACGTCGGGTGACGGAGCAAGTAACGGAGCGGGTGATGGAGCGGGGGCTGGGGCAGGCAGAACCGCCGTATGTTTATCACGGTTTTCCCAGGCCACCGAATGGTGACGCTGCATATGCTGACGCAACGCTGTAGTCCCAACATGGGCCCCCTGGCCACGCTTGCATTTCTGGCCACATAGTCGACATACGGCTACGTTTACTTCCTCGGGCGGCTTGAGGAAAAATTGCCACACCACCGAGTAGGAAACTTTGCCCCCGCTACTCTTCACTGGCTGACTGCTACTTCCTCCGTGCGCACCGGCACCACTACTGGCCGTGGTGGTAGGCTGCAGTGGAGCTGGTGCTCTACTCCGTGGACGTTTGGCTCCACTGACACTGATGCGACCCTGCTGCTGTCTCCTGGGCAACCCACCGACTGTTTTGCTCGCTGCCAAGCTGCCACCCTCTTCTCCTGATGATGCGGAAGAAATTGCCTGATGACGATGAGGCTGCCAAGTGCGATCAACCTCCTCATCATCAAGTAGGGTCTCCGCCTCACTACTAGCCCCCTCGGCTGCGTCTGGGTCAGGAGACAGACCTGTCTCTAGACCGGCTACCGAGCCACTCTCCTCGCCAGTACTTGTTCGCTTGGCTGCTGAAAAGGCCGATGTCTCCCCCCGTTCCTGACCGCCCTCTGTTAGCTCTTCCTCACTGTACAGTGGGGCTGAGCCCACAGCATGCGATACTTCGCTTGGTGAGGGAACAGCAAAGGACAGGGGCAGGTAGAGGACACGTGATTTCAGTGGGCTTGCTCCCGGGCCATGCCAACTAACGGTTGTGTCTGACGTACCCACCGACCGTTGGCTGTAGGTGTCAGAGGTGACCTGGGAAGAGGAAGACGACCGAGCCAACCAATCAATGACGGCAGGGTTGTCGGTGGAGACACGACCGCTGGATGACACCGGGAGCACTGGCCTCTGGCTGCGAATACTGCTGCCTCGACCCCTTCCTCTGCTGCCACGTCTGCTCGCTCCTAAAACATTGCCTCCTCTGCCACTCCTCTGCATGTTGTCTGACATACTATTTAATTCAACGATTAGGTGTCCCTGAGTAACAATTCTCTGGCACTCAGTAACAATTCTGTCTGTCCCTGAGTATGAATTCTGTGGCCCTGAGTAACAATTCTGTGTCTGTGCGAGTAACAATTCTGTGTCTGTGCGAGTAACAATTCTGTGTCTGTGCAAGTAACAATTTTGTGTCTGTGCGAGTAACAATTCTCTGGCACTCAGTAACAATTCTGTCTGTCCCTGAGTAACAATTCTCTGGCACTCAGTAACAATTCTGTCTGTCCCTGAGTAACAATTCTCTGGCACTCAGTAACAATTCTGTCTGTCCCTGAGTATGAATTCTGTGGCCCTGAGTAACAATTCTGTGTCTGTGCGAGTAACAATTCTGTGTCTGTGCAAGTAACAATTTTGTGTCTGTGCGAGTAACAATTCTCTGGCACTCAGTAACAATTCTGTCTGTCCCTGAGTAACAATTCTCTGGCACTCAGTAACAATTCTGTCTGTCCCTGAGTATGAATTCTGTGGCCCTGAGTAACAATTCTGTGTCTGTGCGAGTAACAATTCTGTGTCTGTGCAAGTAACAATTTTGTGTCTGTGCGAGTAACAATTCTCTGGCACTCAGTAACAATTCTGTCTGTCCCTGAGTAACAATTCTCTGGCACTCAGTAACAATTCTGTCTGTCCCTGAGTAACAATTCTCTGGCACTCAGTAACAATTCTGTCTGTCCCTGAGTAACAATTCTCTGGCACTCAGTAACAATTCTGTGTCTGTGCGAGTAACAATTCTGTGTCTGTGCAAGTAACAATTTTGTGTCTGTGCGAGTAACAATTCTCTGGCACTCAGTAACAATTCTGTCTGTCCCTGAGTAACAATTCTCTGGCACTCAGTAACAATTCTGTCTGTCCCTGAGTATGAATTCTGTGGCCCTGAGTAACAATTCTGTGTCTGTGCGAGTAACAATTCTGTGTCTGTGCAAGTAACAATTTTGTGTCTGTGCGAGTAACAATTCTCTGGCACTCAGTAACAATTCTGTCTGTCCCTGAGTAACAATTCTCTGGCACTCAGTAACAATTCTGTCTGTCCCTGAGTAACAATTCTCTGGCACTCAGTAACAATTCTGTCTGTCCCTGAGTAACAATTCTCTGGCACTCAGTAACAATTCTGTCTGTCCCTGAGTATGAATTCTGTGGCCCTGAGTAACAATTCTGTGTCTGTGCGAGTAACAATTCTGTGTCTGTGCAAGTAACAATTTTGTGTCTGTGCGAGTAACAATTCTCTGGCACTCAGTAACAATTCTGTCTGTCCCTGAGTAACAATTCTCTGGCACTCAGTAACAATTCTGTCTGTCCCTGAGTAACAATTCTCTGGCACTCAGTAACAATTCTGTCTGTCCCTGAGTAACAATTCTCTGGCACTCAGTAACAATTCTGTCTGTCCCTGAGTAACAATTCTCTGGCACTCAGTAACAATTCTGTCTGTCCCTGAGTAACAATTCTCTGGCACTCAGTAACAATTCTGTCTGTCCCTGAGTAACAATTCTCTGGCACTCAGTAACAATTCTGTCTGTCCCTGAGTATGAATTCTGTGGCCCTGAGTAACAATTCTGTCTGTGCGAGTAACAATTCTGTGTCTGTGCAATAACAATTTTGTGTCTGTGCGAGTAACAATTCTCTGGCACTCAGTAACAATTCTGTCTGTCCCTGAGTAACAATTCTCTGGCACTCAGTAACAATTCTGTCTGTCCCTGAGTAACAATTCTCTGGCACTCAGTAACAATTCTGTCTGTCCCTGAGTAACAATTCTCTGGCACTCAGTAACAATTCTGTCTGTCCCTGAGTAACAATTCTGTCTGTCCCTGAGAATGAATTCTGTGGCCCTGAGTAAGAATTCTCTGGCACTCAGTAACAATTCTGTCTGTCCCTGAGTAACAATTCTCTGGCACTCAGTAACAATTCTGTCTGTCCCTGAGTAAAAATTCTGTGGCCCTAATAACGTTTCTGTGGCCCTAAGTAACAATTCTCTGGCACTGAGTGAAAATTCTGTCTGTCCCTGAGTATGAATTCTGTGGCCCTAACTAGCGTTTCTTTGTCCCTAAATAACGATTCTGTGGCCCTCATTAACAAGTCTGTGTCCCTGAGTAATGGTTCTCTGTCCCTAAGTAACTTCTCTCTGTCCCCAATTCTCGTTTCTGTGGCCCTAACTCTGTCCCTGTCCCTAGTACAGAGCGGTCTGCCTCTGTTCAATGACTGCAGGCAAATGAAGATTTCCAAAATGGCCGCTATATATACCTCGACCATTACACAGTGCTGGCTGGCTGGCTGCTGATTGGCTGATGCGATCACATGTCGTTGAGGAATGCATTATGGGGCAGCGCGCCTTGTCTGCGCGCCTTCCCCGACATCCCCGCTCCGTCGCCGCACATGTCAGCCGCCATTTTCGGAAAAATTTCGATTCGCGCGTCCGAATTAGGCTGTTTTTCGGATTCGGCACGAATCGAAATTTTTCCGATATTCGACTCGAATTCCACTTCGGATACTTCGATTCGCTCATCTCTACATGACATAGCCATATCGGATCACTCACCGATTTCTGTTACTATAAATTTTCTAGACCCTACGCCACATCCTAGGATATGGCGCTTTCCTTCGTTTCTGGCGAACAATCAGGAACTCGCCCAGCAATTAAAAGACACATGGTCAGACTTCCAAATTACTAATGCGGCCCACGTTTCCAACCCAAATTTGTTTTGGGATGCGGGGAAGGCGGTATTACGTGGTAAAATCATTGCCTTTACGTCCGCTTATAAAAAAAGAATTCTGCATAACTTTACTGAGGCTAGTAACCTTCTTAGACAGACACAGAGTGATATGGCAGAGTCCAATACGCAGGAACACAGGAAAGCTTGGGTGGATGCTAAAAACCAGTTTGACACATGGGCGGCAGCTCAGGAAACATTATACCATTCACATCTTGACTTACAATATCATAGGTATGGTAATAAACCAGGCAAATTATTGGTGCGCCTGTGTAGGAAGCCTTTCACCCCCACACAATTCACCTCTCTTAAAGACTCTCAGGGAGCACTTAAACAATCTCCGGAAGAGATCATATCTATTTTGGAAAGCTTTTATGCAAAGCTATATGGGCCGGATCCTATTGACCAGGAACAAGCACAATCCTTTCTAGACAGAGTAAATCTACCTCAAATAGATCCAATAGCGCTGCAATCTCTAAATGCCCCTATATCACAAGCGGATATATGTCTAGCTATTAGATCTTTAGCCAATGGTAAAGCTCCAGGTCCAGATGGGTACACCTCTGAATTCTTTAAACTCATGGATAAAACCCTCTCTCCTACTCTACAGCTGGTTTATCAGTCCATCCTGGAGAGTGGGCTTTATCTCCCATCGGCTTCACAAGCCCATATTAAATTAATAGCAAAAAAAGGCAAAGACCCTTCGGATCCTGGATCTTATCGTCCCATTTCCCTCCTTAATCTAGATGCAAAGATCCTTTCTAAAATTATAGCTAACCGCTTGGCCATTATTTTACCCTCGCTTATTCACCCCTCTCAAGCGGGTTTTATAAAGGGACGATCGGCCACGTCAAATATCCGCAAAGTGCTTTCAGTTTTGCATCAGGCTAAAATCAACCCACTACAGGATCTAGCAATTGTCTCTCTTGACGCTGAAAAAGCCTTTGATAATGTCAGTTTTCAATGGCTCAAACTAGTCCTTGCTAAATTTGGCTTTTCCGGTCCATTTACACAATTGATTCAGGCTATGTATGTTGCCCCAATGGCCCAGATAGTAGCAGCGGGAAAAATATCCAACCCTATTCTACTCTATAAGGGAACAAGGCAAGGGTGTCCATTATCCCCCCTGCTTTTCAATCTTGCACTAGAACCTTTAGCCCGTTTCCTGTTATTTCACTCACGCCTCCATGGTATTCAAATTGGTCAACAAGATCTCCGCATAGCCTTATTTGCTGACGATATATTAATATTCACCTCCAACCTAACTCTAGATTTACCTTATATTCAGACAGTTTTCGCAGAATTTCGGTGCTGCTCGGGTCTCCGTATAAATTTTGCGAAAAGTGAGGTTCTTCCCCTATATCATGCTCGGCTTCCTGATTGGGCCTGCAACTCTCTATTTAAAATTAATACTAACCATATTACTTATCTGGGTATTAAAATTGGAAAATTAGCCTCGTCCCTTTATTCTCTGAATTATTCGCCAGTGATCCAAAAAATTTTAGGAGAATTGGAAATGTGGAAAGACCTGCCGTTATCACTCATGGGCAGAGCCCATCTCTTCAAGATGACGACTTTTCCGAAGCTTTTATACCCTCTTCAAACTATCCCACTCCTGCTCAAACATACGGATATAGTCAAGTTAAACAAGGCGATCTCTAGTTTCCTATGGAGGGGGCGTCGCTCGCGCATAGCCATACATAAGTTGTTTCTCCCTAGATGTGAGGGCGGTCTGGGCCTCCCCAATATTAGGCTTTATAATTTATCCTGCATTATACGGGTGTGTATAGATTGGCTCTCCCGAGCGTCCGTGTTCTCCAATTACCAACTTGAGTCAGCCATGGTGAGCCCGTTCGATCTGTCAGCCCTTCTACACTCCAACTTTAACTCACTCCCGGAGCATCTTAAACATAATCCACTCATACGGGACACACTGTTCACGTGGAGGGAGGTCAGACGTAGACTAGGAGTTTCTCCCTGGATATCTCGTTTTCTTCCCATTCATCACAATCCTTCTTTCTCTGTCTCTCAACAACATGCAGCTTACGATTTATGGTACAACCAGGGACTTAGACTTGTTAGCCAATTATATGACTGTGCATCAGGATCTCTGAGTCTTCAAGAACCTATACTCACCTACTTTGACTATCTGCCCTTTTTACGCCTTGGCTTCTGCTTTCTTATTCTCGCTGTCCTTCATAATCTCGCTTCGCTGTGGACCCTCAGTGAAGAGTCCCTGTAATAGCACACTTTCACATGTAATGTTGAGCTGCTTCTTATTATATTATATCATCATAGTAGCCTACTATTCTAACACCCTATTATTTTAGTGTCCTAATCTCTATATTCTGGCCCGTCCTCTTGGTCTTCTGATCTCAGACCTCTGACTTCTGATCTCTGATCTTCAGTAACAAAATTCCTTGCCCTCCTTTTTCTCCTTCTTTTCTTTTCTGTCCGTATACTCTTTTCTGGGCTGGTTCTTGCAGCTCCTTGTTCTCCTTTCTTCACTGCTCTATCTCTACCTTCTGCTCTCATTTTGCATTTACTTCTTACCCATATACACGATGACCTTCCTCTTGGTCATTTGACAAATGGTCAACATGGTATACATTTGCGCATCTATAGATTAATTATACAGATAAAGATTTATACATATACATATACATGTACTTTTCTAAACCCTTGTAGACTCTATTTTTAAGCCCCTGTAACCTGTTACATCAGACGATGTCTCCTTCCTATAAGTAACTTTCTCCTTACTAAATTTCTCTGATGCCTCTTTGTTTCTCTTGGGGTTTTGACAATTTGTTTTCATGTACAATTATTGTTCTTGATTCTTTCACCGGCTTCGACATGTTGCCAAGCTATGATTACTGCATAATTTTACCGTTGGTTACTGTGTGTATACAATAAAACCAAATAAAGTTTCTTTAAAAAAAAAAAAAAAAAAAACTGTGCATGCCCCATGCAATGGCGACAAACTGCAAACATTTTTAATATCCATAGGCAGCGCTTTAAAAGCCTTTAAAAGCCACCATTTTAGATTTTTGAGAAATCTGGGGTCTATCAGACTCTAGATATCTCCTCTGCCCTTACATTATCTAATCAAACGAAGATCAGTGATCAGATGCTTTCCCAATTTACAAATGGCGCTGTTTATATCCTGAGAAACTGAAGAGATGAAATGCTTGTAGCTTCCTAATTCTTAGACTATAGAGATGATTGGCACCATTCTGGTCTCCAACAGGGGCGGCCTGACCATTCGAGCACTCAGGCACTGCCCGAGGGCCCAGGGTCAGTAGGGGGCCCCATGAGATTTCCCTAGTACCTTTCATTGGCTTTTTCATAGGCTTTTTTGGGTGTGTGCGAGGATACAGGGGCCCCATGATCCCCTATTGCCCGGGGGCCCCATGAGTTGTCAGTCCGCCCCTGTCTCCAATCAGCTCTATGGTCAGCTGGCAGAAACACCGGCTGCATTCTCAGGTTCCCCTGATGGCACGGGACTACCCGTGAAGGCCGTGGAAGGCAGTGGGGGAGGGGGGACATCATCTCCCACTGCTTGTAAAAGCAATCTTCCAGCTAATTAGCCACTAGGATTGCTTTTACATAAAGCTGATCACCGGCTGAAAAAAACAACACCAGGATGATGCCTGCAGCTGTAGGCATCATCCTGGTATAACCATTCAAATCCAGTGATGTACCAGTACGTCGCTGGTCCTTGTTGGGTATATATGTTATGTTCTTTTTTTTTTGTATGCAGCCTGTGGACTGAATGAAAAAATGAGAAGAAATCTCTGCCAGAAAAAGTGTGTGGTATGCCCACCATTAGAATATACCGCCCTGCATCCACCCACTTCTAATGGTGGCACCCATTAGGTCACACGGTGCCACAAGCGCCAGTTCCAAGATTGAATAAATGTCTAAATAGTGGCACGCTTGAATAAAAATTGTCCATGTATAAGTGGTACCCCATATGGAAACAGGATGACACCAAGTCCCAAACTATCATGCCACTGCTCCCCATGTAGTCTGGGCATCCGGGAGGCTCCACGTGACTATCTTTTCCCTCGTAAATCCAAAACTTATATGTATAGCCTGCTGTCCTCTCACAGGTCTTCTACATCTTGACCCCATATCTGGCACGCTTGCTGGGGAGAAATTGTTTGAATGCAAGGTGGCCAGAAAAATGAATGAGGGACTCCTCAACGCAGATGTTTTTATGGGGAGTATAGACATCTGCAAATTTTAGGTTAAGGTGATTTACGAGGGGGCTGAATTTTGTGGAGCCGGTCAAATTCAGGGTCACCCCGAGGATGACAGAGTGTATTGTTGTTGAAATGCATAAAACACATTATACTCTCATATCTATGCCTGGCCATGGCAGCAGAGAACACGGGCATATGATGAATCGGGTCTGCGGACCAATACAACCGCAATTCATTTCTTTTAGTAATGCCCATGTTGAGGGTTAGGCCCAAAAAAAATGTAAATTTGAAAACTGTAATGAGTTTCCATGCGAATGGTCTGGCAAGGTTTGAATTTGGGTTGGTGGTAATAAATTGTTGTGCATATAAACTGCTTTGATCCACAATCAACGCATATAGATATTCCGTGAAAAACAGCTTCAAAAATCAAGGAGGTATGTGAAAGACCAGGATGTACTAGACCGCTGGTACTCGCCAGTTCACCAAAAGGTAGCGTGGCACTAGTACTGGCACTCTGCTGCATATGAGCGTCATCAACATTTACCGGCAAGTGCTAACAGAGATCAGGCCTGATTCTGCCAACACTGCGGTTTTGTGTGCAATGTATCAAGTGACAGTGACACTGCATTTGCTGGGGGAGAAGGGGGGGGGTAAGCATAGGGGCTAAACGCAGGTGTTGGCAGGTGCCAGGTCTGATCCCGCTAACACTGCATCTTTAGGGACGCTATACTAATGTGAACGCTGGTATAGTGCTGATCTGATCAGAGATATTGACCCGTTCAGACACTATACTAGCAATTGAGGTTTATTGTACATGGGTGTGCTCCTGGCAATCAAGGGGTTAAATGTGATGACTGGTGTACTGACGGGCAAACTGATGCTATCTGGGAGGGGTGTGAAAACCACGGGAGCGCAAATCACGTGTGTATATATATATATATATATATGTGATTTTGCGCACTCATGCCGCCCTGTAGCAGTATTTCTGCTGTAGGGTGGTCAGGAAGCGGTTACAGAAGAGGTTTGTGTTACGGCGCTGCATTACTTTAACTGACAATTGCGCGGTCATGCAACACTGCACCCAAATTAAATTTACATCCTTTTTTTCCCACAAATTGAGCTTTCTTTCGGTGGTATTTGATCGCCTGTGCGTTTTAAATTTTTTGTGCTATAAAAAAAAAGGCTGACAATTTTGAGGAAAAAAACAATATTTTGGACTTTTTGCTATAAAACATGTCCAGTAAAAAAAATTTTAAAATCTAATTTTGTCACAAATTTCATCCAAAATGCATTCTGCGACATGTCTTTGCTAAGAAAAATCCCCATACGTGTAAATTAATTGGTTCACATGAAATTTATAGCGTCTACAAATGGCGGGAAAGATACTGGGATTTTAAATTTTTTTTATACTAATAATGGCGGCGATCAGCGACATATGGCGGTGATCAGCGACATATGGCGGCGATCAGCGACTTATGGCAGGACTGCGGCGGACATTTTGACACTGGGGGGGGACTGACCCACTGACACTGTACTAATGGCACTGGGGAGGAAGGGGTTAACATTTTTTAGGGTTAACTGTGTGAGGGGAGTGTTTTACTAGGGGGCGGGGATGTGTGCTGGATGGGGGCAAGCTGATCGGGAGAGAGAAACTCTTCTCTCCCTCTTCAGCTTCTCAGGAGCTGACAGGCAACTGACAGATAGCAGGGCTGTGTGTAAACAATGCAGCCCTGCTCTCTGTCAGCGATTACCGCTAAACGCGGGGAAATGGACGGTAATGACCGGCCGCAACCCGGCGGCTGAGACTTGCTGCTGACACCCGCGGGACAGGTAGGGCAGGCGTGTGACTCGCGCGCGCCCCCTACCTGTTTTGCAAAACCACGTTTTAAAACATGGTTTTGCCCAGCCGTGCCGCCCTGCAACCGTTTTTATGCAGTGGCTGGGGCTGAAGCAGTTAATTGAAAAAATAATAAAACAGTTTTTGAAAAGTATTAAAAAAAAAGAATGATTCCATCATTGTAATCCATCATCGATCACGGTGTCCTGTGTTATCCCAATTACACCAACTCGCTGAAATAGAAAAAAAAAAAAACGACTCTCACCGACCCGTCTGCACCCACCGAGCACTCACAGCAATATGACAGGTCTGACAGTTGCCAGTCAGATGTAAACAATTGGGAGGAGCTAGCAGTGATGTCAGATGTGATGTCACCACTAGCCACGCCTATTTCCCACCCTTTTCTGCCATGTCAGGCCTGTGCTCAGATCAAGGGTATGGTAAGGTCAAGTGGGGGATTCCCACTCTATTTTCCCCCATTTTTTGGAGTGGGTTCCCTTAAACGTTCTACCAGGCCTAAAGGACATGGTATGGCTTTTAGGGGGAACCCCACCCACTTTAAAAAAAAAAAATATTACTGTGCAGTCCCTCCTAACCTTCCTTTTTCAAAAGCAATTTTTAAAAAAAAATACACTTTTTTTACTTTTAATGCACAAAAAAACAATATATTGGCCAATTTTTTGGTAAGATATAAAAGATAATGGTATGCCAAGTAAATAGATACCAAACCTGACATGCTTTAAAACTGTGGCTACTTCCGGTTCCGGCGCCGGATGCTGTAATTCGCGGGACCCGCGGCTCCCGGGATCCCGGCTCTACAAAGCCTGCCTACTGCCTCGGGGACCCCCGCTATACAGTCCTGGGGTGCCCCTTACCTTCCTGCAGCGGCCCCAGCATGGAGCGGTACCTTCTGCCGGCGCAGTCCGGCCATGAGTCGGCGGCCAGGGCGGAGGGATGCGGCTCTCCCCCCTCTGCAGCCAAGATGGCCGACGATGCCTGTCACAGCATGGACACAGGCACAGAACGGAATAACACCGAGGGAGCAGGTAGGACAGAGCCTCTCCTCACCATCCACACTGCCTGCCCACTCACTTCTGCAACTGATAACACTCCTGAGCAGTATGTGCAAATAGCTCAGGCAGTGTCCTCTATCCTGCTCCCAAACATAACACAGGCTGTAGATAGAGCTGTCACAATGGGCATTGAACAGCTAAGGAAAGATTTAGGCGACCATTCTAAACGTTTATCTGAGGCTGAGCAGCGCATATCAGATTTAGAAGATGAATTTCATTCAATGCAAGCGGTCACTTCACAATCCAATCGTGTACAGCAAAGTATATTGGATAAAATCGATGATCTGGAAAATCGATCACGTAGGAATAACTTACGCATTGTGGGTCTTCCGGAATCTTTTAATACAGGTTCTCTCCCTGATCTCTGCTCAGCGTGGATCCCTGCAGCTTTGGGCCTATCTTCTTCTTGCCAGGTGGAGAGAGCTCATCGCCTGGGCCCCCCATCTAACGAGCGTCGTGCGCCACGCTCTGTGATTGTCCGCTATCTTAATTATGCTGACCGCGTAGCGATCCTCACCTCTTTCCGTAACTCCCGTTCTCTGCAAATTGAGGGTCACAAATTGCTATTATTTGCGGACTACTCACAGGAAGTATCACGTAAACGGAAAGCATTCCAGCAAGTCTGTGCTACTCTTTACCAGAAAGGAATAAAGTTCACACTTGCATATCCGGCCACGTTACGTTTTACTGCACCATCGGGGGATTCTAAATCTTTTGTTCATCCTGAAGAAGCCCACCAATATTTACAAGACCACCTAAGGGACGGGGATCCCGCGGGTAGGAATAGTGGTCCTAGAGACCAACGCAGCCCTCGCAAAGACCCCCCCAAACGTCAACGCACTAATCTAGCGTCCTCCAAATCTCGCCCGCCTTGAAGGTCTGAGGAACCATCGGTCTCTTCACAACTTCTTCCAGCCTTACTCCTGATCCGATTGGCTCAATTGGATGTGTTTCTTCCATTTTTTTGTTTTTTTGTTTTTTCTTTTCATTTTCATCTTGGAAAGATTCCTCTTGTTATTTACTGATATCTTATCACACTCCAATGTATGAATCTATTGATTGTTCAGCACGAGTTTATTTTTTGTAATTTCTGATGTTGAGGTGTTTCCTCGTAATCACCCGTTACATTGTTACTGTTTAATTTACCTACAGGCCTGATTTTACTACTCCCTTACTCCTGCATGTGCCTGATTCCATATTCAGCGTTGCTGTGGATGGCGGGATGCTGGAGCCGTTGTTGGGAATAAGTTTGCGGGGCGCCCTTCCTCGCCTCAACAAATCGGCAATGGTCCCTGGGGCAGGTCCCTCCCCTGCCATTCCCGGTTACGCTGGTATTGGTGGAAACAGCATGCGGAATGACGTGAAGTCCTGTTTACTGCTCTGGTATATTGTATGTTTTGATTTTTTGTTGGGCTCAAATAGGGCCCTTGCCTCTCTCTCTGTCTTCTCTTCTCTTCGTTCTTATCTCTACTTCTTGGGAGAGCTCCTTTGTCCTCTGAGACCAGATTCCAACCACCTCCATTTGCCCTACATAGCAACGCCACCCGTTCCTCCTTTTCTAATTGGTAAGATTCTTATCCTTTCACTATATATATTACAACAGTTAAAATGACACGTATATTTTCATGGAATGTTAAGGGCCTCAGATCTCCTCACAAACGCATGGCGATACTAAGACACTTGCGGCGTTTACGCGCGGATATAGCTTTGCTCCAAGAAACCCATCTTACCCAATCGGATTTTGCCCGTATGCGTAAACTCTGGGTAGGCCAGATCTTTGGCTCCTCCTCCTTAAACAATAAAGCTGGGGTACTTATTCTTATACACAAACGGCTTAATCCTGAATTAATTTCCATGGACGCTGACACTGAGGGTCGTTTTATAGCAGTACATATTAAACTTGGATCCCAGGAGCTGGTTCTCTCCAACTTTTACGCACCCAACTCCCCGACGAGACAGGTTTTTCAAGCCCTCTCGACGCGGCTGGCGGCCTATATTCACAAGCCTCTCGTCCTGGGAGGGGACTTTAACTCCGTTATGCAAGAGCAGGAGGATAAATCACAGAGTGTTGAACGTGGACTTCGCTCCTCTCAGATTTCCCGTCCAACACCTACTTTACTATGTAGCTTCGTTGAAGCAATGCAAATTACAGATATATGGCGCTTAGCACATCCGGACGGCAAAGACTACACTTTTTATTCCCCTGTTCATCATTCTTTATCTAGAATCGATTACATTTTCTGTAACCCCGTACTACTGCATCATGTGGTATCTTCGACTGTACATGACATAGCCATATCGGATCACTCACCGATTTCTGTTACTATAAATTTTCTAGACCCTACGCCACATCCTAGGATATGGCGCTTTCCTTCGTTTCTGGCGAACAATCAGGAACTCGCCCAGCAATTAAAAGACACATGGTCAGACTTCCAAATTACTAATGCGGCCCACGTTTCCAACCCAAATTTGTTTTGGGATGCGGGGAAGGCAGTATTACGTGGTAAAATCATTGCCTTTACGTCCGCTTATAAAAAAAGAATTCTGCATAACTTTACTGAGGCTAGTAACCTTCTTAGACAGACACAGAGTGATATGGCAGAGTCCAATACGCAGGAACACAGGAAAGCTTGGGTGGATGCTAAAAACCAGTTTGACACATGGGCGGCAGCTCAGGAAACATTATACCATTCACATCTTGACTTACAATATCATAGGTATGGTAATAAACCAGGCAAATTATTGGCGCGCCTGTGTAGGAAGCCTTTCACCCCCACACAATTCACCTCTCTTAAAGACTCTCAGGGAGCACTTAAACAATCTCCGGAAGAGATCATATCTATTTTGGAAAGCTTTTATGCAAAGCTATATGGGCCGGATCCTATTGACCAGGAACAAGCACAATCCTTTCTAGACAGAGTAAATCTACCTCAAATAGATCCAATAGCGCTGCAATCTCTAAATGCCCCTATATCACAAGCGGATATATGTCTAGCTATTAGATCTTTAGCCAATGGTAAAGCTCCAGGTCCAGATGGGTACACCTCTGAATTCTTTAAACTCATGGATAAAACCCTCTCTCCTACTCTACAGCTGGTTTATCAGTCCATCCTGGAGAGTGGGCTTTATCTCCCATCGGCTTCACAAGCCCATATTAAATTAATAGCAAAAAAAGGCAAAGACCCTTCGGATCCTGGATCTTATCGTCCCATTTCCCTCCTTAATCTAGATGCAAAGATCCTTTCTAAAATTATAGCTAACCGCTTGGCCATTATTTTACCCTCGCTTATTCACCCCTCTCAAGCGGGTTTTATAAAGGGACGATCGGCCACGTCAAATATCCGCAAAGTGCTTTCAGTTTTGCATCAGGCTAAAATCAACCCACTACAGGATCTAGCAATTGTCTCTCTTGACGCTGAAAAAGCCTTTGATAATGTCAGTTTTCAATGGCTCAAACTAGTCCTTGCTAAATTTGGCTTTTCCGGTCCATTTACACAATTGATTCAGGCTATGTATGTTGCCCCAATGGCCCAGATAGTAGCAGCGGGAAAAATATCCAACCCTATTCTACTCTATAAGGGAACAAGGCAAGGGTGTCCATTATCCCCCCTGCTTTTCAATCTTGCACTAGAACCTTTAGCCCGTTTCCTGTTATTTCACTCACGCCTCCATGGTATTCAAATTGGTCAACAAGATCTCCGCATAGCCTTATTTGCTGACGATATATTAATATTCACCTCCAACCCAACTCTAGATTTACCTTATATTCAGACAGTTTTCGCAGAATTTCGGTGCTGCTCGGGTCTCCGTATAAATTTTGCGAAAAGTGAGGTTCTTCCCCTATATCATGCTCGGCTTCCTGATTGGGCCTGCAACTCTCTATTTAAAATTAATACTAACCATATTACTTATCTGGGTATTAAAATTGGAAAATTAGCCTCGTCCCTTTATTCTCTGAATTATTCGCCAGTGATCCAAAAAATTTTAGGAGAATTGGAAATGTGGAAAGACCTGCCGTTATCACTCATGGGCAGAGCCCATCTCTTCAAGATGACGACTTTTCCGAAGCTTTTATACCCTCTTCAAACTATCCCACTCCTGCTCAAACATACGGATATAGTCAAGTTAAACAAGGCGATCTCTAGTTTCCTATGGAGGGGGCGTCGCTCGCGCATAGCCATACATAAGTTGTTTCTCCCTAGATGTGAGGGCGGTCTGGGCCTCCCCAATATTAGGCTTTATAATTTATCCTGCATTTTACGGGTGTGTATAGATTGGCTCTCCCGAGCGTCCGTGTTCTCCAATTACCAACTTGAGTCAGCCATGGTGAGCCCGTTCGATCTGTCAGCCCTTCTACACTCCAACTTTAACTCACTCCCGGAGCATCTTAAACATAATCCACTCATACGGGACACACTGTTCACGTGGAGGGAGGTCAGACGTAGACTAGGAGTTTCTCCCTGGATATCTCGTTTTCTTCCCATTCATCACAATCCTTCTTTCTCTGTCTCTCAACAACATGCAGCTTACGATTTATGGTACAACCAGGGACTTAGACTTGTTAGCCAATTATATGACTGTGCATCAGGATCTCCCCTTCCGTTCCAACAAATCCTTAGCTCATTTGAGTTGCCTTCTCATCATTTTTTGTACATTTTACAAATCAGGAATTTTGTGCAATCCATAGCTCAAAATAAACTTACTCGTTTCTGCACGACGGTGATAGAGGTCCTTGTTAGGAATCAGAAATATAACATATCCGATATATATAGTCAATTGTCTATGCATTATGCAACACCGCTGGAATCCTCCACATCCATCAAATCGTGGATCCGAGACTTTGACAATGCCTTCACTGCGGAACAAATACTCGCAGGTTTTAACATGACCTGTGCATTTAACACAAACGAATTTTGGCGGGAGCAACAGTTTAAAATTATGCATCACGCTTATATGCCCTGTCTGTACTCACGTTCAGACTCATCGATCTCTACGTGTCCGCTCTGTGGTCTATGTAAGCCGACACTTCACCACAAGTTCTGGAATTGCCCATCGATCTCTACCTTTTGGAACCAACTCTTGAACTTCATGCTTTTCATCACTACTCTCCCGTTACCTAGAGACCCACTGCTGCTTCTTTTCGGCAACTTGGATGCTTCCGTGTCTGCTGCTACATACCAGCACATTGCTAGGCTCAGAGCCGCCAAACCGTGGCTGTCCACCTGTCTGATGGCTGCAAGAAGATCTATTCTAAAAAAATGGGTTTCCAACGGCCCGCCAACTATCTCAGATGTCAAATTGGAACTCAACTTCTTACTTCGCTTGGATCGGCTCAACATCCATATCTCTCCATCTACATCAGGAGAGGAAAAGTTCCTCCGCAAATGGGGTCAATATGTTTCAAGAACATTTCCTACTTCGGAGACCCAGCTTCCCTCCCAAGGACTTCTAACCTAGCCCTAACTTAGCCTCTAGGCGATTCCAGATGCACGTGCTTTAGTTGTCTTAGGGGGCAAATGACTGCTAAATTACCTTCTCTGAGTCTTCAAGAACCTATACTCACCTACTTTGACTATCTGCCCTTTTTACGCCTTGGCTTCTGCTTTCTTATTCTCGCTGTCCTTCATAATCTCGCTTCGCTGTGGACCCTCAGTGAAGAGTCCCCGTAATAGCACACTTTCACATGTAATGTTGAGCTGCTTCTTATTATATTATATCATCATAGTAGCCTACTATTCTAACACCCTATTATTTTAGTGTCCTAATCTCTATATTCTGGCCCGTCCTCTTGGTCTTCTGATCTCAGACCTCTGACTTCTGATCTCTGATCTTCAGTAACAAAATTCCTTGCCCTCCTTTTTCTCCTTCTTTTCTTTTCTGTCCGTATACTCTTTTCTGGGCTGGTTCTTGCAGCTCCTTGTTCTCCTTTCTTCACTGCTCTATCTCTACCTTCTGCTCTCATTTTGCATTTACTTCTTACCCATATACACGATGACCTTCCTCTTGGTCATTTGACAAATGGTCAACATGGTATACATTTGCGCATCTATAGATTAATTATACAGATAAAGATTTATACATATACATATACATGTACTTTTCTAAACCATTGTAGACTCTATTTTTAAGCCCCTGTAACCTGTTACATCAGACGATGTCTCCTTCCTATAAGTAACTTTCTCCTTACTAAATTTCTCTGATGCCTCTTTGTTTCTCTTGGGGTTTTGACAATTTGTTTTCATGTACAATTATTGTTCTTGATTCTTTCACCGGCTTCGACATGTTGCCAAGCTATGATTACTGCATAATTTTACCGTTGGTTACTGTGTGTATACAATAAAACCAAATAAAGTTTCTTTAAAAAAAAAAACAAAAAAAACTGTGCATGCCCCGTGCAATGGCGACAAACTGCAAACATTTTTAATATCCATAGGCAGCGCTTTAAAAGCCACCATTTTAGATTTTTGAGAAATCTGGGGTCTATCAGACTCTAGATATCTCCTCTGCCCTTACATTATCTAATCAAACGAAGATCAGTGATCAGATGCTTTCCCAATTTACAAATGGCGCTGTTTATATCCTGAGAAACTGAAGAGATGAAATGCTTGTAGCTTCCTAATTCTTAGACTATAGAGATGATTGGCACCATTCTGGTCTCCAACAGGGGCGGCCTGACCATTCGAGCACTCAGGCACTGCCCGAGGGCCCAGGGTCAGTAGGGGGCCCCATGAGATTTCCCTAGTACCTTTCATTGGCTTTTTCATAGGCTTTTTTGGGTGTGTGCGAGGATACAGGGGCCCCATGATCCCCTATTGCCCGGGGGCCCCATGAGTTGTCAGTCCGCCCCTGTCTCCAATCAGCTCTATGGTCAGCTGGCAGAAACACCGGCTGCATTCTCAGGTTCCCCTGATGGCACGGGACTACCCGTGAAGGCCGTGGAAGGCAGTGGGGGAGGGGGGACATCATCTCCCACTGCTTGTAAAAGCAATCTTCCAGCTAATTAGCCACTAGGATTGCTTTTACATAAAGCTGATCACCGGCTGAAAAAAACAACACCAGGATGATGCCTGCAGCTGTAGGCATCATCCTGGTATAACCATTCAAATCCAGTGATGTACCAGTACGTCGCTGGTCCTTGTTGGGTATATATGTTATGTTCTTTTTTTTTTGTATGCAGCCTGTGGACTGAATGAAAAAATGAGAAGAAATCTCTGCCAGAAAAAGTGTGTGGTATGCCCACCATTAGAATATACCGCCCTGCATCCACCCACTTCTAATGGTGGCACCCATTAGGTCACACGGTGCCACAAGCGCCAGTTCCAAGATTGAATAAATGTCTAAATAGTGGCACGCTTGAATAAAAATTGTCCATGTATAAGTGGTACCCCATATGGAAACAGGATGACACCAAGTCCCAAACTATCATGCCACTGCTCCCCATGTAGTCTGGGCATCCGGGGGGCTCCACGTGACTATCTTTTCCCTCGTAAATCCAAAACTTATATGTATAGCCTGCTGTCCTCTCACAGGTCTTCTACATCTTGACCCCATATCTGGCACGCTTGCTGGGGAGAAATTGTTTGAATGCAAGGTGGCCAGAAAAATGAATGAGGGACTCCTCAACGCAGATGTTTTTATGGGGAGTATAGACATCTGCAAATTTTAGGTTAAGGTGATTTACGAGGGGGCTGAATTTTGTGGAGCCAGTCAAATTCAGGGTCACCCCGAGGATGACAGAGTGTATTGTTGTTGAAATGCATAAAACACATTATACTCTCATATCTATGCCTGGCCATGGCAGCAGAGAACACGGGCATATGATGAATCGGGTCTGCGGACCAATACAACCGCAATTCATTTCTTTTAGTAATGCCCATGTTGAGGGTTAGGCCCAAAAAAAATGTAAATTTGAAAACTGTAATGAGTTTCCATGCGAATGGTCTGGCAAGGTTTGAATTTGGGTTGGTGGTAATAAATTGTTGTGCATATAAACTGCTTTGATCCACAATCAACGCATATAGATATTCCGTGAAAAACAGCTTCAAAAATCAAGGAGGTATGTGAAAGACCAGGATGTACTAGACCGCTGGTACTCGCCAGTTCACCAAAAGGTAGCGTGGCACTAGTACTGGCACTCTGCTGCATATGAGCGTCATCAACATTTACCGGCAAGTGCTAACAGAGATCAGGCCTGATTCTGCCAACACTGCGGTTTTGTGTGTAATGTATCAAGTGACAGTGACACTGCACTTGCTGGGGGAGAAGGGGGGGGGTAAGCATAGGGGCTAAACGCAGGTGTTGGCAGGTGCCAGGTCTGATCCCGCTAACACTGCATCTTTAGGGACGCTATACTAATGTGAACGCTGGTATAGTGCTGATCTGATCAGAGATATTGACCCGTTCAGACACTATACTAGCAATTGAGGTTTATTGTACATGGGTGTGCTCCTGGCAATCAAGGGGTTAAATGTGATGACTGGTGTACTGACGGGCAAACTGATGCTATCTGGGAGGGGTGTGAAAACCACGGGAGCGCAAATCACGTGTGTATATATATATATATATATATGTGATTTTGCGCACTCATGCCGCCCTGTAGCAGTATTTCTGCTGTAGGGTGGTCAGGAAACGGTTACAGAAGAGGTTTGTGTTACGGCGCTGCATTACTTTAACTGACAATTGCGCGGTCATGCAACACTGCACCCAAATTAAATTTACATCCTTTTTTTCCCACAAATTGAGCTTTCTTTCGGTGGTATTTGATCGCCTGTGCGTTTTAAATTTTTTGTGCTATAAAAAAAAAGGCTGACAATTTTGAGGAAAAAAACAATATTTTGGACTTTTTGCTATAAAACATGTCCAGTAAAAAAAATTTTAAAATCTAATTTTGTCACAAATTTCATCCAAAATGCATTCTGCGACATGTCTTTGCTAAGAAAAATCCCCATACGTGTAAATTAATTGGTTCACATGAAATTTATAGCGTCTACAAATGGCGGGAAAGATACTGGGATTTTAAATTTTTTTTATACTAATAATGGCGGCGATCAGCGACATATGGCGGTGATCAGCGACATATGGCGGCGATCAGCGACTTATGGCAGGACTGCGGCGGACATTTTGACACTGGGGGGGGACTGACCCACTGACACTGTACTAATGGCACTGGGGAGGAAGGGGTTAACATTTTTTAGGGTTAACTGTGTGAGGGGAGTGTTTTACTAGGGGGCGGGGATGTGTGCTGGATGGGGGCAAGCTGATCGGGAGAGAGAAACTCTTCTCTCCCTCTTCAGCTTCTCAGGAGCTGACAGGCAACTGACAGATAGCAGGGCTGTGTGTAAACAATGCAGCCCTGCTCTCTGTCAGCGATTACCGCTAAACGCGGGGAAATGGACGGTAATGACCGGCCGCAACCCGGCGGCTGAGACTTGCTGCTGACACCCGCGGGACAGGTAGGGCAGGCGTGTGACTCGCGCGCGCCCCCTACCTGTTTTGCAAAACCACGTTTTAAAACATGGTTTTGCCCAGCCGTGCCGCCCTGCAACCGTTTTTATGCAGTGGCTGGGGCTGAAGCAGTTAATTGAAAAAATAATAAAACAGTTTTTGAAAAGTATTAAAAAAAAAGAATGATTCCATCATTGTAATCCATCATCGATCACGGTGTCCTGTGTTATCCCAATTACACCAACTCGCTGAAATAGAAAAAAAAAAAAACGACTCTCACCGACCCGTCTGCACCCACCGAGCACTCACAGCAATATGACAGGTCTGACAGTTGCCAGTCAGATGTAAACAATTGGGAGGAGCTAGCAGTGATGTCAGATGTGATGTCACCACTAGCCACGCCTATTTCCCACCCTTTTCTGCCATGTCAGGCCTGTGCTCAGATCAAGGGTATGGTAAGGTCAAGTGGGGGATTCCCACTCTATTTTCCCCCATTTTTTGGAGTGGGTTCCCTTAAACGTTCTACCAGGCCTAAAGGACATGGTATGGCTTTTAGGGGGAACCCCACCCACTTTAAAAAAAAAAAATATTACTGTGCAGTCCCTCCTAACCTTCCTTTTTCAAAAGCAATTTTTTAAAAAAAATACACTTTTTTTACTTTTAATGCACAAAAAAACAATATATTGGCCAATTTTTTGGTAAGATATAAAAGATAATGGTATGCCAAGTAAATAGATACCAAACCTGACATGCTTTAAAACTGTGGCTACTTCCGGTTCCGGCGCCGGATGCTGTAATTCGCGGGACCCGCGGCTCCCGGGATCCCGGCTCTACAAAGCCTGCCTACTGCCTCGGGGACCCCCGCTATACAGTCCTGGGGTGCCCCTTACCTTCCTGCAGCGGCCCCAGCATGGAGCGGTACCTTCTGCCGGCGCAGTCCGGCCATGAGTCGGCGGCCAGGGCGGAGGGATGCGGCTCTCCCCCCTCTGCAGCCAAGATGGCCGACGATGCCTGTCACAGCATGGACACAGGCACAGAACGGAATAACACCGAGGGAGCAGGTATGACAGAGCCTCTCCTCACCATCCACACTGCCTGCCCACTCACTTCTGCAACTGATAACACTCCTGAGCAGTATGTGCAAATAGCTCAGGCAGTGTCCTCTATCCTGCTCCCAAACATAACACAGGCTGTAGATAGAGCTGTCACAATGGGCATTGAACAGCTAAGGAAAGATTTAGGCGACCATTCTAAACGTTTATCTGAGGCTGAGCAGCGCATATCAGATTTAGAAGATGAATTTCATTCAATGCAAGCGGTCACTTCACAATCCAATCGTGTACAGCAAAGTACAGTTGTGACCAAAATTATTCAACCCCCACTGAAATTGAGTGTTTTGGCCAGTTTGACATTGCTTTTGATCATTCAGTCATCTTGCTTACATTTACATTAAAGAGGCACTTGTAGGTCAGACAAATATAACATAACAGTTATAATGAAATAACCACAAATGTCTTTTCTGTGCTCACAGCATTATCAGTTTTATTCAACCCCCAAGTGACATTCAATCTTAGTACTTAGTACAGCATCCTTTTACAGTTATAACAGCTTTTAAACGTGAAGCATAGCTTGACACAAGTGTCTTGCAGCGATCTACGGGTATCTTCGCCCATTCTTCATGGGCAAAGGCCTCCAGTTCAGTCACATTCTTAGGCTTGCGCACTGCAACTGCTTTCTTTAAGTCCCACCAGAGGTTCTCAATCGGATTTAAGTCTGGTGACTGCGATGGCCACTCCAAAATGTTCCAGCCTTTCCTCTGCAACCATGCTCTAGTGGACTTGGAGGTATGCTTGGGATCATTGTCCTGTTGAAAGGTCCAACGTCTCCCAAGCCTCAGGTGTGTGACGGACTGCATCACGTTTCCATCCAATATCTCCTGGTACTGAAGAGAATTCATGGTACCTTGCACACGCTGAAGCTTCCCTGTACCTGCAGAAGCAAAACAGCCCCAAAGCATGATTGACCCTCCACCATGCTTCACAGTAGGCAAGGTGTTCTTTTCATCATAGGCCTTGTTCTTCCTCCTCCAAACATAGCGTTGATCCATGGGCCCAAACAGTTCTAATTTTGTTTCATCAGTCCACAGAACACTATCCCACAACTTTTGTGGTTTGTCCACATGGCTTTTGGCATACTGCAGTCGACTCTTCTTATTCTTTGGAGACAGCAAGGGGGTACGCCTGGGAGTTCTGGCACGGAGGCCTTCATTACGCAGTGTGCGTCTTATTGTCTGGGCTGAAACTTCTGTACCCACATCTGACAAATCTTTTCTCAGTTCCTCAGCAGTCACACGGGGACTTCTCTCCACTCTACGCTTCAGGTAGCGCACAGCAGTCGAAGTCAGCATCTTCTTTCTGCCACGACCAGGTAGCGTTTCAACAGTGCCCTTTGCCTTGAATTTGCGAATGATGCTTCCTAAGGTGTCTCTTGGTATGTTTAACATCTTTGCAATCTTCTTATAGCCATTGCCCTTCCTGTGAAGAGAAATCACCTCTTCTCTTGTCTTCCTGGACCATTCTCTTGCCTTCACCATGTTTGTAACCACACCAGTAAATGTCTAGAAGGAGCTGAGTATCACAGTCATTTTAAAGCTGCCTAATTGGTGCTTATTATGCTTGATTGCTGCTCGGTGACATCCACAGGTGTTTTCAATACCTGATGGAAAGCACCTGTATGAACCTCTGTTCTTCAGAGTGGTAGTCTTTAAGGGGTTGAATAATTGTGGCAATGAAGAAACCACATAAGAACCATTTACTACTGTATTACATAAACAATTGATGTCATTTTAGTTGCATTTGGGTAGTTACAACGTCCTTGTAGGATTTGATTCTGAATACAATTCCAAATGTACACTATAGTCCCTAAACCCCTTTACAGCATTGGGGGTTGAATAATTTTGGTCACAACTGTATATTGGATAAAATCGATGATCTGGAAAATCGATCACGTAGGAATAACTTACGCATTGTGGGTCTTCCGGAATCTTTTAATACAGGTTCTCTCCCTGATCTCTGCTCAGCGCGGATCCCTGCAGCTTTGGGCCTATCTTCTTCTTGCCAGGTGGAGAGAGCTCATCGCCTGGGCCCCCCATCTAACGAGCGTCGTGCGCCACGCTCTGTGATTGTCCGCTATCTTAATTATGCTGACCGCGTAGCGATCCTCACCTCTTTCCGTAACTCCCGTTCTCTGCAAATTGAGGGTCACAAATTGCTATTATTTGCGGACTACTCACAGGAAGTATCACGTAAACGGAAAGCATTCCAGCAAGTCTGTGCTACTCTTTACCAGAAAGGAATAAAGTTCACACTTGCATATCCGGCCACGTTACGTTTTACTGCACCATCGGGGGATTCTAAATCTTTTGTTCATCCTGAAGAAGCCCACCAATATTTACAAGACCACCTAAGGGACGGGGATCCCGCGGGTAGGAATAGTGGTCCTAGAGACCAACGCAGCCCTCGCAAAGACCCCCCCAAACGTCAACGCACTAATCTAGCGTCCTCCAAATCTCGCCCGCCTTGAAGGTCTGAGGAACCATCGGTCTCTTCACAACTTCTTCCAGCCTTACTCCTGATCCGATTGGCTCAATTGGATGTGTTTCTTCCATTTTTTTGTTTTTTTGTTTTTTCTTTTCATTTTCATCTTGGAAAGATTCCTCTTATTATTTACTGCTATCTTATCACACTCCAATGTATGAATCTATTGATTGTTCAGCACGAGTTTATTTTTTGTAATTTCTGATGTTGAGGTGTTTCCTCGTAATCACCCGTTACATTGTTACTGTTTAATTTACCTACAGGCCTGATTTTACTACTCCCTTACTCCTGCATGTGCCTGATTCCATATTCAGCGTTGCTGTGGATGGCGGGATGCTGGAGCCGTTGTTGGGAATAAGTTTGCGGGGCGCCCTTCCTCGCCTCAACAAATCGGCAATGGTCCCTGGGGCAGGTCCCTCCCCTGCCATTCCCGGTTACGCTGGTATTGGTGGAAACAGCATGCGGAATGACGTGAAGTCCTGTTTACTGCTCTGGTATATTGTATGTTTTGATTTTTTGTTGGGCTCAAATAGGGCCCTTGCCTCTCTCTCTGTCTTCTCTTCTCTTCGTTCTTATCTCTACTTCTTGGGAGAGCTCCTTTGTCCTCTGAGACCAGATTCCAACCACCTCCATTTGCCCTACATAGCAACGCCACCCGTTCCTCCTTTTCTAATTGGTAAGATTCTTATCCTTTCACTATATATATTACAACAGTTAAAATGACACGTATATTTTCATGGAATGTTAAGGGCCTCAGATCTCCTCACAAACGCATGGCGATACTAAGACACTTGCGGCGTTTACGCGCGGATATAGCTTTGCTCCAAGAAACCCATCTTACCCAATCGGATTTTGCCCGTATGCGTAAACTCTGGGTAGGCCAGATCTTTGGCTCCTCCTCCTTAAACAATAAAGCTGGGGTACTTATTCTTATACACAAACGGCTTAATCCTGAATTAATTTCCATGGACGCTGACACTGAGGGTCGTTTTATAGCAGTACATATTAAACTTGGATCCCAGGAGCTGGTTCTCTCCAACTTTTACGCACCCAACTCCCCGACGAGACAGGTTTTTCAAGCCCTCTCGACGCGGCTGGCGGCCTATATTCACAAGCCTCTCGTCCTGGGAGGGGACTTTAACTCCGTTATGCAAGAGCAGGAGGATAAATCACAGAGTGTTGAACGTGGACTTCGCTCCTCTCAGATTTCCCGTCCAACACCTACTTTACTATGTAGCTTCGTTGAAGCAATGCAAATTACAGATATATGGCGCTTAGCACATCCGGACGGCAAAGACTACACTTTTTATTCCCCTGTTCATCATTCTTTATCTAGAATCGATTACATTTTCTGTAACCCCGTACTACTGCATCATGTGGTATCTTCGACTGTACATGACATAGCCATATCGGATCACTCACCGATTTCTGTTACTATAAATTTTCTAGACCCTACGCCACATCCTAGGATATGGCGCTTTCCTTCGTTTCTGGCGAACAATCAGGAACTCGCCCAGCAATTAAAAGACACATGGTCAGACTTCCAAATTACTAATGCGGCCCACGTTTCCAACCCAAATTTGTTTTGGGATGCGGGGAAGGCAGTATTACGTGGTAAAATCATTGCCTTTACGTCCGCTTATAAAAAAAGAATTCTGCATAACTTTACTGAGGCTAGTAACCTTCTTAGACAGACACAGAGTGATATGGCAGAGTCCAATACGCAGGAACACAGGAAAGCTTGGGTGGATGCTAAAAACTAGAGATGAGCGAAGTATTCAAAAATTCGATTCGACTGATTCGGCGAATTCGTAGAAAAAATTTGATTCGAGTCGAATATATTCGCTGTGAATTTAACTTAAAAAAGGGTGTTTCTAGGCTTCAGAGAGACTTAATATTAGTGCTGAACACTGTACCTTTAATTTAAATGCCCTTGGAGTCTGCTGGGGAAGAGAAATAATACTGTCAGGCAGTATGACATGCAGATGAGTGCCGTCGATCTTAGAATCACCGCACACTTCACTCATTTGGCCAGTCACGGGGCCAAAACCAGAGTGTGGAGCCACAGTGTGGCAGTGGAGGCAGCAGCAATGGGAGGCCATGCAGCACCCTATGACAAAAATGGAAACCACCAGCAGTGTGAGGAGACCTGAAAGTGGCACATGGCAGAGTGTGGCGATAGAGACAGCAGCAATGGGAGGCCGTACAGGGACCCATGACACACTCTGGACCTGGCAGCAGCATGAGGAGGCGGTACAGGGGCCCATGGCAGATTACGGGCCTGGCAGCAGCATGAGGAGTCGGTAGGGGGGCCCATGGCAGATTACAGGCCTGGCAGCAGCAATGGGAGGCCGTACAGGGACCCATGACACAATCTGGACCTGGCAGCAGCATGGGGAGGTGGTACAGGGGCCCATGACAGATTACGGGCCTGGCAGCAGCATTTGGAGTCGGTACGGGGGCCCATGACACACTCTGGACCTGGCAGCAGCATGAGGAGGCGGTACAGGGGCGCATGACAGATTACGAGCCTGGCAGCAGCAACTTGGACAGGAGGACGTTCAGTTTCTGCACCGTCTGGTGCGTGCTCGCAAACTGTTGTCTCTTGGAAACGGATTCCAAGAAAGACTGCTGACGGAATCCGTGAAGAGGAGTAGCAGGAGAAGGAGCATCTGAACGAGCGGAATATGCCAACAAGCGACAACAGGGGCCCATGACAGATTACGGGCCTGGCAGCAGCATGAGGAGTCGGTACGGGGGCCCATGGCAGATTAGGGGCCTGGCAGCAGCTATGGGAGGCCCGTAATCTGCCAGCACCCTATGACAAAAAATGGAACCCACCAGCAGTGTGAGGAGACCTGAAAGTGGCACATGGCAGAGTGTGGCGATGGAGACAGCAGCAATGGGAGGCCGTACAGGGACCCATGAGAGACTCTGGACCTGGCAGCAGCATGAGGAGGCGGTATAGGGGCCCATGGCAGATTAGGGGCCTGGCAGCAGCTATGGGAGGCCCGTAATCTGCCAGCACCCTATGACAAAAAATGGAATACACCAGCAGTGTGAGGAGACCTGAAAGTGGCACATGGCAGAGTGTGGCGATGGAGACAGCAGCAATGGGAGGCCGTACAGGGACCCATGAGAGACTCTGGACTTGGCAGCAGCATGAGGAGGCGGTATAGGGGCCCATGGCAGATTAGGGGCCTGGCAGCAGCTATGGGAGGCCTGTAATCTGCCAGCACCCTATGACAAAAAATGGAACACACCAGCAGTGTGAGGAGACCTGAAAGTGGCACATGTTTGGGGCATGATTCATGGCGGATTTAGTCAGTTGTGTCAGGAACTGGTGGTTTGAAATCCAGACTAATCCACGCCTGATTCATTTTCACAAACGTCAGTCTCTCCACACTTTGGGTGGACAGTCGTGTCCTCCGCGGAGTTGCAATACCTCCTGCCGCACTAAACACGCGCTCCGATGCCACGCTACTGGCCGGGCATGACAGCCTTTCAAGGGCAAATTCAGCTAGTTGGGGCCAAAGGTCAAGTTTCGTTGCCTAGTAGTCAAGGGGATTGTCTACCTCGGTTGGCAGGGTGCTGTCCAAGTAGGCCTAAGCCTGTTGTTTGAGGTCCTGCTCCAGGTCCACCTGATGCTGCTGCTGCTGCTGCTGCGGCTGGTTAGTAGTTTCCTCACTGCGCTGGTGAAGAAAGCTACTCATCATCGACTGCAGACTGAGGCAGCCGCTGCTGGTGGAGCTGCCACTGCTCCTACCACCCCACCCCTCCCCTGCTGCCATGGCAGCGGAACGCGAGCGCACAGGGCCCACAGTGTCTGAGGATGGACGTTGGCGCAGACAGGCAGAGACCAGCTGACTACATAGGTGGTTTTTATAGTACGTTATTTTGGCCTCCCTCTCAGCAGGTGTGAAAAAGGCCACCATTTTTGAACGGTAGCGAGGGTCCAACAAGGTGGACAGCCAAAAGTCATCCCTCTGTCTGATGGTTATTATTCGGCTGTCGCTACGCAAGCAACCGAGCATGCTATGGGCCATTTGTGCCAAGGAATGCGAGGGACTCCCTGCCTCCATCTCCACAGCATACTGCCACGGTGCGTCTGGGTCCTCTGTCTCCTCCTCCTCCTCCTCTACCAGATGCTCCTGCTCCTCCACTCCTGTCCGCTGAGTGGAAAAACCACCCATTTCACTCAATAATTCCTGAGCACCAATGTCCTCCTCTACCTCCTCCTCTTCTTCCTGTCCTGCCCCCACAGGGGTCATGTGGCGTTGAGATCTGTGCGCCACGTCTACCGCACCCTGACCAGCCATTGTTAACAGCATTTGTTCCAGGACGTGCAACAGAGGAATGACGTCGTTCATCCCATAGTCCTGCCGACTCACGAATAGCGTGGCCTCCTCAAAGGGCCTGAGCAAGCGCAGGTGTCACGCATGAGCTGCCAATGGCTGACATCTAAGTTACACAGGGAATACCTTTATCCGCTTTTAACATCAGGAAATCTGTGATGGCCTTTTGCTGTTCGTAAAGGCGGTCTAACATATGTAGGGTTGAATTCCACCTTGTTGCAACGTCACAGCATGAGGAGTCGGTATAGGGGCCCATGGCAGATTAGGGGCCTGGCAGCAGCTATGGGAGGCCCGTAATCTGCCAGCACCCTATGTCAAAAAATTATACACACCAGCAGTGTGTGAGGAGACCTGAAAGTGGCACATGGCAGAGTGTGGCGATGGAGACAGCAGCAATGGGAGGCCGTACAGGGACCCATGACAGACTCTGGACCTGGCAGCAGCATGAGGAGGCGGTATATAGGGGCCCATGGCAGATTAGGGGCCTGGCAGCAGCTATAGGAGGCCCATAATCTGCCAGCACCCTATGTCAAAAAATTCAACACACCAGCAGTGTGAGGAGACCTGAAAGTGGCACATGGCAGAGTGTGGCGATGGAGACAGCAGCAATGGGAGGCCGTACAGGGACCTATGACAGACTCTGGACCTGGCAGCAGCATGAGGAGGCGGTATATAGGGGCCTATGGCAGATTAGGGGCCTGGCAGCAGCTATGGGAGGCCCTTAATCTGCCAGCACCCTATGTCAAAAAATTCTACACACCAGCAGTGTGTGAGGAGACCTGAAAGTGGCACATGGCAGAGTGTGGCGATGGAGACAGCAGCAATGGGAGGCCGTACAGGGACCCATGACAGACTCTGGACCTGGCAGCAGCATGAGGAGGCGGTATATAGGGGCCTATGGCAGATTAGGGGCCTGGCAGCAGCTATGGGAGGCCCTTAATCTGCCAGCACCCTATGTCAAAAAATTCTACACACCAGCAGTGTGTGAGGAGACCTGAAAGTGGCACATGGCAGAGTGTGGCGATGGAGACAGCAGCAATGGGAGGCCGTACAGGGACCCATGACAGACTCTGGACCTGGCAGCAGCATGAGGAGGCGGTATATAGGGGCCCATGGCAGATTAGGGGCCTGGCAGCAGCTATAGGAGGCCCATAATCTGCCAGCACCCTATGTCAAAAAATTCAACACACCAGCAGTGTGAGGAGACCTGAAAGTGGCACATGGCAGAGTGTGGCGATGGAGACAGCAGCAATGGGAGGCCGTACAGGGACCCATGACAGACTCTGGACCTGGCAGCAGCATGAGGAGGCGGTATATAGGGGCCTATGGCAGATTAGGGGCCTGGCAGCAGCTATGGGAGGCCCTTAATCTGCCAGCACCCTATGTCAAAAAATTCTACACACCAGCAGTGTGTGAGGAGACCTGAAAGTGGCACATGGCAGAGTGTGGCGATGGAGACAGCAGCAATGGGAGGCCGTACAGGGACCCATGACAGACTCTGGACCTGGCAGCAGCATGAGGAGGCGGTATATAGGGGCCCATGGCAGATTAGGGGCCTGGCAGCAGCTATAGGAGGCCCATAATCTGCCAGCACCCTATGTCAAAAAATTCAACACACCAGCAGTGTGTGAGGAGACCTGAAAGTGGCACATGGCAGAGTGTGGCGATGGAGACAGCAGCAATGGGAGGCCGTACAGGGACCCATGACAGACTCTGGACCTGGCAGCAGCATGAGGAGGCGGTATATAGGGGCCTATGGCAAATTAGGGGCCTGGCAGCAGCTATAGGAGGCCCATAATCTGCCAGCACCCTATGTCAAAAAAATTCTACACACCAGCAGTGTGAGGAGACCTGAAAGTGGCACATGGCATGAGAGACTCTGGACCTGGCAGCAGCATGAGGAAGCGGTATATAGGGGCCTATGGCAGATTAGGGGCCTGGCAGCAGCTATAGGAGGCCCATAATCTGCCAGCACCCTATGTCAAAAAATTCAACACACCAGCAGTGTGAGGAGACCTGAAAGTGGCACATGGCAGAGTGTGGCGATGGAGACAGCAGCAATGGGAGGCCGTACAGGGACCCATGACAGACTCTGGACCTGGCAGCAGCATGAGGAGGCGGTATATAGGGGCCTATGGCAGATTAGGGGCCTGGCAGCAGCTATGGGAGGCCCTTAATCTGCCAGCACCCTATGTCAAAAAATTCTACACACCAGCAGTGTGTGAGGAGACCTGAAAGTGGCACATGGCAGAGTGTGGCGATGGAGACAGCAGCAATGGGAGGCCGTACAGGGACCCATGACAGACTCTGGACCTGGCAGCAGCATGAGGAGGCGGTATATAGGGGCCCATGGCAGATTAGGGGCCTGGCAGCAGCTATAGGAGGCCCATAATCTGCCAGCACCCTATGTCAAAAAATTCAACACACCAGCAGTGTGAGGAGACCTGAAAGTGGCACATGGCAGAGTGTGGCGATGGAGACAGCAGCAATGGGAGGCCGTACACGGACCCATGACAGACTCTGGACCTGGCAGCAGCATGAGGAGGCGGTATATAGGGGCCTATGGCAGATTAGGGGCCTGGCAGCAGCTATGGGAGGCCCTTAATCTGCCAGCACCCTATGTCAAAAAATTCTACACACCAGCAGTGTGTGAGGAGACCTGAAAGTGGCACATGGCAGAGTGTGGCGATGGAGACAGCAGCAATGGGAGGCCGTACAGGGACCCATGACAGACTCTGGACCTGGCAGCAGCATGAGGAGGCGGTATATAGGGGCCCATGGCAGATTAGGGGCCTGGCAGCAGCTATAGGAGGCCCATAATCTGCCAGCACCCTATGTCAAAAAATTCAACACACCAGCAGTGTGAGGAGACCTGAAAGTGGCACATGGCAGAGTGTGGCGATGGAGACAGCAGCAATGGGAGGCCGTACAGGGACCCATGACAGACTCTGGACCTGGCAGCAGCATGAGGAGGCGGTATATAGGGGCCTATGGCAGATTAGGGGCCTGGCAGCAGCTATAGGAGGCCCATAATCTGCCAGCACCCTATGTCAAAAAATTCAACACACCAGCAGTGTGTGAGGAGACCTGAAAGTGGCACATGGCAGAGTGTGGCGATGGAGACAGCAGCAATGGGAGGCCGTACAGGGACCCATGACAGACTCTGGACCTGGCAGCAGCATGAGGAGGCGGTATATAGGGGCCTATGGCAGATTAGGGGCCTGGCAGCAGCTATGGGAGGCCCTTAATCTGCCAGCACCCTATGTCAAAAAATTCTACACACCAGCAGTGTGTGAGGAGACCTGAAAGTGGCACATGGCAGAGTGTGGCGATGGAGACAGCAGCAATGGGAGGCCGTACAGGGACCCATGAGAGACTCTGGACCTGGCAGCAGCATGAGGAAGCGGTATATAGGGGCCTATGGCAGATTAGGGGCCTGGCAGCAGCTATAGGAGGCCCATAATCTGCCAGCACCCTATGTCAAAAAAATCTACACACCAGCAGTGTGTGAGGAGACCTCAAAGTGGCACATGTTTGAGGCATGATTCATGGCGGATTTAGTCAGTTGTGTCAGGAACTGGTGGTTTGAAATCCAGACTAATCCACGCCTGATTCATTTTCACAAACGTGAGTCTCTCCACACTTTGGGTGGACAGTCGTGTCCTCCGCGGAGTTACAATACCTCCTGCCGCACTAAACACGCGCTCCGATGCCACGCTACTGGCTGGGCATGACAGCCTTTCAAGGGCAAATTCAGCTAGTTGGGGCCAAAGGTCAAGTTTCGTTGCCCAGTAGTCAAGGGGATTGTCTACCTCGGTTGGCAGGGTGCTGTCCAAGTAGGCCCAAGCCTGTTGTTTGAGCTCCTGCTCCAGGTCCACCTGATGCTGCTGCTGCTGCTGCGGCTGGTTAGTAGTTTCCTCACTGCGCTGGTGAAGAAAGCTACTCATCATCGACTGCAGACTGAGGCAGCTGCTGCTGGTGGAGCTGCCACTGCTCCTACCACCCCACCCCTCCCCTGCTGCCATGGCAGCGGAACGCGAGCGCACAGGGCCCACAGTGTCTGAGGATGGACGTTGGCGCACAAAGGCAGAGACCAACTGACTACATAGGTGGTTTTTATAGTACGTTATTTTGGCCTCCCTCTCAGCAGGTGTGAAAAAGGCCACCATTTTGGAACGGTAGCGAGGGTCCAACAAGGTGGACAGCCAAAAGTCATCCCTCTGTCTGATGGTTATTATTCGGCTGTCGCTACGCAAGCAACCGAGCATGCTATGGGCCATTTGTGCCAAGGAATGCGAGGGACTCCCTGCCTCCATCTCCACAGCATACTGCCACGGTGCGTCTGGGTCCTCTGTCTCCTCCTCCTCCTCCTCTACCAGATGCTCCTGCTCCTCCACTCCTGTCCGCTGAGTGGAAAAACCACCCATTTCACTCAATAATTCCTGAGCACAAATGTCCTCCTCTACCTCCTCCTCTTCTTCCTGTCCTGCCCCCACAGGGGTCATGTGGCGTTGAGATCTGTGCGCCACGTCTACCGCACCCTGACCAGCCATTGTTAACAGCATTTGTTCAAGGACGTGCAACAGAGGAATGACGTCGTTCATCCCATAGTCCTGCCGACTCACGAATAGCGTGGCCTCCTCAAAGGGCCTGAGCAAGCGGCAGGTGTCACGCATGAGCTGCCAATGGCTGACATCTAAGTTACACAGGGGAGTACCTTTATCCGCTTGTAACATCAGGAAATCGGTGATGGCCTTTCGCTGTTCGTAAAGGCGGTCTAACATGTGTAGTGTTGAATTCCACCTTGTTGCAACGTCGCAGATCAGGCGATGCTGTGGAATTCCGTTCTGCCGCTGCAGCTCAAGGAGGGTGTGCTTTGCGGTGTAGGAATGGCTGAAATGCATGCAAAGTTTACGTGACATTTTAAGGATGTCTTGCAGTGGGATGGTGGATTTTAGGAACCGCTTGACAACCAGATTGAACACGTGAGCCATGCATGGCGCATGGCACAACCTTCCTTGACGCAGAGCAGACACCATGTTCTTTCCGTTGTCGGTCAACATGGTTCCGATTTTCAGTTTGCGCGGAGACAGCCATCTGTCGATTTCTCTGTTCATTACACTCAGAAGTTCCTCCCCTGTGTGACTACGTTCGCCAAGGCATACCAGGTGCAGAACAGCGTGACACCGTTGCGCCCTGCACATGTGATATGCCGGTCGGGTAATGGGACTTGGCACGGGGGTGGCGGCTGAGGACACGGCGGAAGAAGAGGTGGTAGAGGCGGACATCTTTGCCGGACCAAGGACGTGCAAACGTGGAGGCAAAAGCGGCGTGACCTGTCCAAGTTGCTGGTGCGGCTGTGACGGCACCACGTTCACCCAGTGGGCCGTAAATGACATGTACTGTCCCTGACCGTAGTTACAGCTCCACACGTCGGCGCTGCCGTGCACTTTGGCAGAGACCGACATGCTCAAAGACTGGCCCACCATGTCTTCTACATGTGAATGCAGGGCTGGCACTGCCTTTTTGGCGAAGAAATGACGGCTTGGCACTCTCCACCGCGGCGCGGCACAAGCCATCATTTCTCTGAAAGGTGCTGAGTCCACCACTTGGAAAGGGAGGGACTGCAGCACCAGCAACTTGGACAGGAGGACGTTCAGCTTTTGCACCGTCGGGTGCGTGCTCGCAAACTGTTGTCTCTTGGAAACGGATTCCAAGAAAGACTGCTGACGGAATCCGTGAAGAGGAGTAGCAGGAGAAGGAGCATCTGAACGAGCGGAAGATGCCAACGAGCGACAACTCCCCTCAGCAGAGGTGTTGGAGCCTTGACTGGCTGATGGAGGGCGATTGACGTCGGGTGACGGAGCAAGTAACGGAGCGGGTGATGGAGCGGGGGCTGGGGCGGGCAGAACCGCCGTATCTTTATCACGGTTTTCCCAGGCCACCAAATGGCGACGCTGCATATGCTGCCGCAACGCTGTAGTCCCAACATGGGCCCCCTGGCCACGCTTGACTTTCTGGCCACATAGTCGACATACGGCTACGTTTACTTCCTCGGGCGGCTTGACGAAAAATTGCCACACCGCCGAGTAGGAAACTTTGCCCCCGATACTCCTCACTGGCTGACTGCTGCTTCCTCCGTGCACACCGGCACCACTACTGGCCGTGGTGGTAGGCTGCAGTGGAGCTGGTGCTCTACTCCGTGGACGTTTGGCTCCACTGACACTGCTGCGACCCTGCTGCTGTCTCCTGGGCAACCCACCGACTGTTTTGCTCGCTGCCAAGCTGCCACCCTCTTCTCCTGATGATGCGGAAGAAATTGCCTGATGACGACGAGGCTGCCAAGTGCGATCAACCTCCTCATCATCAAGTAGGGTCTCCGCCTCACTACTAGCCCCCTCGGCTGCGTCTGGGTCAGGAGACAGACCTGTCTCTAGACCGGCTACCGAGCCACTCTCCTCGCCACTACTTCTTCGCCTGGCTGCTGAAAAGGCGGATGTCTCCCCCCGTTCCTGACCGCCCTCTGTTAGCTCTTCCTCACTGTACAGTGGGGCTGAGCCCACAGCATGCGATACTTCGCTTGGTGAGGGAACACCAAAGGACAGGGGCAGGTAGAGGACACGTGATTTCAGTGGGCTTGGTCCCGGGCCATGCCAACTAACGGTTGTGTCTGACGTATCCACCGACCGTTGGCTGTAGGTGTCAGAGGTGACCTGGGAAGAGGAAGACGACCGAGCCAACCAATCGACGACGGCAGGGTTGTCGGTGGAGACACGACCGCTGGATGACACCGGGAGCACTGGCCTCTGGCTGCGAATAGTGCTGCCTCGACCCCTTCCTCTGCTGCCACGTCTGCTCGCTCCTAAAACATTGCCTCCTCTGCCACTCCTCTGCATGTTGTCTGACATACTCTTTAATTAAACGATTATGTGTCCCTGAGTAACAATTCTGTGTCCCTGAGTAACAATTCTGTGTCTGTGCGAGTAACAATTCTGTGGCCCTAAGTAACAGTTCTGTGGCCCTCAGTAACAATTCTGTGTCCCTGATTAACGTTTCTGTGGCCCCAAGTAACAGTTCTGTGGCCCTCAGTAACAATTCTGTGTCTGTGCGAGTAACAATTCTGTGTCTGTGCGAGAAACAATTCTGTGGCCCTAAGTAAAGTTTCTGTGGCCCTAAGTAACAATTCTCTGGCACTCAGTAACAATTCTGTCTGTCCCTGAGTAACAATTCTCTGGCACTCAGTAACAATTCTGTCTGTCCCTGAGTAAAAATTCTGTGGCCCTAAGTAAAGTTTCTGGGGCCCTGAGTAACAATTATCTGGCACTCCGTAACAATTCTGTCTGTCCCTGAGTAACAATTCTCTGGCACTCAGTAACAATTCTGTCTGTCCCTGAGTAAAAATTCTCTGGCCCTAAGTAAAGTTTCTGTGGCCCTGAGTAACAATTCTCTGGCACTCCGTAACAATTCTGTCTGTCCCTGAGTAACAATTCTCTGGCACTCAGTAACAATTCTGTCTGTCCCTGAGTAAAAATTCTGTGGCCCTAATTAAAGTTTCTGTGGCCCTAAGTAACAATTCTCTGGCACTCAGTAACAATTCTGTCTGTCCCTGAGTAACAATTCTCTGGCACTCCGTAACAATTCTGTCTGTCCCTGAGTAACAATTCTCTGGCACTCAGTAACAATTCTGTCTGTCCCTGAGTAAAAATTCTGTGGCCCTAATTAAAGTTTCTGTGGCCCTAAGTAACAATTCTCTGGCACTCAGTAACAATTCTGTCTGTCCCTGAGTAACAATTCTCTGGCACTCCGTAACAATTCTGTCTGTCCCTGAGTAACAATTCTCTGGCACTCAGTAACAATTCTGTCTGTCCCTGAGTAAAAATTCTGTGGCCCTAAGTAAAGTTTCTGTGGCCCTGAGTAACAATTCTCTGGCACTCCGTAACAATTCTGTCTGTCCCTGAGTAACAATTCTCTGGCACTCCGTAACAATTCTGTCTGTCCCTGAGTACAAATTCTGTGGCCCTAATTAAAGTTTCTGTGGCCCTAAGTAACAATTCTCTGGCACTCAGTAACAATTCTGTCTGTCCCTGAGTAACAATTCTCTGGCACTCGGTAACAATTCTGTCTGTCCCTGAGTAACAATTCTCTGGCACTCAGTAACAATTCTGTCTGTCCCTGAGTAAAAATTCTGTGGCCCTAATTAAAGTTTCTGTGGCCCTAAGTAACAATTCTCTGGCACTCAGTAACAATTCTGTCTGTCCCTGAGTAACAATTCTCTGGCACTCCGTAACAATTCTGTCTGTCCCTGAGTAACAATTCTCTGGCACTCAGTAACAATTCTGTCTGTCCCTGAGTAAAAATTCTGTGGTCCTAATTCAAGTTTCTGTGGCCCTAAGTAACAATTCTCTGGCACTCAGTAACAATTCTGTCTGTCCCTGAGTAACAATTCTCTGGCACTCAGTAACAATTCTGTCTGTCCCTGAGTAAAAATTCTGTGGCCCTAAGTAAAGTTTCTGGGGCCCTGAGTAACAATTATCTGGCACTCAGTAACAATTCTGTCTGTCCCTGAGTAACAATTCTCTGGCACTCAGTAACAATTCTGTCTGTCCCTGAGTAACAATTCTCTGGCACTCAGTAACAATTCTGTCTGTCCCTGAGTAAAAATTCTGTGGCCCTAAGTAAAGTTTCTGGGGCCCTGAGTAACAATTATCTGGCACTCCGTAACAATTCTGTCTGTCCCTGAGTAACAATTCTCTGGCACTCAGTAACAATTCTGTCTGTCCCTGAGTAAAAATTCTCTGGCCCTAATTAAAGTTTCTGTGGCCCTAAGTAACAATTCTCTGGCACTCAGTAACAATTCTGTCTGTCCCTGAGTAACAATTCTCTGGCACTCGGTAACAATTCTGTCTGTCCCTGAGTAACAATTCTCTGGCACTCAGTAACAATTCTGTCTGTCCCTGAGTAAAAATTCTGTGGCCCTAATTAAAGTTTCTGTGGCCCTAAGTAACAATTCTCTGGCACTCAGTAACAATTCTGTCTGTCCCTGAGTAACAATTCTCTGGCACTCCGTAACAATTCTGTCTGTCCCTGAGTAACAATTCTCTGGCACTCAGTAACAATTCTGTCTGTCCCTGAGTAAAAATTCTGTGGCCCTAATTAAAGTTTCTGTGGCCCTAAGTAACAATTCTCTGGCACTCAGTAACAATTCTGTCTGTCCCTGAGTAACAATTCTCTGGCACTCGGTAACAATTCTGTCTGTCCCTGAGTAACAATTCTCTGGCACTCAGTAACAATTCTGTCTGTCCCTGAGTAAAAATTCTGTGGCCCTAATTAAAGTTTCTGTGGCCCTAAGTAACAATTCTCTGGCACTCAGTAACAATTCTGTCTGTCCCTGAGTAACAATTCTCTGGCACTCCGTAACAATTCTGTCTGTCCCTGAGTAACAATTCTCTGGCACTCAGTAACAATTCTGTCTGTCCCTGAGTAAAAATTCTGTGGCCCTAATTAAAGTTTCTGTGGCCCTAAGTAACAATTCTCTGGCACTCAGTAACAATTCTGTCTGTCCCTGAGTAACAATTCTCTGGCACTCCGTAACAATTCTGTCTGTCCCTGAGTAACAATTCTCTGGCACTCAGTAACAATTCTGTCTGTCCCTGAGTAAAAATTCTGTGGCCCTAATTAAAGTTTCTGTGGCCCTAAGTAACAATTCTCTGGCACTCAGTAACAATTCTGTCTGTCCCTGAGTAACAATTCTCTGGCACTCCGTAACAATTCTGTCTGTCCCTGAGTAACAATTCTCTGGCACTCAGTAACAATTCTGTCTGTCCCTGAGTAAAAATTCTGTGGCCCTAAGTAAAGTTTCTGTGGCCCTGAGTAACAATTCTCTGGCACTCCGTAACAATTCTGTCTGTCCCTGAGTAAAAATTCTGTGGCCCTAATTAAAGTTTCTGTGGCCCTAAGTAACAATTCTCTGGCACTCAGTAACAATTCTGTCTGTCCCTGAGTAACAATTCTCTGGCACTCGGTAACAATTCTGTCTGTCCCTGAGTAACAATTCTCTGGCACTCAGTAACAATTCTGTCTGTCCCTGAGTAAAAATTCTGTGGCCCTAATTAAAGTTTCTGTGGCTCTAAGTAACAATTCTCTGGCACTCAGTAACAATTCTGTCTGTCCCTGAGTAACAATTCTCTGGCACTCCGTAACAATTCTGTCTGTCCCTGAGTAACAATTCTCTGGCACTCAGTAACAATTCTGTCTGTCCCTGAGTAAAAATTCTGTGGCCCTAATTAAAGTTTCTGTGGCCCTAAGTAACAATTCTCTGGCACTCAGTAACAATTCTGTCTGTCCCTGAGTAACAATTCTCTGGCTCTCAGTAACAATTCTGTCTGTCCCTGAGTAAAAATTCTGTGGCCCTAAGTAAAGTTTCTGGGGCCCTGAGTAACAGTTCTCTGGCACTCAGTAACAATTCTGTCTGTCCCTGAGTAAAAATTCTGTGGCCCTAAGTAAAGTTTCTGGGGCCCTGAGTAACAATTATCTGGCACTCCGTAACAATTCTGTCTGTCCCTGAGTAACAATTCTCTGGCACTCAGTAACAATTCTGTCTGTCCCTGAGTAACAATTCTCTGGCCCTAATTAAAGTTTCTGTGGCCCTAAGTAACAATTCTCTGGCACTCAGTAACAATTCTGTCTGTCCCTGAGTAACAATTCTCTGGCACTCGGTAACAATTCTGTCTGTCCCTGAGTAACAATTCTCTGGCACTCAGTAACAATTCTGTCTGTCCCTGAGTAAAAATTCTGTGGCCCTAATTAAAGTTTCTGTGGCCCTAAGTAACAATTCTCTGGCACTCAGTAACAATTCTGTCTGTCCCTGAGTAACAATTCTCTGGCACTCCGTAACAATTCTGTCTGTCCCTGAGTAACAATTCTCTGGCACTCAGTAACAATTCTGTCTGTCCCTGAGTAAAAATTCTGTGGCCCTAAGTAAAGTTTCTGTGGCCCTGAGTAACAATTCTCTGGCACTCCGTAACAATTCTGTCTGTCCCTGAGTAAAAATTCTGTGGCCCTAATTAAAGTTTCTGTGGCCCTAAGTAACAATTCTCTGGCACTCAGTAACAATTCTGTCTGTCCCTGAGTAACAATTCTCTGGCACTCGGTAACAATTCTGTCTGTCCCTGAGTAACAATTCTCTGGCACTCAGTAACAATTCTGTCTGTCCCTGAGTAAAAATTCTGTGGCCCTAATTAAAGTTTCTGTGGCCCTAAGTAACAATTCTCTGGCACTCAGTAACAATTCTGTCTGTCCCTGAGTAACAATTCTCTGGCACTCCGTAACAATTCTGTCTGTCCCTGAGTAACAATTCTCTGGCACTCAGTAACAATTCTGTCTGTCCCTGAGTAAAAATTCTGTGGCCCTAAGTAAAGTTTCTGTGGCCCTGAGTAACAATTCTCTGGCACTCAGTAACAATTCTGTCTGTCCCTGAGTAAAAATTCTGTGGCCCTAATTAAAGTTTCTGTGGCCCTAAGTAACAATTCTCTGGCACTCAGTAACAATTCTGTCTGTCCCTGAGTAACAATTCTCTGGCACTCAGTAACAATTCTGTCTGTCCCTGAGTAAAAATTCTGTGGCCCTAAGTAAAGTTTCTGGGGCCCTGAGTAACAATTATCTGGCACTCAGTAACAATTCTGTCTGTCCCTGAGTAACAATTCTCTGGCACTCAGTAACAATTCTGTCTGTCCCTGAGTAACAATTCTCTGGCACTCAGTAACAATTCTGTCTGTCCCTGAGTAAAAATTCTGTGGCCCTAAGTAAAGTTTCTGTGGCCCTGAGTAACAATTCTCTGGCACTCCGTAACAATTCTGTCTGTCCCTGAGTAACAATTCTCTGGCACTCAGTAACAATTCTGTCTGTCCCTGAGTAAAAATTCTGTGGCCCTAATTAAAGTTTCTGTGGCCCTAAGTAACAATTCTCTGGCACTCAGTAACAATTCTGTCTGTCCCTGAGTAACAATTCTCTGGCACTCAGTAACAATTCTGTCTGTCCCTGAGTAAAAATTCTGTGGGCCTAATTAAAGTTTCTGTGGCCCTAAGTAACAATTCTCTGGCACTCAGTAACAATTCTCTCTGTCCCTGAGTAACAATTCTCTGGCACTCAGTAACAATTCTGTCTGTCCCTGAGTAAAAATTCTGTGGCCCTAATTAAAGTTTCTGTGGCCCTAAGTAACAATTCTCTGGCACTCAGTAACAATTCTGTCTGTCCCTGAGTAACAATTCTCTGGCACTCGGTAACAATTCTGTCTGTCCCTGAGTAACAATTCTCTGGCACTCAGTAACAATTCTGTCTGTCCCTGAGTAAAAATTCTGTGGCCCTAATTAAAGTTTCTGTGGCCCTAAGTAACAATTCTCTGGCACTCAGTAACAATTCTGTCTGTCCCTGAGTAACAATTCTCTGGCACTCGGTAACAATTCTGTCTGTCCCTGAGTAACAATTCTCTGGCACTCAGTAACAATTCTGTCTGTCCCTGAGTAAAAATTCTGTGGCCCTAATTAAAGTTTCTGTGGCCCTAAGTAACAATTCTCTGGCACTCAGTAACAATTCTGTCTGTCCCTGAGTAACAATTCTCTGGCACTCCGTAACAATTCTGTCTGTCCCTGAGTAACAATTCTCTGGCACTCCGTAACAATTCTGTCTGTCCCTGAGTATGAATTCTGTGGCCCTAACTAGCGTTTCTTTGTCCCTAAGTAACAGTTCTGTGGCCCTCAGTAACAGTTCTGTGTCTGTGCGAGTAACAATTCTGTGTCTGTGCGAGTAACAATTCTGTGGCCCTAAGTAACAGTTCTGTGGCCTTCAGTAACAATTCTGTGTCTGTGCGAGTAACAATTCTGTGTCTGTGCGAGTAACAATTCTGTGGCCCTAAGTAAAGTTTCTGTGGCCCTAAGTAACAATTCTCTGGCACTCAGTAACAATTCTGTCTGTCCCTGAGTAACAATTCTCTGGCACTCAGTAACAATTCTGTCTGTCCCTGAGTAAAAATTCTGTGGCCCTAAGTAAAGTTTCTGTGGCCCTGAGTAACAATTCTCTGGCACTCAGTAACAATTCTGTCTGTCCCTGAGTAACAATTCTCTGGCACTGAGTAACAATTCTGTCTGTCCCTGAGTAAAAATTCTGTGGCCCTAATTAAAGTTTCTGTGGCCCTAAGTAACAATTCTCTGGCACTCAGTAACAATTCTGTCTGTCCCTGAGTAACAATTCTCTGGCACTCAGTAACACTTCTGTCTGTCCCTGAGTAACAATTCTGTGGCCCTAATAACGTTTCTGTGGCCCTAAGTAACAATTCTCTGGCACTGAGTAACAATTCTGTCTGTCCCTGATTATGAATTCTGTGGCCCTAACTAGCGTTTCTTTGTCCCTAAATAACGATTCTGTGGCCCTCATTAACAAGTCTGTGTCCCTGAGTAATGGTTCTCTGTCCCTAAGTAACTTTTCTCTATCCCCAATTATCGTTTCTGTGGCCCTAACTCTGTCCCTGTCCCTAGTACAGAGCGGTCTGCCTCTGTTCAATAACTGCAGGCAAATGAAGAATTCCAAAATGGCCGCTATTTATAGCTCGACCATTACACAGTGCTGGCTGGCTGGCTGCTGATAGGCTGATGCGATCACATGTAGTTGAGGCATGCATTATGGGTCAGCGCGCCTTGTCTGCGCGCCTTCCCAGACATCCCCGCTCCGTCGCCGCACATGTCAGCCGCCATTTTCTGAAAAATTTCGATTCGCGCGTCCGAATTAGGCTATTTTTCGGATTCGGCACGAATCGAAATTTTTCAGATATTCGACTCGAATTCCACTTCGGATACTTCGATTCGCTCATCTCTACTAAAAACCAGTTTGACACATGGGCGGCAGCTCAGGAAACATTATACCATTCACATCTTGACTTACAATATCATAGGTTTGGTAATAAACCAGGCAAATTATTGGCGCGCCTGTGTAGGAAGCCTTTCACCCCCACACAATTCACCTCTCTTAAAGACTCTCAGGGAGCACTTAAACAATCTCCGGAAGAGATCATATCTATTTTGGAAAGCTTTTATGCAAAGCTATATGGGCCGGATCCTATTGACCAGGAACAAGCACAATCCTTTCTGGACAGAGTAAATCTACCTCAAATAGATCCAATAGCGCTGCAATCTCTAAATGCCCCTATATCACAAGCGGATATATGTCTAGCTATTAGATCTTTAGCCAATGGTAAAGCTCCAGGTCCAGATGGGTACACCTCTGAATTCTTTAAACTCATGGATAAAACCCTCTCTCCTACTCTACAGCTGGTTTATCAGTCCATCCTGGAGAGTGGGCTTTATCTCCCATCGGCTTCACAAGCCCATATTAAATTAATAGCAAAAAAAGGCAAAGACCCTTCGGATCCTGGATCTTATCGTCCCATTTCCCTCCTTAATCTAGATGCAAAGATCCTTTCTAAAATTATAGCTAACCGCTTGGCCATTATTTTACCCTCGCTTATTCACCCCTCTCAAGCGGGTTTTATAAAGGGACGATCGGCCACGTCAAATATCCGCAAAGTGCTTTCAGTTTTGCATCAGGCTAAAATCAACCCACTACAGGATCTAGCAATTGTCTCTCTTGACGCTGAAAAAGCCTTTGATAATGTCAGTTTTCAATGGCTCAAACTAGTCCTTGCTAAATTTGGCTTTTCCGGTCCATTTACACAATTGATTCAGGCTATGTATGTTGCCCCAATGGCCCAGATAGTAGCAGCGGGAAAAATATCCAACCCTATTCTACTCTATAAGGGAACAAGGCAAGGGTGTCCATTATCCCCCCTGCTTTTCAATCTTGCACTAGAACCTTTAGCCCGTTTCCTGTTATTTCACTCACGCCTCCATGGTATTCAAATTGGTCAACAAGATCTCCGCATAGCCTTATTTGCTGACGATATATTAATATTCACCTCCAACCCAACTCTAGATTTACCTTATATTCAGACAGTTTTCGCAGAATTTCGGTGCTGCTCGGGTCTCCGTATAAATTTTGCGAAAAGTGAGGTTCTTCCCCTATATCATGCTCGGCTTCCTGATTGGGCCTGCAACTCTCTATTTAAAATTAATACTAACCATATTACTTATCTGGGTATTAAAATTGGAAAATTAGCCTCGTCCCTTTATTCTCTGAATTATTCGCCAGTGATCCAAAAAATTTTAGGAGAATTGGAAATGTGGAAAGACCTGCCGTTATCACTCATGGGCAGAGCCCATCTCTTCAAGATGACGACTTTTCCGAAGCTTTTATACCCTCTTCAAACTATCCCACTCCTGCTCAAACATACGGATATAGTCAAGTTAAACAAGGCGATCTCTAGTTTCCTATGGAGGGGGCGTCGCTCGCGCATAGCCATACATAAGTTGTTTCTCCCTAGATGTGAGGGCGGTCTGGGCCTCCCCAATATTAGGCTTTATAATTTATCCTGCATTTTACGGGTGTGTATAGATTGGCTCTCCCGAGCGTCCGTGTTCTCCAATTACCAACTTGAGTCAGCCATGGTGAGCCCGTTCGATCTGTCAGCCCTTCTACACTCCAACTTTAACTCACTCCCGGAGCATCTTAAACATAATCCACTCATACGGGACACACTGTTCACGTGGAGGGAGGTCAGACGTAGACTAGGAGTTTCTCCCTGGATATCTCGTTTTCTTCCCATTCATCACAATCCTTCTTTCTCTGTCTCTCAACAACATGCAGCTTACGATTTATGGTACAACCAGGGACTTAGACTTGTTAGCCAATTACAGTCATGGCCGAAATTGTTGGCACCCTTGATATTTTTCCTGAAAATCAAGTATTTCACACAAAAAAGGTATTGCATTAACACATGTTTTGCTATACACATGTTTATTCCCTTTGTATGTATTGGAACAAATATAAAACAGAGGCAGAAAAGCAAATATGACATAATGTCACACAAAACCCCAAAAATGGGCTGGACAAAAGTATTGGCACCCTTAACTTAATATTTGGTTGCACACCCTTTGGAAAACATAACTGAAATCAGTCGCTTCCTATAACCATCAATAAGCTTCTGACACCTCTCACCCGGAATTTTGGACCACTCTTCCTTTGCAAACAGCTCCAGGTCTCTCTTATTGGAAGGACACCTTTTCCCAACAGCAATTTTAAGATCTCTCCACAGGTGTTCAATGGGATTTAGATCTGGGCTCATTGCTGGCCACTTCAGAACTCTCCAGCGCTTCTTTGCCATCCATTTCTGAGTGCTTTTTGACGTATGTTTGGGGTCATTGTCCTGCTGGAAGACCCAGGATCTTGGACGCAAACCCAGCTTTCTGACACTGGGCCCTACAGTGCGACCCAAAATCCTTTGGTAATCCTCAGATTTCATGATGCCTTGCACACAGTCAAGGCACCCAGTGCCAGAGGCAGCAAAACAACCCCAAAACATCATTGAACCTCCACCATATTTTACCGTAGGTACTGTGTTTTGTTCTTTGTAGGCCTCATTCCGTTTTCGGTAAACAGTAGAATGATGTGCTTTACCGAAAAGCTCTATCTTGGTCTCATCTGTCCACAAGACGTTTTCCCAGAAGGCTTTTGGCTTACTCAAGTACATTTTGGCAAATTGTAGTCTTGCTTTTTTATGTCTCTGTGTCAGCAGTGGGGTCCTCCTGGGTCTCCTGCCATAGCGTTTCATTTCATTTAAATGTCGACGGATAGTTCGCGCTGACACTGATGCTCCCTGAGCCTGCAGGACAGCTTGAATGTCTTTGGAACATGTTTGGGGCTGCTTATCCACCATCCGGACTATTCTGCGTTGCAATCTTTCATCAATTTTCCTCATCCGTCCACGACCAGGGAGATTAGCTACAGTGCCATGGGTTGCAAACTTCTTGATAATGTTGCGCACTGTGGACAAAGGCAAATCTAGTTCTCTGGAGATGGACTTGTAACCTTGAGATTGTTGATATTTTGCCACAATTTTGGTTCTCAGGTCCTCAGACAGTTCTCGTCTCCTCTTTCTGTTGTCCATGCTTAGTGTGGCACAGACAGACACACAATGCAAAGGTTAAGTGAACGTCTCTCCTTTTTATCTGCTTTCAGGTGTGATTTCTATATTGCCCACACCTGTTACTTGCCCCAGGTGAGTTTACAGGAGCATCACATGCTTGTAACATTCTTATTTATCCGCAGTTGTGAAAGGGTGCCAATACTTTTGTCCAGCCCATTTTTGGAGGTTTGTGTGACATTATGTCGAATTTGCTTTCTTTCCTCCCTTTTTTTGTTTTGTCCCAATACACACAAAGGGAATAAACATGTGTATAGCAAAACATGTGTTAATGCAATACGTTTCGTGAGAAATACATGATTTCCTGGAGAAATATCAAGGGTGCCAACAATTTCGGCCATGACTGTATATGACTGTGCATCAGGATCTCCCCTTCCGTTCCAACAAATCCTTAGCTCATTTGAGTTGCCTTCTCATCATTTTTTGTACATTTTACAAATCAGGAATTTTGTGCAATCCATAGCTCAAAATAAACTTACTCGTTTCTGCACGACGGTGATAGAGGTCCTTGTTAGGAATCAGAAATATAACATATCCGATATATATAGTCAATTGTCTATGCATTATGCAACACCGCTGGAATCCTCCACATCCATCAAATCGTGGATCCGAGACTTTGACAATGCCTTCACTGCGGAACAAATACTCGCAGGTTTTAACATGACCTGTGCATTTAACACAAACGAATTTTGGCGGGAGCAACAGTTTAAAATTATGCATCACGCTTATATGCCCTGTCTGTACTCACGTTCAGACTCATCGATCTCTACGTGTCCGCTCTGTGGTCTATGTAAGCCGACACTTCACCACAGGTTCTGGAATTGCCCATCGATCTCTACCTTTTGGAACCAACTCTTGAACTTCATGCTTTTCATCACTACTCTCCCGTTACCTAGAGACCCACTGCTGCTTCTTTTCGGCAACTTGGATGCTTCCGTGTCTGCTGCTACATACCAGCACATTGCTAGGCTCAGAGCCGCCAAACCGTGGCTGTCCACCTGTCTGATGGCTGCAAGAAGATCTATTCTAAAAAAATGGGTTTCCAACGGCCCGCCAACTATCTCAGATGTCAAATTGGAACTCAACTTCTTACTTCGCTTGGATCGGCTCAACATCCATATCTCTCCATCTACATCAGGAGAGGAAAAGTTCCTCCGCAAATGGGGTCAATATGTTTCAAGAACATTTCCTACTTCGGAGACCCAGCTTCCCTCCCAAGGACTTCTAACCTAGCCCTAACTTAGCCTCTAGGCGATTCCAGATGCACGTGCTTTAGTTGTCTTAGGGGGCAAATGACTGCTAAATTACCTTCTCTGAGTCTTCAAGAACCTATACTCACCTACTTTGACTATCTGTCTTTTTTACGCCTTGGCTTCTGCTTTCTTATTCTCGCTGTCCTTCATAATCTCGCTTCGCTGTGGACCCTCAGTGAAGAGTCCCCGTAATAGCACACTTTCACATGTAATGTTGAGCTGCTTCTTATTATATTATATCATCATAGTAGCCTACTATTCTAACACCCTATTATTTTAGTGTCCTAATCTCTATATTCTGGCCCGTCCTCTTGGTCTTCTGATCTCAGACCTCTGACTTCTGATCTCTGATCTTCAGTAACAAAATTCCTTGCCCTCCTTTTTCTCCTTCTTTTCTTTTCTGTCCGTATACTCTTTTCTGGGCTGGTTCTTGCAGCTCCTTGTTCTCCTTTCTTCACTGCTCTATCTCTACCTTCTGCTCTCATTTTGCATTTACTTCTTACCCATATACACGATGACCTTCCTCTTGGTCATTTGACAAATGGTCAACATGGTATACATTTGCGCATCTATAGATTAATTATACAGATAAAGATTTATACATATACATATACATGTACTTTTCTAAACCATTGTAGACTCTATTTTTAAGCCCCTGTAACCTGTTACATCAGACGATGTCTCCTTCCTATAAGTAACTTTCTCCTTACTAAATTTCTCTGATGCCTCTTTGTTTCTCTTAAGGTTTTGACAATTTGTTTTCATGTACAATTATTGTTCTTGATTCTTTCACCGGCTTCGACATGTTGCCAAGCTATGATTACTGCATAATTTTACCGTTGGTTACTGTGTGTATACAATAAAACCAAATAAAGTTTCTTTAAAAAAAAAAAAAAAAAAAACTGTGCATGCCCCGTGCAATGGCGACAAACTGCAAACATTTTTAATATCCATAGGCAGCGCTTTAAAAGCCTTTAAAAGCCACCATTTTAGATTTTTGAGAAATCTGGGGTCTATCAGACTCTAGATATCTCCTCTGCCCTTACATTATCTAATCAAACGAAGATCAGTGATCAGATGCTTTCCCAATTTACAAATGGCGCTGTTTATATCCTGAGAAACTGAAGAGATGAAATGCTTGTAGCTTCCTAATTCTTAGACTATAGAGATGATTGGCACCATTCTGGTCTCCAACAGGGGCGGCCTGACCATTCGAGCACTCAGGCACTGCCCGAGGGCCCAGGGTCAGTAGGGGGCCCCATGAGATTTCCCTAGTACCTTTCATTGGCTTTTTCATAGGCTTTTTTGGGTGTGTGCGAGGATACAGGGGCCCCATGATCCCCTATTGCCCGGGGGCCCCATGAGTTGTCAGTCCGCCCCTGTCTCCAATCAGCTCTATGGTCAGCTGGCAGAAACACCGGCTGCATTCTCAGGTTCCCCTGATGGCACGGGACTACCCGTGAAGGCCGTGGAAGGCAGTGGGGGAGGGGGGACATCATCTCCCACTGCTTGTAAAAGCAATCTTCCAGCTAATTAGCCACTAGGATTGCTTTTACATAAAGCTGATCACCGGCTGAAAAAAACAACACCAGGATGATGCCTGCAGCTGTAGGCATCATCCTGGTATAACCATTCAAATCCAGTGATGTACCAGTACGTCGCTGGTCCTTGTTGGGTATATATGTTATGTTCTTTTTTTTTTGTATGCAGCCTGTGGACTGAATGAAAAAATGAGAAGAAATCTCTGCCAGAAAAAGTGTGTGGTATGCCCACCATTAGAATATACCGCCCTGCATCCACCCACTTCTAATGGTGGCACCCATTAGGTCACACGGTGCCACAAGCGCCAGTTCCAAGATTGAATAAATGTCTAAATAGTGGCACGCTTGAATAAAAATTGTCCATGTATAAGTGGTACCCCATATGGAAACAGGATGACACCAAGTCCCAAACTATCATGCCACTGCTCCCCATGTAGTCTGGGCATCCGGGAGGCTCCACGTGACTATCTTTTCCCTCGTAAATCCAAAACTTATATGTATAGCCTGCTGTCCTCTCACAGGTCTTCTACATCTTGACCCCATATCTGGCACGCTTGCTGGGGAGAAATTGTTTGAATGCAAGGTGGCCAGAAAAATGAATGAGGGACTCCTCAACGCAGATGTTTTTATGGGGAGTATAGACATCTGCAAATTTTAGGTTAAGGTGATTTACGAGGGGGCTGAATTTTGTGGAGCCGGTCAAATTCAGGGTCACCCCGAGGATGACAGAGTGTATTGTTGTTGAAATGCATAAAACACATTATACTCTCATATCTATGCCTGGCCATGGCAGCAGAGAACACGGGCATATGATGAATCGGGTCTGCGGACCAATACAACCGCAATTCATTTCTTTTAGTAATGCCCATGTTGAGGGTTAGGCCCAAAAAAAATGTAAATTTGAAAACTGTAATGAGTTTCCATGCGAATGGTCTGGCAAGGTTTGAATTTGGGTTGGTGGTAATAAATTGTTGTGCATATAAACTGCTTTGATCCACAATCAACGCATATAGATATTCCGTGAAAAACAGCTTCAAAAATCAAGGAGGTATGTGAAAGACCAGGATGTACTAGACCGCTGGTACTCGCCAGTTCACCAAAAGGTAGCGTGGCACTAGTACTGGCACTCTGCTGCATATGAGCGTCATCAACATTTACCGGCAAGTGCTAACAGAGATCAGGCCTGATTCTGCCAACACTGCGGTTTTGTGTGCAATGTATCAAGTGACAGTGACACTGCACTTGCTGGGGGAGAAGGGGGGGGGGTAAGCATAGGGGCTAAACGCAGGTGTTGGCAGGTGCCAGGTCTGATCCCGCTAACACTGCATCTTTAGGGACGCTATACTAATGTGAACGCTGGTATAGTGCTGATCTGATCAGAGATATTGACCCGTTCAGACACTATACTAGCAATTGAGGTTTATTGTACATGGGTGTGCTCCTGGCAATCAAGGGGTTAAATGTGATGACTGGTGTACTGACGGGCAAACTGATGCTATCTGGGAGGGGTGTGAAAACCACGGGAGCGCAAATCACGTGTGTATATATATATATATATATATATATATATATATATATGTGATTTTGCGCACTCATGCCGCCCTGTAGCAGTATTTCTGCTGTAGGGTGGTCAGGAAGCGGTTACAGAAGAGGTTTGTGTTACGGCGCTGCATTACTTTAACTGACAATTGCGCGGTCATGCAACACTGCACCCAAATTAAATTTACATCCTTTTTTCCCACAAATTGAGCTTTCTTTCGGTGGTATTTGATCGCCTGTGCGTTTTAAATTTTTTGTGCTATAAAAAAAAAGGCTGACAATTTTGAGGAAAAAAACAATATTTTGGACTTTTTGCTATAAAACATGTCCAGTAAAAAAAATTTTAAAATCTAATTTTGTCACAAATTTCATCCAAAATGCATTCTGCGACATGTCTTTGCTAAGAAAAATCCCAATACGTGTAAATTAATTGGTTCACATGAAATTTATAGCGTCTACAAATGGCGGGAAAGATACTGGGATTTTAAATTTTTTTTATACTAATAATGGCGGCGATCAGCGACATATGGCGGTGATCAGCGACATATGGCGGCGATCAGCGACTTATGGCAGGACTGCGGCGGACATTTTGACACTGGGGGGGGACTGACCCACTGACACTGTACTAATGGCACTGGGGAGGAAGGGGTTAACATTTTTTAGGGTTAACTGTGTGAGGGGAGTGTTTTACTAGGGGGCGGGGATGTGTGCTGGATGGGGGCAAGCTGATCGGGAGAGAGAAACTCTTCTCTCCCTCTTCAGCTTCTCAGGAGCTGACAGGCAACTGACAGATAGCAGGGCTGTGTGTAAACAATGCAGCCCTGTTCTCTGTCAGCGATTACCGCTAATCGCGGGGAAACGGACGGTAATGACCGGCCGCAACCCGGCGGCTGAGACTTGCTGCTGACACCCGCGGGACAGGTAGGGCAGGCGTGTGACTCGCGCGCGCCCCCTACCTGTTTTGCAAAACCACGTTTTAAAACATGGTTTTGCCCAGCCGTGCCGCCCTGCAACCGTTTTTATGCAGTGGCTGGGGCTGAAGCAGTTAATTGAAAAAATAATAAAACAGTTTTTGAAAAGTATTAAAAAAAAGAATGATTCCATCATTGTAATCCATCATCGATCACGGTGTCCTGTGTTATCCCAATTACACCAACTCGCTGAAATAGAAAAAAAAAAAAAACGACTCTCACCGACCCGTCTGCACCCACCGAGCACTCACAGCAATATGACAGGTCTGACAGTTGCCAGTCAGATGTAAACAATTGGGAGGAGCTAGCAGTGATGTCAGATGTGATGTCACCACTAGCCACGCCTATTTCCCACCCTTTTCTGCCATGTCAGGCCTGTGCTCAGATCAAGGGTATGGTAAGGTCAAGTGGGGGATTCCCACTCTATTTTCCCCCATTTTTTGGAGTGGGTTCCCTTAAAAGTTCTACCAGGCCTAAAGGACATGGTATGGCTTTTAGGGGGAACCCCACCCACTTTAAAAAAAAAAAATATTACTGTGCAGTCCCTCCTAACCTTCCTACCAGACCTAAAGGGTCTGGAATGGATAAGGGGGGAGACCCCATGTTTTTTTTTTTACAAATATCAGTCCTGCTGCAGCAAGTTCTATACATTGTACAGATGTGCAGCTTTGCAGGGAGTTTAAGGGGACCCTCCAGGCATGAATTTTTTATTAAGCAATGAAAAATGACTGCCCCATTAAAAACGGTTCTTTTGAAAAATATTGTTGTCACTGATTCATGTCCCTCAGGACAGTCCCCGAGTCTGGGGGGGGGGGGTGGGGGGGGGGGTCCGGCCCATCACTACCATCCAGCTCTCTATAACTCCTTGTATGATACAATGACACTAATTACAATCATCCATCTGAATGTATACAAACATCTCTGTGAATTTGATGGATATAATATTTAGTCTCTATAAAATTGTGATTTCATGATGACAACAATAAATGGGCTGATAGACGGCAGCCGGCTGTAAATAAAATATAAAGAAAACATAAAAAAATGACTACATTTAGAAAACTGACACTGTGGGGGTGACTGTAGGGGCAGCACAATGGTGAGCACTTCCACCTGGCAGCACTAGGGTCATTGGTTCAAATCCCAACCACGGCACCATCTGCCTGTAGGCTGTATGCTCTCCTTGTGGCTGCGTGGGCTTTCTCCAGGTACTCTGGCCTCCTCTCACACTCCAAAGACATCCTGGTAGGTGAATTGTCTCCTGTCTAAATTGGCCCTAGTATGTGTATGTATGAATGTGAGTTAGGGACCTTAGATTGTACACCCCTTGGGGGTGGGGACTGATGTGAATGGACAATATATATGTAAATTGAAGGCACTATATAAGTACCTGAAATAAATCTTATAAAAGGTGTAACTCTCCTACCTCCCAGACTCCTGGGTTGGTCCTGTTATGTTTGACAAAGCCCCCCTCGGGGATCACAGAACTCTGGTGCATCTGCAGCTCTGGAGCTTCAAATGTTTCATTGAATGTATGCATGAATGTAAAGAGTCGCTTCTCCGGGAAGAAGAATGTATTGCCTCCTTGAAGAACAGAGCCGTATATTAAAGCTTGTATCACCCCTGTCTGAAGTGGCGGTTGGCATTACAGAATTATCACCGTGGATATTGGGAGTTGTGGGTGCTCCTCAGAAAACTCTGCCACCAGTGATTCACAATTGTCTGACACAGAACAGACTCTGCTGCAGCATTTCACCTTGTGACTTGCTACAAAGTTGTACAATATGATGATGGAGGGGGGATGGGACAAAATGTAACATTGATCTATCAGCACTGACTTCTGTACCCCCCATCCACTGAAGCTTCAACACCCCCACAATGACCAGGAATACATCTCCATGTCATGATTTCTGTGTTCTATCACCGACACATCACATGTACAAGAGAGAAAAAACTTTATTCACATTAACATCTCCTTTCCTGACTCCTCCTCCATCACCAGGACACATCGAGTGATCATAAGATACAACACCACAATAATACATTGTATTAGGATCCATTATAAGAGGGATCCAATAGGATTTTACTGGTGATCCATTCTATGGGGACACATTATATTAGGATCTATTATATTAGAGACACATTAGAATGCTATTGGGGATCCATTCTATGGGGACACATTATGTTAGGAATTTATTATAAAAGGGATCCAACAGAATTCTATTGGGGATCCATTCTATGGGGACACATGATATTGGGGACACATTCCAGTTCTATTCATCAGACATTATTATAGTCAGATCATTATATTGGGGATAAATCCCATGTTTTCTGTCACTAGTAAATTTCGGGATCATTTCTTCATATGTTTCCTTGGAGATTTACACTGTGCGCTCTGTCTCGGGTCCGGGACTCTATACATTTCTTCACCGTCCCATCTCTATAGCAGGACAGGGGTGGGCTTCAAGAGAACCTATCACTGTCTTGGGTGAGCTAGTAACAGTCTCTTTAAGGTTACCTGGGCCCCAAAATCAGTGTAATATTTTGAGCTCCAAAATGGTCTTGGGGCCCCCAGACAGTGATGGGATAAAATCCTCTCTCACCCAAAACAAAAATAAGCTAAAGTGCCCCCCTCCCCCCATGATCTGTAAACTACATCAGTAGCATAGGTTGCAAGCCCTACCCTTTTTTTGTCCCTCCACCACTGAAACCCCAAAAGCAGCCATGTCTTCTTCCAACTCTTTGGCTCTGCCCCATCCCCAGACCTTCCAAAATATTTGGGGCCCCAGGCAATGTTACATACTTTAGGTTTCCTGGCAATCCGACATATTCTGTCTCCAGGAGCTGGGACATAGTTGGGAACCTATCCTAGGCAATGTGACATTTTTCTGTCCCCCAGATAATGTGACATATTCGAGGCCCCAGGTCATGTGACATATTCGGTACCCCAGGCAATGTGACGTATTTGGGCCCCAGGGAATTTGATATATTTGGCCCCTGGCTCTCATTGAAGGATTCCATAAAGATGAAGGAACACATTACCCCGCGTTCTCCTTTTCCCTTAATACATCTCATCTTACTCAGCACAGAGCAGAGTGTGAGACCCGGAGCAGCCAATCAGACGGTGTGACTGTTAGCAGCACTGTGATGTAGATCGCTGTTCAGCGTGTTCTCCGGTCTCACCCTCTTTGGCTTCCCCTGTATTCTCCATATTACCAGCCTCATGTATGACATGTCTCTGTAGAATGTTCCCATTGTCAGGAGACACTTCCCGTCCTGCTGACAACATTTAACCAGACAGGAAATCTTCAAAAGGACCGATATATAAAAATCTGACCGGGGCTCTAACCCCTCCCCCACCCCAACCACAACTAAGAAAAAGGTCCTGGCTGCAAGTTTGATCATTTCTTCGTATAGATTGTATGGAATAGGAGGGAGGAACGAGGGAAGAGGAGACCCCATCCTGTTCAATCACAGTGACCGCACTGCACCCTGCACAGAGTGACTACATGTGGGGGAGGGGCAGAGATGAGGAGGAAGGGCAGGAGGAGGTAGATTGCTAAAGTCATATCTGATCATTTTCTGTGTCATAATTACAGAGAAAGTAATATGTCAGATTGTCATGGCATGGATGGAGAGATAGATAGATAGATAGATAGATAGATAGATAGATAGATAGATAGATAGATAGATAGATAGATAGATAATAGATAGATAGATAGATAGATAGATAGATAGATAGATAGATAATAGATAGATAATAGATAGATAGATAGATAGATAGATAGATAGATAGATAGATAGATAGATACATAGATAGATAACTGAAGCCCCACCCACTGCTTTATCCCATTGACTGAACATTCCACCAAATTACATCTCTCCTCCCTGTGACATCACCAATCTCTGGGCGGAGTTCTCACATCTCCTGATTCCCCCCACAGATCTTCATCCAACCTTTCCCTACACCTATCCCAACATGGAGGGGCTTAGTGAAGGTGGTGGTGAAGGTGTGGAGGTGTCGGATTGGGTCACACAGATCATAAAAGGAGATCCTCCCGGCCTCATAATCCAGATATATCCTGACTCTGGTACTGGGGGGACTGGGGGGTAAGGAGATGTTATTACTGTCGTGTCTCACCCCATAACGATCACCATTCCTGTACAAATCCCAGGACTTGTTGTTATATCTAGAGATGAGCGAATCGAAGTATCCGAAGTGGAATTCGAGTCGAATATCGGAAAAATTTCGATTCGTGCCGAATCCGAAAAACAGCCTAATTCGGACGCGCGAATCGAAATTTTTCCGAAAATGGCGGCTGACATGTGCGGCGACGGAGCGGGGATGTCGGGGAAGGCGCGCAGACAAGGCGCGCTGCCCCATAATGCATTCCTCAACGACATGTGATCGCATCAGCCAATCAGCAGCCAGCCAGCCAGCACTGTGTAATGGTCGAGGTATATATAGCGGCCATTTTGGAAATCTTCATTTGCCTGCAGTCATTGAACAGAGGCAGACCGCTCTGTACTAGGGACAGGGACAGAGTTAGGGCCACAGAAACGAGAATTGGGGACAGAGAGAAGTTACTTAGGGACAGAGAACCATTACTCAGGGACACAGACTTGTTAATGAGGGCCACAGAATCGTTATTTAGGGACAAAGAAACGCTAGTTAGGGCCACAGAATTCATACTCAGGGACAGACAGAATTGTTACTCAGTGCCAGAGAATTGTTACTTAGGGCCACAGAAACGTTATTAGGGCCACAGAATTTTTACTCAGGGACAGACAGAATTGTTACTGAGTGCCAGAGAATTGTTACTCAGGGACAGACAGAATTGTTACTGAGTGCCAGAGAATTCTTACTCAGGGCCACAGAATTCATTCTCAGGGACAGACAGAATTGTTACTCAGGGACAGACAGAATTGTTACTGAGTGCCAGAGAATTGTTACTCAGGGACAGACAGAATTGTTACTGAGTGCCAGAGAATTGTTACTCAGGGACAGACAGAATTGTTACTGAGTGCCAGAGAATTGTTACTCAGGGACAGACAGAATTGTTACTGAGTGCCAGAGAATTGTTACTCTCACAGACACAAAATTGTTACTTGCACAGACACAGAATTGTTACTTGCACAGACACACAATTGTTACTCAGGGCCACTGAATTCATACTCAGGGACAGACAGAATTGTTACTGAGTGCCAGAGAATTCTTACTCAGGGCCACAGAATTCATACTCAGGGACAGACAGAATTGTTACTCAGGGACAGACAGAATTGTTACTGAGTGCCAGAGAATTGTTACTCAGGGACAGACAGAATTGTTACTGAGTGCCAGAGAATTCTTACTCAGGGACAGACAGAATTGTTACTGAGTGCCAGAGAATTGTTACTCTCACAGACACAAAATTGTTACTTGCACAGACACAGAATTGTTACTCGCACAGAGACAGAATTGTTACTCAGGGCCACAGAATTCATACTCAGGGACAGACAGAATTGTTACTGAGTGCCAGAGAATTGTTACTCAGGGACAGACAGAATTGTTACTGAGTGCCAGAGAATTGTTACTCTCACAGACACAAAATTGTTACTTGCACAGACACAGAATTGTTACTTGCACAGACACACAATTGTTACTCAGGGCCACAGAATTCATACTCAGGGACAGACAGAATTGTTACTGAGTGCCAGAGAATTCTTACTCAGGGCCACAGAATTCATACTCAGGGACAGACAGAATTGTTACTCAGGGACAGACAGAATTGTTACTGAGTGCCAGAGAATTGTTACTCAGGGACAGACAGAATTGTTACTGAGTGCCAGAGAATTGTTACTCTCACAGACACAAAATTGTTACTTGCACAGACACAGAATTGTTACTTGCACAGACACACAATTGTTACTCAGGGCCACAGAATTCATACTCAGGGACAGACAGAATTGTTACTGAGTGCCAGAGAATTGTTACTCAGGGACAGACAGAATTGTTACTGAGTGCCAGAGAATTGTTACTCTCACAGACACAAAATTGTTACTTGCACAGACACAGAATTGTTACTCGCACAGAGACAGAATTGTTACTCAGGGCCACAGAATTCATACTCAGGGACAGACAGAATTGTTACTGAGTGCCAGAGAATTGTTACTCAGGGAAGACAGAATTGTTACTGAGTGCCAGAGAATTGTTACTCAGGGACAGACAGAATTGTTACTGAGTGCCAGAGAATTGTTACTCTCACAGACACAAAATTGTTACTTGCACAGACACAGAATTGTTACTTGCACAGACACACAATTGTTACTCAGGGCCACAGAATTCATACTCAGGGACAGACAGAATTGTTACTGAGTGCCAGAGAATTCTTACTCAGGGCCACAGAATTCATACTCAGGGACAGACAGAATTGTTACTCAGGGACAGACAGAATTGTTACTGAGTGCCAGAGAATTGTTACTCAGGGACAGACAGAATTGTTACTGAGTGCCAGAGAATTCTTACTCAGGGACAGACAGAATTGTTACTGAGTGCCAGAGAATTGTTACTCTCACAGACACAAAATTGTTACTTGCACAGACACAGAATTGTTACTCGCACAGAGACAGAATTGTTACTCAGGGCCACAGAATTCATACTCAGGGACAGACAGAATTGTTACTGAGTGCCAGAGAATTGTTACTCAGGGACAGACAGAATTGTTACTGAGTGCCAGAGAATTGTTACTCTCACAGACACAAAATTGTTACTTGCACAGACACAGAATTGTTACTTGCACAGACACACAATTGTTACTCAGGGCCACAGAATTCATACTCAGGGACAGACAGAATTGTTACTGAGTGCCAGAGAATTCTTACTCAGGGCCACAGAATTCATACTCAGGGACAGACAGAATTGTTACTCAGGGACAGACAGAATTGTTACTGAGTGCCAGAGAATTGTTACTCAGGGACAGACAGAATTGTTACTGAGTGCCAGAGAATTGTTACTCTCACAGACACAAAATTGTTACTTGCACAGACACAGAATTGTTACTTGCACAGACACACAATTGTTACTCAGGGCCACAGAATTCATACTCAGGGACAGACAGAATTGTTACTGAGTGCCAGAGAATTGTTACTCAGGGACAGACAGAATTGTTACTGAGTGCCAGAGAATTGTTACTCTCACAGACACAAAATTGTTACTTGCACAGACACAGAATTGTTACTCGCACAGAGACAGAATTGTTACTCAGGGCCACAGAATTCATACTCAGGGACAGACAGAATTGTTACTGAGTGCCAGAGAATTGTTACTCAGGGAAGACAGAATTGTTACTGAGTGCCAGAGAATTGTTACTCAGGGACAGACAGAATTGTTACTGAGTGCCAGAGAATTGTTACTCTCACAGACACAAAATTGTTACTTGCACAGACACAGAATTGTTACTCGCACAGAGACAGAATTGTTACTCAGGGCCACAGAATTCATACTCAGGGACAGACAGAATTGTTACTGAGTGCCAGAGAATTGTTACTCAGGGACAGACAGAATTGTTACTGAGTGCCAGAGAATTGTTACTCTCACAGACACAAAATTGTTACTTGCACAGACACAGAATTGTTACTTGCACAGACACACAATTGTTACTGAGTGCCAGAGAATTGTTACTCAGGGACAGACAGAATTGTTACTGAGTGCCAGAGAATTGTTACTCAGGGACAGACAGAATTGTTACTGAGTGCCAGAGAATTGTTACTCAGGGACAGACAGAATTGTTACTGAGTGCCAGAGAATTGTTACTCGCACAGACACAAAATTGTTACTTGCACAGACACAAAATTGTTACTTGCACAGACACAGAATTGTTACTCGCGCAGACACAGAATTGTTACTCAGGGCCACAGAATTCATACTCAGGGACAGACAGAATTGTTACTGAGTGCCAGAGAATTGTTACTCAGGGACAGACAGAATTGTTACTGAGTGCCAGAGAATTGTTACTCAGGGACAGACAGAATTGTTACTGAGTGCCAGAGAATTGTTACTCAGGGACAGACAGAATTGTTACTGAGTGCCAGAGAATTGTTACTCGCACAGACACAAAATTGTTACTTGCACAGACACAGAATTGTTACTCGCACAGACACAGAATTGTTACTCGCACAGACACAGAATTGTTACTCAGGGCCACAGAATTCATACTCAGGGACAGACAGAATTGTTACTGAGTGCCAGAGAATTGTTACTCAGGGACACCTAATCGTTGAATTAAATAGTATGTCAGACAACATGCAGAGGAGTGGCAGAGGAGGCAATGTTTTAGGAGCGAGCAGACGTGGCAGCAGAGGAAGGGGTCGAGGCAGCAGTATTCGCAGCCAGAGGCCAGTGCTCCCGGTGTCATCCAGCGGTCGTGTCTCCACCGACAACCCTGCCGTCATTGATTGGTTGGCTCGGTCGTCTTCCTCTTCCCAGGTCACCTCTGACACCTACAGCCAACGGTCGGTGGGTACGTCAGACACAACCGTTAGTTGGCATGGCCCGGGACCAAGCCCACTGAAATCACGTGTCCTCTACCTGCCCCTGTCCTTTGCTGTTCCCTCACCAAGCGAAGTATCGCATGCTGTGGGCTCAGCCCCACTGTACAGTGAGGAAGAGCTAACAGAGGGCGGTCAGGAACGGGGGGAGACATCGGCCTTTTCAGCAGCCAAGCGAACAAGTACTGGCGAGGAGAGTGGCTCGGTAGCCGGTCTAGAGACAGGTCTGTCTCCTGACCCAGACGCAGCCGAGGGGGCTAGTAGTGAGGCGGAGACCCTACTTGATGATGAGGAGGTTGATCGCACTTGGCAGCCTCGTCGTCATCAGGCAATTTCTTCCGCATCATCAGGAGAAGAGGGTGGCAGCTTGGCAGCGAGCAAAACAGTCGGTGGGTTGCCCAGGAGACAGCAGCAGGGTCGCATCAGTGTCAGTGGAGCCAAACGTCCACGGAGTAGAGCACCAGCTCCACTGCAGCCTACCACCACGGCCAGTAGTGGTGCCGGTGCGCACGGAGGAAGTAGCAGTCAGCCAGTGAAGAGTAGCGGGGGCAAAGTTTCCTACTCGGTGGTGTGGCAATTTTTCCTCAAGCCGCCCGAGGAAGTAAATGTAGCCGTATGTCGACTATGTGGCCAGAAATGCAAGCGTGGCCAGGGGGCCCATGTTGGGACTACAGCGTTGCGTCAGCATATGCAGCGTCACCATTCGGTGGCCTGGGAAAACCGTGATAAACATACGGCGGTTCTGCCTGCCCCAGCCCCCGCTCCATCACCCGCTCCGTTACTTGCTCCGTCACCCGACGTCGTCAATCGCCCTCTATCAGCCAGTCAAGGCTCCAACACCTCTGCTGAGGGGAGTTGTCGCTCATTGGCATCTTCCGCTCGTTCAGATGCTCCTTCTCCTGCTACTCCTCTTCTCGGATTCCGTCAACAGTCTTTCTTGGAATCCGTATCCAAGAGACAACAGTTTGCGAGCACGCACCCGACGGTGCAAAAGCTGAACGTCCTCCTGTCCAAGTTGCTGGTGCTGCAGTCCCTCCCTTTCCAACTGGTGGACTCAGCACCTTTCCGAGAAATGATGGCTTGTGCCGCGCCGCGGTGGAGAGTGCCAAGCCGTCATTTCTTTGCCCAAAAGGCAGTGCCAGCCCTGCATTCACATGTAGAAGAGATGGTGGGCCAGTCTTTGAGCATGTCGGTCTCTGCCAAAGTGCACGGCAGCGCCGACGTGTGGAGCTGTAACTACGGTCAGGGACAGTACATGTCATTTACGGCCCACTGGGTGAACGTGGTGCCGGCACAGCCGCACCAGCAACTTGGACAGGTCACGACGCTTTTGCCTCCACGTTTGCACGTCCTTGGTCCAGCAAGCATGTCCGCCTCTACCACCTCTTTTTCCGCCGTGTCCTCAGCCGCCACCCCCGTGCCAAGTCCCATTACCCGACCGGCATATCACATGTGCAGGGCGCAACGGTGTCACGCTGTGCTGCACCTGGTATGCCTTGGCGAACGTAGTCACACAGGGGAGGAACTGCTGAGTGTAATGAACAGAGAAATCGACAGATGGCTGTCTCCGCACAAACTAAAAATCGGAACCATGTTGACTGACAACGGAAAGAACATGGTGTCTGCTCTGCGTCAAGGAAGGTTGTGCCATGCGCCATGCATGGCTCACGTGTTCAATCTGGTTGTCAAGCGGTTCCTAAAATCCACCATCCCACTGCAAGACATCCTTAAAATGTCACGTAAACTGTGCATGCATTTCAGCCATTCCTACACCGCAAAGAACACCCTCATTGAGCTGCAGCGGCAGAACGGAATTCCACAGCATCGCCTGATCTGCGACGTTGCAACAAGGTGGAATTCAACCCTACACATGTTAGACCGCCTTTACGAGCAGCGAAAGGCCATCACCGATTTCCTGATGTTACAAGCGGATAAAGGTACTCCCCTGTGTAACTTAGATGTCAGCCATTGGCAGCTCATGCGTGACACCTGCCGCTTGCTCAGGCCCTTTGAGGAGGCCACGCTATTCGTGAGTCGGCAGGACTATGGGATGAACGACGTCATTCCTCTGTTGCACGTCCTGGAACAAATGCTGTTAACAATGGCTGGTCAGGGTGCGGTAGACGTGGCGCACAGATCTCAACGCCACATGACCCCTGTGGGGGCAGGACAGGAAGAAGAGGAGGAGGTAGAGGAGGACATTTGTGCTCAGGAATTATTGAGTGAAATGGGTGGTTTTTCCACTCAGCGGACAGGAGTGGAGGAGCAGGAGCATCTGGTAGAGGAGGAGGAGGAGGAGACAGAGGACCCAGACGCACCGTGGTAGTATGCTGTGGAGATGGAGGCAGGGAGTCCCTCGCATTCCTTGGCACAAATGGCCCATAGCATGCTCGGTTGCTTGCGTAGCGACAGCCGAATAATAACCATCAGACAGAGGGATGACTTTTGGCTGTCCACCTTGTTGGACCCTCGCTACCGGTCCAAAATGGTGGCTTTTTTCACACCTGCTGAGAGGGAGGCCAAAATTACGTACTATAAAAACCACCTATGTAGTCAGTTGGTCTCTGCCTTTGTGCGCCATCGTCCATCCTCAGACACTGTGGGCCCTGTGCGCTCGCGTTCCGCTGGCATGGCAGCAGGGGAGGGGTGGGGTGGTAGGAGCAGTGGCAGCTCCACCAGCAGCGGCTGCCTCAGTCTGCAGTCGATGATGAGTAGCTTTCTTCACCAGCGCAGTGAGGAAACTACTAACCAGCCGCAGCAGCAGCAGCAGCATCAGGTGGACCTGGAGCAGGAGCTCAAACAACAGGCTTGGGCCTACTTGGACAGCACCCTGCCAACCGAGGTAGACAATCCCCTTGACTACTGGGCAACGAAACTTGACCTTTGGCCCCAACTAGCTGAATTTGCCCTTGAAAGGCTGTCATGCCCGGCCAGTAGCGTGGCATCGGAGCGCGTGTTTAGTGCGGCAGGAGGTATTGTAACTCCGCGGAGGACACGACTGTCCACCCAAAGTGTGGAGAGACTCACGTTTGTGAAAATGAATCAGGCGTGGATTAGTCTGGATTTCAAACCACCAGTTCCTGACACAACTGACTAAATCCGCCATGAATCATGCCTCAAACATGTGCCACTTTCAGGTCTCCTCACACTGCTGGTGTGTTGAATTTTTTGACATAGGGTGCTGGCAGATTACGGGCCTCCTATAGCTGCTGCCAGGCCCCTAATCTGCCATAGGCCCCTATATACCACCTCCTCCTGCTGCTGCCAGGTCCAGAGTCTCTCATGGGTCCCTGTACGGCCTCCCATTGCTGCTGTCTCCATCGCCACACTCTGCTGCCATGTGCCACTTTCAGGTCTCTTCACACTGCTGGTGTGTTTAATTTTTTGACATAGGGTGCAGGCAGATTACGGGCCTCACATAGCTGCTGCCAGGCCCCTAATCTGCCATGGGCCCCTATATACCACCTCCTCCTGCTGCTGCCAGGTCCAGAGTCTCTCATGGGTCCCTGTACGGCCTCCCATTGCTGCTGTCTCCATCGCCACACTCTGCTGCCATGTGCCACTTTCAGGTCTCTTCACACTGCTGGTGTGTTTAATTTTTTGACATAGGGTGCTGCAAGATAACGGGCCTCACATAGCTGCTGCCAGGCCCCTAATCAGCCATGGGCCCCTATACCGCCTCCTCCTGCTGCTGCCAGGTCCAGAGTCTCTCATGCCATGTGCCACTTTCAGGTCTCTTCACACTGCTGGTGTGTTAAATTTTTTGACATAGGGTGCAGGCAGATTACGGGCCTCACATAGCTGCTGCCAGGCCCCTAATCTGCCATGGGCCCCTATATACCGCCTCCTCATGCTGCTGCCAAGTCCAGAGTCTGTCATGGTCCCTGTACGGCCTCCCATTGCTGCTGTCTCCATCGCCACACTCTGCTGCCATGTGCCACTTTCAGGTCTCTTCACACTGCTGGTGTGTTAAATTTTTTGACATAGGGTGCAGGCAGATTACGGGCCTCACATAGCTGCTGCCAGGCCCCTAATCTGCCATGGGCCCCTATATACCGCCTCCTCATGCTGCTGCCAAGTCCAGAGTCTGTCATGGTCCCTGTACGGCCTCCCATTGCTGCTGTCTCCATCGCCACACTCTGCTGCCATGTGCCACTTTCAGGTCTCTTCACACTGCTGGTGTGTTAAATTTTTTGACATAGGGTGCAGGCAGATTACGGGCCTCACATAGCTGCTGCCAGGCCCCTAATCTGCCATGGGCCCCTATATACCGCCTCCTCATGCTGCTGCCAAGTCCAGAGTCTGTCATGGTCCCTGTACGGCCTCCCATTGCTGCTGTCTCCATCGCCACACTCTGCTGCCATGTGCCACTTTCAGGTCTCTTCACACTGCTGGTGTGTTAAATTTTTTGACATAGGGTGCAGGCAGATTACGGGCCTCACATAGCTGCTGCCAGGCCCCTAATCTGCCATAGGCCCCTATATACCGCCTCCTCATGCTGCTGCCAAGTCCAGAGTCTGTCATGGTCCCTGTACGGCCTCCCATTGCTGCTGTCTCCATCGCCACACTCTGCTGCCATGTGCCACTTTCAGGTCTCTTCACACTGCTGGTGTGTTAAATTTTTTGACATAGGGTGCAGGCAGATTACGGGCCTCACATAGCTGCTGCCAGGCCCCTAATCTGCCATAGGCCCCTATATACCGCCTCCTCATGCTGCTGCCAGGTCCAGAGTCTCTCATGGGTCCCTGTACGGCCTCCCATTGCTGCTGTCTCCATCGCCACACTCTGCTGCCATGTGCCACTTTCAGGTCTCTTCACACTGCTGGTGTGTTTAATTTTTTGACATAGGGTGCAGGCAGATTACGGGCCTCACATAGCTGCTGCCAGGCCCCTAATCTGCCATGGGCCCCTATATACCACCTCCTCCTGCTGCTGCCAGGTCCAGAGTCTCTCATGGGTCCCTGTACGGCCTCCCATTGCTGCTGTCTCCATCGCCACACTCTGCTGCCATGTGCCACTTTCAGGTCTCTTCACACTGCTGGTGTGTTAAATTTTTTGACATAGGGTGCTGCAAGATAACGGGCCTCACATAGCTGCTGCCAGGCCCCTAATCAGCCATGGGCCCCTATACCGCCTCCTCCTGCTGCTGCCAGGTCCAGAGTCTCTCATGCCATGTGCCACTTTCAGGTCTCTTCACACTGCTGGTGTGTTAAATTTTTTGACATAGGGTGCAGGCAGATTACGGGCCTCACATAGCTGCTGCCAGGCCCCTAATCTGCCATGGGCCCCTATATACCGCCTCCTCATGCTGCTGCCAAGTCCAGAGTCTGTCATGGTCCCTGTACGGCCTCCCATTGCTGCTGTCTCCATCGCCACACTCTGCTGCCATGTGCCACTTTCAGGTCTCTTCACACTGCTGGTGTGTTAAATTTTTTGACATAGGGTGCAGGCAGATTACGGGCCTCACATAGCTGCTGCCAGGCCCCTAATCTGCCATGGGCCCCTATATACCGCCTCCTCATGCTGCTGCCAAGTCCAGAGTCTGTCATGGTCCCTGTACGGCCTCCCATTGCTGCTGTCTCCATCGCCACACTCTGCTGCCATGTGCCACTTTCAGGTCTCTTCACACTGCTGGTGTGTTAAATTTTTTGACATAGGGTGCAGGCAGATTACGGGCCTCACATAGCTGCTGCCAGGCCCCTAATCTGCCATGGGCCCCTATATACCGCCTCCTCATGCTGCTGCCAAGTCCAGAGTCTGTCATGGTCCCTGTACGGCCTCCCATTGCTGCTGTCTCCATCGCCACACTCTGCTGCCATGTGCCACTTTCAGGTCTCTTCACACTGCTGGTGTGTTAAATTTTTTGACATAGGGTGCAGGCAGATTACGGGCCTCACATAGCTGCTGCCAGGCCCCTAATCTGCCATGGGCCCCTATATACCGCCTCCTCATGCTGCTGCCAAGTCCAGAGTCTGTCATGGTCCCTGTACGGCCTCCCATTGCTGCTGTCTCCATCGCCACACTCTGCTGCCATGTGCCACTTTCAGGTCTCTTCACACTGCTGGTGTGTTAAATTTTTTGACATAGGGTGCAGGCAGATTACGGGCCTCACATAGCTGCTGCCAGGCCCCTAATCTGCCATGGGCCCCTATATACCGCCTCCTCATGCTGCTGCCAAGTCCAGAGTCTGTCATGGTCCCTGTACGGCCTCCCATTGCTGCTGTCTCCATCGCCACACTCTGCTGCCATGTGCCACTTTCAGGTCTCTTCACACTGCTGGTGTGTTAAATTTTTTGACATAGGGTGCAGGCAGATTACGGGCCTCACATAGCTGCTGCCAGGCCCCTAATCTGCCATAGGCCCCTATATACCGCCTCCTCATGCTGCTGCCAAGTCCAGAGTCTGTCATGGTCCCTGTACGGCCTCCCATTGCTGCTGTCTCCATCGCCACACTCTGCTGCCATGTGCCACTTTCAGGTCTCTTCACACTGCTGGTGTGTTAAATTTTTTGACATAGGGTGCAGGCAGATTACGGGCCTCACATAGCTGCTGCCAGGCCCCTAATCTGCCATGGGCCCCTATATACCACCTCCTCCTGCTGCTGCCAGGTCCAGAGTCTCTCATGGGTCCCTGTACGGCCTCCCATTGCTGCTGTCTCCATCGCCACACTCTGCTGCCATGTGCCACTTTCAGGTCTCTTCACACTGCTGGTGTGTTAAATTTTTTGACATAGGGTGCAGGCAGATTACGGGCCTCACATAGCTGCTGCCAGGCCCCTAATCTGCCATGGGCCCCTATATACCGCCTCCTCCTGCTGCTGCCAAGTCCAGAGTCTGTCATGGTCCCTGTACGGCCTCCCATTGCTGCTGTCTCCATCGCCACACTCTGCTGCCATGTGCCACTTTCAGGTCTCTTCACACTGCTGGTGTGTTAAATTTTTTGACATAGGGTGCAGGCAGATTACGGGCCTCACATAGCTGCTGCCAGGCCCCTAATCTGCCATAGGCCCCTATATACCGCCTCCTCATGCTGCTGCCAAGTCCAGAGTCTGTCATGGTCCCTGTACGGCCTCCCATTGCTGCTGTCTCCATCGCCACACTCTGCTGCCATGTGCCACTTTCAGGTCTCTTCACACTGCTGGTGTGTTAAATTTTTTGACATAGGGTGCAGGCAGATTACGGGCCTCACATAGCTGCTGCCAGGCCCCTAATCTGCCATGGGCCCCTATATACCACCTCCTCCTGCTGCTGCCAGGTCCAGAGTCTCTCATGGGTCCCTGTACGGCCTCCCATTGCTGCTGTCTCCATCGCCACACTCTGCCATGTGCCACTTTCAGGTCTCCTCACACTGCTGGTGTGTTGAATTTTTTGACATAGGGTGCTGGCAGATTACGGGCCTCCTATAGCTGCTGCCAGGCCCCTAATCTGCCATGGGCCCCTATATACCGCCTCCTCATGCTGCTGCCAAGTTCAGAGTCTGTCATGGGTCCCTGTACGGCCTCCCATTGCTGCTGTCTCCATCGCCACACTCTGCCATGTGCCACTTTCAGGTCTCCTCACACTGCTGGTGTGTTGAATTTTTTGACATAGGGTGCTGGCAGATTACGGGCCTCCTATAGCTGCTGCCAGGCCCCTAATCTGCCATAAGCCCCTATATACCGCCTCCTCATGCTGCTGCCAAGTCCAGAGTCTGTCATGGGTCCCTGTACGGCCTCCCATTGCTGCTGTCTCCATCGCCACACTCTGCCATGTGCCACTTTCAGGTCTCCTCACACACTGCTGGTGTGTTGAATTTTTTGACATAGGGTGCTGGCAGATTACGGGCCTCCTATAGCTGCTGCCAGGCCCCTAATCTGCCGTAGGCCCCTATATACCGCCTCCTCATGCTGCTGCCAGGTCCAGAGTCTCTCATGGGTCCCTGTACGGCCTCCCATTGCTGCTGTCTCCATCGCCACACTCTGCCATGTGCCACTTTCAGGTCTCCTCACACTGCTGGTGTGTTCCATTTTTTGTCATAGGGTGCTGGCAGATTATGGGCCTCCCATAACTGCTGCCAGGCCCCTAATCTGCCATGGGCCCCTATACCGACTCCTCATGCTGTGACGTTGCAACAAGGTGGAATTCAACCCTACATATGTTAGACCGCCTTTACGAACAGCAAAAGGCCATCACAGATTTCCTGATGTTAAAAGCAGATAAAGGTACTCCCTGTGTAACTTAGATGTCAGCCATTGGCAGCTCATGCGTGACACCTGCGCTTGCTCAGGCCCTTTGAGGAGGCCACGCTATTCGTGAGTCGGCAGGACTATGGGATGAACGACGTCATTCCTCTGTTGCACGTCCTGGAACAAATGCTGTTAACAATGGCTGGTCAGGGTGCGGTAGACGTGGCGCACAGATCTCAACGCCACATGGCCCCTGTGGGGGCAGGACTGGAAGAAGAGGAGGAGGTAGAGGAGGACATTGGTGCTCAGGAATTATTGAGTGAAATGGGTGGTTTTTCCACTCAGCGGACAGGAGTGGAGGAGCAGGAGCATCTGGTAGAGGAGGAGGAAGAGGAGACAGAGGACCTAGACGCACCGTGGCAGTATGCTGTGGAGATGGAGGCAGGGAGTCCCTCGCATTCCTTGGCACAAATGGCCCATAGCATGCTCGGTTGCTTGCGTAGCGACAGCCGAATAATAACCATCAGACAGAGGGATGACTTTTGGCTGTCCACCTTGTTGGACCCTCGCTACCGTTCAAAAATGGTGGCCTTTTTCACACCTGCTGAGAGGGAGGCCAAAATAACGTACTATAAAAAACACCTATGTAGTCAGCTGGTCTCTGCCTGTCTGCGCCAACGTCCATCCTCAGACACTGTGGGCCCTGTGCGCTCGTGTTCCGCTGCCATGGCAGCAGGGGAGGGGTGGGGTGGTAGGAGCAGTGGCAGCTCCACCAGCAGCGGCTGCCTCAGTCTGCAGTCGATGATGAGTAGCTTTCTTCACCAGCGCAGTGAGGAAACTACTAACCAGCCGCAGCAGCAGCAGCAGCATCAGGTGGACCTGGAGCAGGACCTCAAACAACAGGCTTAGGCCTACTTGGACAGCACCCTGCCAACCGAGGTAGACAATCCCCTTGACTACTGGGCAACGAAACTTGACCTTTGGCCCCAACTAGCTGAATTTGCCCTTGAAAGGCTGTCATGCCCGGCCAGTAGCGTGGCATCGGAGCGCGTGTTTAGTGCGGCAGGAGGTATTGCAACTCCGCGGAGGACACGACTGTCCACCCAAAGTGTGGAGAGACTCACGTTTGTGAAAATGAATCAGGCGTGGATTAGTCTGGATTTCAAACCACCAGTTCCTGACACAACTGACTAAATCCGCCATGAATCATGCCCCAAACATGTGCCACTTTCAGGTCTCCTCACACTGCTGGTGTGTTCCATTTTTTGTCATAGGGTGCTGGCAGATTACGGGCCTCCCATAGCTGCTGCCAGGCCCCTAATCTGCCATGGGCCCCTATACCGCCTCCTCATGCTGCTGCCAAGTCCAGAGTCTCTCATGGGTCCCTGTACGGCCTCCCATTGCTGCTGCCTCCATCGCCACACTCTGCCATGTGCCACTTTCAGGTCTCCTCACACTGCTGGTGTGTTCCATTTTTTGTCATAGGGTGCTGGCAGATTACGGGCCTCCCATAGCTGCTGCCAGGCCCCTAATCTGCCATGGGCCCCTATACCGCCTCCTCATGCTGCTGCCAGGTCCAGAGTCTCTCATGGGTCCCTGTACGGCCTCCCATTGCTGCTGTCTCCATCGCCACACTCTGCCATGTGCCACTTTCAGGTCTCCTCACACTGCTGGTGGGTTCCATTTTTTGTCATAGGGTGCTGGCAGATTACGGGCCTCCCATAGCTGCTGCCAGGCCCGTAATCTGCCATGGGCCCCCGTACCGACTCCTCATGCTGCTGCCAGGCCCGTAATCTGTCATGGGCCACTGTTGTCGCTTGTTGGCATATTCCGCTCGTTCAGATGCTCCTTCTCCTGCTACTCCTCTTCACGGATTCCGTCAGCAGTCTTTCTTGGAATCCGTTTCCAAGAGACAACAGTTTGCGAGCACGCACCCGACGGTGCAGAAGCTGAACGTCCTCCTGTCCAAGTTGCTGCTGCCAGGCTCGTAATCTGTCATGCGCCCCTGTACCGCCTCCTCATGCTGCTGCCAGGTCCAGAGTGTGTCATGGGCCCCCGTACCGACTCCTCATGCTGCTGCCAGGCCCGTAATCTGTCATGGGCCCCTGTACCGCCTCCCCATGCTGCTGCCAGGTCCAGAGTGTGTCATGGGTCCCTGTACGGCCTCCCATTGCTGCTGCCAGGCCCGTAATCTGCCATGGGCCCCTGTACCGACTCCTCATGCTGCTGCCAGGCCCGTAATCTGTCATGGGCCCCTGTACCGCCTCCTCATGCTGCTGCCAGGTCCAGAGTGTGTCATGGGTCCCTGTACGGCCTCCCATTGCTGCTGTCTCTATCGCCACACTCTGCCATGTGCCACTTTCAGGTCTCCTCACACTGCTGGTGGTTTCCATTTTTGTCATAGGGTGCTGTATGGCCTCCCATTGCTGCTGCCTCCACCGCCACACTGTGGCTCCACACTCTGGTTTTGGCCCCGTGACTGCCCAAATGAGTGAAGTGTGCGGTGATTCTAAGATCGACGGCACTCATCTGCATGTCATACTGACTGACAGTATTATTTCTCTTCCCCAGCAGACTCCAAGGGCATTTAAATTAAAGGTACAGTGTTCTGCACTAATATTAAGTCTCTCTGAAGCCTAGAAACACCCTTTTTTAAGTTAAATTCACAGCGAATTTATTCGACTCGAATCGAATATTGTCCACGAATTCGCCGAATCAGTCGAATCGAATTTTTCATTTCTTCGCTCATCTCTAGTTATATCCAATCACTGACTCATCTCCTCTCCTGTCTATACTGGGGTAACACATCCCGACTCCCCAGTCATCTGACCTCCTGACATCCACTTCCAAGTAATGTCTCCCTGAGGAGAAACTCTGACTGCTCAACACCTGAGGACAATCCTGAAATCTCTCTGGTGTTTCTGGACGATCCTGGTTTCTAACTGACAAGGATACAGTTTTCCTGTCATCTGATATATGTAGATAATTATTAGCTGTGTTTCCATCCAGTAATATGTCCTCAGCTCCCTGTATATAGAAATATACATTTACCTCTGTTATTATATCAGATAAACCTGTGTGTAATGTGTGTGATATCCCAGCCACATCCAGCCCCCCTCCATCATGGAGGAGTCCCTCATGTCTCTCTCTGTCCTCATTATTTCCATCCTCAGTATCACACAAGTCACCTGTGTCTGATTCCTGTAGGACAGTCAGTGGATCCGTCATGTTACACAGCTCCTCAATGTCACGCATCTTCCTGGACAGCTCCTCCTTCTTTATTTCCAGATCCCGGATGAAGATGGAGATCCCCTCTGCCCTCCTGGAGATTTCTTTCAGGATTCTCTTCTCCAGGTCCTCCAGACGTCTCCTGAGATCTCTAAACAGGGCAGTGACTCTCTTGGTGTCACCAGCTGATTTATCTTCTACTTTCCTCCTGTGTTTCTGCAGACTCTGGACTCTTTCCTCCATCTCCTCTCTCTTTGTCAGAAGTTTCTGAAGAACATTCCTCAGTGTCTTCTTCTTCTTCTCAGAAGCCTCATCCAGCATCTCCACCTGGTGTCCTCGATGTTCTCCAGCCAAAGTGCAGGACACACAGATACAGGTGTTATCCTCAGTGCAGTAATACTCCAGGATCTTCTTATGGACGGAGCATTTCCTGCTCTCCATGGACAAGGTGGGGTCAGTTAAGATGTGTTCTGGGGACTTTTTGTGGACTCTCAGGTGTTTATCACACAGAGAAACCTCACAGTGTAGACAGGATGTAACAGCAGGTACAGGAGAGTCCACACAGTAAGTACAGAAGACCCCGGACTCCTCTTGATCTGGCTGAGCAGATAGCAACTTCTCCATTATGTTACGCAGTGTTATGTTCCTCTGCAGAGAAGGCCGATCCGGAAACTTCTCTCTGCATTCAGGACAGGAATGTCCTCCAGACCCCCCCTGTGTATCCAGCACACGATCAATACAGACCCGGCAGAAGTTGTGTCCGCATCTCAGGGTTACAGGATCTGTATAAATGTTCAGACAGACGGAACATTCCAGCTCAACTCTCAGATCGGCAAACGCCATCGCTGACAGCAGAAAGAGAAATGAAAGTGAAGGTCTCGGACTTCGGGGAAGAATGCAGTTGGGAGGGTCACATCCTCCTACACAGGGTGAGGCTGGATCCGTGATATTTGATGCAGACAGCAAAGTACAGAAGAGGGAGGATTTTTCATACAGCAGTAAAAATAATAAAAGCAGACATGTGAGCGCTAAAACATGAGCAACTAATGCACCAAAAAGGTAACTAAACAACCTCCAAACTAGTAAGATAAATATAAGTGCAGCGCTGAGATACTGATGACCAGAAATATAATTGCGGTGTAAATCATATGCAAATAAATAATTATTTAAACTGAGTAGCTATTATGCTAATAGTGATATATGATGATAATAAATATTAATCAATGTCTGTGCAAATGATCAAAATGTCCATAAAGTGACAAAGTGCAAAATAAGTGCTAATGCAATAAAGTGCTTAATAATGAACCATTTCTGTAACAGCAATATAAGGTGCTAATAAAGTGACAATGGTGAACAAATGACAATACTAAATTGTCAATACCATATAAAAGACAATCCAATGGCCATAAAAATGACAATGACAAAAATGACAAATGACAATTAATATACATTTATAAGTAATGTGGTCAACCGGAGGTCCCCTTAAGGATGCACACAGCCTGGTCTGGTCAGAGAGATCTCCTTCCAATGGGTTATCTGCAGCACCTCAGCCATACCCCATGATGGGCTTGGCATCATTTTGGGTCCGTACCGCAATTACGCTGAGGATGGAGGCAGAGCCCGGGAGGGAAAATGATGGCGTGCTAAAGGTCAGGATCACGGTGCTGAGTCCGAACACAATCAAAGGATTTCAGATGGGGGCAGGGACCCTCCGCAGTGTCCAACATCTCCCGGTACAGCTCTGTCTTCCGGGACCTCCGGCTTTGTCTGGTCCCGGGCTCTGCCTCCATCCTCAGCGTAAATGCCTTATGGACCCAAAATTATGCCAAGTCCATCACGGAGTATGGTTGAGGTGCTGCAGATAACCCAGTGGAAGGGGATCTCTCTGACCAGACCAGGCTGTGTGCATCCTTAAGGGGACCTCCGGTTGACCACATTACTTATAAATGCATATTAATATTACGCATCTGGTGAGTGCGTAATCTTACCACATTCCTGGCACATCACCAAATATTCATTCTAGCATGTGAAGCACTTACTTTGAGATCATTTTCATCTGGATCTCCACATTGTCACTTTTATAGACATTGGATTGTCTTTTATATGGTATTGACAATTTAGTATTGCCATTTGTTCACCATTGTCACTATATTAGCACCTTATATTGCTGTTACACAAATGGTTCATTATTAAGCACTTTATTGCATTAGCACTTATTTTGCACTTTGTCACCTATATGGACATTTTGATCATTTGCACAGACATTGATTAATATTTATTATCATCATATATCACTATTAGGATAATAGCTACTCAGTTTAAATAATTATTTATTTGCATATGATTTACACTGCAATTATATTTCTGGTCATCAGTATCTCAGCGCTGCACTTATATTTATCTTACTAGTAAAAATAATATGTAGCACTACCCCTTAAGGGTTGCTTTAGTCATTTATTTGGGTTCCCTGTCAATGTGGACCTCTCGTTGAAAGCCCAACCTCTGCTGACACCATCATGCGATGGGGACCCCGATAAATCACACCTGTAAAATGGAGTCACACACAGAGTAGTATAAACCAAAATGAAGTTTATTTTGGAATTGGAGGTAACTGAATAGGACAGGAATAACAAAATAACACTGGTATTGGCAGTAAGTGTGATCACTCTTAGCAATGGTGAGCAAAAGTAATGATATTCACAGCAAAACAACAGGAACTGTTCACAGGCCTTCTTTATGAAATGATCCACTGCCTCCAGTCTGAGGGGACTGTTCAATCCCCAGTGAGCAGGAATGACTATCAAATGAACAGATACGCTCAGTGGGGGTCCTCAGAACTAATTAGCAAGGATTGAATGTGAAATAAGAGAATTCTCAGTTATAATTGATAATGTCCCCTTCAGAGCCTGTTGGGGCCCAATTTGTAAGAAATTGAGTCAAAGTGTGGCTAATAGTTCCTTAGGGTAGTCACTCCAAAAATGTTGAAGGAAAAGGAGACGTTTTAGCACTTTCCTGATTGATGGTGAAGAATTAGAGCCAAGTTTCCTTTAAGAACTCAATTTATGAAGTGAGCTGGAAGTAGAAGATAGCAGCAGCTGGCATAAATGTCTATGGATGAAGGCAACTCCCTCCGAATGTCAGAGGGCAAAAGATGAATAGTGAAAGGGATCCTGGCATGCAAAAAGGGAGATAGACCTAATGCTTTAGTAGGCACTGCTATATCTTGGTCTATAACTGTATATCCTGCGGTCATCTTGATTGATAACTGTACTGCAGATATGTTCCATCAGCGGTGCTGGTATAGCTCGGCTGCAAACTGGGGGAACTGTGTACAATGTTCACATCTATGTGCAAGCAGGTAACTGGGGTAGTGGATGTCAATGTTCACTCCGCTCGTGGATGCATGGGTCTCTCTCACCAGATCAATGTGGTTGGCCAATTGCCACAATCCGCCTTCTCCAGTGGATGGGGACAGTCCATGGACCCTCTGGTTCAAATTTGGTGTCCCACTTGGTCTCTTTGGAATATAAACAAAGATCCTCCTGCGCAAAAGGGAAATAGCCCTACTGTAAGCTGCCAACACTTAATCTGTTACCCAAACAGTAAGAATACCAAAAATACATAAATAGTGCAGCGCTCAAAAAAAACTATATACACAAATAACTGTGCCCACATGCAATGGTGACACAAATATAGTGAAATAACCTAAATAACTAGTGCCACTTAATGATCTAAGGTGTCCACATAATCATATAAACATATAAAAAGACGCATATATATAAATAACGTGTAAAAGCGCCTAAATATCAGACGCATAAATAACATAGAAAAATCCTAACTGAAAGATGATTTTAAATAATTAATAAAGTGCTCCAAGTGTGGTGATAAAACCACATCCAATCAAATTTATTCTCAAAAAATCAAGCCAAAAAAATTGTCCATACAAAATAGTGGCAAACACATGCAAAAGTGAAAAAGGTGCAAAAAAATGCTAAAAATAGTGCAAAGCAAATGTGTCCTTGTTCCACAGCAGTGCAATTCTTCCCCTCCTACGGCTAAATTGCCTCCTCACCTCCTTACATCGACCCCTAAGGGCCACACAGCATTCAGGATCTCTCTGGATCCTTATCTCCTGGAAATCAGCACTTCTCCTGCCGTCCTGGATCACTTTGAGGGTATTTCCATTACCCCCACTCAGAAGCTTCTATAGGATAATTACTCACCATCCAGTGAGCAAGAAAGAAAGAGATCCTCTAAGTGCAGTATTTTAAGGGCCAAACGACACTTTAATGACAATGTTTAAACAAACATATAGCCACTCACATGGTTTTCATTCCTCTTGACTCGACATGTGGGTGTACTGCATGTAATTAGAAGGACTTCCTGGGTATACCAAGATGGCGGTTGGCACCGGAAGTGCGTCACCGCGTACCGGAAGTTTGGCGTACTAGCGTGCCTACGCGTTACGTCACTATTACTCGTGACTTCCTCTGGGCTTTGCCCTAAGCACGTCTAACCTCCCTTAAGTAGCGGACCTCCTCTAATAGCTAATTATCGGTCCACCCCCTTCTTCATTTACACGGAGCGGCCATTTTCTTGGAGCGCATCTCCACTCCAAGAGTGAGGACACCTCTTCTAACCCTAGGGATAGATATGAACGCCATGCATTCCATCCATCCCTAAGATTGTCCACCAGACCCTAATTTTTACGGTTTATTTTATTGAATACAATTAAAATTACAACATTTATTATGAGGATCTTAAAATCATTACATAATGGACCTATACTACATCCCAGGATAACTATAAACCCCAATTAGATACTCATATATATTTTATACAATAACGAATAATATCAATACTAAAATGTACCATTCTTTATTACTAAAATCTATATATTTATATAAATACCTTTGATGTGAACTAAATAGCAAAGAAAATAGATTTAGGATTATTTTAAAATAAATTTATAATCATTCTAAAATCATTTTAAAACTTGTTTATTCATTATTTATATATATTATTTATAAATGGAATACCACATCAATGGAATCCCTATTTGTTCCATTACCTGCAATTCACCCACACATTAACAAAATATACTTAAATATCTGTGCATAAATCATTTATTTATTCTCCATAGCCATAAATCTTCATTAAATAAATCATTAAAAATCACTGATAAAACGGTTCAATTCGAACTCATCTAAAAATCACTAATAAAACAGTTCAAATCGAACTCAACATTTAACCCCTTAGGGACCTGCGTCCGCATATAGTAGATCCACCTAGACTCAGTCTGACTCAGAGATATCACTTTGTTGCTACCCCTCCAGTGTTTCTTAAACTTTTCCACACCCCAGAATTTCATTTTTCTGGGGTCTTTATTGTGGTACATGGCAAAATGTCTAGAGACATTGTGTTTTGGGAACCCTTTTCTAATATTTTGGACATGTTCCCTCAGTCTCTTCCATAATGGCCTTTTAGTTCGGCCTATGTACTGGAGTCCACATTCACACTCTATACAGTACACTACCCCCTCGGACCTACATGTAATAAAATCTTTAATGTCATATTTCTGACCAGTAGAGGTGGCAATAAAATCCTTGCGTCTTCTGTTTAATCGTTCCGTAGCTACACAAGCGAAACAATTCTTACACGGAAAGAAACCATTTTCGTTCAGGAAAGTAATATGATTCTTTATTGGGGGATCTAAAACATTCTTAACCACCTTTGATCTTATTGTGGGAGCTTTTCTATAAATAAATCTCGGAGTTTCCGGTAATGACCCCCCTAGTACAGGGTCCAACTTCAAAATACCCCAATGTTTCCTATAAATATTCTCTACCTTTTTAAAATGTGTATTAAAATCCAATACAACCGCAATTTGGAAATCTGCCTTTTCATCTTTACTATTATCCCTTAAAAACTGCTCTCTATTAATATTACCCACTTGGTCTATTTCTGATAATATCCTATCTTTAGGGTACCCTTTTTGTATAAATCTTGACCCCAGCATTTTTGCTTGTTTCAAATAATCATTCTTAGAGGAGCAGTTCCGTCTCAGTCTCACAAACTGCCCCTTAGGGATATTATACAGCCAGGATGGGTAATGACAGCTCCCCATAGGGATATATCCATTGCGATCGACCATTTTAAAATGCGTTTTGGTTTCCAATTTACCATTTAAAATCTTAATATTGAGATCTAGAAAATTTAACTCTTCCTTGCTCCACTCCCATGTAAATTTAATATTTTTATCGTTTGTATTAAGATTCGTTAAAAAAACTTGTAAGGTGGTTAATTCTCCTTCCCACACGATAATCACATCGTCGATGTATCTTTTATATATATTTAGCTCTTTGGGATACTCTTGATATACCATTTTACTTTCCCAATGTGCCATAAATAGGTTTGCTACACTTGGCGCAAACCTGGCCCCCATCGCAACACCTCTTATTTGTTTGAAATAATTTTTATCATGCCAGAAATAGTTGTGATGTAAACAAAACTCCAGACACTCTAATATATATTTGCTTTGTGTCCAGGGTAGATTGCTATATGTCCTAAGGCCCCAACTCACTGCTTCCATTGCATCATCATGTCCAATGATCGTATACAGTGAGGAGACATCTGCACTCGCCATATACAACTCACATCCTCCTCTTACTTCTTCTAATGTTTGGATAAGCTGTTTCGTGTCTCTCAAGAAAGACTGAGTACGTTTAACCACCGGTTGCAGGAATTCATCTATATATTGTCCCATTCTTGCTAGAACTGACTGTATGCCATTTACTATGGGCCTTCCAGGTGGATTTACAGCATCTTTATGGATTTTTGGAACTGTATATATGACTGGTATTCTGCATGTATCTGGCGTGAGAAACCTTGCCTCTTTTTTATTCAGAATATTTTTCTCTACACCTTTTTTAACCAATCTCTCCAGTTCTTTTTTGTATTGTACCGTGGGGTCTTTTTTTAGGACTTCATAAGTATGGATATCGCTTAATTGTTTGGCTAATTCGCCTGAATAGTATTCTTTGGACAAGACTACGATACCTCCCCCTTTGTCCGCTGGTCTGATTACTATATCATCTCTCTTACTAAGCTTTTTTATACCTATTTCCATACCTATATTCTTATTAATTTTAGGGATAGTTAGTCGTTCTAGGTCAAGATTAACCATTTTTTTAAAAACATCTATTTGGCTATTGTTCGATATTTGAGGGTTAAAAAGTGATTTGTTTCTAAAATCAGTATGGGTGAACCTGGTACTAGGGGCACTGTTGATAGTACTCCTTGCCCCCGGTAATCCTAAAAAGTACCACTTGGTCTCTTGCTGTCTGAGTAGCTTGCTTGGTAGCGTTGAGTGCCGGCTGGACAGCAAGTTCTTTCTCCTCATTCTCTCCCCCTGAATCCTGGCTCTGCGGGCTAACTCAGCTTCTCAGCCATCAGCACACCTCCTTCTCCTTCCATCTCCCTCCGCACACTCCTGGTCCATCTCCTGGGATTTGATATTTATATGCCTCGCCCACACGCTGCCTCTCCTGGGAGATGTAGTCCCCGACACTCTGCTTATCAGCCAAGTCCTGTTGCTCAGAAATACAAGTTCCAGAGGGCTGTTCTATCAATGTGAGTAACCCTGAAGAGCAATCCACCACCATCTCATTCCCATTATATGTATAACAAGTAATAACATTTCAATGGGTTACACTCCCAACACTGGAAGAGAGAGAGAAAGATGAGCGTAGAAAAGAAACACGGCACACTAAGTGCACTCAGGTGAGAGGTGGATGTGACCTGAAAAGGGATTTGTGGTTATACAGGATCTGAGTCTACTCACACGGTACGCGGCTCACATACACGGCAGACCTTTTACCCCCAAAATATTCTTCTTTATTATATTTTATTTCATGATTCTGCCAACACCCTGACAGGCAGAGAATTATGATGACATTCTTTTATTGGTCAATTATATCTCGTTTTAATGGTTTATTTAATTCATATTTCATTTATTTTATATAATTAATGTAGTATAATTTCATTGGTATCATTTATATTCAAATAATGTTTATTGAAAAATTTTCAACATACAAAAAGGAAACATGTTAACATGGAACTGGAAGGGTTCACATTTGAGGAACATAACACACGAAAAGAGAAATAAGAGTGGAGGATCCCCACCATTTGGCCGGGGAAACTTTAGATTCCAATTGTATACATGAGAGGTATGCTCATTGTCTCGTAAACCTTTCTAGAGGTCGATAGATTATAACTGGGGGAGGGAGATAGGAGATGGGGAGGAGGGGGAAAAAAGAGGGCACCAGTGCAGTAGGGGTAACGTATATTACAATGAGTAGTATTAGTAATCAATTTACAGAGCAGTTTGGGTTTTTTAGCCATCGAGACCATTGGGCTTTAAATTTGTGATAAGAGGAGTTGTGGAGGGCTATTCGTCTTTCCATCTCGCATTGGAGATTGAGGTCGGATAAGAAGCGGGACAGAGGAGGGGTGGTGGTAGAGCGCCATAATTTGGTAATATTAGTTTTTGCAGCTGCTAACGTGTGTACAATGATGGTGCGTGAGTTTATAGGGAAATTATCTATGCCAATATATAGGAGAGCTAAGGCGGGGTTTGGGTTTACTAACGTACTAACGTGTAATTGAAGAAATTATTTGAAAAACTTTGTTCCAATAGGACTTGATTGACTTACAGTTCCAAAGTATATGGAGAAGTGAACCAGATTCTCCGCAATGCCTCCAGCAGGCTCGCGAGTGTTGTGGATAGAATAAGGATAATTTAGTGGGGTTAAATACCATTCGTGTAGGATTTTCAAAAATGTTTCTCAGTGGGAGGAACATTTCGAAGCTTTGTAGGTGATGGTGAATGTTTTTTCCCATATGTGTGGGGTTATTGATTGGAGAAGATTTTTCTCCTAATTGGTTAAGGAGGAGGTACATGTTGCAAATTGCGTTTCGGTTATAAGTGTGTAGAAGGTTGAGATTCCTTTTTTTGGATAGATCGATCTATGGAAGAAGTGGTGTGCAGTTGCAGGGATTCCTGTTGCGTGCAAAATATTTGCTTTGTGAAGTGAATGGGCTATGCGCATATAGGTGAATTATTCATTGTCAGGAAGGTGAAATTTGCTTTGGGTAGTATAGAAGGAGTCTACTGTGCCTGAAGTATAAATGTCTTGAATGTGGAGTATGCTAAGGGCCGTCCACATTGTTAGGTTTAGGTGGGGGATGATAAAATGTAAGGATGAGAGTGGAGTAGGGGTTTGCACATTATTGTTCCTTAGTTGGTTATAAGCAACAAAATCGTGCCAGGCTGTTAAAGAGGCTTGTACGCATGGGTGCTTATGTAGCGTTTGAGCCTGAGCTGCTCGGGGTAAAAATAGTATGTCTGTTATAGTATGTCGAAGGTACACAGATGTTTCCATGATGGTCCAAATTTTTTCAGAGGAGGGGTGCCACCAGAAGAAGAGTTGGTCTAATAGAACGGCTTGGTAGTAGGACTTCATATGTGGAAGACCTGCTCCACCTCTGGAGGGTGGACGTATTAAGAGATTTGTGGTGCATCTGGGTTTTTTTGAGTTCCATAGGAATTTGTTCAGTATTGCCTGGAGTTTAGCAAAGAAAGAGTAGGGGGCTGGGATAGGAAGTGTACGAAAAATGTAGAGTATCTTAGGGAGTATGCACATTTCTAAAGTAGCTATTCTACCTAATGTCGATAGAGTAGTAGCGCGAAAGCTCTTGAGGTCCTGTGGGATAGTTTCAAGTAACGGTCTGTAATTAGCCGTGTAAAGTTGGTTAGTAGTAGCGGTGAGTTTAATCCCTAAATATGGGATGCTGTTCTTTTCCCAAGTAAAAGGGAACTCTTTAGAAAGCAAGTTTTGGGTTATAGAGGGCGTGTACAGATTTAATATTGATGATTTGGATTCATTAAGTTTGTAGTATGAGACTGCTGCGTAATCATGGATATGCATGCGTATCGTCTGGAGTGATTTATATGGATTTGTAATCATCAGGATAATATCGTCTGCAAAGAGACTGATTTTGTGTTCGGTTGTAAGAAATTTAATTCCTGTGAACTTTGGGTCATTTCTAAGGTTAGTCGCTAGTGGTTCTATAAGTAGGGTAAAAATTATAGGGGACAGGGGGCAACCCTGTCTGGTTCCATTGGATATATAAAAGGGTTGTGAGAGCATGCCGTTAGTTAGTACTCTAGCAGAGGGTTTGGAGTAAAGGGCGAGGATCGCCGACAGCATCCAATCAGTTATGCCAAATTTTTGTAGTGTAAGTGTCATAAATTTCCAGTGAATTCGGTCGAATGCCTTTTTCGCGTCCAATGATAGAAAGAGGGAGGGTCGTTTGTCAGATTCAAGGTGATGCAGTAGCGATATAATTTGCCTGGTAGCATCAGGAGCCTGTCTACCAGGTATAAAACCCACTTGGTCTGGGTGAATTAATGTAGGTAGGTATGGGAGTAGTCTTTTGGCAATTACTTTGGCGTATATTTTTATGTCTGTGTTAAGCAGCGAGATCGGTCTGTAATTTTGGGCCAATTGGGGGTCTTTGCCCGGTTTCAGGATAGTTGTGATTATCGACTGTAGCATGTCAGGGGGGAATTCCCCGTTAGACGCAACGTGATTATAAAGGGCAGATAGGTGTGACTTAAGGTTAGGTGCAAATGTTTTGTAGAATTCGTTCCCTGGCGATTTGTTTAAGGGTAGGGTGCTTATGACTTTTTCAATTTCTATGGGTGAGATTGGCACTGAGAGAGATTCGAGTTGAGAGGGGGTGATGTGGGCGAGGTTGGTGTTACATAGGAAGCGTTCAATGGAGGGAATCATTGGTTGGGTTGTATTAGAATCATCTTTTATGTTATATAGCTTCTGATAATATGTTGCAAAAGCGTTGGCAATATCTTGTGGATTTGTAAGAGGAGAGCGTGTGGTTGGGTGTTGGATCGTAGATATTTTGGTCTTAAGTCGTTTTTGTTTGATGGTCTTAGCAAGAAGAGAGCTTGCTTTATTTCCGAGTGCATAGAATTTGGTCTTTGTTTTTTGGTGTCATAAGAGTGGAGTAAAAGGGTGCGTAATTTGTTTCTATCTTGGTTTAGAGTTGTGGATATGGAGGGGTTAGGGTTTTTTTTGTTAATTTCCTCATTTAGGTTAATGGAGGTTAGAAGTTGGTCAATTTGTTGGGAACGCTGTCTATTTATACGGGAGTTTAATTGTATGAGGATACCTCTCATGTAGGCCTTGTATGTTTGCCAAAGTGTAGTAATTGAGATATCCGGAGTGGTGTTGGTAGCAAAAAACAAGTTGTGGGCTTCTAAGATATGATTCTGATTGTCCGGAAATTTCAGGAGTGAAGAGTTAAGTCTCCAAATCGGTGGGAGCGCCGAGCGTCGATCATCGTCCAAGGATATACTGGTTGGTGCGTGGTCTGACCAGGAAATGGTTTCAATGTTAGAGGAAGTCACTTGTTGTAGTGTCCATTTGTCAATGATAAACATATCTATTCTGGAGTATGAAAGATGTGCTGGGGAGTAGTAGGTATAGTCTCTCTCGGAACCATGTTGGCATCTCCATATATCATACAAGTCGTGATTATGTAGAAATTGATTAAAGGTATATTTAGTGGGTTGCTTCTTGGAGGATGAGTCCACGAGTGGGTTGCTCATAACATTGAGGTCTCCGCCAATTATTATTATTATTATTATTATTATTATTACATCAAGTTTATATAGCGCCAAAGGGTTTGCTCAGCGCTGTACAATAGGGGGACAATACATGGCACAGTACAACAAAAACAGACAGCGTACGAGGGGTAAGAGGGCCCTACTCTTTCAAGGTTACAATCTAGGAGGGAGGGGGTAGTGGAACAATAGGATGTGGCTGAGGGGAATGAAGTGGCTGAGGGGGATGAAGTGGTGGGAGGAATGAGGGAGAATGGCCGTTAGGTGAGGGTGGGGTAGGCTTCCCTGAATTCAATTATGAGTCTGCCTTGTTGAATTCAATTATAAGTCTGCCTTGTTTATGGTCAGAAATGGTCTTGTAGAGCGTTTGATAAAATTGCATTTGGTTGTTGTTTGTGCCGTATACATTCACCAATGTGTGGGTTATGTCATTTATCTGGCAAATGAGGATATGAAAGCGTCCATGTGGGTCGGCTATTTTCGAGATGAGGAGGAAAGGGAGAGAGTCGTTAATGGCTATAATAACTCTGTTTTTCTTTTTGGGATTGGTTGCCATAAATATTTGTGAGAAATGGTGCAGGTGTAGTTTAGGCGTTTTTTCCGTGGCGAAATGGGTCTCCTGTATAAAGAGAATGTCGGCTTGGGATTTCCGTGTTTCTTTAAGGAGCAGCGATCTCTTGAAAGGAGAGTTTAGGACTCTAACGTTAAGAGATGTTATATTAATCATTTATATAAATTTCTTCATTGAAAATATACCGTCGGGTTGTTGTTTGAGAGGGTCGAGACTCGGTAATCTCCTGGGGAAGGAAAGTGATAGCATAGTTGTGGTACCAGTAAGGCTCGATTGAAGGTTTAGAGGTAGTGGCCCTGGTAGCCTCAAGGATTACACGATCAGGAGTAAGGCGGAGTGGCTGGTGGTGCCATAGGAAAAGGTGAGAGGAGACACAAGGGATAATAAAAATAGTTTTGCAAGAAATGAAAATAGGCCAAGTAGCCAACATCGCTACTTTAGAACTGGGGGGTATAGACAGGCTTTGACCGCTGGCAGGGTCCTGCCAAACATGGACTTGGAGAGCGAACTTCATCAAATGTAGGCCGATTGCCAGAAGTTTAAACAATGAAAAATGACCCCCCGGGGGGGGGGGGGGGGAGGAAAGATGTCAGCACCTGGAATGCTCCATGTAACTGCTTACGATGCCTCCATGCGCTGGGCAGAGTTAGAGGTGGTGTCCTGTGTATCTGCAGGGAGGAGGTTCCATGTCTTGAGCAGGTCTAAGCCTGCTTCCAGGTTCCTGATGGTGAATATTCTGCCTTGTCGTCGCACTATTAATTTAGTTGAGAAGCCCCATTGGTAGGCTATGCCGTGATTCCTTAGGGCCTTAGTGATGGAAATCATTTTTTTCCTATTAAGGAGCGTGGCTTTGGATAAGTCCGCATAGAGGCGGAGATTTGCATGTGATGGCGGGAGAGGTGGCGGATTTCTAACCGCAATCATAATTTTTTCTTTAACGTGGTAAAAATGTACCCGGATCAGTACATCTCTTGGAATAGATGCCGGCAGAAACGCCGGTTTGGGCAGTCGGTGGGCTCGATCAATCGCGAGCTCTAGATCTGAAAGTGTTGGGAGGATTAGTTTGAAGTATTGCTGTATGTAGGGTAGCAGATTTTCGCTCGGCACTGATTCAGGGATCCCTCTGAATTTAATGTTGTTGCGGCGCGAGCAATCTTCTAAGTCTGCTAATTATAAGTTGATTTGCTCGATATCAGATGAGTGATCTGTATGAGCGTCAATCAAATCGTTATGCGCTGTTATTATGTCGCCCAAGCTGCTTTCAATGTGGCAAATTCTGCGTTCTTGGTGCTGTACCACGCTAGTTATTTGGTTTAAAGACGCAAAAATGTAGTTTTGCAGAGATTGACGGAGTGACGTCAGCATGTATTTCATGGACACCTCCGTTAGCGGCTGATCCGCCGCTGGGAATGCGTCTATATCTGGTAGGTTTAAAGTAGGGGGTGGAGGCGGGAGATTCAGGGCTTGGTAGGAGATGTTAGGGTCCTGGTCCAGACGTGGCCTGGATTTGGCAGGGCTGCTAGTTGTGGGGGACAAAGGGGGTGATAACTCACCAGGGTCCCCTGGGTAAAGCGATTCTTGCAGCCTCGGATCCCTGTGCTGGGCCCTGTAGTCCTCCTCGTGGCTGCTGTCTCCCTGTGTGTCTCTGCTGCGGCCGCCATCTTGGATTCCCTGCACAATAGCAGGGAAGAATTATGTCAACTTCCCGGGGTGATCCGGGGTGATCTGGGGCTCTCCTCCTGCGGGGCATGGTGATCGGGATGCGGGCAGAGGTAGGTGACACTGTGGGGTGATTTGTTTCCCCCGGGGGCGGTGAGTGCCGCTTTATAGCTGGCAGGTGGACGGAGCTGTGCTCAAAGCGCATCCATCCCGTAGCCGGCCGCGCATGCGCCCCTCTTAATAGTCCATTTAAACGTCAACTAATGTGGAAAGAAGTCCACAGGCTTCATGGGGATGTGCTCTGTGTCCAGGAAACACACTTTTCCTCCCTCAAAGCTCCACATCGCTCACACCACCTATTCACACATGTGTTTACAGCTAATGGTCCTACCAAGAAGTGTGGAGTTCTTATAGTGGTCCGTAACTCGGTGGCTTTCTCATTGCTCTCTCAAGTGGCAGACAGCAAAGGCAGATTTTTTATTATTGTTTGCAAAATGAATAATTATTATTATTATTATACAGTATTTATAAAGCGCCAATAGTTCACTCAGCGCTGTACATTACAAAGGGGGACAGAACATGTGACAGAACAATACCAATACAATGTGATACATGAGGGGATCGAGGGCCCTGCTCTTTCGAGCTTACAATCTAGGAGGGAGGGGATGGTGGCACAGGAGGAGATAGCTGTGAGGGATGGAGTGGTAGGAAGAGTGGAGGAGGTCGGCAAGTTAGCAGGGGGTGGGGTAGGCTTCCCTGAAGAGATGGGTTTTCAGGGTGCGCCTAAAGGAGAGGAGAGTAGGTGATAATCTGATGGGTTGGGGCAGGGAGTTCCAGAGGATGGGTGACACCCTGGAGAAGTCCTGGAGGCGGGCATGGGAGGAGGAGACCAGGGAACTAGAGAGAAGGAGGTCTTGTGAGGAGCGGAGTGTGCCTGCTGGGCGGTACTTGGATATTAGGTCAGTGATGTAGTTCGGGGCAGTATGGTGGACAGCTTTGTACGTCAGCGTTAGGTTTTGAATTTGATCAATAACATTGCATATACCATTGTGAATCTCTACGCCCCAAATGTTCACCAAGTTCACTTTCTAAATTCTCTCAGGAAAAAAGTAGCAAAGATTCAGAAGGGCCTTCTGTTGTAATGCTATTATCAATAAATCTCTTGATATTTCCAATCCCTCCAGCAGTTTGAGACACTCTCTAGCTCATGTATTAGCTGAAGCTAATCTTTACAATCCATGGAGATGTCTACATGCCTCTGAAAAAGACTTTACATATTATTCGGCCCCTCAGAAATCTTATTCAAGAATTGACTTTTTTCTTACTGATATTCGCTTACTGCAAAATATTATCAAAGCCGAAATCCATCCTATGACATGATCGGATCATGCACCTATATCACTGAGTATTGAAGAGACTTTAAAGTTCTCCCCTGTATTTTTATGGCGTAATGATGTCTCTATGTTCTGCAATTCTACTTTTCAATCTTCTCTCACTGAAGCTTTGATATCAATTCTACTTCTGTTAATGTGTTTAGTATGTGGTGTCCTCATAAGGTGTATTGTAGAGGTTTACTTCTAAAGTTGGCTTCCAGAGCAAAGCGTGATAGGAATCAAATCTTTTCTGACACGATCGACAAGATAGCTAGGCTAGAACATAAGCATAAGCAATCTTTATCCCCTACTGTCTTGCGAGAACTTCAAGAAACCAGACTTGAGCTCAGGACCCTCTTGTCATGGCGACATGGCCAAAATTTGAAAAAAGCTAAAGCTACCTTTTATACTCAAGGGAACAAGGCGGGAAAATTGCTGGCAAGTTACTTGGGTGTTAGACAATCCAAATCTAAATTGGCTTCTATTTTAGACCCAATATCAAACAGTATCATTTACCATCCTAGTAGCATAGCAGCGGCTTTCCACCCCTACTATTCTCAGTTGTATAACCTTAAAGATGACCCGCATACTAAACAACCTACACCAGAGCTCATAAATCAATTTTTTGAAAACCTTTCACTGCCTACTTTAGATCTCCACAATTTAGAGGGGCTTAACCAACCTATTCTAGAAAGTGAAAAAAGCGCAGCTAATAAAGCTTTATCAAAGGGGAAGTCCCCAGGGGCTGATGGTTTTACTTCTGAGTATCATAAGTAATTCCAATCCATATTAGTACCCCACCTTAAAAGGATCTTTGATAAAGCGGTGTCTACGTCCACATTCCCACCTGAGATGTTAAAAGCCATTATTGTCACTTTGCCAAAACCGGGGGAAAACTCCAGACTGCCCTCAAAACTTTAGGCCTATTTCCCTACTAAACACAGACCTTAAAATTTACGCTAAAATTATAGCAATTTGTCTTTTAACAATTACCCCTCTGCTAATTAAAGCGGACCAAGTGGGCTTCGTTAAAGGACGACAAGCATCAGATGGAACTCACAGAATTCTTAATCTGATGCACTTGACTGAATCTCGAGGATCTCAGGATGTGGTTTTGGCATTGGATGCTGAAAAAGCCTTTGATAGAGTACATTGGCAATACTTAGATGCTACCCTATCTAAATTCGGTATCAATGTCTTTATAAAATTAAGTATTTACATCCAATGCACTATCTGAACCCTTCAGCATTACTAATGGAACAAGACAGGGATGTCCCCTATCTCCTATCATTTTCTCATTGGTGATGGAGCCGTTAGCATCCAAAATTAGAAATAACTCGCAAATCTCAGGTATTCCAGTAACGAATACCTCCTATAAAACTGGATTATTTGCAGATGATGACATTCTTACAGTTACTGACCTGGTGAATTCCCTTACAGAAATCTCTGCTTCCTTAGAGTCCTTCAGTGCGGTCTCTTATTATAAACTTAATGTCCCCAAATCTTGTGCCCTCCCAATATCTGTTTCAAGGGGACCTTTGAAATACCTTAAAGATAAATTTCCCTATAATTGGACTCTTAAGAAATTGGACTATCTAGGTATATGTACAGTATATCAGCCCCGTCCTCCAACACATTTAAAGATAACTATGAAAAATTGTATCAATCTATTTTAGTGGATTTAGTGAAAAATTTGAATCATCATGGATAGGCAGAATAGTCGCTTTTAAGATGTTGATCTTTCCTAAAATATTATACTATTTTCGAACAATTCCAATTCTTTTTTTTTTTTTCCAATTCTTATACCTTCTGCCTATTTCCGTAAGTTGGAGGTGGCTCTTAAAAGATACATCTGTAAAGGAAAAAAACACGGATCCCATTCCTGTCCTTTACTAAACATGGGTCTAAAGGAGGGATCGGCCTCCCGATGCTTTCTACGTATTACTATGCAACTATCCTTGACCAACTATCCGCTTGGTTAACCCCATCTGATAAGCTATGGGTACAAATAGAGCAGAGTGTGGCTCCCAATAGAGATCTTCGTGCACTATTGCTGGCTAAGTCCATCATATCCAAACTTATACCTACACTCCTCCCATCCATTCATTCCACACTTGAGGCCTAGATAATAGGTCTCCACAAGTTGAACTCCTCCTCTCCAAAACTTCATATGGACATTCTACTAACTGCATACAAACTCTTTATTCCTAACCTCAATACCTACCCCTTAAGGCAGTGGTTCTTAACCTGGGTTCGATCGAACCCCAGGGGTTTGGTGAGTCAGTCTCGCGGGTTCGGCGGAGGTGAAGACCCACACCCGACTCATGATTCGTGCAGTAAATATTCATTATTATGTTTTTGTTTTTGTGTGAAAATCATGTTTTAATGGTTTTGTTCTTAATGGTTTTGTTCATTTTGTGCACCTATTTATAAATATATACCTAAATATATACCTATGTTTTGAATTTGAAAAATCATATTTTATTTTTCCAATTAAGAAGGGTTCGGTGAATGCGCATATGAAACTGGTGGGGTTCAGTACCTCCAACAAGGTTAAGAACCACTGCCTTAAGGGAACTAGGGTATAGCACTTATGCTGAGATAGCTGACACCACACCAAGCAAAGGTCTACACCCATTTCTACAAATTAGAGGTTTTCACGGTATACATCCGAAGACATGGCTTGAGATAGATTCAAAACTATGGCAGGCGTTAACTAACCCTATCAAAATAAAAAAGATATCTCATGGTTCTATAAATTTTTACACTATGAGAATGATGTTTCTATTCTAGGCTGTGTGAGTATATGGGAGAAGGGCCTCCAAAGATCTTTCACTCGAGATAATTGGGATGCTGCCCTGTGCAATAATTTAAGTATTACAAAATGTACCAATCATTGGGATTGTTCTTTTAAAATATTGTATAGTGGCTACCTTACCCCATACAAATTAGCTAAAATGTACCCAGATGTGTCGTCATTGTGCTGGAGGAATTGTGGTAGGGAAGGTAACTTGCTTCCCGTTTTGTGGGAATGCCCATGTCTACTCAACTTTTGGCAAGCAGTTTTTTCTCTTAGATTTCTGGCATAATAACCAATCCGGCACCACACCTGGCCTTACTTTATATCACCCTAAACCTATTTCCCGCCCAATTTAGAACAATAATTGGTCATATACTTATTGCATCCAGAATGGCCATTCCGGCTGTATGGAAATCAACAAAGATTCCCTCTATATCCAAAATAATTCAAAGAGTGCAGTTACATTATGTCTGTGAGAGGGCTGTGGCCCTTAATACCCAGCATATGGAGAAATTTGATTGGAAATGGGCTAGTTGGAAAAAGATGTTTACGAATCACAATATGAATATATGCAACTGATGATGATATTATTAGCTTTGGTTTTTGTGTGGTTGACTTGGTTCTCTGTTTCTCCCTCACCCTTCATGTTTCCCTTGCCTTTCTCGATCCCCTCTCTCCCTTTTTGTTTTTGATCTCCTCCCCTCTTGATTTCAAACCCTGGAGGTTGTGCTCTTTGTTGCCTGTCCTTCGGGGATGAGAGTGATGGAATTTAATGTACTATGCAGTTTCTATGTGCTTTACATATAATCTCATTATTCGTTACTGTTGATAATCAAACCTGCTAATACTGTATATCTTGTTTATTATAAATCGGTTGGCCAATTAGGCCTGTGTATGACTGATTTTGCAGATAAGAATGCGTTTGAGACATGGTACTTAGATAAGTTTATATTTGTTTTCCAATTTGCCTCTCTTTATGTTGTTGTATTTGAAAAACACAATAAAAAAGAATTGAAAAGAATTCTATTGGGGACCCATTCTATGGGGACACATTATATTAGGATCCATTATAAAAGGGATCCAGTAGGATTCTATTGGGGATCTATTCTATGGGGACACATTATATTAGGATCCATTATAAAAGGGATCCAGTAGGATTCTATTGGGGATCCATTCTATAGGGACACATGATATTGGGGACACCTTCTGGTTCTATTCATCAGACATTATTATAGTCAGATCATTATATTGGGGATAAATCCCATGTTTTCTGTCACTAGTAAATCTCATGATTATTTCTTCATCTTTTTCCTCGGAGATTTTTCCATCGAGTTTCATCTCTTTCTCTCTATTTGTAGATCGATTATTTGTTTGTATTTCTTCACACAATAAAATCATCCATAGAACAAACTCAATGTAAATGTATTAATAATAATGATAGATTCCCATTGTCAGGAGACACTTCCCGTCCTGCTGACAACATTTAACCAGACAGGAAATCTTCAAAAGGACCGATATATAAAAATCTGACTGGGGCTCTAACCCCTCCCCCACCCCATCCACAACTAAGAAAAAGGTCATGGCTGCAAGTTTGATCATTTCTTAGTATAGATTGTATGGAATAGGAGGGAGGAACAAGGGGAGAGGAGACCCCATCCCGTCCAATCACAGTGACCGCCCAGCACCCTGCACAGAGTGACTGCATGTGGGGGAGGGGCAGAGAGGAGGGGGAGGGGCATGAAGAGGGAGATTGCTGAAGTCATATCTGATCATTTTCTATGTCATAATTACAGAGAAAGTAATATGTCAGATTGTCATGGCATGGATGGAGAGATAGATAGATAGATAGATAGATAGATAGATAGATAGATAGATAGATAGATAGATAGATAGATAGATAGATAGCACATCCCTCCTCACTGGCCAATAGGAACATATAGTTGGACCGATATTCTACCCAATCACAGTGATCAGCGACAGAGGGAGAAATCTCACTTATTATTACCTATAGTAGAAAACTCTGAAGGACACCAACTGGGGCCCCGCCCACTGCTATCCCATTGGCTGAACATTCCACTAAATCACATCTCTCCTCCCTGTGACATCACCAATCCCTGGGCGGAGTTCTCACTTTCCCCGATTCCCCCCACAGATCTTTATACAACTTCTCCATACCCATACCCCGGCATGGAGGGGCTCAGTGAAGGTGGTGGTGAAGGTGTGGAGGTGTCGGATCGGGTCACACAGACCATAAAAGGAGATCCGCCCGGCCTCATAATCCAGATATATTCTGACTCTGGTACTGGGGGGATTGGAGGGTAAGGGGATCCTTTTACTGTCATGTATCACCATATACTGATTACCATTCCTGTACAAATCCCAGGATTTATTATTTCCAATCCCTGACTGCCGTCCTCTCCTGGCTATACTGGGGTAACACATCCTGACTCCCCATCTAACTGACCTCCCGACATCCACTTCCCAGTAATGTCTCCCTGAGGAGAAACTCTGACTGCTCAACACCTGAGACCAATCCTGAAATCTCTCTGGTGTTACTGGACGATTCTGGTTCCTACCTGACCAGGATACAGTTTTCCTGTCATCTGATATAAGTAGCTTATTATGAGCTGTGTTTCCATCCAGTAATATGTCCTCAGCTCCCTGTATATAGAAAGATACATTTACCCCTGTTATTATATCAGATAATGTGTGTAATGTGTGTGATATCCCAGCCACACCCAGCCCCCTTCCATCATGGAGGAGTTCCTTATGTCTCTTTCTGTCCTCATTATCTCCATCCTCAGTATCACACAAGTCACCTGTGTCTGATTCCTGTAGGACAGTCAGTGGATCCGTCATGTTACACAGCTCCTCAATGTCACGCATCTTCCTGGACAGCTCCTCCTTCTTTATTTCCAGATCCTGGATGAAGATGGAGACCCGCTCTGTCCGCTCTGATATCTCCTGCAGAACTCTCTTCTCCAGGTCATCCAGACGTCTCCTGAGATCTATAAACAGGGCAGTGAATCTCTCGGTGTCACCAGCCTCTTCTTCTTCTAATTTCCTCCTGTGTTCCTCCAGACTCTGGACTCTTTCCTCCATCTCCTCTCTCTTTGTCAGAAGTTTCTGCAGAACATTCCTCAGTGTTTCCTTCTTCTTCTCAGAAGCCTCATCCAGCATCTCCACCTGGTGTCCTCGATGTTCTCCAGCCAAACGGCAGGACACACAGATACAGGTCTCATCCTCAGTGCAGTAATACTCCAGGATCTTCTTATGGACGGAGCATTTCCTGCTCTCCATGGACAAGGTGGGGTCAGTTAAGATGTGTTCTGGGGACTTTTTGTGGACTCTCAGGTGTTTATCACACAGAGAAACCTCACAGTGTAGACAGGATCTAACAGCAGGTATAGGAGAGTCCACACAGTAAGTACAGAAGACCCCGGACTCCTCTTGATCTGGCTGAGCAGAAAGCAACTTCTCCATTATGTTACATAGAGTTATGTTCCTGTGCAGTGCAGGCCAATCCGGGAACTTCTCTGTGCATTTAGGACAGGAATATCTTCCAGACCCCCCCTGTGTATCCAGAACACGAGCAATACAGACCCGGCAGAAGTTGTGTCCACATTTCAGGTTTACCGGATCAGTATAAATGTTCAGACAGATGGAACATTCCAGCTCAACTCTCAGATCAGCAAACGCCATCGCTGACAGCAGAAAGAGAAATGACAGTGAAGGTCTCTGACACCGGGGAAGTAATATTATATGAAGGGATCAGAGTACAGAGGAGGGAGGTTTTACTCACAGTAGTAAAGATAAGCATATCTCTTAACTTTAGAAGAACGATAATAAGGGAAAGACAGTTGTAAAGTGGGTGATTACAGGTTACAATATCTGTGAACGTTTTAGCCCTGTCTGCACTTTGCGGTCCCGGTATTAATTGCACTGACATTTACGTGTATAGCAAGTTGCAGGCTGCCCAAAGCTAGGAAGCTGGGATGATTGTCTCCTTTTCCAAGGTGTACATGGTCCAGCCCTTTAATGTGAGCCCACAAATACAAGGGGAGGGAACTGTCATCATTTGGCCTGCTTGGAATCTGGAGTACCCCCACGAGAAATGGGGGAGGGTCTTCTGCACAATGTGGTCTCTCCAGAACATGTGGCCACCTTCTGAGCGACCCTGTTGGGATTCCCCATGGAGTTAGGAACCTATTAGTAATGGACTGCTAAACAGACTTTCGCTCCTTGGAAGGTATGCACTGGGTACCCTGCATTAGTTAGGTTAGGAATGTGTTTTCTGTGAGACTGTGCATTATGGACTGTACTCCTGCAAGTCTTCAATAAAGTTGTTAACCGTTTCCTGCCTGATCTGATGTCTGTCCAAAGGGGTGCATGAAGGTATATGGAATATTAAAAAACAAGGCCTGTAACACACAAGGGGATGAAGAGGAAAAGTTATATATCCACTGTGGAAGAGTGAACCATGCTGAAGAGCTGGAGGGAAGCCATATTTAAGATGCAGTTGCTATGAGTAACCAGGACTGGTGAGATGTTATAGAAGCCAGCCAGTGGGAGAGTGGTATCAGGCATGAGTGACAGTTACCTCTGGTTAGCAAAGGGGGTTGGTGATCTAACTCCTTTCCTATCAGTCAGTACCCCTAGAGCAGCACAAAGAACATATGGACCTAGGTGGAGGTATAGGAGAGATAAAGTAAAGAGTTAACATGTCCACACACAGAGGTCCAAGCTTGGTGGATGGTGGGACCTCCACATTGTCACTGGGAGTGAGGTGGCAATTAAAGCTAGGCTGGTGGAGTGAGACACAGGCTCCGAGGTGTCCCCTTCAAAATGCTGCATTCAGGCTCTGAGGTGTCCCCCTCAAAATGGTGCATTCAAAAATATAGGGGGTGTAACGTCACAGGAAGAAGTGTCTCACAGTAAGGAGCTTCAATTTAAATGTGTATCTGTGTGTAGCACTACCCTTGAAGGAGCAGCTTGTATGATGTCCCAGTTTCACCTTATTTCACCCCGCAGCCATACACAGTGTATTCCTAAATACACACACATATTTTTGCTCATTGTCTTCAATAGTCAGTCTAGGGCAGTGGTCGGCAAGCCGCGGCTCGCGAGCCACATGCGGCTCTTTACACAGGCTCTTTACGCGGCTCGCGAGCCACATGCGGCTCTGTGTGCCGGGCGCCCGCTCCCCTCCCTCCTCTCGGGCGGCCGCCCCAAAAGTCAGGACTCTGCAGCTAGCCCAGCAATGGGCAAACTACGGCCCGGCGGACCTTTTTATCCGGCCCGCGGAGCGTGGCAAACATTGGCTGTCAGGATGTAGGCGGGGCAGCGTGACGAACTCCTCTCCTCTCACAGTCCGCCCTGAAGACCGGAACGGCGCGGGAACACGGCGAGAGGAACGCGCGGAGCAAAGGTAAGTGAATTGACACAATACGGGGAATGAATTACTATAGGGGGGATGAATTACTATAGGGGGGATGAATTACTATATGGGAGATGAATTACTATATGGGGGATGAATTACTATATTGGAGATGAATTACTATATGGGGGATGAATTACTATATGGGGAATGAATTACTATATGGGGGATGAATTACTATAGGGGGGATGAATTACTATATGGGGAATGAATTACTATATGGGGGATGAATTACTATAGGGGGGGATGAATTACTATATGGGGGATGAATTACTATATGGGGGATGAATTACTATGAGGGATGAATTACTATGGGGGATGAATTACTATATGGGGGATGAATTACTATGGGGGATGAATTACTATGGGGGATGCATTACTATATGGGGGATGAATTACTATGGGGGATGAATTACTATGGGGGATGAATTACTATATGGGGGATGAATTACTATATGGGGGATGAATTACTATGGGGGATGAATTACTATATGGGGGATGAATTACTATATGGGGGATGAATTACTATGGGGGATGAATTACTATATGGGGGATGAATTACTATGGGGGATGAATTACTATATGGGGGATGTATTTTCAGTTTTAAAAATGTGGCTCTCAAAATAAATTTCAATCATGGTTTTGGCGAGATTTGGCTCAGTTGAAAAAAAAAGGTTGCCCACCACTGGTCTAGGGGATGTTTTGTTTTTATTGTAGAACTGCGGATAGGGATGAGGAATGTAGCAGAATACTCCAAATTAGAACTATTCACACTGAGGACATCTAGCTGATTTCTTAGTTGAACACTCTAAAAATCTTGACTAACAGTAGATAGTAGACCTCCTTGTAACATACAGCAGCAAGTAGTTTAGGACTGAGCAAAGCCCCTTCTGGTAGTAGTAGTTACAGGGCTGAGCTCCTGGGGTATAAGCCAGTTGTGACAGACTGCGACAACCCAAAGGTAACATTGCCCCTTTTGCAGTAGCAACACTCGGAAAAGCTCTTCAGAACACTAGCCAGTGTTCCCTTTTTCCAGACCCACACCAGAGGAGGTATCAAGTCCCCAAATTCCTCAATGGCAGTACTCACAAGGCCCAAGGACAGAATGGTTGCCTCCTTCCAATAGTCCAAGTGATACCAGACAGAGCTTTGGCAGACAGCTCCCCTCAGCTTACTGAAGAACCGGGGTCACTCTCTCTAACTTCAGGCCCGCAGGTCGACCCACCTGAGGCCACATGGCAGCAAGTGCCAGGCAATGCAGCCTGCCTCCAGCCTGGCTGGTGAGATCCGCTCCCAGGAAATACACTGAACCCATGTGATCTCAGACTAGAAATACCAATCCCGGCATGCAATGGGTCCTCCTTCCCCTGAAATTGGCCAGGACTGCATCCATATTCATGCTGTTCATTTACCTAGCCCCTTCCCATGTTCTGGAAGGCTCTCCTAGCTTCCTGGAGGTGGGCAAAACCCAGACAAACTCCAACAGCACCAGAGCAGTATGAGCAGACCTGACTAATCAATCATAGCACTCTGTTAGGCAGAATACCACACTGAATTTACCTGACAGTCTGTCTGGTGAGAAGAAACCTAACTGTTAGGGATGGTGTGATGAACCGTCGTGATCACATTTTGCCCTTTCTGTTTCAGTTTTCTCCCCTTTGTAAAGCTGTATATATTTAGCAGCTGTTACATAGACAGACATTCTACATTGTTTGTTTAGGGAAATGTGACCTTGTAGTCTTTCACTTCTCTAGAGTTCATACTGTATTGTTGGGTTGTAGGGTTTTGTTGTGGGTGGGGAAAACCCAGTGCCAGGCTGTCTGGTGGGGGTGAAGCTGTATTTACTGAGCTGTGTTTAATAAAGATTCATTCATTTCACCCTACACGAAGTTCCGACTCGTGGTTTGGGATAGCAGGGAAGGATTGGTTTTGAGCTCTAATACCTGCCTTGACAGAGTGCTGGAAGACTTGCTGGAAAAGTGGACCATTGGCTGAGACGCATCGCTCCGCATGAGGCAGCCCAGGCAGAACGGTTCCGCCACAGATGGGCTGCATGTTCAAGTCGAACATAAGTTCAACTTGAACATGGGCCATTCATGTGTTCGCTGAACACATAAACAGTACGGGTGTTCAACGGGCTAGTGGCACACAATGCACTGCGCCCTCACAGTGCATTGTGATTGGTCAAAGCAATGCACCTGACCATAGGTCAGGTGCAATGCTTTGACAAATAACAGCATGTGATGATATCACAAGGGGCGGGGTTAACCCCTGCCCCCTTGTGACATCATGACAGTATATAAGAAATGTCATAGTGAGCATAGCTGTCAGACGGCAGAAGCCGGGGTGCAGAGCGGAGTGTTTTTTTATTTTCCTTTTTTTGGGTAGCGGTGGCAGCGGGCATTGTGATTGACATTGGATCTACTTCTGGGGACTTTTTGTATTTTTATTTTTAATAAAGGACTTGTCAAAGTTTGTCTCCTGTCTTTTTTACACTACACTTTTTTGTGAATAGGTAGCAGTATCATTTACCACATTTTCATTCACATACGGGGGGCTGGAATCTGGGGGCCCCCTTGTTAAAAGGGGCTTTCAGATTCTGATAAGCTCCCCACACACAGACCCCCACAAACATAGGCCACGGATGTGGAAAAGAGGTCCTTGTCCCTATCAACATGGGGGCAAGATACTTTGGGGGGGGAGTCCCCCACCCCATTCACCCCCAATGTTGAGGGTATGTGGCCTGGTATTGATCAAGAGGAGGGGAGGTGCTTGCCCCCCCCCCCCCTTTCCTGACATGCCGGGCTGCATGTTCGGATAACGGTCTGGTATGGATTTTGGGAGGGACCATTTTTTTTTAATTTTGGCATGGGGGTTCCCCTAAAAATCCATACCAGATCTGAAGGGCTTGGTATGAATGGTAAGGGGGACCCCACATCATTAAAAAAAAAAATGTAATTGCCGGGCAATGCCAACAGTTCTTTTGACATTCAACTGTTGGTGGGGAACCCCACTGACAGCTGAGACGTGAATGAATGTCTCACTACTAAAATACCGCGTGACTTCATCATAGAACTCCCGCCGGATTCTAGTAACTGGGCAGGATCTTACCACATACTCAGATGCAGGAAGATATTGCTCATTTGTTCGGTTCGTGTTCAAAGTTCACAGTCGAACATTCTGTAGGTTCGGATGTTGGACCGCGAACTGAACAAGGGGATGTTCGGCCCATCACTACTAACTATACTCATCCTAGACCTGACTAGGAGGGTGCAACATGTGCAAGATGAATGGCTCACTTCTACATACGGAGTGCCACCTTAATGCTGATTATCACATGACTGCGACCGCTCATGGCCCCTAATTATGCCTTCCTTATTGCACCAACACCCCGACATGCAGACAATTCTGATGGCATTCTTTAAAGGAAATTGAGTCGGCCAATTGTAAAATCTAAGGTCATATCCAGAGCTGAGGAGTAGAAACCACAACACCTCTTTCATCTTCCTGTACATATTATGTTTTCCATCACATGAATGGAGGAGGGGGATTCTTCATTCATACAGGGAGTTATTGGGCATCAATGATAAGCAGGCTGTCTATATTACAGAACAGCATGAAACACTTATTACATTAGAAGCTGAACTCCACTAATACCATCCACAATCCGTGGTGATGTCATCCACCACATTTCTTTCTATGACATCACCCGGGAGTCCCTGCTATATATTTAATTTATGTCTGCTGGGAATCTGTCATTTAGGGGTGGGGGAGGGGCTTGTACTGACTGGCAGCCAAAGTTTCTTATCATGGTTGATGTGAATTACATCTCTGGACATCAGGATTAGCACGGTCCTACAAAGGAATAGCCCCTGTACCCTGCCCTACAAACTGCTGAACCCGGTCCTCTGTCCCCTGACATTTTATACTGCTCCCCCACGTCAGACAGACTAGATATTAAACATTTAGGCAGTTTCTGACACTGATGTAGTTGCTTACTGAGTATGCCTCTCCCCTTCCACTGGTGACCTCTGTCCTCTCCCCTGCCACTGGTGACTCCTGTCCTCTCCCCTGCCACTGGTGACCCCTGTTTTCTCCCCTGCCACTGGTGACCCCTGTCTTCTCCCCTGCCACTGGTGACCCCTGTCCTCTCCCCTGCCACTGGTGACCTCTGTCCTCTCTCCTGCCACTTGTGACCTTTCTATTTTCTCTTGCCACTGGTGACCCCTGTCCTTTCCCCTGCCATTGGTGACCCATGTCCTCTCTACTGTCACTGGTGACCCCGCTCAGATCTCCTGCCACTGGTGATCCCTGTCCTCTCTTCTGCCACTGGTTACCCCTCTTCTCACTCCTGCCACTGGTGACCCCTGTCCTCTCTTCTGCCACTGGTGACCCCTGTCCTCTCTACTGCCACTTGTGACCCCTTTCCCCTCTCTTGCCAGTGGTGACCCCTGCCCTCTCTCCTGCCACTGGTGACCCCTGTCTTCTCTCCTGCCACTTGTGACCTTTCTCTTCTCTCTTGCCACTGGTGACCCCTGTCCTTTCCCCTGCCATTGGTGACCCATGTCCTCTCTACTGTCACTGGTGACCCCTCTCCGCTCTCCTGCCACTGGTGATCCCTGTCATCTCTTCTGCCACTGGTGACCCCTCTCCTCTCTCCTGCCACTAGTGACCCCTGTCCTCTCTTCTGCCACTGGTGACCCCTGTCCTCTCTCCTGCCACTGGTGACCTCTGTCCTCTCTCCTTCCACTGGTGACACCTCTCCTCTCTCCTGCCACTGGTGACCCCTGTCCTTTCCTCTGCCATTGGTAACCCATGTCCTCTCTACTGTCACTGGTGACCCCTCTCCGCTCTCCTGCCACTGGTGATCTCTGTCCTCTCTTCTGCCACTGGTGACCCCTCTCCTCTCTCCTGCCACTGGTGGCCCCTGTCCTCTCTTCTGCCACTGGTAAACCCCTGTCCTCTCTCCTGCCATTGGTGACCCCTGTCCTCTCTCCTGCCACTGGTGACCCCTGTCCTCTCTCCTACCACTGGTGACCCCTGTCCTCTCTCCTGCCACTGGTGACCCCTGTCTTCTCTCCTGCCAGCGGTGACCCCTGTCCTTTCTCCTGCCACTGGTGACTCCTGTCCTCTCTTCTGCCACTGGTGACCCCTGTCCTCTCTCCTGCCACTGGTGACCCCTGTCCTCTCTATTGGAGATCAATTCTATGGGGACACATTATATTAGGATCCATTATAAAAGAGGCTAAGTTCACATTTAATAACATGTCACGTGTCCCACCCCTCCACAGATCGCAGGTGCAATGCTCTGCATGTTCAATCCTTACACAAATAATAAATGTACATTTTATATTCTATCAGCAAAAACATTTGTATTTATCATTATTTTATCAGGATAAAGGTTTTGCATGAATACATAAAGGATGATCATTGTAAGCACTCCTGCCAGTGGTAAATGGTTTGTCTCAGCCCTCTAACTGCTACATCTGCAAGACAGCTTGTACTTTTATAAAAACAACAGACTTGCTGGCTGGATCATCATGTGAAAGTAAAGAAAGCCTAAAAAAGAAAACTAATGCAGCCATCATATCTGAGAAATGGTAAGCTGCAGTATAATAAATGTTTGGTATGAGGGGTCATGTGATCTCCCAGCATACACTTTTCAGGCCTGAGAAGCCAATCAGCAGACTTGTATCCCGTGTAAGCTCCAACATAATCCAACATGGAGCTATGACTTTTTTTGTCCCCTAGACAATATGACAAATCTGGGGCTCCCAGGTCACGTGACATATTCGTGGACCTAGGTCATGTGACATATTTGGGCCCCAGGGAATATGACATATTTGGAGGGATAGGAGGGGGAGGGGCTGGAGGAGGGAGATTGCTGAAGTCATATCTGATCATTTTCTGTGTCATAATTACAGAGTAAGTAATATGTCAGATTGTCATGGCATGGATGGAGAGATAGATAGATAGATGATAGATAGATAGATAGATAGATAGATAGATAGATAGATAGATAGCACATCCCTCCTCACTGGCCAATAGGAACATGTCAATCTGGTAGTTGGACCGATATTCTACCCAATCACAGTGATCAGCGACAGAGGGAGAAATCTCACTTATTATTATTTATAGTAAAAAAGCCTGAAGGACACCAACTGAGGCCCCACCCACTGCTTTATCCTATTGGCTGAATATTCCACTAAATCACATCTCTCCTCCCTGTGACATCACCAATCTCTGGGTGGAGTTCTCACATCTCCTGATTCCCCCCCACAAATCTTTATCCAACCTTTCCCTACACCTATCCCAGCATGGAGGGGCTCAGTGAAGGTGGTGGTGAAGGTGTGGAGGTGTCGGATCGGGTCACACAGATCATAAAAGGAGATCCGCCCGGCCACATAATCCAGATATATCCTGACTCTGGTACTGGAGGGATTGGAGGGTAAGGGGGTCTTATTCCTGTCATGTATCACCCCATACTGATCACCATTCCTGTACAAACCCCAGGACTTATTATTATATCCAATCAGTGACTGCTGTCCTCTCCTGTCTATACTGGGGTAACACATCCCAACTCCCCAGTCATCTGACCCCCCGACATCCACTTCCCAGTAATGTCTCCCTGAGGAGAAACTCCGACTGCTCAACACCTGAGAATAATCCTGAAATCTCTCTGGTGTTTCTGGACGATTCTGGTTTCTATCTGACCTGGATACAGTTTTCCTGTCATCTGATATACAGGTGAAACTCGAAAAATTAGAATATGGTGCAAAAGTTCATTTATTTCTGTGCAGCAACTTAAAAGGTGAAACTAATATATGAGATAGACTCATTACATGCAAAGCAAGATAGTTCAAGCCATGATTTGTCATCATTGTGATGATTATGGCTTACAGCTCATGAAAACCACAAATCCACAATCTCAGAAAATGAGAATATTGTGAAAAGGTGCAATATTATCGGCTCAAAGTGTCCCACTCTAATCAGCTAATTAAGCCATCACACCTGCAAAGGGTTCCTGAGCCTTTAAATGGTCTCTCAGTCTGGTTCAGTAGGAATCACAATCATGGGAAAGACTGCTGACCTGACAGTTGTGCAGAAAACCATCATTGACACCCTCCATAAGGAGGGAAAGCCTCAAAAGGTAATTGCAAAATAAGTTGGATGTTCCCAAAGTGCTGTATCAAGAAACATTAATAGAACGTTATGTGGAAGGGAAAAATGTGGAAGAAAAAGGTGCACAAACAGCAGGGATGACCGCAGCCTGGAGAGGATTGTCAGGAAAAGGCCATTCAAAAGTGTTCCGGACTTTCACAAGGAGTGGACTGAGGCTGGAGTCAGTGCATCAAGAGCCACCACACCTGGACATGGGCTTCATATTCCTCTTGTCAAGCAGCTCCTGAACAACAAACAATGTCAGAAGCGTCTTACCTGGGCTAAAGAAAAACAGACCAGGTCTGCTGCTCAGTGGTCCAAAGTCCTCTTTTCTGATGAGAGCAACTTTTGCATCTCATTTGGAAACCAAGGACCCCGAGTATGGAGGAAGAATGGAGAGGTCCAAGGACCCCGAGTATGGAGCAAGAATGGAGAGGGCCAAGGACCCCGAGTATGGAGCAAGAATGGAGAGGGCCAAGGACCCCGAGTATGGAGGAAGAATGGAGAGGCACACACTGCAAGATGCTTGAAGTCCATTGTGAAGTTTCCACAGTCTGTGTTGATTTGGGGAGCCATGTCATCTGCTGCTGTTGGTCCACTGTGCTTCAATAAGTCCAGGGTCAACACAGCAGTCTACCAGGAGATTTTGGAGCACTTCATGCTTCCTTCCACAGACGAGCTTTATGGGGATGCTGACTTCATTTTCCAGCAGGACTTGGCACCTGCCCACACTGCCAAAAGCACCAAAACCTGGTTGAATGACCGTGAGATTACTGTGCTTGATTGGCCAGCAAACTCGCCTGACCTGAACCCCATAGAGAATCTATGGGGCATTGCCAAGAGAAAGATTAGAGACACGAGACCGAACAATGCAGAAGAGCTGAAGGCCGCTATTGAAGCATCCTGGTCTTCCATAACACCTCAGCAGTGCCACAGGCTGATAGCTTCCATGCCACACCGCATTGAGGCAGTAATTGCTGCAAAAGGGGCCCAAACCAAGTACTGAGTACATATGCATGCTTCTACTTTTCAGAGGTCCGATATTGTTCTATGTACAATCCTTGTTTTATTGATTGCATGGAATATTCTCATTTTCTGAGATTGTGGATTTGGGGTTTTCATGAGCTGTAAGCCATAATCATCACAATGATGACAAATCACGGCTTAAACTATCTTGCTTTGCATGTAATGAGTCTATTAGAGATGAGCAAAGTATTCAAAAATTTGATTCGACTGATTCGGCGAATTCGTGGAAAATATTTGATTCGAGTCGAATATATTCGCTGTGAATTTAACTTAAAAAAGGGTGTTTCTAGGCTTCAGAGAGACTTTATATTAGTGCAGAACACTGTACCTTTAATTTAAATGCCCTTGGAGTCTGCTGGGGAAGAGAAATAATACTGTCAGTCAGTATGACATGCAGATGAGTGCCGTCGATCTTAGAATCACCGCACATTTCACTCATTTGGCCAGTCACGGGGCCAAAACCAGTGTTTGGAGCCACAGTGTGGCGGTGGAGGCAGCAGCAATGGGAGGCCATACAGCAACCTATGACAAAATGGAAACCAGTAGGAGTGTGAGGAGACCTGAAAGTGGCACATGGCAGAGTGGGAGCAATGGGAGGCGGTACAGGGACCCATGTCACACTGTGGACCCAGCAGCAGCGTGACCAGGCGGGCCTGGCAGCACCTATGGGAGGCCTGTAATCTGCCAGCAACCTATGACAAAATGGAAACCAGCAGGAGTGTGAGGAGACCTGAAAGTGGCACATGGCAGAGTGTGGTGATGGAAACAGCAGCAATGGGAGGCGGTACAGGGACCCATGTCACACTGTGGACCCAGCAGCAGCGTGACCAGGCGGTACGGGGGCCCATGGCATATTTGGGGCCTGGCAGCACCTATGGGAGGCCTGTAATCTGCCAGCAACCTATGACAAAATGGAAACCAGCAGGAGTGTGAGGAGACCTGAAAGTGGCACATGGCAGAGTGTGGCGATGGAAACAGCAGCAATGGGAGGCGGTACAGGGACCCATGTCACACTGTGGACCCAGCAGCAGCGTGACCAGGCGGTACGGGGGCCCATGGCAGATTTGGGGCCTGGCAGCACCTATGGGAGGCCTGTAATCTGCCAGCAACCTATGACAAAATGGAAACCAGCAGGAGTGTGAGGAGACCTGAAAGTGGCACATGGCAGAGTGGGAGCAATGGGAGGCGGTACAGGGACCCATGTCACACTGTGGACCCAGCAGCAGCGTGACGAGGCGGTACGGGGGCCCATGGCAGATTTGGGGCCTGGCAGCACCTATGGGAGGCCTGTGATCTGCCAGCAACCTATGACAAAATGGAAACCAGCAGGAGTGTGAGGAGACCTGAAAGTGGCACATGGCAGAGTGTGGTGATGGAAACAGCAGCAATGGGAGGCGGTACAGGGACCCATGTCACACTGTGGACCCAGCAGCAGCGTGACCAGGCGGTACGGGGGCCCATGGCAGATTTGGGGCCTGGCAGCACCTATGGGAGGCCTGTAATCTGCCAGCAACCTATGACAAAATGGAAACCAGCAGGAGTGTGAGGAGACCTGAAAGTGGCACATGGCAGAGTGTGGTGATGGAAACAGCAGCAATGGGAGGCGGTACAGGGACCCATGTCACACTGTGGACCCAGCAGCAGCGTGACCAGGCGGTACGGGGGCCCATGGCAGATTTGGGGCCTGGCAGCACCTATGGGAGGCCTGTAATCTGCCAGCAACCTATGACAAAATGGAAACCAGCAGGAGTGTGAGGAGACCTGAAAGTGGCACATGGCAGAGTGTGGCGATGGAAACAGCAGCAATGGGAGGCGGTACAGGGACCCATGTCACACTGTGGACCCAGCAGCAGCGTGACCAGGCGGTACGGGGGCCCATGGCAGATTTGGGGCCTGGCAGCACCTATGGGAGGCCTGTAATCTGCCAGCAACCTATGACAAAATGGAAACCAGCAGGAGTGTGAGGAGACCTGAAAGTGGCACATGGCAGAGTGTGGTGATGGAAACAGCAGCAATGGGAGGCGGTACAGGGACCCATGTCACACTGTGGACCCAGCAGCAGCGTGACCAGGCGGTACGGGGGCCCATGGCAGATTTGGGGCCTGGCAGCACCTATGGGAGGCCTGTAATCTGCCAGCAACCTATGACAAAATGGAAACCAGCAGGAGTGTGAGGAGACCTGAAAGTGGCACATGGCAGAGTGTGGTGATGGAAACAGCAGCAATGGGAGGCGGTACAGGGACCCATGTCACACTGTGGACCCAGCAGCAGCGTGACCAGGCGGTACGGGGGCCCATGGCAGATTTGGGGCCTGGCAGCACCTATGGGAGGCCTGTAATCTGCCAGCAACCTATGACAAAATGGAAACCAGCAGGAGTGTGAGGAGACCTGAAAGTGGCACATGGCAGAGTGTGGTGATGGAAACAGCAGCAATGGGAGGCGGTACAGGGACCCATGTCACACTGTGGACCCAGCAGCAGCGTGACCAGGCAGTACGGGGGCCCATGGCATATTTGGGGCCTGGCAGCACCTATGGGAGGCCTGTAATCTGCCAGCAACCTATGACAAAATGGAAACCAGCAGGAGTGTGAGGAGACCTGAAAGTGGCACATGGCAGAGTGTGGTGATGGAAACAGCAGCAATGGGAGGCGGTACAGGGACCCATGTCACACTGTGGACCCAGCAGCAGCGTGACCAGGCGGTACGGGGGCCCATGGCAGATTTGGGGCCTGGCAGCACCTATGGGAGGCCTGTAATCTGCCAGCAACCTATGACAAAATGGAAACCAGCAGGAGTGTGAGGAGACCTGAAAGTGGCACATGGCAGAGTGTGGTGATGGAAACAGCAGCAATGGGAGGCGGTACAGGGACCCATGTCACACTGTGGACCCAGCAGCAGCGTGACCAGGCGGTACGGGGGCCCATGGCAGATTTGGGGCCCGGCAGCACCTATGGGAGGCCTGTAATCTGCCAGCAACCTATGACAAAATGGAAACCAGCAGGAGTGTGAGGAGACCTGAAAGTGGCACATGGCAGAGTGTGGTGATGGAAACAGCAGCAATGGGAGGCGGTACAGGGACCCATGTCACACTGTGGACCCAGCAGCAGCGTGACCAGGCGGTACGGGGGCCCATGGCAGATTTGGGGCCTGGCAGCACCTATGGGAGGCCTGTAATCTGCCAGCAACCTATGACAAAATGGAAACCAGCAGGAGTGTGAGGAGACCTGAAAGTGGCACATGGCAGAGTGGGAGCAATGGGAGGCGGTACAAGGAACCCATGTCACACTGTGGACCCAGCAGCAGCGTGACCAGGCGGTACGGGGGCCCATGGCAGATTTGGGGCCTGGCAGCACCTATGGGAGGCCTGTAATCTGCCAGCAACCTATGACAAAATGGAAACCAGCAGGAGTGTGAGGAGACCTGAAAGTGGCACATGGCAGAGTGTGGTGATGGAAACAGCAGCAATGGGAGGCGGTACAGGGACCCATGTCACACTGTGGACCCAGCAGCAGCGTGACGAGGTGGTACGGGGGCCCATGGCAGATTTGGGGCCTGGCAGCACCTATGGGAGGCCTGTAATCTGCCAGCAACCTATGACAAAATGGAAACCAGCAGGAGTGTGAGGAGACCTGAAAGTGGCACATGGCAGAGTGTGGTGATGGAAACAGCAGCAATGGGAGGCGGTACAGGGACCCATGTCACACTGTGGACCCAGCAGCAGCGTGACCAGGCGGTACGGGGGCCCATGGCAGATTTGGGGCCTGGCAGCACCTATGGGAGGCCTGTAATCTGCCAGCAACCTATGACAAAATGGAAACCAGCAGGAGTGTGAGGAGACCTGAAAGTGGCACATGGCAGAGTGTGGTGATGGAAACAGCAGCAATGGGAGGCGGTACAGGGACCCATGTCACACTGTGGACCCAGCAGCAGCGTGACCAGGCGGTACGGGGGCCCATGGCATATTTGGGGCCTGGCAGCACCTATGGGAGGCCTGTAATCTGCCAGCAACCTATGACAAAATGGAAACCAGCAGGAGTGTGAGGAGACCTGAAAGTGGCACATGGCAGAGTGTGGCGATGGAAACAGCAGCAATGGGAGGCGGTACAGGGACCCATGTCACACTGTGGACCCAGCAGCAGCGTGACCAGGCGGTACGGGGGCCCATGGCAGATTTGGGGCCTGGCAGCACCTATGGGAGGCCTGTAATCTGCCAGCAACCTATGACAAAATGGAAACCAGCAGGAGTGTGAGGAGACCTGAAAGTGGCACATGGCAGAGTGGGAGCAATGGGAGGCGGTACAGGGACCCATGTCACACTGTGGACCCAGCAGCAGCGTGACGAGGCGGTACGGGGGCCCATGGCAGATTTGGGGCCTGGCAGCACCTATGGGAGGCCTGTGATCTGCCAGCAACCTATGACAAAATGGAAACCAGCAGGAGTGTGAGGAGACCTGAAAGTGGCACATGGCAGAGTGTGGTGATGGAAACAGCAGCAATGGGAGGCGGTACAGGGACCCATGTCACACTGTGGACCCAGCAGCAGCGTGACCAGGCGGTACGGGGGCCCATGGCAGATTTGGGGCCTGGCAGCACCTATGGGAGGCCTGTAATCTGCCAGCAACCTATGACAAAATGGAAACCAGCAGGAGTGTGAGGAGACCTGAAAGTGGCACATGGCAGAGTGTGGTGATGGAAACAGCAGCAATGGGAGGCGGTACAGGGACCCATGTCACACTGTGGACCCAGCAGCAGCGTGACCAGGCGGTACGGGGGCCCATGGCAGATTTGGGGCCTGGCAGCACCTATGGGAGGCCTGTAATCTGCCAGCAACCTATGACAAAATGGAAACCAGCAGGAGTGTGAGGAGACCTGAAAGTGGCACATGGCAGAGTGTGGCGATGGAAACAGCAGCAATGGGAGGCGGTACAGGGACCCATGTCACACTGTGGACCCAGCAGCAGCGTGACCAGGCGGTACGGGGGCCCATGGCAGATTTGGGGCCTGGCAGCACCTATGGGAGGCCTGTAATCTGCCAGCAACCTATGACAAAATGGAAACCAGCAGGAGTGTGAGGAGACCTGAAAGTGGCACATGGCAGAGTGTGGTGATGGAAACAGCAGCAATGGGAGGCGGTACAGGGACCCATGTCACACTGTGGACCCAGCAGCAGCGTGACCAGGCGGTACGGGGGCCCATGGCAGATTTGGGGCCTGGCAGCACCTATGGGAGGCCTGTAATCTGCCAGCAACCTATGACAAAATGGAAACCAGCAGGAGTGTGAGGAGACCTGAAAGTGGCACATGGCAGAGTGTGGTGATGGAAACAGCAGCAATGGGAGGCGGTACAGGGACCCATGTCACACTGTGGACCCAGCAGCAGCGTGACCAGGCGGTACGGGGGCCCATGGCAGATTTGGGGCCTGGCAGCACCTATGGGAGGCCTGTAATCTGCCAGCAACCTATGACAAAATGGAAACCAGCAGGAGTGTGAGGAGACCTGAAAGTGGCACATGGCAGAGTGTGGTGATGGAAACAGCAGCAATGGGAGGCGGTACAGGGACCCATGTCACACTGTGGACCCAGCAGCAGCGTGACCAGGCAGTACGGGGGCCCATGGCATATTTGGGGCCTGGCAGCACCTATGGGAGGCCTGTAATCTGCCAGCAACCTATGACAAAATGGAAACCAGCAGGAGTGTGAGGAGACCTGAAAGTGGCACATGGCAGAGTGTGGTGATGGAAACAGCAGCAATGGGAGGCGGTACAGGGACCCATGTCACACTGTGGACCCAGCAGCAGCGTGACCAGGCGGTACGGGGGCCCATGGCAGATTTGGGGCCTGGCAGCACCTATGGGAGGCCTGTAATCTGCCAGCAACCTATGACAAAATGGAAACCAGCAGGAGTGTGAGGAGACCTGAAAGTGGCACATGGCAGAGTGTGGTGATGGAAACAGCAGCAATGGGAGGCGGTACAGGGACCCATGTCACACTGTGGACCCAGCAGCAGCGTGACCAGGCGGTACGGGGGCCCATGGCAGATTTGGGGCCCGGCAGCACCTATGGGAGGCCTGTAATCTGCCAGCAACCTATGACAAAATGGAAACCAGCAGGAGTGTGAGGAGACCTGAAAGTGGCACATGGCAGAGTGTGGTGATGGAAACAGCAGCAATGGGAGGCGGTACAGGGACCCATGTCACACTGTGGACCCAGCAGCAGCGTGACCAGGCGGTACGGGGGCCCATGGCAGATTTGGGGCCTGGCAGCACCTATGGGAGGCCTGTAATCTGCCAGCAACCTATGACAAAATGGAAACCAGCAGGAGTGTGAGGAGACCTGAAAGTGGCACATGGCAGAGTGGGAGCAATGGGAGGCGGTACAAGGAACCCATGTCACACTGTGGACCCAGCAGCAGCGTGACCAGGCGGTACGGGGGCCCATGGCAGATTTGGGGCCTGGCAGCACCTATGGGAGGCCT